>NC_069501.1:574753456-575483456 GCF_027579735.1 Bombina bombina
TGTAGGGTAGTTTTTAAAACTAGATTGCAATCATGAGGGGTTACACAGGTACAGAGAGAAAACTGGTCCAGCTCTTAAAATATCCATTGATTGCAAATAACTCAGAAAAATAATAAATTTACACTATATACATATAGTGGTATAAATAAACACAGAGATATGAAAGACACCATTGTTTAAAACAAAAAAAAGAATTTAGGGACATGTAAATATGTTTGCAAAATATTTTTAAACATATATATATATATATATATATATATATACTGTATGTATATATATATATATATATATTATATATATACACAAGTATATGCAAAGATATATGTACAAATTCCAGCATTAATAACATGAAATATAGCTTATTATGACTTCTAGAAATACACATTAATTTATGTGAAAGTATCATATAACAAATAAATAAAAAAATAACTTTCTATGAGATATTGTTTGTTTAGATATAAATCTATCTATTTCTTGGACATTAACAGATGAAAAATAAAATATTTGCCTTTAGAGAAATATGCTTGTTCATGGACAGTAATGAAATGGTATAAATAAAGTTGGGAAAAACCTGAATAAAGGCGCATAAGGGCAGTTCAAAATCACTATCTATATTACCCATTGAACAGATATCTCGAATAGGTCACAACCCCATGCTGACTTTGCGTCGTAAAGAGACCTTTTGGATTCATAAATTACACACATTAGCCCCTGATGGCCTTAACGAATGCGTTGATCTAGCTGCTTTTGATTTATGAGATATACTCCACTGTTTAATATTATATCTTATGGAGTTAGACTTACAGACTCTTGAATAGAGTCCATACACCTAATTATGTTATCATTTAATAGTTTCAGCACTATCTCCAGAGCTACACGAGACTGCACACTCCCCAACACACCATTTCTGGGTCTATCTGTTTCACATAGATTACACACTTTACATCTTTCTCTCTCACTCATAATTGATACAGCACTATAGTCGTATCCTATATAATCACTAGGAAAGCAGTACATCACATCCACCTAACACGAAGAGCTATATATTCATTAGTTTTATATCCATACACCACTTTTATGACACCACACAGTCACTCACAACACCCTATTGTTATCAGTTAGATAGAAAAGATTCAAGGTATCCAAATAGATTTATATATCTATCTTGATATTAGGTCCACGTTATATATTCCATACCGATTATAATCACCACACTACTTTCACGTAGATGTTAGTAATATACTATTAGGCTTCATCCACACACCCAGTACTTCAGCACCATACACTCATGTTTTTTAGAGTGCCTTATAGTTAAATGTAACACATCATCTTCACTCTCATTTCTTAAACACCGAGTATAATTGTGAAGATAGTGTGTATGTCCTCACAAGTGAACATAAGATAACATACATATACATATAACATTAATGAGTATATCTCCTAAAAGTAAGGAACGAATCAATTTTAAATCGAATATGTCCATACTAATTTGACACACACATAGTGATCATTTTATAATATACCACATAGAGATAGTTTTGTCTCATTCGATTATACTTTATTTTTTACATATACAGTCATTCCGATACATGCATGTTTAGAACTATTTGGCTTATACATATGAATTATTTAATTATTTAGTCTCCTACGGCCAGTATAAATAACATATCAGCTGGATTATTTACTCTTATGGTTTTACACACTGTCAATGTGTTACAAGTGACGCTTGCAAATGTAACACACCCCCTATTAACATAAATAAACATTGTTACGTATTGCCCAGCATTGAGGATAAGCGCAAAATAATTTGGGCTGGGATCACTCAGATCCGCCCCTTTACGCATTGTTATGTTCTATGACAACAAACACTTGCATCCAATCTCTGTGTCAAACGTAAGAGCCAATGGGTGTTATCGAAATAGGCTAGCTGTTATTGGGTAATAAACCTCTGACTCAGACTCTACATCGGGTAAACTAGTGTAACTCAGATCAAGGCGATAATAAAACGCCTTGCTTAGCTGAATAGAATTATCGATAGTTCTATACCATTTGACAAGTCTTAGTCTGAACTTGTATTCCCCTAAGCTTCATTACCCGCGACCAATCACAAAAGTGAATTTGATACGAATGACAGGTCTTTTTAAGACATGCGCAATGAGCATGTCTACACGCCAACATTTTAGCCACTATAACAATTGTGCTAACACAGTGCTTTCCAAACTGTGTGTCGTGACACATTAGTGTGTCGGCAGCAATGTGAGGTGTGTCCCTGCTTCAGCACACATTTTTTGGAATTTAAATTTTTGTTTAAATAGTTTTTTGGTTCTCCGACTTTCCGCCTGCCTGCTACGCATATCACATGGTTGACACGTGATTGATACCTAGTGGGTCACAGATCATCTAAATCTATTGACGCAGCTCAGTGGGAACTGAAACTATTCCCATTGGCGGCACATTGGCTCCTGACTGCAAGTGTAGTCTCCTCAATCAGCTAGTTACTGCATGTGTAGTCAGTGAGTGGGACAGCAGTGTGTTTGCAGCACAGGCAGGTAGTCAGTCGGACTCACAGAGCTGAGGGCGGCAGCTAGCTCTCAGTAGTGCATTGCTGCTCCTGCCCTTGATATATGGATAGGAAGTGGAAGCTTAAAAATGCTTGATGATGAAATGTGATTTGTCTTTCTCTAATATTACACCAAATATTCAGAAACTGTGTTCATCCCATCAACCTCATACATCCCATTAAAATAGTAAGTAGCTATTGGTGTTTATTAAACTTTTTTTTTAATCTTGCACATACATACTGTTACTTGTAAATACATTTCGTTATTATATCATTTATGTATGTGTCCGTATCTCTTAAAACAAGTTAGTTTAACCTCCCGTTTGCTACTACAACTAAATTACTGTGTCGCAAAATGATGTAGGTCTAAAAAGTGTGTCACCAACATGAAAAGTTTGGAAAGCTCTGTGCTAACAGCTTCAATATAGCAAATTGATTATGTTGTAATTAAACGTTACATTATCAAAGAATCGTATGATCTATTAAGGTGGGTGCTATATTATTTCATTCAGATAAAATATAACTTGTATTAATCACTATTGTGGGGTATATATTTGTGAAAAAAAACTCTTATGCCATAGAGGCCTTATCGCATATGAAATAGTGATTACACATTATGGCCATATATATTCTAGGTGCATCTTTATTGTTACACATCCATTTATCATATTTGAGTATAAATGCGTTTAGATTATCACTGTTTAATAATGTATGCTAGTCATCAGTGACATGTAAGTTTCCAGTTTTATATATATCCTGAGATGATGTTGTTGAATCTCTTTAAACAAACTGCTAATAAGATATATGTCAGCCTGATTTTTGAATACTATTATTAGATTATGTTTGTTTATTTATTTATTCACATATTTGACAGTGGGTTGTGTGTGCCACACCTTTTGCAACAAATGGGCGCAATAGGGGTTTCCTTGGCCTCTTAGACTCTCCCATTACCATGTGATTTTGATTTAGACTAATTAGATTTAGAGTGTATATATAGCAAGTGTTCTCAAATGTTTTTATGAAGCCTGATGAAACAACCTAGAGCTGAGAAAGCGTGTTGCCTGTTTTTATGATTTTAATAAAACTTTTTTACATATTCTGAACACTTGCTACCTTTTTGTTTGCTGGCCTGCTATCCCTCTGCTTGAGAGGGCACACCTTTTTTTCTGGTATTCCCGAATGACTGGTGGTCCTACCTCCAGTGAGCCGTGTCTAAGTCTGGTGGGTGACCATATTGATCCCATCCTGCCTCTATAGCATCAAAGAGATGCAACAACTATTGTGAGTACCATTCCTGATCTCATTATCCTGCTATCTTTGCTAAGACAATACTAGTGCCAAATAGGCAACCTGTGTCTCTTTATTGTCATTTTGATGACAGACAACACTACCACTTGACCGGAGTTTGGTCCCCTGGGTGACTGTTAGAGATCCCAGACTCTTCTATAGCAACTAATTGAGGTCCTTAATCAAATGTGAGGTTCAATCTAGCACTTCTATAATATATATTTTTGGACCAAACAATATTTGGCTAATGTGGCGCATCTTGTCCTTCTCTATCCTTTGTAGATTGCTGCTTTTGGTATCCCGGCCTGATCTCCACAGAATAGCTGCCTTGATATTCACTTCACGGATTCCAGTACATATATTTAGAGACTTTTACCAATATATTAGTTTTTATTATACAATCTAATTATTGTTCAATTCATGCATATATCATATTGAGAGGCTGTCTGTTTAGGTTCTGTGACTTGTTTAATAATATTATATACCAATGTATTTATGTCTTTCTCCTAGGAGGTTGTGTGATAAATATATATTATATCTAGGTCATATTACCTGCTTACTACTAATCTTGTATACCACTCTATATCTTTCTCCTAGGAGGTTGTGTTCTATATATTGTATTGATTTTCACGCTTAGTGTTAGATTAGATTTTTGTCTTCTACATTAAGCATTATATATCTTTCTCTAACGAGGTTATTTCACATATATTTATATCTTGCCTAGATTAATGGCTATAGAGGACTGAGTAAGTCACTTCTAATATCATTAAGAATATAGATAACTCCTCATTAGGGCACCCCCTCTATTTTGTACTAAAAACCTGAATAACCATGACATTGCAATGACTGTTAGTTAACAACAGTCCGATGCTCATCGCACCGTACTTGATGCACAGGTTTTTTACTTTTTTTATAATTAAGGGCATCGTATGTGGATCCACGGCAGCGATGTCTGGCTAGCGTATTAACACCGGCAAATACACCGAGATTGACGCTTCAATAATTATTCCCCCATATCTCCCTGTAAAAATTCTTCATTGCAGAAAATAAAACATTGAATTTTACATTAATTCTACTTATGTATGGTAAATTTACTTGAGATTGCAACATTCTAGACGTTGGGGCTGATTTATTTAAGCAGCGGATGCTGCATCGATGTCCCATCGTTTCAGGTCTGCCTGAAACGGAAGTTAAGAAGCAGCTAGGGTTGCCACCTCAGCCATGTTTTCCTGGACACTTATGAGTTACACATGCTGCAGGGTGTGCAGGGAGGAACATGTATTGTGTTTCTGGACAGCACTATTCATATTCCTCCCTGCACACCCTGCAGCATGTGTAACTTATAAGTGTTCTGTATTTTAAGGGACAGGTGGCAACCCTAGAAGCAGCGGACGTAAGACTGCTGCGCCTTAACTTCTCTGCCACCTTTTAGGTGAAATTGGGATGATTGATGGCCCCTGCTAGCGGCCAATTGGCCGCCAGTGAGCAGGAGGAAGCATTGCACAAGCATTTCACCAGAAATGCTTGAGCAATGTTAAATGCAGACAGCGTATGCTGTCGGCATTTAGCAAGGTCGAGCTGACATGATTCACTGCAGCGAATCATGTCTGCTCTACCACTAATAAATCTACCTCAGTGATTGGTAAGCTCAGAACACTGGTTCATTTACATATGTCCCTGTCACTATTATTTTGTGCTAACAAAAATGACAGTGCTAAGCACTAAAACATTTAGGAGATGATCATAATCTTGTGCTTCTTGTTGGCAAATATTGATTTCTAAACTGTGGTCCTTAATGTCAGTGTATTTTTTGTAGTGGTCACTATCCCAAAATGCTTCTGCCATTAATATATCTGAAGCTTAAAATTCTTAACTTCCCGAAAACAACACAATATTTATTTGCATGTTACATTCTTTCATTTTTATTATAAAAAAAAGTGTGCATAATTAACAACAAAAAAAACTGTAATTTTCAGGGGTTAACAATGTTATCACAGTGTTAGTTGGTTGATTCCTTTTAATAGTGTATTGTGATACTAAGTCCACAGTAGATGATGCATACAGCACAACTGATGGTGCAAGGGGTTAACTGTAAAATCCCCTAATATAGTCCAAATATGCCACAGTTCAACCAGCACAGTATGGTAAAAAATAAAATCTTTATTAAAGACCCATGTTAAATAGCAACGTTTCGGGTTAACCCCTTAGTCATGCCATTGTGATGGCAGAACTAAGGGGTTAACCCTGACATTTTGCTATTTAAACATGGGTCTTTAATAAAGATTTATTTTTTACCATACTGTGCTGGGTGAACTGTGTATATTTTAGTGATACTAATGTGACAGGTGTGTAATTTGACCTGTTTGTGTTCCAAAATCATACAGATTAGGAGTGTGCATTCAGCAGTTTTGTTCACTTATGAATGCGTAAGTAGGCAGCAGTTTTCGGTATTCAGGAGACAAATATGCACTTGTGCAAGTGAAAACACACTTAGATCTGTGCAAATACAGATCTTAATGTGTTTCACTTGCACAAGAGGATGTTCGGCCCCGAAAAGAGTTAAATCCCGAATACAGCCTGCTACTTCCGCATTCGGCAGTGAACGAAATTGCTGAATGCAAATCTCTAATACAGATATGTGTGTATGTTCTCTAAGGCCCTGATATTCAAAGGCATCATCAGACAAACATGAAATTGACTGTTTGGATTCCCCATGCTTGCAGTAGGTCGGTCTATTGATACATTTTTAAAAAGTGGGCTGAACCTCATTCTGCTGACGAATGGCGATATGTCTCTCAAAGGATATATTGGGGATAGCAATTTCAGCAAAAATACGCCACTGAGCTGTGATGTAGGCGACGGAGGAGGTCTTTCTTTAAAGTGTGTTTACACAAAATAAACTGTGCATTTGTGAAAATACAAAACGTTGACTGTGTAGGGAACACTTCAAATTATGGGTTATTGATTTGCATCATTTTTATTTGTGTATAGTCCTTATTATTATTTTCCTTTTACACCACACTAGAAGTATTAACAGCCGCAACTTGGTAGAGTAGTGGATATGGGATATTGACATTAAAAAAGAAGGATATTAGAATAGGTTAAAATAGTTAAAATACTAAATTAATATTGCAGCAATATACATCAATGAAATATTAGATAAAAAATGCACATACAAGTTAATATAGAAAATATCAATACTTAAAAAAGCAATAATAAATAATAAAAAGCAGATGATCTCTCTGAATAGATATTACCCACTGCAAGGAAGTGTCCTTAGGAGTGTTCACATAGAGTAATGTTTGTTACGATGGTTTATAATGCAGCTCCCTATCACTGACCTTTAGAAAATGAGGTGCCAGCTACTTCCAGAGGCTTGTTTCCAAACTCAAACGCTATTTGTAGGTCCTATGGCGAAAAGAAGAGCACAGCACAACCCCCACATCAAGGTTGTAGTTTAACAGATTTATTCAACACACAAAAGTAATGCACTTACAAACAATTTAAAAGGTATCACATTGATCCCTTCATAGGGAAAATAAGAAGCAGGTCCCAGTTCACTCAGGAATTCCTTCCGGTCACCGCTTTGTTGCTGCCGCTTCAAAATTACTTCCACACAGTCTTAGTATATCGGAGCCGTCCTTAGCTCCACCCCCAACGCGTTTCATCTGCGCTCTCCAGACTTTCTCAAGAGGTAATGATGATGTATAGCACGCTCCTGTACATTGCTATTTACATCCACTCGTCTCTTCTGATTGGTTGCTCACTGTCCTATCCAGTAGCGGTATGCGGACAAGCCTCTCTTTGCTAAAGGCAATATCATAAGCTAATCCGCTTGATGAAAAATAAGCGTATAGTCTTTCTTTTAGTCCAGCGTACTCCATTTAGGTGTTTGAATGCATAAATTATCGAAACATTAAAAGTATACAGTTAATAAACATAGTAAGGTCTATACAATATCTACCGATCATTATTGACATTATATTGAACTTCATAGAAAAGAGTTAACATGATTAAAAGCAAAATGATTTGCATACTAAAAAAGTGAACTAATACTTACATAAAAAATTCATACTTAATACACATTCTTCTTAAAGGAACCTATATAGCATTCCCTTTAAGAAGAATGCGTCCGGATGAGCGCAGAACGAAACGCGTTGGAGTTGGAGCTAAGGATGGCTCCGATATACTAAGACTGTGTGGAAGTAATTTTGAAGCGGCAGCAATATAAGCTGTGACCGGAAGGATTCCTGAGTGAACTGGGACCCTGCTTCTTATTTTCCCTATGAAGGGATCAATGCGATACCTTTAAAATTGTTTGTAAGTGCATTACTTTTGTGTGTTGAATAAATCTGTGAAACTAACACCTTGATGTGGGGTTGCGCTGTCTCTTTTTTTCGCCATAGGATTATTTTCTTTTAATGGTAATTTATGGAGCAGGAAGTGTTTGTATATTTTTGGGGATATCTTCCAATATGGTGAAAATTTCAGTGTTTTGCCACTGTTAAAAGCCATTGTTAAATTCTGAAACTTTTTGGGGTACTTCATAACAAACCCAAAAGGTTTTGTACAGGGTATATCAAGTAGAACACCACCAGGGAATAGACAATTTGTGCTGTAAATAGTCACCAGAAGGAAAAACAAGTAAAACAAAAGCGAGATTCCCCAAACTCCCCAAATGAGCAAATTGGATACAGATAGTCTCTGAGAACAGAGAGTAAAATACTGTTTGCGCTACCACCCGAAGTAGCTTAATCAGTGACTTCTAGACAGATCAGAAATATATTAAGATATAAGTTAAAAAAGTAACATTTAATAAAACATGAATAAAAACAATCTCATACAGTGATCACATGTATCAAATACAATTGTAGCTAAAAATAGTAACACAAAATTGAAATTCAAAAATGTACCGCACATAGTTTGTCATGCAGAGTGAGCAAACACCTGCATAGTGTAGTATCCCAGAGCATAAACGGTAACCACAAATATCCCTGAAGATGTGGTTGAAGAGAAGGGATAATTACGTTATCCAACCCCCACAGGTAACAGATGCCAGGGATCACTGGAATACAAGAGAGAGTCCAAATGACCAAAAGAGGAAAAGCCTAAACAACAAGGTGTTTTGTACTTACTTACACCGGAGCCTGTTCTGGATGGGGTTCCCCACTGTTTTTCCTGATTGCTACTTCAAGTGCTCCGTCCGGATTCGCATCACAGGCTTAATCAGCTGGCATCTTTGATCTCTTATTTTGCACTTGCACGCTCTGAACATTGGACCCTCGGAGTACGGATAATTGTGTGTGGATAAAAGAACGCAGAATAAAAGAACAACGCGTTTCAGCCATACCAGCCTTTTTCAAATCTTAAGAACAGTGTGTATACAGTGGGTAGTACAGGGTATATCAAGTCCTTTTTTAGCTTTGATTGACATACAATCACCTGTTAAGTATTGAGAATTTGAATTATGATCAGAAAGAAATAGAATTGGGGGCATGAAGAAAAAGACAAAAATACTGACAAAAATAGTCCGCTTTTTTGGCTTGCTTAGTTTTTTGCACTTTGGAGTTGCAACTTCGGGTTAACGCTCGTCCCTTTTAGTCTTCTATAGTTTTATCCCCGTGCCGCTGGTTCTAGCATGTTGGGTTAGCACATGTCCCTTTAGTCTTCCTAAAGTTTACCTGCGCATCGGTTTACGCACGTCAGGTTAGTGCACATTTGCAGGGTTATTGTGTGTGCTGGGTTTTTGGTGCAGACAATCTCCATTTTAGTATCAATTTTTGTCTCACCACTCAGATTTAATGTTTATTCCTCCTGTTTTGTTTTGCAGTTTGGCTGAGGCATATATATATATATATATTTTTTTTTAAAGGGTTTCCACTCTCAGAGTTCTTTTTAAAGGGTTTTTTAGTGTTTATTGCATTGCTTTGCCATAATTGCTATAATGGAGGATTCTTCCCTGAAACTATACAAGAAACTACTAACGCCTAGATTTAGAGTTCTGCATTAGCCGTCACAAACCAGCGTTAAGGTTGTCCTAACGCTGCTTTTACCACCCACTGGTATTTAGAGTAGCCAGGAAAGGGTCTAACGCTCACTTTCCAGCTGCCAATTTTCAATACCCGCAGATCCCCTTACGCCAATTGCGTATCCTATCTTTTCAATCGGATCTTCCTAACGCTGGTATTTAGAGTCTTGCTGAACGTGAGCAGTAGACCCTCTACCGACAAGAACTCCAGCCGCAGAAAAAAGTCAGGAGTTAAGAGGTTTATGGGCTAACGCCGGTTTATAAAGCTCTTAACTACTGTGCTCTAAAGTACACTAACAACCCATAAACTACCTATGTACCCCTAAAACCGAGGTCCCCACACATCGCTGCCCACTATAATAAATGTTTTTAACCCCTAATCTGCCGACCGCCCCCCGCCGCCACCTACATTATCCCTATGAACCACTAATCTGCTGCCCCTAACATCTCCGACACCTACATAATATTTATTAACCCATAATCTGCCCCCCTACATACCTAAATTTATTAACCCTAATCTGCCGACCAGACCTCGCCGCTACTCTAATAATGTATTAACCCCTAAAGCTAAATCTAACCCTAACCCCAACACCCCCTAAGTTAAATATAATTTACATCTGACGAAATTAATTAACTCTTATTAAATAAATTAATCCTATTTAAAGCTAAATACTTACCTGTAAAATAAACCCTAATATAGCTACAATATAACTAATAATTAATTTGTAGCTATTTTAGGAATTATATTTATTTTACAGGCAACTTTGTATTTATTTTTAACCAGGTACAATAGCTATTAAATAGTTATTCTACTATTTAATAGCTACCTAGTTAAAATAATTACAAAATTACCTGTAAAATAAATCCTAACCTAAGTTACAATTAAACCTAACACTACACTATCAATAAATTAATTAACTAAACTACCTACAATTACCTACAATTAATCAACTAAACTAAATTACAAAAAAACAAACACTAAATTACAAAAATAAAAAAAGATTACAAGAATTTTAAACTAATTACACCTACTCTAAGCCCCTTAAAAAATAACAAAGCCCCCCCAAAATAAAAAAAAATGCCCTACCCTAATCTAATTAAAAAGTTAACAGCTCTATTACCTTACCAGCCCTTAAAAGGGCTTTTTGCAGGGCATGCCCAAAGAAATCAGCTCTTTTGCCTGTTAAAAAAAAACCCATACAATACCCCCCCAACATTACAACCACCACCCACATACCCCTAATCTAACCCACCCAAACCCCCCTTAAAAAACCTAACACTAAGCCCCTGAAGATCTTCCTACCTTGTCTTCACCCAGTCCGGGTACCATCCGATCCGTCCAGAAGAGGGTGCCGAAGTCTTCATCCTATCCCGGCCAGAAGAGGTCCTCCAGAGGTCCGAAGTCTTCATCCCTATCTGGCCAGAAGAGGTCCTCCCAGAGGGTCCTGATCGGAACAGCCAGTAGAATGCGAGCCTCAATCTGATAGGCCTGTTTGGATCAGCCAATCCGATTTGAACTTGAATCTCATTGGCTGATTCAATCAGCCAATCAGATTTTTCCTACCTTAATTCCGATAGGCTGATAGAATCCTATCAGCCATCGGAATTTGAGGGACGCCATCTTGGATGACGTCATTTAAAGCAACCTTTATTCGGTGTTAGGATGTGGTTAGAAGAGGATGGATCCGTGCTGGGCTGCTTCAAGATGGACCCGCTGCCGCTCCGGATGGGAAGAAGATCGAAGATGCCCGCCTGGATGAAGACTTCCGACCCTCTGGAGGACCTCTTCTGGCTGGATAGAATGAAGACTTCGGATTCGGACCCTCTGGGAGATCCTATTTTGGTCCAGATAGGATGAAGATTTCGGACCCTCTTCTGGACGGATCGGATTGTACCTCGGCTGGGTGAAGACAAGGTAGGAAGACCTTCAGGGGCTTAGTGTTAGGTTTTTTAACGGGGGGTTTGGGTGGGTTAGATTAGGGTATGTGGGTGGTGGGTTTGTAGTGTTGGGGGGGGGTATTGTATTTTTTTTTTTTACAGGCAAATAGCTGATTTCTTTGGGGCATGCCCCGCAAAAAGCCCTTTTAAGGGCTGGTAAGGTAATAGAGCTGTTAACTTTTTATTTTAGATTAAGGTAGGGCATTTTTTTATTTTGGGGGGCTTTGTTATTTTTTTTAGGGGGCTTAGAGTAGGTGTAATTAGTTTCAAATTCTTGTAATCTTTTTTTATTTTTTGTAATTTAGTGTTTGTTTGTTTTTGTAATTTAGTTTAGTTGATTTAATTGTAGGTAATTGTAGGTAGTTTAGTTAATTAATTTATTGATGTAGTGTAGTGTAGGTTTAATTGTAACTTAGGTTAGGATTTATTTTTACAGGTAATTTTGTAATCTATTTTAACTAGGTAGCTATTAAATAGTAAATAACAATTTAATACCTATTGTACCTGGTTAAAATAAATACAAAGTTGCCTGTAAAATAAAATAAATCCTACAATAGCTACAATATAATTATTAGTTATATTTGTAGCTATATTAGTTTTTTTTTTTACAGGTAAGTATTTAGCTTTAAATAGGGATTACATTTTTTAATAAGATTTAATTTATTTAGTTAGATTAAAATTATATTTAACTTAGGGGGGTGTTAGGGTTAGACTTAGCTTTAGGGGTTAATACAGTTATTAGAGTAGCGGCGAGGTCCGGTCGGCAGATTAGGGGTTAATACTTGAAGTTAGGTGTCGGCGATGTTAGTGAGGGCAGATTAGGGGTTAATAATATTTATTATAGGGTTTTTTTGAGGCGGGAGTGAGACGGTTTAGGGGTTAAACCAATGTATTATAGTGGCGGCTGAGGTCAGGTCGGCAGATTAGGGGTTAATAAGTATAGGTAAGGTATCGGCGACGGTTGGGGGGGCAGATTAGGGCTTAATAAATATTATGTAGGTGTCGGTGATGTTTTAGGCAGCCAGATTAGGTGGTACATAGGGATAATGTAGGTTGCGGGTGGTGTCCGGAGCGCAGGATTAGGGGTTAATAATAATATGCAGGGGTCAGCCGATAGCGGGGAGTGGCAGATTTAAGGGGTTAATAAGATGTAAGGTGTAGGGGTGTTTAGACTCGGGGGTACATGTTAGAGTGTTAGGTGCCAGACTTCGAAACTGTTTCCCCATAGGAAACACATGGGGCTGCGTTAGGCGCTGAACGCTGCTTTTTTGCAGGTGTTAGGTTTTTTTTCAGCCCAAACTGCCCCATTGTTTCCTATGGGGGAATCGAGCACGAGCATATTTTTCAAGCTAGCCGCTACCGCCGTAAGCAACGCTGGTATTGAGAGTTGTCAAGTGGGCGGTAAATATGCCTGTACGCTCCCTTTATTGGAGCCTAAACCGCAGCCCTTTAGAGAACTCTAAATCCAGCGTTATATAAAAGGTGCAGGTGAGAAATAAAACACGCATAGCTAACGCACACCCCCTTGGTCGCAAAACTCTAAATCTAGCCGTTAGTCCTTCTGCACACCATTCTACCAGTATTAGGTGTGCTTATTGTAAGAGAGGCTGAAGTGCCTTCTCCAGCTCTTTTATGTGGCCTCGTGGTTTAGAATTTGTTAATTTTATCAGAGCAATCTAATGCTGTTTCTCTGGGTTACTTATCCCACCTACTGTTTGTTCATTACAGGATAATGCTGAGGTAGTGGTCTCCTGCCATGAAAAACTTTATCAAGACTGCGAGTCGGAAGCATTGACTGCTCTCCCCACCTTCAACAAGTGTAAAAGGTCAGTTCACATTTTACCTTCTACAAGTGCTATGTGCTCTGAGACTGTACAAGCCAGTCTCTAATTGGTGGCAGGATCATCAGTTTTATTATCAGTTTATTATTTAGCAGACTTCTTTTGCTCATCCTAACCTGGACTGTGATCACTACAGATTGAAGTCTCTTAGGTTGGGGGGTTGTTTGGTGGTCTCTGACAGCAAAATGGAGGCCTAGTTTTAGAGTTTTGTCGGTAAACGACCCGCGTAGCAAACGCCCGGCCTTTTTTCTGGCCGCACCATAAAAATAACTCTGGGTATTGAGAGTCCACAAAAAGGCTGCGTTTGGCTCCAAAAAAGGAGCGTAGAGCATTTTTAACGCAGCTTCACACTCTTGATACCAGAGTTGCTTACGCAAGCGGCCAGCCTAAAAAACGTGCTCGTGCACGATTCCCCCATAGGAAACAATGGGGCTGTTTGAGCTGAAAAAAAACCTAACACCTGCAACTAACGCAGCCCCATTGTTTTGCTATGGGGGAAAACACTTCCTACGTCTGCACCTAACACCCTAACATGTACCCCCGAGTCTAAACTACCCCTACCTTACAACTTATTAACCCCTAATATGCCGCCCCCGCTATCGCTGACCCCCTGCATATTATTTTTAACCCCTAATCTGCCGCTCCGTAAACCGCACGCTACTTACATTATCCTTATGTACTCCTAATCTGCTGCCCCTAACACCTGCCGACCCCTATATTATATTTAGTAACCCCTAATCTGCCCCCCACAACGTCGCCTCCACCTGCCTACACTTATTAACCCCTAATCTGCCGAGCGGACCGCACCGCTACTATAATAAAGTTATTAACCCTAATCCACATCACTAACCCTATAATATAGTATTAACCCCTAATCTGCCCTCCCTAACATCGCCGACACCTAACTTCAAACATTAACCCCTAATCTGCCAACCGGAGCTCACCGCTACTATAATAAATGTATTAACCCCTAAAGCTAAGTCTAACCCTAACACTAACACCCACCCTAAATTAAATATAATTTTAATCTAACGAAATTAATTAACTCTTATTAAATAAATTATTCCTATTTAAAGCTAAATACTTACCTGTAAAATAAATCCTAATATAGCTACAATATAAATTATAATTACATTTGTAGCTATTTTAGGATTAATATTTATTTTACAGGCAACTTTGTAATTATTTTAAACCATGTACAATAGCTATTAAATTGTTAAGACTATTTAATTGTTACCTAGTTAAAATAATTACAAAATTACTTGTAAAATAAATCCTAACCTAAGTTACAATTAACCCTATACACTATACTATCATTAAATTAAATTAAATAAAATACCTACAATTACCTACAATATAAACCTAACACTACACTATCAATAAATAAATTAAATACAATTTCTACAATAACTACAATGAAATAAACTATCTAAAGTACAAAAAATAAAAAAGACTAAGTTACAAAAAATAAAAAAATAATTACAAACATAAGAAAAAAGATTACAAGAATTTTAAACTAATTACACCTACTCTAAGACCCCCTATAAAATAACAAAGACCCACAAAATAAACAAAATGCCCTGCCCTATTCTAAATTACTACATTTCAAAAGCTCTTTTAACTTACCAGCCCTGAACAAGGCCCTTTGCTGGGCATGCCCCCAAGAAATTCAGCTCTTTTGCCTGTAAAAAAAAACATACAATACCCCTCCTCCCAACCATAACAACCCACCACCCACATACCCCTAATCTAACCCAAACCCCCCTTAAATAAACCTAACACTAAGCCCCTGAAGATCTTTCCTACCTTGTCTTCACCCTACCAGGTTCACTGATCCGTCCTGAAGAGCTCCTCGATGTCCTGATCCAAGCCCAAGCGGGGGGCTGAAGAGGTCCATGATCCGGCTGAAGTCTTCATCCAAGCGAGAGCTGAAAGAGGTCCATGATCCGGATGAAGTCTTCTATCAACGGCATCTTCAATCTTCTTTCTTCCGGATCCATCTTGCAGACCTCCGACGCGGAACATCCTCTTCTCCCGACGCCTACTAGCCGATATGATGGTTTCTTTAAGGGACGTCATCCAAGATGGCATCCCTCGAATTCCGATTGGCTGATAGGATTCTATTCAGCCAATCGGAATTTAAGGTAGGAATATTGAGATTGGCTGATGGAAATCAGCCAATCAGAATCCAAGTTCAATCGATTGGCTGATTCGATCAGCCAATTAGATTGAGCTTGCATTCTATTGGCTGTTCCGATCAGCCAATAAAATGCGAGCTCAATCTGATTGGCTGGACTTCATCCGGATCATGGACCTCTTCAGCTCCGCTTGGATGAAGACTTCAGCCGGATCATGGACCTCTTCAGCCCCCCGCTTGGGCTCTGATCAGGATATCGGAGGAGCTCTTCAGGATGGATCGCGGTGAACCTGGTAGGGTGAAGAACAAGGTAGGAAGATCTTCAGGTGGCTTAGTGTTAGGTTTATTTAAGGGGGGTTTGGGTTAGATTTACGGGTATGTGGGTGGTGGGTTGTAATGTTGGGGGGGGTATTGTATGTTTTTTTTTTACAGGCAAAAGAGCTGAATTTCTTGGGGCATGCCCCGCAAAGGGCCCTGTTCAGGGCTGGTAAGGTAAAGAGCTTTGAAATGTAGTAATTTAGAATAGGGTAGGGCATTTTGTTATTTTATTAGGGGCTTAGAGTAGGTGTAATTAGTTTAAAATTGTTGTAATATTTTTCTTATGTTGTAAATATTTTTTTATTTTTTGTAACAGTTCTTTTTTATTTTTGTACTTTAGATAGTTTATTTCATTGTAGTTATTTGTAGGTATTGTATTTATTTATTTATTGATAGTGTAGTGTTAGGTTTAATTGTAGATAATTGTAGGTATTTTATTTAATTAATTTATTGATAGTGTAGTGGTAGGTTTAATTGTAGATAATTATAGGTATTTTATTTAATTAATTTATTGATAGTGTAGTGGGTAGGTTTAATTGTAACTTAGGTTAGTGATTTATTTTAACGGTAAATTTGTAATTATTTTAACCTATTTTAGCTATTAAAATAGTTCTTAACTATTAAATAGCTATTGTCACCTGGTTTAAAATTAATTACAAAGTTGCCTGTAAATAAAATATTAATCCTAAAAATAGCTACAATTGTAATTATTCGTTATATTGTAGCTATATTAGGGTTTATTTTACAGGTAAGTATTTAGCTCTTAAATCGGAATAATTTATTTAATAAGAGTTAATTAATTTCGTTAGATTAAAATTATATTTAACTTAGGGGGGTGTTTAGTGTTAGGGGTTAGACTTAGCTTTAGGGGTTAATACATTTATTAGGGGTTAATAATTGAAGTTAGGTGTTGGCGAGGTTAGGGAGGGCAGATTAGGGGTTAATACTATTTATTATAGGGTTAGTGAGGCGGATTAGGGTTAATAACTTTATAATAGCTAGCGGTGCGGTCCGCTCCGGCAGATTAGGGGTTATATGTGTAGGCAGGTGGAGGCGACGTTGTGGGGGGCAGATTAGGGGTTAATAAATATAATACAAGGGGTCGGCGGTGTTAGGGGCAGCAGATTAGGGGTACATAAGTATAACGTAGGTGGCGGTCGGCAGATTAGGGGTTAAAAAAATTTAATCGAGTGGCGGGCGATATGGGGGGGCCTCAGTTTAGGGGTACATAGGTATTTTATGGGTGTTAGTGTACTTTAGAGTACAGTAGTTAAGAGCTTTATGAACCGGCGTTTAGCCCAGAAAGCTCTTAACTACTGACTTTTTTCCTGCGGCTGGAGTTTGTCATTAGATGTCTAACGCTCACTTCAGACACGACTCTAAATACGGAGTTAGAAAGATCCCATTGAAAAGAATAGGATATCGCAATTGATGTAAGGGGGATCTGCGGTATGAAAAGTCCGCGGCTGAAAAGTGAGCGTTAGACCTATTTGATGTGACTCCAAATACCGGAGTTAGCCTAAAACCCAGCGTTAGGAGCCTCTAACGCTGGTTTTCACGGCTAACGCCAAACTCCAAATCTAGGCCGGAGTTTGCAATCCTTGGGAGTTGAGGTTACCAATCAATGTTCTAAAATTCTGTGAGATTTTCAGGGCCCTTCAATGTTGGCCTCTGTTGAAAAGGGAGTCACATCTCTGTTTCCAGAGAGAGACAATGTCACAGCAGTAGATTATCATCAACCACCAGGAGGAACTTACAGTTCCCTATTCCCTAACAATGATGGTAGGTGTCTTGGATTCTCTCCTGTGCAGAAGCCCAATCTTGTCTAATCTTTCCAATTTCATATTCAAGAAATGAACAACGGGGAGGCAGACTTTTTCAGTTGTCAATCTCTACATCCAGGGAATGGTCTCTTCACTAGAATGTGTTAAGGCAGATTGTGGATCTTTGGGTCCTTCCAGAGATAGATTCTGATGGCATCTCATTTGAAAAATAAACTTCCCCGGTACTTTGTGAGGCCCGTGGATCCTCAAACAGAGTTTTGTGGATGCCTACTACTAGTTCCTTTGTCTTTTTAGCTTGCTTATTTCCACCTCTGGTTCTTCTACCTGGAGTGTTTACCAATATAAGGCTAGAGTAGTCATCTGTAATCTTGATTGCCCCAGCTTGGCTTCTCAAGATTTGGTATGTGGATCTGGTTCAGATGTCCAATTGACTTCCTTGGCTTCTTCCTCTGTGGTCAGACCTCCTATCAGTTTTTTCCTACTGGATCTCAAGTCTCTGGACATGATTGCATGGAAATTGAACGCTTAGTCCTTAGACATAAGGGTTTCTCCTGATTTTGTGATTGAAACCCTGATTCAGGCTTGTAAACCTGTAACTAAGAAAATCTATCACAAGATCTGGACGTTTCTTTAATTTTAATGGTGTATAAATCATGTTTTTTCCTGGCAATCTTTAAAAATCAACCTTTTTCTCTTCCATGGAATCCTTATCTGATGTTAAGGGTGTTGCAGGCTCCTACTTTTGAACCTGTGCATATAAATTGGACATTGAACTATCTTCTTGGAAAGTCTTATTTTTTTGGCTATTTCTCTTCTGACTGGAATTGATAGGATAGGGGCTGTTTTATGGAGATCTTTTAATGTTTTGCCTATGATAGTTCTCTTCAGATAACTTTAGCAGAGAGATTGTTCTTTATTTGTATCCCAATTCCCTAAGAATGCTTCTGAGAGATAGTTTCATTATTTGGACATTGTTAGGGCATTGAAATATTACTTGATGCTACTAAGGATTTTAGACAAACTTCCAGGTTGTTTGGGGTTTTTTTTTTTTTTTTTCTGGTCCTAGAAAAACGTTTGACTCACAAAGCTTATTTGGAGGAAGGTCAGCTCTCCACGGCAGCAAATTACATGCTCATTCTGCTAGGTCAGTTGCAACTTATTGGGCTTTCAAGAATAACAAACAGTCCCAGTAGACAAACAGCACTAACCTGGTGCAGGTGATATAGGGGCAACTGCAAACATCTTGCGGCCTTTTTAGAACAGTTTAATGGGTCAGTACAGGGACTAAAATTTTCTTTGAATTTCAGTTAGAAAGGAATAGCATTCCTGGACACAGAGGTGTACAGGGATAGTGTGACTGGCATATTGAACATTGATCTTTATTGAAAAAAGACAGACAGAAATTCACTATTTAGTTATGAAAGTTTCCATCATGATACACTCAGGAACTCTCTCACTTCGAAGCCAGATGATTAGGGGTCAAATAATAGTAAGTGAGAGTTCTTTAGTGGAACAGAGAATTGAAAGAAAATGGCACACAGGTTTTATAGAGCGGGGTATCCCAATAAGCCGTTGTTAGATGCTGAAAAAAAAGAGGGTTATTGAGGAACAAAAGAATGTGGTGCAGAACGGCAAGAAGAACATGTTTAGATTAGTGTGTGTCACACAATACAATCCATATAGTCAGGAAATATCACAGATCATTAAAATGCATATCACAGATCATTAAAAAAGCACTGGCACATACATAAAAAATTGTTATAGAATTTTTTTAAACAATATCCACTGATGGTCTATAGACATGTTCCCAAATTTAAAAGATTTAGTGGTTAAAAATGATATAGGAGTAAGTACAAAAAGGTTATCAGAGTTACATCACTTCTAGAAATAATGGTACCTACCCATGTTTAGGGATGTGCTTAGTGGCAACTCAGTAATTAAGTGGGAAGTGAATTTTTACATCTCCACACAGGGAAAAAAGTTTACTAATAAACGGCTAGATTACGAGTTTTGCATTACCGATGTTAATGCTGAAAAAATGGCACATTCTCAGCCGTAATAAAAACAGGAACACAGCCATCTCCAAGTCTTGTCGATATAGCTATACCGCAAGCCATTTTAGCCTTCATACGCAACTTCAATCCTGAACTCAAAAAGATGACGTTTCCCTGCGTGGGATTTCCATAGAGCCGTTATTACAAGTTGTGCGGTGAGGCGGCTATAATGCTTTGAGTTCCTGCCTATACTGACATGATCCATTCCGCTATCTGAAAGCAGAACTTATGAGTTTTGCGCCCACAAAATGTTTCACAAAACTAAACTGTTACAAGTACACTAACACCCATAAACCTACCTTATTAACCCCTATCCCGCCCACCCCTCCCGCTCGCAAACACTATTTAAAACTTCTTTACCCCTATTCGCGCTCCCTGACATCGCCGACACTATAATAACGCTATTAACCCCTATTCCGCCGCTCCCTGACATAGCAGACACTGTAATGAAGTTATTAACCCCTATTCTGCCACTCCCCTGACATTGCCACCCACCATAAAAGTTATTAACCCCTAAACCTCTAGCCCTCCCACATCACAGCCACTAAAATATACCTATTAACCCCTAAATGCAGACCCCCACATTGCAAAAAACTAAATTAAAACTATAACCCCTAAACCTAACAACCCCAAACTTTATATTACGATTACAATATCCCTATCTTAAAATGAATAAAAACTTACCTGTGAAAAACCTAAGTTTAACTAACAATTAACCTAACATAACTATTTACTAAATTAAAAATAAACTAAATTACACATTAAAAAAAACTAACACTAGTAAAAAAAAATTACAAAAAATAAAAAATACTAAATTACGAAAAATAAACAAACACTAAATTACAAAAAAATAACAAAACGAAATTATCAAAAATAAAAACAATTACACCCTTATCTAATAGCCCTATAAAAATAAAAAAGCACCCCAAAATAAAAAACACCCCCTAGCCTACAATAAACACCAATAGCCCTTAAAGGGCCCTATTGCTAGGGCATTGCCCTAAAGAAATCAGCTCTTTTACCTGAAAAAAATACAAAGATCCCAACAGTAAAACCCCCCACACCAACCAACCCCCCAAAATAAAAAACCTAACACTAACAAAAAAAACTAAGCTACCTATTGCCCTGAAAAAGCATTTGTATGGCCATTGCCCTTAAAAGGGCATTCGGCTGTTTTACCATTGCCCTGTAAAGGGAATTCAGCTCTTTTACATAAAGCCCAAACCCTTATCTGAAAAAAAAAAAGGATTTAAAAAAAAAAAACTGACACTAACCAGTTTCTGAAGTCCGGACATCCAGATGGCGAGAAGTATTCATCCAGGCGGCAAGGTCATCATCCAGGCAGCGTCTTCTATCTTCATCCAGGCGGCGTCTTCTATCTCATCCAGGCGGTGTCTTCTATCTTCATTCCCGGTGGCGTCTACAATCTTCATTCCCGGCGACATCTTCTATCTTCATCCCGGTGGCGCAGAGCAGGTCCATCCTTGAAGACATCTGGTGTGGAGCATTCTTTTCATACGGTCACCGCGCCATACACTAAATCTTTACTGCATGGGAGCCTTTTCAAAATGGCGTCCCTCGCATTCCTATTGGCTGATTTTTGAAATTCCAAATCAGCCAATAGGATGAGAGCTACTGAAATCCTATTGCTGTTCAAATCAGCCAATAGGATGAGAGCTAATCAAATTGTAGCTTGGGTTTTTGTTAGAGTTAGGTTTTTTATTTTGGGGAGTTGGTTGGGTGGTGGGTTTTACTGTTGGGGGTCTTTGTATTTTTTTCAGGTAAAGGAGCTGATTTCTTTAGGGCAATTAATAGGGCTATTATATTAGGTGTAATTGTTTTTATTTTGGATAATTTTGTTTGTTATTTTTCGTAATTTAGTAAATTTTTATTTTTTGTAATTTTTAGCCTTAAATTGTTTTAGTAGTGTTAGTTTTTTTAATGTGTAATTTAGTTTTTTAATTGGTAGTTATTTTAATTTTAGTATAATAGTTTAGCTATAATAGTTATGTCAGGTTAATTGTTAGGTTTATTTAGTGGCGGTGATGTGGGAGACCGGAGGTTTAGGGGTTTATAGCTTTATATTAGTGGCGACAATGTTGGGGAGTGGGGAATAGGGGTTAATAGCTTTATTATAGTAGTGTCGACGATGTTGGGGTGCTGGGGAATAGGGGTTAATAACTTTATTATTGGGCGGCAATGTCGGGGAGCGGCAGAATAGGGGTTAATAGTTTTTATTAGTGGCTGGCGATGTCAGGAGCTGCAGATTAAGGGGTTAATAACTTTATTTAGGTGTTGGCGGTGTCGGGGGCGGCAGATTAGGGGTTAACACTTTATTTCGGTGTCTGTGATTTCGTGGGCAGCAGATTAGGGGTGTTTAGATTGGGGTTTATGTTAGGGTTTTAGGTTTAAACGTAACTTTGTTTCCCTATAGACATCAATGGGGTTGCGTTACATAGCTTTTCATTCCGTGATCGCAGGTGTTAGTTTTTTTTCTATCACTCTCTTCCCCATTGATGTCTATCGGGAAAGTGTGCCTGAGCACGTCAAAGCAGCCCTTGTATTTTGTTCGGTATGGAGCTTATCGCCACCATATCGCACGCAACAAGGCGGGCTTTTCTGAAACTTGTAATGGCAGTGCTATGGAGGGTAATAAATAACGCAAATTTTGTTGTGTTTGTTTCGCACCCTCTATAGCGCAAAACTTGTAATCTAGGTGAAAGATTTTTATACCTAGCAGTCATACCTGATAAAGATAGACTTAGTCAACATACAAAGTCAACTTTGTTTTTTGGGCTTTCAAGATGAGGCTTCAGTTGATCAAATTTGCAAGGACAGACTACTTGATCTTCTTTGCATACTTTTACTAAATTCTACAATTTTGAAGTTTTTTGCTTCTTCTGAAGCAGCCTTTGGTAGAAAACTTCTTTAGGCAGTTGTCTCAGTTTGATTTTTTTGCCTATTTGCTTATTTTAAATATATATATATATATATATATATATATATATATATCATATATATATATATATATATATACCCGGGTAATCCTAAGATTACCCAAATGCCTTCTGGATAAAGTTTAATTAAATCATACATTGAGCTTTACCCGGTTAATGCTAGGAGGGTAATGCTAGGAAAACACACCAACAGTAAATTAACACATTTTTATTTTTGGATTACACAAACTCATGTTTTGTACAATATTTTTGTTACAACAACAGGAAATTATTTTTTTATATTTCATATGTGGATTTTTCATATGTTTTGTACAATGTTTTGATACAACAGGAAACTAAACATTTTTGTGTTATGGGGTTATTGGACAGACGATGGACATTTATTTGTCTGTCAGATTATTAACTGTTGCACAAGCATTCTGTCTGAGAACCTTTAAAAGCACGTTGTGGGGGGTGGGACCCATGGTTAGGTTCCCAGAGGCAGTTTTGACACCCAAGGCTCTGATTAGAGCAGAACTCTATGGAGTGTATATGCCCTTGGCCGTTAATGCACTGATCTTATCTTAATTGGTTGCTCATCCAGTGACATCACAGATTACACGGAGACCAAACAAATCATGCATTAACGGCGGAGGGCAGATAGGCCTCCAGAGAGTTCTTTTCTAATAAGAGCCCTTGGGCGCTGTAATCGCCTCTCGGAAACCTAACCAATGGGTCCCCACCCCCCACAAGGTGCCAAGGTGCTTTTAAACTGTTTCCTTGGGGCAGAATGCATGTGCCGACAGATAATAATCTGACAGGCAAATGTCCGTCAAATGCCCATGAGTGAGGAGCTAACTGGAAATGCGAGGAAAATATAGAAAGTGCTAAGGACATTTCAGCCCTTTTGAGCATACCTGAATAAGATCCGGTTGCCGCAGGTCCGGCGTCCAGAGGGGAAGCACTCAGAGAAAGTGGACCTTGTTTTTATGTGCAAGTCTTATATCGTTATATCTGTAAGTGCAACACTTTTGAGTGTCAATATCTTCTGAATTAAACAAAACTGTGAGACCCCGGATGCGCTGTGTTTTTTTCTTTTTTCATTCAGTTACCTCTTCAATACCACACCACTTGTGGAGTCCCGTAAGCCAGCAGCTGCTCTGTACATAGTGGGACTTGTATGGTGGACCACCACCACAATACTTTATCAATTTGCCATTTGAGGATTAAGGGCCTAATGCAACCACGACCTATTGGGACTAAGCTAAGTGCTTATTCACTTTGACACTCAGACTGTTGATTGTTTTCCCCCATATTCACGTGCATACGTGTATGCTTCAAGATAGTTTCTCCATTTTCTAGTAGTGCCTTTCAGATTGGTTTACTTACGCTCAACTCCATCATTATATATTTCTAAATAAGAACAGAGACATGATGTTAAGGCCCCTAACAAAAATTGAGCATTTTATGCACAAACAAATCTACTACAAAACATTTATTTTCGAAGTCATATACCTTACTGCAGAAAGATATAGTGGCGCGGTACCCAATTACACTCAAAATTGACAAACAGAACTGCAACTAAATATAGACTTAAAAACCTGGCAAAATATTTTTTCAAAGAACAGAAAAATTCTCAATTTCAGCTAGAGTGCTGGAACAAAAACTGAAGATTTTGACTAGGTGGTACTTTCACCTACGAGAATTCAGAAAATATACCTCCATACACAAGATCTTTGTTGGCGGGGTTGTAGAGGGTAATGTCAACCTATCTCATATTCTAAGGTTTTGCCCATTTATTAAAAAGTTATGGGCTCAAGTCTTTTTGTTAATAGATAAAAGTATAGACCAACATAACCTAAATAATTTTCAATCAGTTATTTTAAACAATTTAGATACGCAAAATCGGTAAAGCAAGAATATTACCTCTATGAACTATGTTTAATGGAGCTAAAAATGTTATATTAAAAAGATGGAATGGATAAATTAAAGTTAAAGAATTTTTTATAAATGAAAAATATCAGTTTATGCAAGGAGGCGACATAGAAAGATATATAGAAGCGAAGGAAATATGGGGAAATATTATAAAGTAAAAAACCTCTGCCAGTGTCATTTAATCAAATTAATTTTAATCCTAACGAATATGATGAGGGAAGGAGGAGAGATTATCCCCCATCCCTCGGAGTGCTTTGGGTATTAGATGATATATACCAACCATGTTATAGCAATATTTAAACGTTCAACCTTAGATTTCACGAGATTTACAATATATTCTTTTGTATGTATTTACTTTCCTTTTTCTTTTTGTTTATGTATATTTTAAAAACTAATAAAAATAAAAAAATGTACTGTTGGTGAGCTTTCCTAGCATTACCCTCCTAGGAGTTACCCAGGAAAAGTCCAAAGTACGATCTTACATTGGACCTTTACCTACAGTCACTGGGTAAGTAATTCCCAAGATTTAAAGGATTGTGGACTCACCACCATGAAAGAAATTAATTATCAAGTAAGCATGTTTTTTCTTTTAACAGTAATTAATGGAGCAGAAAGTGTTTTTAATTTGTGGTGATATCATCCAATATGGTGTTAATTTAAATATTTTGCCACTGTGAAAAATGATTTCTAAATTCTGAACTTTTTGGGGTACTCTAAAATAAAATTCAAAAGCTTTTTCTGGGGTTTTTCAAATCATTTTAACTGTTGTGATTTCCCTAAACGATGTGTTTGTGACCCAAAGCGCCTACTGAATGGAGGCTAAGGTACTCCTAGTGCTTGAGAATGATTTTATTTCATACAGTCACATACATGTATATGGATCCATGCAATATTAATTACAATGATAAAAACTAAACCAATTTTGAATGATTACAATTTAAAACATTAAAATGGATAAATAACAAAACAGACTTCAAATTCTGAGGACCAATATATGGTTTTCTTCTATTAATAGAGTAGAGATCTTCAACATGTAAACTTTTACTTGTTCAGATATATAATAATAAATAATGTGACTCCAATATTATGTCCCAGTAGAATAATTATGTAATGTGCCCCCAATATTTATGGCCGGTGGAATAGATAATCCAAATGTGAAAAAAAGGATAAGTTGTGAAAGTAGATCTTCTACTTGCTGTGTGTCCAATTAAATAATTTTGGATATATTCCAATCCACATGTGTATAAAAAAAATAAATAAAGAGAATTGACTCAAAAATTGTCAAAGTGTCAGAATATTAAAAAGATTAAATTATCCAAATATTAAAACTTAAAAAAAAATTTGTGATAGATGTGAGATACTAAAAATTCTTAAAAATCCAGAGTGGTGGTGTAGAAAAATATTGAAAAAAATATAAAAATTATGAAAAAACAATGATTGTGTAAAAAATAATTTGATGAATTGAAAATAGCTTGATGAAAAAATTTAAAAATTGCTGTTAGGTGTGCTCCTTAAAAGTACCTCCTTAAAATATTATCCCTTAAGTCAATGCATTAGTATCCTATGGTATGACTTGATGTATCCCTTGAGGGTATAGAGAAATCCAAAATATCCTCCTGCAAAAAGATGGATAATGGTACAAATCGTTTTATGCAGAAATTAAAGAGTGAAATAGGCTTACCAGTACTTCGGTCAACCGCGTTTCGGCCCGTGATAGGCCTTTCTCAAAACTGGTTTATTAGACTGTACCTGGTGGCCTTTTATAGTGGTGGACCAGCTATGCCAGAAATTCGCCTAACCACTATTATTTCCGGTTTCAGAATGTATCCAGTAGAACATCATTATACACATATTTATTTCATGTTCTTGTTCATTACTTCTATATTCATATTTACCCATTTGTTGTGTAATAAACACTTTATCTTATTTTAAATTCTTGCATTAGTATACTATTAGTGTACCTAGCCTCCATATCTTCATGATGTCACTTCCGGTTTAGTATAATTCCATGTTTTTGTAATTTCCTTATATTATTTACTTTTGTCCAAAACAGTATGTTATGATCGCTCTAATTGCGATTGGATGGCAGTATAAAACATATTTATTTCTCAAATTTCTTGTTCTATGGACTATGCCGAATTTTCATTTATCATATTGGTCGTGACATCACGTTTATTTACAGGCGTTGGTCATTTGCTGTTCTATTATTGTTTTTTTTCTAGGGTGTGTTTCCATCTTTCAAATTCCTATTGGATGCCTAATATTGTAAAGAAATTGTCAGAGGTGTATTTATCATATTTTTCTTTACTGCGCGTAGTTTAAATTAATAAAAAATGTATGATGGCAGATACTTATATTTGATTCTGCTTAATGGTGTCTAATAATGTAGTTAAGTACATATAATCACTGCATGTATCTAAATGTGTCCTAGTTAATTTACTTATTAGAGGGTCCGAGATTGATATAAATACTCTCCTAAGATTAAACATATGGAGCTTTCCTTATATGTGCGATTCATATCGCAACTTCCACCACCTTTAGGCAGATATTACTTTCCATTGGTAACGAGTGTATATATAATTACTTCACCTAAATCTAATTCTGACTTGTTTATATTTTTACCTATATGTTGATCTAGAGCGCTACAACTTTGTTAGCGCCTACGTTTTCTATTTGTATTGATAACTTTCTATTAATCCTTTGGAAATAAGAGTAACTATAATGATTAGGGGAGACTCGCCTCCCTATAGTGTGTTTTTTTGCTATACTGGAGATTATGGGCTAGAGTGAAACTCACTCTTCTTTAACAGGCTGGTAGATGTTCTTCCTAATTTGGTAGTAATTCTGAGCTTATAGTTAAAATTGAAATATGGAAAAATAAAATGAGATCTTATGGGCAATACCTATATCTCAGAGCTTTAGTTGGTTCCTATAGTTCTAAGTGATTGCTTTTTTGTCCAAAATTTAATACAAAATTATTATAAAAAAGTTATTATAAAAATTAGTAAGCCATATATACAGTCTTGGGTTATAAACAATAAGTACCGAGGGGGAGGGGTTTTGATGAATTATTCAGTCTCCGTGTATATAGACCTAAGTACATCCTGTATATGTGCTTAGTCCACAAATAAATGTTCTTGTAAGAAAGTTTAGAGTGTTATATAACTTTAGTGTCCAGTACCTATAGAGATTATGGGATATAAAATATTAAAAAATAAAATATCTTATATTTGGGGAAACACCCCTTAGAGAATAGAGAACTGTGGTAAAAGTAAGCTTCTCAGGGATGGACCAAGTTCTTAAAATCATATTGATGAAATGAAGCAGATCTTCTTTATTGTTTATCCGTTGAGAATAATTTTGATGATTAATTGTGATAAAAGTCCCTTGAGAAATGGAGTTATAGCAATAGTAAATATCCTTAACTTGGGGGAAATACTTAAATCATATTAAATACTTAGATCCTATTAGAAAAGATGAGACAGATCTTCTTTATTATTTAATCTTTTGGGATACAGACAGTCCAAATTGAAAATCCATTTAGATTCTGCAGTAAACAATTTCTTTTCGTAATTGCCTCCTCTCCAATCTTTCCTGACCTTCTGTATTCCCATGAATATTAGGTCTTTTGTATTCCCTTGGTGTTTTGTGGAGAAGTGTTTATACAGAGCTGTTTCCATATTGGATTTAACAATTAGTAGTAGATGTTCTCGTATTTCTGTCCTTAAGAGCTCTGGGACGTTTGACCTATATATTGAAGGCCACAAGAGCACTGTAACATGTATATCACTCCTTTGTCCCTGGCATCTGATTCAATTGTGTATCTTGTGTTCCTCTTTTGTGCTGTGACATCTGAATACTGCGGACTTAACTCCACATTTACACGCTTTACAAGTAAAGCAGGGGAAGAAGCCTTTAACCTTTTTCCCAAATACATCATTGATCCCTAATGTTTTCTTGTTCATCTGTATAGTAGGTTACTATTTTATTTCTCAGATTTTTTTGTTTTTCTATAGATGAACCTAGGTCTTACAGGAAGTTTTTCTCCTATTATGTCATCATCTTTCAATAATGCCCAATGCTTCTGGAAGATTTTTTCAATGATGTTTTTATTTTCGCTATACTCCGTGATAAAAACATCATTGAAAAAATATTATGTTCTACTGGACATAATATTGGAGTCACATTATTATATTATATATATCTGAACAAGTAAAAGTTTACGTGTTGAAGATCCTTATTGGTCCTCAGATATTGAAGTCTTTGTTTTGTTTTGTTTTTATCCATTTTTAATGTTTTAATATTGTAATCATTCAAAATTGGTTTGTTTTTATCATTGTAATTAATATTTCATGGATCCATGTATATGTATTCACTGTATGAAATAAAATCTTTCACAAGCACACAAGTACCTTAGCCTCCATTCAGTAGGCGCTTTGGTCACAAATACATTATTATTCATCCATACCAGTGACAGCTAGGGGTCACTATACCAAAGCCATAGAGGTACATATTAACCCGGTGCTAAAGCAAATACTCTTTTCTCTTAAACATGATTTCCCTAAACTGGCTGTTAAGTATTGAGAATTTGATTTATGATCAGAAAGAAACAGAATTGAGACAGGAAACCCAATTTTAGAGCATATATGGCAAGATTACGAGTTTTTGTTGGTAAGGCATTGCGGTGCTAACGCTTAGTTTATGCTCACCGCTCACCTACAGACAGAGCTGTTATTACAGGTATATACAAACCTGGCGTTAGCCGCAAAAAAGTGAGCAGAGAGCAAAATTTTGCTCCACATCTCACCTCAATACCAGCGCTGCTTTTGTTAGCGGTGAGCTGGCTAAACATGCTCGTGCTCACAATTTCCCTATAGGAATCAATGGGGCAGATTCAGCTGAAAAAAACCTAACACCTGCAAAAAAAAAGTCTTATTGAATCCTATGGGGAAAGAACATTTATGTCTACACCTAACACCCCTAACATGAACCCTGAGTCTAAACACCCCTAATATTACACTTATTAACCCCTAATCTGCCATCCCCCGACATCGTCGCCACCTGCATTATATTATTAACCCCTAATCTGCCACTCCGGACACCGCCGCCACCTACATTATACTTATGAACCCCTAATCTGCTGCTGCCAAACATCGCCAAACCCTACATTATATTTATCAACCCCTTATCTGCCTTCCCCAATGTCGCTGCCACCTAACTGCACTTATTAACCCCTAATCTGCCGCCCCAATGTCCTCCACCACTATAATAAATATATTAACCCCTAAATCTAAATATAATCCTAACCCCCCTAACTTTAATATAATTTAAATACATCTAAATAAAATAACTTTAATGAACTAAATAATTCCTATTTAAAACTAAATAATTACCTATAAAATAAACCTTAAGATAGCTACAATATAACTAATAGTTACATTGTATCTATCTTAGGGTTTATTTTATTTTACAGGCAACTTTGTATTTGTTTTAACTAGGTACAATAGTTATTAAATAGTTATTACCTATTTAATAACTTCCTAGTTAAAATAAGTACAAATTTACCTTTAAAATAAACCCTAACCTAAGTTACAATTACAGCTATCACTACATTATAATTAAATTAATTACCTAAACTAACTACAATTAATTACAATTAAATTAAATAAACTAAAGTACGAAAAAAAAACTAAATTACAGAAAATAATAAAATAATTACAAGTTTTTTAAACTAATTATACCTAATCTAATCCCCCCTAATAAAATAAAAAAAACAAAATAATAAAATTCCCTACCCTATACTAAATTACAAATAGCCCTTAAAATGGCCTTTTGCGGGGCATTGCCCCAAAGTAATCAGCTCTTTTACCTGTAAAAAAAATACAATACCCCCTACATTACAACCCACCACCCACACACCCAAGCCTACTCTAATCCCACCCAATCCCCCCTTAATAAAACCTAACACTAACCCCTTGAAGATCACCCTATCTTGAGACGTCTTCACCCAACCGGGCAGAAGTGGTCCTCCAGATGGCCAGAAGTCTTCATCCGATCCGGGCAGAAGAGGACCCTCCAGATGGGCAGAAGTCTTCATCCAGGCGACATCTTCTATCTTCATTCCATCTGGAGCGGAGCGGTCCACCTTCAAGCCATCCGACAAGGAACATCCTCTTCCATCCGACGACTAACACTAGAATTCTATCAGCCAATCGGAATTAAGGTAGAAAAAATCCTATTGGCTGATGCAATCAGCCAATAGGATTGAGCTCGCATTCTATTAGCCTGAATGGAACAGAATGCTATCAGCCAATCGGAATTGAAGGGATGCCATCTTGGATGATGTCACTTAAAGGTACCGTCATTTAGTGTTAGTCGTCGGATGGAAGAGGATGCTCCGCTTCGGATGGCTTGAAGATGGACCCGCTCCGCTCCGGATGTTTGAAGATAGAAGATGCCGCCTGGATGAAGACTTCTGCCCCGTCTGGAGGTCCTCTTCTGCCCGGATTGGATGAAGACTTTTGGCCGTCTGGAGGACCACTTCTGCCCCGGTTGGGTGAAAACATCTCAGGGTAGGGTGATCTTCAAGGGGTTAGTGTTAGGTTTTATTAAGGGGGGATTGAGTGGGTTTTAGATTAGGGTTGGGGTGTGTGGTGGTGGGTTGTAATGTTGGGGGGGTATTATATTTTTTTTACAGGTAAAAGAGCTGATTACTTTGGGGCAATGTCCAGCAAAAAGCCCTTTTAAGGGCTATTTGCAATTTAGTATAGGGTAGGGATTTTTATTATTTATTTTTTATTATATATTTTTTATTTTATTAGGGGGATTAGATTAGGTGTAATTAGTTTAAAATTCTTGTAATTATTTTATTATTTTCTGTAATTTAGTGTTTAATTTAATTGTAATTAATTGTAGTTAGTTTAGGTAATTTATTTAATTATAGTGTAGTGTTAGGTGTAATTGTAACTTAGCTAAGGTTTTATTTTACAGGTAAATTTGTATTTATTTTAACTAGGAAGTTATTAAATAGTTAATAACTGTTTAATAATTATTCTACCTAGTTAAAATAAATACAAAGTTGCCTGTAAAATAAAAATAAACCCTAAGGTAGCTACAATGTAATTATTAGTTAATATTGTAGCTATATTAGGGTTTATTTTATAGGTTAGTATTTAGTTTTAAATAGGAATAATTTAGTTAATAATAGTAATATTTATTTAGATGTATTTAAATTATATTTAAGTTAGGGGGTGTTAGGGTTAGACTTAGGTTTAGGGGTTAATACATTTAATATAGTGGCGGCGACATTGGGGGCGGCAGATAGGGGTTAATAAATGTAGGTAGGTGTCGGTGATGTTAGGGATGGCAGATTAGGGGTTAATAAAAGTTAAACTAGTGTTGCGAGGCGGGTGTGCGGCGGTTTAGGGGTAAATATATTTATTACAGTAGCGGTGATGTCCCGGTCGGCAGATTAGGGGTTAAACAATTTATCTGAGTGTTTGCGATGTGCGGGGGGGCCTCGGTTTAGGGGTTAATAGGTAGTTTATGGGTGTTAGTGTACTTTTTAGCACTTTAGGTAAGAGTTTTATGTTACAGCGTTAGCCCATACAACTCTTAACTACTGACTTTTAAATGCGGTAGGAGTCTTGACAGGAGAGGGGTGTACCGCTCACTTTTTCCAAGACTCGTAATACCGGCGTTAGGAAAATCCAATTGAAAATATAGGATACGCAATTGACGTAAGGGGATTTGTGGTATGCTCGAGTCGCGGAAAAAAAGTGAGCGGTACACCCCTGTACCTGCCAGACTTGTAATACCAGCGGGCTTTAAAAAGCAGCGTTGGGACCTCTCAACGCTGCTTTTTAGGCTAACGCAAGACTCGTAATCTAGGTGATAATTAATAAAAAACATTCTAGTTACTTATATTATCATTTCTGCTTACTTATCTTGAAGAAGCAGAAATGCATTACTGATAGCTAGCTGAACACGTTGGTAAGTCAATGACAAGAGGCATATTACTGTATGTGCAGCCACCAATCGGCAGGTAGCTCCAGCTCCAGAACGTACCTAGGCATGCTTTTGAATTAAAGATATCAATGACAAAAAGCAGACACTAAAGTAAATTGTAAATGTCTTTAAACCTTCATGGGGGCGTGTCCATGCAGCGTTCAGGACAGGACCCATTCTCTGAAAGCTCCAAAAGAATTTTTAATAATCGCTGATTAATAACCTCTTCACAGTGATGACCAGAATATAAAAACAGAAAACCTCATAGCCCTGGCACTTGGGGATCTATATTGCTCAGATTTGCTGTGTTAATGACTTTGGACACTCAGATTGGAGAACGGCCAAATTCGGCAGCCTAATAGTTGGAATCCACCTCCCCCCCGGGAAGAGCCGGGTTATCGATGCTGTCAGACTGGGCTGACTTACCGAGCCTCTTCACTATATAGCCACACCTGGTTTATATGGTAATATATCGGCCCAGACACGGGAAAATAAATTTATGAAAAAGGAGTGTATGTGCCTATATACCTCTCCCTCCACTATGACCTGCATTAAAGAACCAGATCATTCACACCACACTAACATCTGCTTTTGAGAGGCTGGAAATACTCTTTGAAAATCTACCTTAAAAAAGCGCCATACGACTTTCTCGTGGATAAGATCTGTACAAACAACATCTCGTGCGCTCAAGATGAACAGTCCCTCTGAATCAAATGAGCGATATGGCGCCCAATTCTGAGGGAGCACATAACACCGGAGGTAGTGCGCCATGGTATTGCTATGGGACACCAGGGCCTTCAATACCGCGCTGACAACACTCAGGTGGCAGGCGAGCTTGATGCCGGTCTTGGGCTGCGAACGCATCAAAGGAGCCTGCTATACTGATGAGAACCTGGCTTCTAGCTACCTGGGATTGGATACCTCAGATATTTGGACATCCGATGGCCTTGCACGCAGGGAATCTGAATACATACTCGACACGTGGAAATGTGTCTGCCAAGGAGCTGATAGATTGCATCTAATCAATGTAATGCCGAAGGCTCCGAATCCCCATCACAAGTGCATAAACAGTAACGGACACATATTACATAAACTGCCTGGAAAGCGTTCTTAAGCCCAGCCTCTAAAAACACCCAAAAGGACTCACTGAACACCCTGCCCTCTGTGGGTTTGTAGTAACCTTCGGACTGGAAGGGAAAGGTCCACTCATCTGCCTCGGTGAAGAACTTTATGCACTCCACAAACTGAGGGCCATGCTCCAAAGACAGGTGTGGGGTAGATTGTGGCTGCCCACCATTGAACAGCTGATTTTCTCTATCGGCACAAAAGTAGCCCATTAACCCCTTCTGTTCCCATATTTACACTTACATATTCGGCAGCTATGTTGGATGATTCTGTGATAATAGTGACTGCTTTACCTGAGTCACGGTATATAATGTACTTTGCCACAATAGCCACTTGCACACCGTGGTAGTCGCATAGTTTTAATTTGTCGCCACACTCCTACATAGGCTTGAATGTCTTATCCATATCCCCATCCAATACAACTTAATCCAAATGCTTAAGGTGTCACCTATATATAAGAATAACTCTCAATCAAAGCCCTAATTATATCAGATTCCCCAGCTTAGCCTCTCCCCCTCTTAAATGAATAATAATAAATGTTAATACTGTATCTATATGGTTCTAGAGGGTAGAAATAGTTTAAACTCCCTTTATCCCTGTTTTATTGTTATCTTCATTATGTTTGTTGTTGATTCTTGTTATGGACTTATACAGCATCCTAGGTCCAAGAGTGACCTCTCTAAAGGAAAGAGATGTAAAAAGAGGACTTTTATCATGTCACACACAAAACACACAGTATGATGTGAAATATTGATGTATATGATCATTATGCTGTCATTTTTCCCCCTTTTTATACTGTCCTCAATAAAAAAAACAAAAAAAAACTTCATGCTCTATCTGAATCATGGAGGAAAATGTGGGGTTTCATGTCCTTTTAAGTAGCTCTGTTACAAATAGTGGAGTTACCTCACTGGACCAATATCCACAATGCTTCTAATCCTATTTCATCTAATCTCTCTACAGGTATGTCTTCCTGCTTCTGCCTCCCTGACTGCTTTTAAATGCCCCTTTAAATTGTGCTAGATTCCTCTGGTATGTCTTCCTGCTTCTGCCTCCCTTACTGATTTTAAACACCCATTTAATTTGTGCTAGACTTCCCCTGGTATGTTATCTTGCTTCTGCCTCCCTGACTGCTTTTAAACGCCCCTTTAATTTGTGCTAGATTCCCATGGTATATCTTCTTGCTTCTGCCTTCCCTGACTGCTTTCAAACACCCCTTTTAATTTTTGCTAGATTCCCTGGTAACCAATTTCCTCTGTCTCCAATTTGTGTCTACCTAATAATAATTTTATCAGATACTGTCTAGAATTCATTCATCATGCCACCCCCCCTCCCTCTAATTTGCAAGTGTGGACTAGCTAAGACTGCCTGTAACCGCTGCTTAGAATCCATTTCATTACGTTTCACTGCTACATATAGAGCAGGCATAAGGCTCATTCTTGAGCCGTGGCTCTTTGATTCTAAGTAGCTCTGTTATGAGTAGCTCTGTTTATGAGTAGCTCTGTTATGAGTAGCTCTGTTACGAGTAGCTCTGTTACGAGTAGCTCTGATACAAGTAGCTCTGTTACTCACTGGAGTTAGAAACTGGAGGTGGAAACTGCAGACCAACTAACAGGTTAAACGTAATAGCTATACTTCTACACAATGACCTGTTATGACTTTTCTGCTCTCTTTGTCTGCAATTCTCCTAAAAATCATGCATGTCCCTAAAACAAACAACCACCACACTATGCATATCTCACCCCTTCCTTCCATCATCCCCCTATGCTGTCCTCTCCATCGAACTACCTTTGTTTCCTTAGATACAATTCCCCCCTCTAACTCTTTTGTGTCTAATCATACACGCCTCCTACAAGTCTCACTCTCACCTCTCTGTCACTCTCACTGCTACTACTGCTTGCTGCTAGTGACGTCTCTCCTAATCCTTGCCCTGCAGCAATCACCACAATTTTACACTCCGCTCAGCTCTGTCTCACCACTGCAAAAAACTCTAGGTCACGCAATACCAACAATTGTCATCTCCATTAACACCATTAGCACCTATCCCCTCCCCTTTTCTTGTGCCCATCTGAATGCTTGCTCTGTCTGTAACAAACTTACAAACTGTTCACACCTGTTTGGTTTCCAATGCTTTCAACCGTTTAGCAATTACTGAAACCATGGCTATCTTCCTCTGACACTGCTTCCATTGCTTGCTCTCACCCCAAATGTGTGGTCTACATTTACCCACACACCTAGGCCCAGGTGAGAGACACAGGTGGCAGTGTTGCATCTTACTCACCCCCTTCTGCTCCTATCAGATCCCTCTCTCTATTTCCATCTCTCCTTTTGTTTCTTTGAAAGTCCACTGCATTTGCCTGTTCTCCCCCCCCTCTCTCAGAGTGGCTGTTATCTATCGCCCCCCTGGACCAACCCTCCAATTCCTTGACCAGCTTTTTCCTGCCTGTCTTTCTTACTTTCTCTCTACAAATGCACCTACTCTAATCCTAGGGGGACTTCCAACATCCCCATTGACATCCCATCTGCCCCTGCTGCTCTAACCTTTTTCTCACTCACTAACTCCATCGGCCTCTCACAATCCACACCTATTCCCCTACCCACCACAATGGACACTACGATTGATCTAGTATTCTCTTTTCTCTGCTCTCTATCTGATGTTTTCTGTCACCCATTTCCCATCTATGACCACCATCTGCTTACCTTTAATCCTAATATAGATGCTAAACCTACTTCCCCTTCTTGCACCCACAACAGTAGAAATCTGCACACTGTGGATCTTCCCAACTCTCCAATCTTATTTAAACAAGCCTCCCCCACACTTCAACGATATTCTGCCCTGACCTTTCTATAACCCACTATAACAATACTCTCCTCCGCTGCACTTGACACTCTCGTTCCGCCCCCAACCTCGCAAAGCCCCACGTCTTCAGCTCCAGCCCTGGCACTCCCAACAAACACGCAAACTACAAAAGTGCTCCCGCACTGCTGAACGTGCCTGGAGGAAATCCCGCTCTGAACCTGATTTCATGCACTATAAGCTCATTCTTTACTCCTACACCTCTGCCCTTCGCTTAGCTAAGCAAACCTACTTCTTTTCTCTTATATCCACTCACTCTTCAAATCCTAAAAGACTCTTCTCCATTATTAAACTCTCTCCTCTACCCACCGGCCACCACCCCCCCTCATCTGTATTCAGTGCTCAAGAGCTTGCTGACTACTTTTTCAATAGAACACTTGCTATCCAAAGAATTATCCCAACACAAACCTGCAATCTCCCAACTCCGCTCCGAGTCACCCACTTTGCAACTCTCTGCACCCTCCTCCCAACTACTGAGATTGAAAGTGGCTTCCCTTTTGTCTTCCTCACACCTCACTACCCTGCCCACTTGACCCTATTCCTTCACATATAATTCCTCCTCTGTCTCCCACCCCTCACCTCCGGCTCTAACTCACATATTCAAACCTATCCCTTTCTACCGGCTCATTCCCTGCCTCCTTCATACATGCAAAGGTCAACCCCATCCTCAAAAAACCCTCCCTTGACCCTAACTCACCTGCAAACTACCGCCCCATATCACTGCTCCCGCTAGCTTCAAAATTCCTTGAAAAATTAGTTTTCGATCGCCTAACCTACTTCTTGTCCCTCCAAATCATTGCTCGACCCCTGCAATCTGGCTTTCATCCCCAACATTCAACTGAGACCTGCCCTCACCAAGGTACTAACCGATCTCTTTCTGCTAAAAACAAAGGCTACTACTCTATACTCATCTTACTTGACCTCTCTGCTGCCTTTGACACTGTTGACCATCCCCTTCTCCAACGGACTCTCAGCTCTCTTGGGCTCTGTGACACTGCGCTCTCCTGGATTCATTCTTATCTCTCTAACAGATCCATATCAATCTCTTTTGCTGGTTACTCCTCCTCTCTATTGCCTCTGTCTGTTGGAGTACCTCAAGGCTCTGTCCTGGGTCCTCTACTCTTCTCTTATTACACTTTTTCACTGGGGTAAACTTATTAAACAGCCTATGGCTTCAGCTATACCTCTATGCTGATGATATTCCACCCCCCTGCACTCTCTCCTTCCGTCAATTCTCACATCAGCGACTGCTCATCTGGCATTTCCTCCTGGATGGCCTCTCACCACCTAAAAATAAACATGTCCAAGACCGAACTACTTCTAATTCCCTCCTCTAACTCTACTCCAGTTTCTAATTTTTCTATCACTGTTTGTTGCACCACTATCTCCCCATCACCCAAAGTCCACTGCCTCAGACCTCACACTTGACTCAAATCTGTCCTTCATTCCCCCACATCCAACTGCTTTCTTCATCCTGCCTGCAACCACCTACGCAATATCTCAAAATTCATCCATATCTGAGTGCTGAAACTACTAAATAGCTAATCCACTCCTTGGTAATTTCCCGACTTGACTACTGTAACAACTTACTAACTGGCCTCCATCTCTCCCACCTCTCCTCCCCCTCCAATCCATCCTAAAGGCATCTGCCAGGATAATCAACCTCTCTCGATTTCTCTGTTTCTGCTTCACCTCTCTGTGAGCCCCTTCACTGGCTCCCCATTCACAGTATCCCCATTCACAGTAGAGTTAAATTCAAATTCTTACCCTGACCTACACAAGGCCCTCACCAATGCTGCCCCACCGTACCTGTCCTCACTCATCAAAAAATTATACTCCTGCCCGCCCCCTAAGATCCAACAATGACCTGCTTTCTTGACGTCCTCTACCATCACCTCCCTCTCATGCTAGACTACAGGACTTCTCTCATGTGCCACCAACCTTCTGGAACACACTTCCTTGAGCTGTCAGTACTTGCCCCTAACCTCTCCTCCTTTAAACGTTCCCTAAAGACCTTTCTGTTCAGGGAAGCTTATCACCCGACTTATTAACAAACTAACTTCACTTAACTAATAGTTGCCCTCTATTCCCTTACTAATATCATTCTCACCTTTGCAGTCCCCACCTCCTGTTTCCTACCCTCCTACCCATCTAGATTGTAAGTTCCCACGGGAATAGGGCCCTCAATTCCCCTGTTATTTGTCTGTAAAATGTGTGTCTTTTATCGTATTGTTTCTCCATTACCCATGGGAAGCGCTGCGGAATCTGTTGGCATTTTATAAATAAGAATAATAATAATAAAGGATTGGTCACCAGATTGCTGTTTTCTAATCTGTATAGCAGCTCTGAGCTAGTGAATTAAAATAAATCCAGAATAGCCTGAATAAAGTGATTGACAGACCCTCCCCGCACTCTATTGGCTGCTCTAGAGAAAGGACGGCAACTGCTTATGTACTAATAAATGCAGTTACACGAATGACTGTGGACAGATACCTGGGAGGATACTTTGTCCGTCCCGGCATTTAAGAAATGGGGGCCTGATTAATATTTAATCTAAAAAAAACGCTTTTCTTAAGATAAACATTGGTTTTATGTTTGAAAATATTATCAAGAAAACTAAAAACCAAAATATGGAATCTTTAAGTTTACAGAGCTGTCCTTAAAGGGACAGTATACACTCATTTCATATAACTGCATGTAATAGACACTACTATAAAGAATAAGATGCACAGATACTGATATAAAAATCCAGTATCAAACTGTTTTAAAAACTTACTTAGAAGCTGTCAGTTTAGCTCTGTTAAATAGGCAGCTGGAAAGCCCACTGCAAGTGGCAAATAAGACACTCCCCCCCCTCCCCCTTCTTTTGCATATGAAAAAGACACTTTACACAAACAGGAACAAGCTGGAGAAGGTAGCTGACGGTATTCTAATAAAACTTTGAGGCTTGGTTAGGAGTCTGAAAATCAGAGCAATGTTATTTAAAAATAAGCAAAACTATACATTTTTTTAAAAAAAAAAAAACTTTATGGGCTATATAAATAGATCATCTACAAAACATTTATGCAAAGAAAAAATGAGTGTATAATGGCCCTTTAAAGGACATGAAACCCAAAATAAATCTTTTAATATTCAGATAAAGCATGTAATTTTTAACCAACTTTTCAATTTACATTTTATTATCTAATTTACTTTATTTTATTGGCATCTTTCAAAATCAAACCTAGGTAGTCTCCAGGGGCAGCAAATGCTCTAGTTTCTAGTAGTGTAGTTCTGCTCCTTTAAACACAAGGATAATTGGAAAGTTGTTTAATATGATCTACTACATCTAAATCATAAAAAAAGAAAGCATTTGGTCTCATGTCCCTTTAATGGCAATACAATTACCTCATAATTGCTCTATACATGTGAGACATCAATGTAAAGATATATATATATATATATATATATATATATATATACTGTATATATATATATATATATATATTATATATATATATATTATAAATATATATATATATATAAAGTCCCAATGTGGATAAGGATCATTGGTCAGGCTGCAGATCTGAAAGAAAGCTATGACAATGAAGGGAAAAGAGCATTCTACACCACTAAGAGATTAAACACTCAAACTGCATAATTTATGAAAAGGGTACAAAGTAATATCAAAGTGTTAGGAAATCCCAGTTAGCACCATTGGATCAATTGTTTAAATCACACCACTGAGACACTGCCAAGAAAATGTTTCTCTTAATAACTGCAGCAACTACGCAAGGAGGAGACTTGTGAGGAATGCCAATAAAAGGCTATCAGTCACTTTATAGGAGTTACAAAGATTGTTAGAAGAGACTAGCGTGAATGTGCACCAGTCAAAAATTTCAAGAACGCTGCATCAAAAATGGTCTGTATGAGAGGGTGGCAAGAAAGAAGCCATTACTCAAAACCAGCCATATGAAAGCATGTCTGCAATTGACTGGCTCAGCTAAGACATTTTTTTTTATGGTGAGATGAGACCAAAACCCTGATGATCAAAAGTGCTGCAATGGGGCAATATATTCAAAAGGGATCCAACATGATGTCAGAAAAGCTGGCTAAACTATTCCAAGCAGCTGACGTTATTGTTTAAAGGCAACATCACTGAGAGGTCATTTACTATGCATCTATATGGGTGGCCATGCTGCCAAAATATTTCAAGCAGCACTGGCACCAACATTGGTGATGTAAAGTAAAGGATACCTTTTAAATAGATCACAAACCTAATAATTCTAACTATGAACCTCTAAACCTCCAATACCCCACCGCAATAAACTCCCTACTCAGCTAAACCCCTTAACCTCCAGTACCACGCTGCAATAAACTACCTACTCTGCTTAACCCCTAAACCGCTTTATCCCGCTAACCTACTTAATGCCTACAACCAAAAATAGCCCCACCATATTATCCCCCTAACCTACTTAACCCTTACACCGTAGGGCATTGCTCTTTATAATAATAAAAAAATTCCCTTTTCTAAAAACCCCCTAAGCTAACAAAAAACTATCCTAAAAAAGATTGCCCTGATAAGGGCATTCTGTTGGGCATTGTCCTCAGAAGGGCATTGCCCTAAAGCAATTATAGCTTTTTTTGCCCAGAAAAAAACTCCATTCTAAAAAAAAAAAAAACTATCCTAAAAAAAAACACTATCCTAACAAAAGTTTCCCTGAGAAGGTCATTTGGTAATTCTTTTGCACATAAAAAGGCCCTGTTCTAAAAGAAAACCAATCCTAAAAAAAACAAAAAAACAAAGTAGGACATAGTATGACTCATTACCTAGGTATTTCGAGTATGTGTTTTTATCAGTAATAGATTGGACAGTTTAATTTGAATACAAGTTATGGCTAGATGTTAGATTTTAAGGCACACAGCTATTAATGTGCCTTACTTTCTCATATAAATCCCCATTTAGTACTAGATTATGTATCCATTATGGTCCTATAGACGCCTTGTTTGTGAAATTTTTGGGTCAACCTATTATTCGCTGATATGTTTATTACATGATAGCTGTTTCTTTGGATCGCCTTTAGGGAACTACTTACAGATACGTCATATATCAGTGCCCTACGATCCTTCTATAATTCACATAGTTACTTATAATGTCTGATCTGATCAGTTTACTTTCCAAGCTGGCACATTGAATTAATACAGGGAGTGCAGAATTATTAGGCAAGTTGTATTTTTGAGGATTAATTTTATTATTGAACAACAACCATGTTCTCAATGAACCCAAAAAACTCATTAATATCAAAGCTGAATAGTTTTGGAAGTAGTTTTTAGTTTGTTTTTAGTTATAGCTATTTTAGGGGGATATCTGTGTGTGCAGGTGACTATTACTGTGCATAATTATTTGGCAACTTAACAAAAAACAAATATATACTCATTTCAATTATTTATTTTTACCAGTGAAACCAATATAACATCTCAACATTCACAAATATACATTTCTGTCATTCAAAAACAAAACAAAAACAAATCAGTGACCAATATAGCCACCCTTTCTTTGCAAGGACACTCAAAAGCCTGCCATCCATGGATTCTGTCAGTGTTTTGATCTGTTCACCATCAACATTGCGTGCAGCAGCAACCACAGCCTCCCAGACACTGTTCAGAGAGGTGTGCTGTTTTCCCTTCTTGTAAATCTCACATTTGATGATGGACCACAGGTTCTCAATGGGGTTCAGATCAGGTGAACAAGGAGGCCATGTCATTAGATTTTCTTCTTTTATACCCTTTCTTGCCAGCCACGCTGTGGAGTACTTGGACACGTGTGATGGAGCATTGTCCTGCATGAAAATCATGTTTTTCTTGAAGGATGCAGACTTCTTCCTGTACCACTTCTTGAAGAAGGTGTCTTCCAGAAACTGGCAGTAGGACTGGGAGTTGAGCTTGACTCCATCCTCAACCCGAAAAGGCCCCACAAGCTCATCTTTGATGATACCAGCCCAAACCAGTACTCCACCTCCACCCTTGCTGGCGTCTGAGTCGGACTGGAGCTCTCTGCCCTTTACCAATCCAGCCACGGGCCCATCCATCTGGCCCATCAAGACTCACTCTCATTTCATCAGTCCATAAAACCTTAGAAAAATCAGTCTTGATATATTTTTTGGCCCAGTCTTGACGTTTCAGCTTGTGTGTCTTGTTCAGTGGTGGTCGTCTTTCAGTCTTTCTTACCTTGGCCATGTCTCTGAGTATTGCACACCTTGTGCTTTTGGGCACTCCAGTGATGTTGCAGCTCTGAAATATGGCCAAACTGGTGGCAAGTGGCATCTTGGCAGCTGCACCGCTTGACTTTTCTCAGTTCATGGGCAGTTATTTTGCGCCTTGGTTTTTCCACACACTTCTTGCGACCCTGTTGACTATTTTGAATGAAACGCTTGATTGTTTGATGATCACGCTTCAGAAGCTTTGCAATTTTAAGAGTGCTGCATCCCTCTGCAAGATATCTCACTATTTTTTACTTTTCTGAGCCTGTCAAGTCCCTTCTTTTGACCCATTTTACCAAAGGAAAGGAAGTTGCCTAATAATTATGCACACCTGATATAGGGTGTTGATGTCATTAGACCACACCCCTTCTCATTACAGAGATGCACATCACCTAATATGCTTAATTGGTAGTAGGCTTTAGAGCCTATACAGCTTGGAGTAAGACAACATGCATAAAGAGAATGATGTGGTCAAAATACTCATTTGCCTAATAATTCTGCACTCCCTGTATTGGACCGTTGGGGCACTATATGTATGATTGAACAGAATGTTTTAAGGGTTGCCATGACAACCTATTGTCAACTTGCAACGTTAGCCTCTTCTTGGTGGCATGCTGGTGAGTCACTATGGGTTGCCATGGCAACACCTAACAGTGCTCGGGGCATGACGATCCGTGAACAGATTGGATAGTAGCCCGGATGGGAACACGCCCCCCCACAGAGCACACTGTACTGAGCTGTGTTAGAGAATGGCAGACTGCCCGTACTGCTTGATGACTGCTAAACAAGCTTTAAAAAGTAAGCCTTCCTAACTGTTATAGTGAATTCACTGCCATATGAAATTATTTTAATGCCTTGTGTGATAAATTTATGCTGTGGGATGAAGTGGGCTTAATGAACAATATGTTTCCATAGCCACTCACTATACTGTCACTATTTCACAATAACATCTTATAATAGATGTATGTACCTTACACTTATTTTATATTATTGTTGTTAATACACAGAAGTGGCATTGTTTTGTTGACATACATCTCCTATTGTCAGACTCAGATACGATAGCTAGTAATGAGATTTATATAATGAGTTGTGTGAACCACAGCTGCTGAGAATCATACTTGTACTAAAAAATATGAATGATTGTAGCAGAATGAAATATTGCTATGTGACATAAACTATCATGAGTGATAGTGTCAAACAGCACATTTAACAGTCAGCAAGGTTGATATTAGGGGAATAGGTGAGAAAACACTATTGCTATCACATGTGTTTGGTATTAACACTGCTTTTATATAGCAGTGTCTCTCACTGTGAATCCCAAATTAAAAAGAACAAACTTACAAAGTACTTGTGAAAAATAATTATCATAAAGCACAGCTATGCAGCGGATAAATGTTGATCAACTTATTCATATATATATATATGTGGTATTTTGAGAGGATAAGAGAAATGTGCACAACAAAAGAAAAACTGACAGGTTGCTCTTTAGGGTGAACTGAAAATACAGGCTGTAGCAGTAAGAACAAACTTGTAACAACTGAACTTTAAAAGTACCTGAGTGGAAGTTAATACTCTAGAGAGTGAGGTCTGGAATCCGGTATAGAGAACCCCAGTGGGGAGTAAGCTGGTCCGGTGTAGAGAGCTTGATCAGGGCTCAGGTAGTTCTGTTGATGGTGTGTGATTCAAAGTAGATCCGGTACTCAGAGAGAGGCTGTGCAGGCAAGGTTTAGAGAGGAGCAGGGAAACCAGGCAAGGCTCAGGATAATACCGTTTAGCTACCACTGGGTGGCAGACGGTCAATAACAAGCAATGTAGGATAGTAGATTAGAGGTTTTATAGAGAAAGTTGTTAATCAGAGTTTATTATTTAAAGGGACAGGTACATCGAATATGCCTTGCAGCAGTGAGCCTGACAGTATCCCCCCCTTCTAGGAGCAGCTCCGGTGCTCAGGATGCGGCCGATCCGGGTTCCTCCTATGGAAAAGCGACACCAGTCGAGGTGCAGAGATGTTACTAGCAGGTTCCCAGGAATCGTGCTCCGAAGAATACCCTTTCCAACTGATAAGATATTGCAACACCCCTCGGAACAACCGGGAATCAAGAATTGCTCGAACTTCATATTCAGTAGTAGGGTCTATTGAGATCTGAGGGACAGAATCCGAAGGAACGTTTCTTAAAGCCTTGTAGGGCTTTAGAAGGGACACATGGAAGGTAGGGTGTACCTTCATGCTGTCCGGTAGTTTCAGGGTGACAGCATTCACGTTGAGTATTCGGGGTGATAGGATAGGGTCCCAGGAATAAAGGAGAGAATTTCTTTGAAGGAGTGTTGAGCTTCAGGTTTTTTGTGGATAACCAGACGAGGTCACCTACAGCATACGGGGGCGGTTTTCTTCTTTTCCTATCGTAAAACTTTTTTTGTGTTTCCTTTGCTGATTCAATAGCATTCTGTGTAGCAGAGAAGCTGGCAGAGATGGCATCGGAGAGTTCAGATAAACCTGGGAAAGTGGTACGGTTATCGGGGTGTAGATGAAACCTGGGGTGAAAACCGTAGTTCGCGAAGAATGGTGTAGTCCCAGTGGAGGTATTGATAGTGTTATTAAATGAAAATTCAGCATATGGTAAATGTTGGGACCATGTGTTTTGTTGATCAGAGCAGTACAGCCGTATATATTGTTCGATCCATTGGTTACATCGCTCTGTCTGTCCGTTGCTTTGAGGATGATATGCAGTAGTGAGTCTCTTGTCAATCATAAATAATTCGCAAAAACTTCGTCCATAACCTGCTAGAGAATTGACTGACTCTGTCGCTCAAGATAGTAGTAGGAAGGCCATGGTGTTTGAAGACATGTTTTATTAGTAATTGGATGGTTTCCATGGCGGTAGGCAATTTGTGGTATGAAATGAAATGTGCCATTTTACTGAATAGGTCTACTACTACTAAAATGGTATTAAAGTTGTTCGATACAGGTAGGTCTACTATGAAATCAAGTGCTATTTCTGACCATGGGATTGATGGAGTAGGTAAGGGCAGTAGAAATCCATAGGGTGCTTGTTTTGTTGATTTGGAAACGGTGCATTTGTGACAGGATGTTACATATTGGTTTATTTCACTGGCCATGTTAGGCCACCAGTAGGATCTTTTTGCGAGTTCTAGTGTCTTTTTCATTCCCGGGTGTCCAGCGAGCGAAGAATCGTGGACGGTTTGAAGAACCATTTGTCTACGAGTTGGAGGAATGTACAACTGATCTTGGTGGTAGTATAATTTATCCTTTCTCTTGTGCAGGAGCGATAATGGTTTTGTTTGATCCTCCATTTGTTCATGTAGTAGCTGTGGTTTGAAGTCACAGATAAAAGAAACGAACCTGTCTTTAGGGATTAGGCTGGTATCAGGTATAGGCTTCCGTACATAACAGGGTAACCTGGAGAGGGCGTCTGCTTTATGGTTCTGACTTGCTGGTCGATATACTATCTGATAATTAAATCTGGTGAGGAATAAATTCCACCTTACTTGCCTGGAGGAGAGGGTCCTAGTGCTTTTCAAGTACTGTATAGATCAATATAGGAACACTTGTACCCTCGAGTAGGTGCCTCCAATGTTCGAGTGATAGTTTAATGGCTAACATTTCTTTTTCCCCAATGGGGTAGTTCTGTTCAGCAGAATTCAGTGATCGAGAGAAAAAAGCAACAGGATGGAGAGGTTGTTTTAAGCCTTTTCTTTGTGAAAGAACAGCACCCACAGCAACGTCCCGAGGCATCGACCTCCAGTATAAATTGATACTCTGGATTAGGAAACCTAAGGATAGGAGCGGTGGTGAACTTTAGTTTTAACAGCTCAAAAGCTTCCTGTGCTGTGGGGTTCCATCTAAAAGGTATGCTAGTCCTTGTTAGCATCGTTAATGGTTTAGTGAGGGCAGAGAAATTTTTTATGAATTTGCGATAAAAATTCGCAAAGCCCAGGAAACTTTGGACTTCTTTTCTAGACTTAGGGACAGGCCAATCTTTAATGATTTGTATTTTTGATTCCTCCATATGTATACCTGAGGAACTGATGATATACCCAAGAAAAGCTATGGTCTGAGAATTGAATATACACTTCTCTGGTTTGACATACAGGTGGTTTTCCCTTAAACGAGATAGGACTTGTCTGACGTGTAGAACGTGTTCAGAGAGTGTTTTAGAGTATATTAATATATCGTCTAGATATATGACTTTATAAACATCTAATATATCTCTGAAGAGATCATTTATTAAATACTGGAAAGTGGCCGGGGCATTACAGAGCTCCGAACGGCATGACTGTGTATTCATAGTGGCCGTATCGGGTCCTGAACGCCGTTAACCACTAACACCATTATACGCCCCCCCCGAAGGTCCAATTTCGTAAAGAACTTGGCCCCTTCTAACCTCTCGATTAACTCTGGGATTAGGGGCAAAGGGTAATCTGTTCTTCACTGTTATCATGTTCAATTGTCTATAGTCTATAATAGGCCTTAGGGAGTCGTCCTTGTTTTTTACAAAGAATATTCCGGCTCCCGCCGGTGATGTCGAGGGGCGGATAAACCCTTTCCTTAGGTTTTCCTCTAAATATGATTTTAAATGATCAAGCTCTGTTTTAGAGAGGGGAAAAATGTGCCCACAGGGAATCTCTGCTCCAGGTATTATGTCTATAGGGCAGTCGTACTTCCTATGGGGAGGTAAACTCTCTGACTCAGTTTTGTTAAATAAACCCATAAAATCCCTGTATTCATTGGGTATTTGGTTCTCAGTATCTGCCTGGGGAGTGAGTAGGATAGGCATAGGGAAACATGTGGTAGTGCAGTATCTAGAATTGAAGCTGAGAGAGAGTGTTTCCCAGGATATTTTGGGGTCATGTAGACTCAACCACGTTAAACCCAGGATAACAGGGGAAACTGGTGAAGAAATGACATCGAAAGACATATATTCCCTGTGATGGTCAGTCGTGGATACTAAAAGGGGTATTGTTTGATATTCAACTGGACCTGAGGAAAGGATCTTACCATCTATACCACGCAAAATAAATAGGAAATTTTTTGTGCACAAGTGGTATTTTATTATTATAGGTGAATTCCTTATCAATATAGGAGGCGGTTGCCCCAGAGTCAATAATGGCTGGAACTTTGACCCGTAGAAGATCCCACTGTAATAGAAGATTAATTTTACAATAGGTTGTGGTGGAGTCATAAGTATTACAGCAGGATAAGGTTAAATAGTTCTTACCCTTTCGTTGTCTCAGCAAGGAGGGGCAGTCTTTTACAGTATGTTCTTCTGAAGCACAATATAAGCACAGGTTGTTCTCTCGTGTTCTATTTTTCTCTTGGGTAGATAGGGGTCCTTTTAGGAACCCGATATCCATAGGTTCAGCTGTTGATTTACTAGAGGCCTGAGGTGTAGCAGTGTTATAGTGCTTTTTGTAGTGTGTGTCCTGATAAGACCTTTCATGCATGCGTTCTCTGAGACGTCTGTCTATAGTAATGGTTAGATTTATAAGCCCCTCTAAAGTGGGAGGTAAGTCTATGCGAGACAGCTCATCTTTAATAGGGTCAGATAGACCGATTCTAAACTGGTTTTTAAGAGATACATCATTCTACTGGGAATCTTTTGCCCATCTTTTAAAGTCAGAGATGTACTCTTCTACAATTCTTTTCTTTTGTTTCAGAGCCCTAAGAGCTGTCTCAGCAGTCTGTTGTTTGAACGGGTCTTCATATAATTGACCCATAGCTGTTAGGAAGGCATCAAGTGAGTTCAATATAGTGTCGTTTGTCTCAAAAAAGGTATTAGCCCATGTACGGGGCTCACCTCTCAAGAAAGAAATGATAGTCAGGACACGTGACCTATCATTTGGGTAGGTTTGTGGTTTCATTGTGAAAAGCATAAGGCAGGCATTTTTAAAATCTCTATATTGAGATCTGTCGCCAGAAAATTTATCAGGGAGACTTATTGGTGGTTCTGATGTATGCAACTTAGGTTCTATGTATTCTTTAATGTAAGCTTTAAGTGCAGTGTTTTCTGCCTTAAGTGTGGATAAGCCCTCTGTTAGTAAATCAACTCTTTGCTTTAGATTCTGCATACTTGTAGTCATCTCAGCTGGGTCCCATTTTGTATTAATTGGCTTGTTATTCTGTCAGACTCAGATACGATAGCTAGTAATGAGATTTATATAATGAGTTGTGTGAACCACAGCTGCTGAGAATCATACTTGTACTAAAAAATATGAATGATTGTAGCAGAATGAAATATTGCTATGTGACATAAACTATCATGAGTGATAGTGTCAAACAGCACATTTAACAGTCAGCAAGGTTGATATTAGGGGAATAGGTGAGAAAACACTATTGCTATCACATGTGTTTGGTATTAACACTGCTTTTATATAGCAGTGTCTCTCACTGTGAATCCCAAATTAAAAAAGAACAAACTTACAAAGTACTTGTGAAAAATAATTATCATAAAGCACAGCTATGCAGCGGATAAATGTTGATCAACTTATTCATATATATATATATATATGTGGTATTTTGAGAGGATAAGAGAAATGTGCACAACAAAAGAAAAACTGACAGGTTGCTCTTTAGGGTGAACTGAAAATACAGGCTGTAGCAGTAAGAACAAACTTGTAACAACTGAACTTTTAAAAGTACCTGAGTGGAAGTTAATACTCTAGAGAGTGAGGTCTGGAATCCGGTATAGAGAACCCCAGTGGGGAGTAAGCTGGTCCGGTGTAGAGAGCTTGATCAGGGCTCAGGTAGTTCTGTTGATGGTGTGTGATTCAAAGTAGATCCGGTACTCAGAGAGAGGCTGTGCAGGCAAGGTTCAGAGAGGAGCAGGGAAACAGGCAAGGCTCAGGATAATACCGTTTAGCTACCACTGGGTGGCAGACGGTCAATAACAAGCAATGTAGGATAGTAGATTAGAGGTTTTATAGAGAAAGTTGTTAATCAGAGTTTATTATTTAAAGGGACAGGTACATCGAATATGCCTTGCAGCAGTGAGCCTGACACCTATTGATTTGATTTGATGTATTTTTGATTGGCTGAAAGTAGATGGGGGAGGGGTTTGATTAGCTATATAACTCTGCTTGTATCACATTTTGGGTTGTCTGATGAAGGGGTGAATGCCCCGAAATGTCACTGCCTAATAAATAGTTTGCTGTGCTTAAATCCAGTGAGTGCTTATTACTTGTCCAGATTGAATATTTTGTTAAGCACCCTGGTCTCTGTTTGGGTTGGCAACTGAGAGTGCACTAATTTGGATTCATTATATATATATATATATATATATATATATATATATATATATATGTGTGTGTGTACATATATATACGCCCTTTCCACTCGAATGCCTGAAAATAAGAAAAAGCCATTTAATTCATTTTTAATAGACATGTGCAATTCATTTCGGATCGATTCAGAAAATTCGGAGATTCGGATCGATCCGAATTTCCCGAATTAAAATATTGCCGAATTTAGCGAATAAATACAAATTAGTTCGGATTTATTCAGTGAATTCGGATGGCCATGGATTACACTAGTATTGTACAGTATATTAGGTTATATCACTCTGCTATGGGTTACACCTAATATACAGTACATAATACTAGTCTAATACACAGCACACATACCGAAATTCTGATTTTCCGAACCGAACCAAATTGAACCGAATCCAGACGAATTTTTTCGAATCAGAATGAATCCGAAACTAATCCGAAAAACGAATTCATTTGAAGTTTTCCGAATTCGAATCGATCCAAAACGAAATTACAAAAAATTCTGAATCAATCCGAACCGAAACAAATTTTTCGATCATGCACATATCTAATTTTTAATATTTATGTTTTTTACTGTGTATGTCCTGTAAATAATTTACATTCAAATGTCCTTCACATAGGGTAACATGTGGCATAGATTCAACAAGGTTTTGGAAACATTCCTCAGACATTTTGGAATGTGGAGGCCATTGGAGTACAGTAAACTCATTGTCATGTTCAAGAAACCAGTTTGAGATGATTTGAGCTTTGTGACATGGTGCATTATCCTACTGGAAGTAGCCATCAGAAGATGGGTACATTGTAGTCATAAATGGATGGACATGGTCAGCAACAATTATCAGGTAGGCCGTGGCATTTAAACGATGCTCAATTGGTACTGAGGGGCCAAAAGTGTGTGAAGAAAAAGTCCCCCGCACCATTACACAACCACCACCAGCCTGAAACGTTGATACAATGCAGGATGGATCCATGCTTTCATGTTGTTTAATCAAATTCTGACCCTACCATTGGAATGTTGCAGCTGAAATTGAGACTCATCAGACCAGAAAACATTTTTCCAATCTTCTATTGTCCAATTTTGGTGAGCCTGTGTGAATTGTAGCCTCAGATTCCTGTTCTTTTTTTTTTTTAATCTTTATTTACAAACCAATTAGACATGTCTATCACAGGGTTACAGAAAAAGAAAATAAAACAACTTAGGTGATGCATACATATATCAGACAAAGTTAGTACACATATTCCATGTAAGAGTACCCTTATGATTCAATTATCTTACATGTGAGTAACAGTTCTCAAAAAAAAAACAAAAAAAAAAAAAAAAAACTATCTAATTCCGTAAGCCTATCAACTGTAGTCAAATGCCAGCTTTCTTTCATGTCTTAATTGAGTTTTTTTTTTTTACCTATTATTAAAAAAGAAAAAAAAAAACAATAACAAACAAAAAAAAGAAGACAAAACAAGACAAACAAACAAACAAAAAAAAAACACCCCAGACCCAAGAGAAAATACCTACATGATCTCACTGCACCCGAGAGGGATAATATACTCTAACTGGTAACCTATTCCAGTTCCAGAGTACAAAGTCCAGCTTTGCGAAAAGGTCTCAAAATATCAGCTTGTAACTCAGCCGGTAATAATCTAATAACTCCAATCCATTTATTATATAAAAATCTAACTTGATTTTCATTAGTTAACTCTAGATTCATTTGCTCTATAATTAATTGTGTAGTCATTTTTTCCCCCAAACTCAGATATACTAGGATATTTTTTTGCTTTCCAATATCGTAATATTAAATTCCTTGCAATTTGTATTGCTGTGGTAATCAGAGAAAATTCTTCTTTAGCAAATTTTGTAGGGAAGAGAAAGAAACAGATACTCTTAGGTGAAAATATCACAGGACGTCTCAGTAATCTGTTCAACCAGAAGGCAATTTTTTCCCACAATTGATCTATCTCTGGACAAAACCATAGACAATGAAGTATATCCGCTGCAGGAGCATGACAGTGAAAACAATTCCCGCTAGACCTCTTATCCCATTTAACTAGCCGGGAGGGAGTGATGTATGCTAGATTTATCAAATAACTATGAAATTCTTTCCATGCAATAAACTTATTTCCAAACAATGTCACGCTCTGTTTAATATCTTGAACTAATATATCAGGAAAGATTTTTTGCCACTTGAGGGTAAGCTCTTCTAGATGCGAATCACCAAATGTTTTCATTCTCATTTTTTACCATATTGAAATTGAATGGAAGCCCATCCGAAAAATCTGTAGACCTGATTCTATTATCTCCATCTGAGAATTACCCTGTGCTGCATGAGTTAAATATTTATGAAATTGCCTGATCTGGAGAAAAGCAAAAAAATGTTGCCTAGGTAACTCAAATTCATCTTGTAATTGTGTGAAAGATTTCAGGATACCCAGGTCCTTATCAATTAGTTGTTCAAGGTTTTCTATACCCCTCACTTTCCACAAATGAAAAATGCCAAAGCTTAGCCCTGGGGCAAACTCTGGGTGCCCCAATATAGGTAAAAATCGAGAGAACCTATAATTTATCTTAAGATCAGAACAGAATTTTTGCCAGACTCTAACAATATTACTGATAGTCTTAATGTTCAATACTAATGCTGGTAACCTCTCTATGGGAGTATGTAAAATCGCCTTCAGTGTAAAAGGTTTTATTAAGCTGTTCTCAAGATCTAAAAATGAACATTGTTCCTTTTCCGTTATCCAGTCAATTGCCACCTTTAACATTGTAACCTGGTTGTATATTTTAAGATTTGGGAGGCCAAACCCTCCAAATTCTTTGTCTAGATATAAGGTACTTTTTGCCAGTCTAGATCTCTTTTTGCCCCAAATAAAGATTTTACAGTCCTTCTCATATCTCTTCAAATCTGCATTTGTAATAAAGATTGGCAAATTTTGGAGCATATATAATAAACGTGGGAATAAGAAAATTTTTAGCACCATAATTCTAGCAGACACTGACATAGGTAATGGTCTCCATTTTTCTAGCAAGATTTTACTTTCTTGGAAAAACTTAACATGATTTAACGTGTACCACTGAGATGGATTTAAACTCAGGTATAACCCTAAGTATTTAATGTACTCAACTTCACGAAACGGATGATGAAAAAGATAACCATTGGGGCGATTAATCCATAATATTTCAGATTTAGAGTAGTTTACTTTATATCCTGAAAAAGTGCCAAATTCATTTACTATATCTAATAATCTCGGAATACTATGAGCTGTTCGGGACAAAAAAAGTATAATGTCATCAGCATATAAAGACAAAATTACCTTGCTGTCTCCCAAATTAATTCCATCTAATACTTGTCTTAATCTTATCGCTAACGGTTCTATTGAAAGATTAAACAGTAATGGCGACAGTGGGCAACCTTGTCTAGTCCCTTTCGTTAAGATAATTTTTGGTGAGAAATGTCCATTTATGTAAAGGGTGGAGCAAGGAAGTAGCCTTATATATTAGTTTCATAAAGTTAAGACAATTACCAGTTATGCCAAACCGCGATAATGCAGTAAATAGATGATCCCATACTATTGCATCAAATGCTTTTTCAGCATCTAAGGTCAGAAGGGCTAGATCTACCTTACTTGATGAAGCTATAGACTTACTTTTATTCCAATAATGGTTTAAAACTAGGAGGACTTTTCGTATATTCTTTGATATGCTTCTACCCAGCATAAAACCTGATTGATCACAGTGGATCAAGTTGTTAATACTATTTTTCAACCTTTCTGCAATTATAGCTGTAAGAATTTTATAGTTGTTGTTTAACAACGATATTGGCCGATACGCATTAGGATTTTCCTGATCTTTATCTTTTTCCTCATATAAATAAGAACCTAATGATTTCTGGAGATTTTAACATGACGATTAATCCAGTCATAGATAGAATGAAAATAGGTAGCCGCCCAGTAGGCAGGAAAACTGAAGAAAGATTGTTCAGTAATTTTCGCAATAAATTGAACCTTTATGATGTGTGGCGTATGAAAAACCCAGATACAAAAACTTTTTCATGTATGTCCAAGACACACAAGGCAATGTCCCGTATAGACCTCTTCTTAATAAATGAAGTGATGTTGACACTTGAGTTAAATCCAACAATAGATGATATAGTTATCTCTGACCATGCGATAATAGGTTTAGACATAGATGGTATTAAACGTAACAGATCAGGAACTAACAATTTTTTCTTCCCGAAATACCTTATTCACAACATTGAGTTTAATAGATTCTTAATCCATAAATGGAGACAATATGCATTAGAAAATAAGAATTATCTCCACAAGATAGAGACGTTTTAGGAAGCTGCAAAAGCGTTCTTGCGTGGGGAAATAAAAGCATACCTGGTTAAATGGAAAAAAAAAATCCGGTCACGAGAGATACAATTAGCTAATCAATTAAAAAACAATTACAAATGTTATGTCAATAATCCGAACAATGTAACCTGGTCCAGCTATTTGAAAGCAAAAACAGAGAGAGAAGGGTTCATGAAGGTTAAAAATGCCAAACAAGATAGGAGAGCAAATGCTTTTTTTTCAAGCTACCACGGGAGGTCAGCAAAATTTTTAGCTAAAATGATTAAGGGAGGGCAGGGGGGGAGTAAAAATATTGCCAGCATTAAACAAGGAAACTTGAGAGTCACCTCACCTACTGAGATATGTCGGATAATGCATGAATATTTCCTAAAGTTATATTCGGTAGGCCCATGTAATGAGGAGGTAAAAGAGCAATTTCGGAAGCACGTGTCTCTACCACAAATTACATTAGAGGAGCGTACAGAATTGAACCGACATATAACGGCAGAAGAAATTCTAAAAGCTATAGATAAGGCCAAATCAAACAAAGCTCCTGGGCCGGATCAAGTGCCTATTGAATTTTATAAAATTCTTAAAAATGATATTGGCGATACATTGTGTGACTTATATAATCAATATTATATAAAAAAAAACTCCTTAGAATCTACACTTTTTTGTGCCTCTACAGTTATTTTATTACATAAAAAAGATTCCTGTTCTTAGCTAACAGGAGTGGCACCCAGTGTGGTCTTCTGCTGCTGTAGCCCATCTGCTTCAAGGGTTGTGTGTTCAGAGATGGTATTCTGTATACTTTGGTTGTAACAAGGGGTTATTTGAGCTACTGTTGCCTTCCTTTCATCTCAAACCAGTCTGCCCATTCTTCTTTGACCTCCGGCATCAACAAGGAATTTTCGTCTACACAACTGCCTCTCACTGGATATTTTTTATTTTTCGGACCATTCTCTGTAAACCCTATAGATGGTTGTGCGTGAAAATCCCAGTAGATCAGCAGTTTTTTTAGATACTCAGACCAGCCATCTGGCACCAACAACCATGCCACGCTCAAAGTCACTTAAATCTGCTTTCTTTCCCATTCTGGTGCTCAGTTTGAACTTCAGTAAGTCGTCTTTACCACGTCTAGATGCCTAAATGAATTGAGTTGCTGCCATGTGATTGGCTGATTAGCAATTTGTGTTTCCAAACAATTGAATAGAAGTACCTAATAAAGTGGCCGCTGAGTGTATATATACTGTATATAATATATACAGTATATATACTAATAAAGTAACCTGTTAAAATGGAGAATGCTATTCCTATGATGATTTTATATATATATATATATATATATATATATATATATATATATATATATATATATATATATATATATATATATATATATATATAGTTTCTATATATATATATATATATATATGGTATATATATATATATATGGTATATATATATATATATATACATATATATATATATATATATATATATATATATATATATATAGAGTTGAGTTTCAGAGTTCAGCACACATAGAATGGAGAAAAACAAAACCAAAACCAAATTATGGTGCAGTATGTCAGTACTAGGCAATCAAAAACTAAACGTGAGATTTAAATGTGCTCACCTTATTTAACCTCAAACATGTGAGGTATGTTGGAAGCATGGAGGGGATGTAATCCCTATCTGTGGTAAAGATGTTTCCAGCTGGTATGCAGAAACTTTTAGCAGGTAGAAATCTTGATATCCCTGGAGTAGAAATATGTTGGTATTTCAGACAAACTTCTCCTCTCTGGAGTTAGGTAGAGACACTTTAATTCTTTTTGCTGGATTTCTTTTCTTGTTACTGTTTATTTCTTTTCTCCTTCTTTATACTTGAAAGGCTTCTCCTCTCTGGAGTATGGTATAAACTTTATGTATGCAAACCAATTAGTGCTCAGTTTACATACTATGAGATCAATTGTGGATATTAATTGCAGCACTCATGAGATGTGTATAAATGATGCTTGCAAGGACACAAAGTGAAATTTAAAATAAAAACAGTTTTATTTTCCAATGTCCAATAAAAAATGATAAACAGAAATCCTCTTTGATAATAGTCCAGATCAGGGACAGAAATAGGTGAGCAGATGAAATATAGTATATTTCTCTAAATCCGGTAGTGAGTTTTTTTTCTTATCAGGGCTGGTGCAAAAACAGCTTGCTGATAAAAATTAGTGATATTGTGGTATAGGATGCTGTAAGTACAGCTGAAGGTAAATTCCTTGCGGTGGTTTTGAGCTCTGAAAAGCTCCCAGAGTTCAGGTGGATAAGTTGGTGTTTATGATGGAAAACCATAATAAATAGTTACATGAACTGCTGTAAATACAGCTAGATGATGATTCCTTGTGGTTTTTTGAGCTCTAGATAGCTCACAATATCCGGATGGATGTGGATTCTTAAGCCTGTCAGTGACAGGGTCCATTGCTGAAGTGTTTGAAGCTTGGTCTCCCTGGACAGGAAGTGACATCAGAAGTGGGCGTGCCCTTACGGGTTTCGTGAATTACATTCACTTCATCACAGGGTATCATATATATATATATATATATATAAATAAAATCATCATAGGAACAGCACTCTCCGTTTTAACAGGTTACTTTTTCGTGGGTTACCCCCATCCTCAGACTTAAAGTATACAAACAAATCCACTTACCACCATGAAACAGTGCTCCCACCACTAGAAACATGCCCATCGATTACCACTGGCATCCTTCAGGTGCAACTGCGTATGCGCCGAAGATTATACAGAGTAATTGAAGGGACAAACCTTTGAACTATTAAAGAGTAGTGATGTCGCAAACCTAAAAATTTGGGTTCGCGAACTGCGAATGCGAACTCCCGCAAAAGTTGGCAAACCGGCGAACCGGGCGAACCCCCATTGACTTCAATGAGCAGGCGAATTTTAAAACCCACAGGGACTCTTTCTGGCCACAATAGTGATGGGAAAGTTGTTTCAAGGGGACCAACACCTGGACTGTGGCGTGCCAGAGGGGGATCCATGGCAAAACTCCCATGGAAAATTACATAGTTGATGCAGAGTCTGGTTTTAATCCATAAAGGGCATAAATCACCTAAAATTCCTAAATTGTTTGGAATAATCAGGTATGTATCGATCAGAAAGTGTAAGGGTTACACCTGCTTCACAGTAACAGACCAAACTCCCTGTTTAATGCACCGCAAACAACCGCAAACAGTCCATTTGCACAACCACAAACTCCCCATTTGCACAAGGTTGGATACCAAGCTAGCCATGTCCCGTTCCTTGTCCTCAATGATGTCATTGAAGGTCTCTTCCTCCACTCCAAATACAGCAGCGTGTGGACCATTTTTAGCCCAAGGCAGCTCATCTCATCAGGCCTTTTTTACTCGAATGTATCGCCCAATGTCAGTCCCTTCGGGATCCATCCCTCATTCATCTTAATAAAGGTGAGGTAATCTAGACTTTGACCTAGGCGACTTCTCTTCTCAGTGACAATACCTCCTGCTGCACTGAAGGTCCTTTCTGACAGGACACTTGAAGCGGGGCAGGCCAGAAGTTCTATCTCAAATTGGGATAGCTCAGGCCACAGGTCAAGTCTGCACACCCAGTAGTCAAGGGGTTCATTGCTCCTCAGAGTGTCGAGATCTGCAGTTAAGGCGAGGTAGTCTGCTACCTGTCGGTCGAGTCGTTCTCTGAGGGTGGACCGCTAAGGGCTGTGGCGATGCATAGGACTTAAAAAGCTCCGCATGTCCTCCATCAACAACACATCTGTAAAGAGTCCTGTCCTTGCCGGCGTGGTCGTGCGAGTTGGAGGATTACTTTCACCTCTTCCCCTGTTAGATTCCGGTTGTGCTGTGACATCACCCTTATACGCTGTGTAAAGCATACTCTTTAATTTATTTTGGAACTGCTGCATCCTTTCCGATTTGCCGTAATTCGGTAACATTTCAGGCACTTTATGCTTATACCGGGGGTCTAGGAGCGGGGACACCCAGTACAGGTCGTTCTTCTTCAGCTTTTTTTTACGAGGGTCCCTCAACAGGCACAACAGCATGAAAGACCCCATTTGCACAAGGTTGGATGCTGAGCTACTCATGTCCCGTTCCTCATCCTCAGTGATCTCAATGAAGGTATCTTCTTCCCCCCAGCTACATACAACACCATGGGTACCAGATAGGTGAAAACAAGCACCCTGGGATGCCTGTTGTGGTTGGTCTTCCTCCTCCTCCTCCTCAAAGCCACATTCCTCCTCTGACTCCTCTTCCTCACAATCCTCTTTCAGTGTTGACGCTGTCCAGCAAGCGATGCTGAAAAGGCTGTTTCTCTTCCTCTTCACGCTCATCTACGGCCTGATCCAGCACTCTTCACAGGGCACGCTCCAGGAAGAAAACAAATGGTATGATGTTGCTGATGGTGCCTTCGGTGCGACTGACTAGATTTGTCACCTGCTCAAAAGGACGCATGAGCCTACAGGTATTGCGCATGAGCATCCAGTAACGTGGGAAAAAAATTCCCAACTTCGCAGAGGCTGTCCTAGCACCCCGGTCATACAAATACTCGTTAACAGCTTTTTCTTGTTGGAGCAGGCGGTCAAACATTAGGAGTGTTGAATTCCAACGTGTCGGGCTGTCGCAAATCAAGCGCCTCACTGGCATGTTGTTTCACCGCTGGATATCTGAAAAGTGCGCCATGGCCGTGTAGGAACACCTCAAATGGCCACACACCTTCCTGGCCTGCTTCAGGACATCCTGTAAGCCTGGGTACTTATGCACAAAGCGTTGTACGATCAGATTACACACATGTGCCATGCACGGCACATGTGTCAACTTGCCCAATTTCAATGCCGCCACCAAATTACTTCCGTTGTCAGACACCACTTTGCCGATCTACAGTTGGTGCGGAGTCAGCCACTGATCCACCTGTGCGTTCAGGGCGGACAGGAGTGCTGGTCCGGTGTGACTCTCTGCTTTCAGGCAAGTCAACCCCAAGACGGCGTGACACTGCCATATCCGGGATGTGGAATAGTACCTGGGGAGCTGAGGGGGTGCCGTTGATGTGAAGCAAGACACAGCAGCAGAAGAGGACTCAGCCGAGGAGGTTATGGAAGAGGATGAAGTAGGAGGAGTAGAGGAGGTGGCAGCAGGCCTGCCTGCAAGTCGTGGATGTGTCACCAACTCCTCTGCAGAGCATTCCATGCTTGGCAGCCGTCAGCAGGTTTACCCAATGTGCAGTGTAGGTGATATACCTGCCCTGACCATGCTTTGCAGACCAGATATCAGTGGTCAAATGGACTGTGTGCCAGAATGCCATTACTTCCTTTCGCACAATCGAGTACAGGTTGGGGATTGCCTTTTGTGCAAAGAAATTTCATCCGGGTACCTTCCACTGCGGTGTCCCAATAGCTCCAAATTTTTTGAACGCCTCAGACTCCACCAGCTTGTATGGTAAAAGCTGGCGGGCTAAGAGTTCAGACAAGCCAGCTGTCAGACGCCGGGCAAGGGGGTGACTTTGTGACATTGGCTTCCTACACTCAAACATTTCCTTGACAGACACATGACTGCGGGCAGATGAGCAGGAACTGCTCCGGAAGAGAGACAGAGTGGCGGATGGTTGAGAGGGGGCAAGGAGGACAGCAGTGGTTGACGTGGCTGAAGATGCTGGACCAGGAGGAGGATGGCAGCTTTGAGTTTGTGTGCTACTTGTACTCGTGTTGATCCCATAGGCGTTTGTGATGTGCGATCATGTGCCTTCGCAAAGCAGTTGTACCTAGGTGGGTGTTGGACTTCCCACGACTCAGTTTCTTTTGGCACAGGTTGCAAATGGCATCACTGTTGTCAGAGGCAGACACACAAAAAAAATGCCACACTGCTGAGCTCTGCGATGATGGCATTCTGGTGGTGGCAATAGCATGCGTTGATTGGCATACTGTCTGGCTGACCCCGGGTGCCGATGCATGCTGTCTGACTGTGCCACTTGCTCCTTGCGACGACCTCCCCCTGCTTCCAACTCGTCTCCTCCTCCTCTCTGTCTCCCCATCTGAACGTTCTCCCTGTTCTTCTTCTCTTCTAGCGGGCACCCACGTGACATTTACGGATGCATCATCATCATCAACCACTTCACTTGTATCTGACAAATCAACAAAGGAAGCAGCAGTGGGTACAACATCATCATCATCACACCGTACGTCCATGTGTGTAATGCTGCCTGACTGAGACATATCACTGTTATCTACATCCTCTGTCAATGATGGTTGCGCATCACTCATTTCCTCCAACTGATGTGTAAATAACTCCTCTGACAGATCAAGTGAAGCGGCTGTGGTGCTAGTGTTGGTGGTGGCAGGCGGGCGAGTGGTAACTTGAGAGGTGCTGCCCAAAGATAAGCTGGAGGAGGATGGTGCGTCAAGGTTCGGAGCGGAAGCTATAGAAGATTGGGTGTCCTGTGTTAAAAAGTCAACTATGTCCTCAGAACTTTTCGAGTTCATGGTACGTGGCCTCTGAACACTGGGCATTATTCTAGGGCCAAAGGGAATCACAGCACCACGACCAGGACGGCACCTGTGGGGTGGCCTGCCTGTCATTTTCTTTTAAATGTACACTTACACTACTATTAAACAAGATATGAGTGGTGCCACTGGGCAAGTGGGCACAGTATACGCTGTGAGCCTGACACAAAAAAGCAGACTGATGTTTCACAGTCCAAATTTTTTTTTTTTTTAATTTACACTTACAATACTATTAAACAAGATATGAGTGGTGGCACTGGGCAAGTGGGCACAGTATACGCTATGAGCCTGACACAAAAAGCAGACTGATTTTTCACAGTCCAAAACGTTTTTATTTTTTTATGATAAAGTAATTTTTATTATTTTGTAATAAAAGCATAATAACATAAAGAAGATAAAAGAAAGACAATTCGAAATAATACATATCCTGGTTCCCAAAAATTACATGGTAAGCAAAATAATTCAAGTTACAAAACATAGAATCAGCCGATTACCAAGTCATATATTATGAGGTCATTTTTACACGAGAAACCTTGTAACATCATTCCCTACGAAACAAAAGTCAATGCAGTGGAGGATCTCCAGCTTAAAGCTAAATCTGAAATGTTTCTGGGTACAATTTAAAACATCTTGACCCGGTCAAACAACATATTTCCAGGAAATGAAACAGCGTAATAAAGGATTAGTAGAGAGAGGAAAGAATTAAGTAAAGTAAAGAAAAGGGGGGAAACAAGAAACAGAGAGGGGGATATCTCCTGACCACATTGCTCTGCTTTTAAAGCGTATTATATATAGGTTGTACGTATCACCTATTTACCCATGTTTTACCTGACACGTCGGGAGGGCTCTGCACTCCGAAGAATAGGACGCTCTATGTGAAGGACTCTATTGAATTAGATTGGTGTATTAGGACATGTTATGTAAGATCCAATAATACCAAACCTTCTGGAAGGTTTCTTGGGTGTCTAGGAAGAAGGCTGCCTGTTCTGACATGTTGTAATAGAATTTGATTTTGAGTTTGATTTCTTCCCAAGACGGGGCGCCCTCTTTCCAATGGCGGGCTATACAAACCCTAGTAGCAGTGCATGATATCTTGATAAACAAGTTGATGTATTTATTAAATTCTCTAAGTCTAAAGTGGAGTAAAGCTTGTTCTATGGTGAGATTGATTGGGCTATCTAAAATATGGCTTAGAAACCGGGATAGTTGGTTCCATACTCTGTGTGTATAGGAGCAGTCCCACCACATATGTTTATAGTCACCTTCCTCTCCGCAGCCTCTATAACAAAGTCTAGATCTATTTCTGGAGGAGTGTGAGGTTATCTGTGGAGTTAGATACCAATGAAAGTTGGTTTTAATGCAGTTCTCCCGCATGTCTGCACTCAATAATCCTTTCCCTGCATTAAATAAAGTTATGTGCCATTCCTGGATCTCTATTTCCTTGTTGATATAATTTTCCCATTTAATTTTTAAGGTGGGTTTGGAGTTTTCTGAGGCTAGTTGGATTGCGTGATAAAGCCTTGAGATGGTGTTCTTGGACCTAGATGTGGCACTACACAGATTCTCTAACGTGGAGGGCAAGTTTTTAGCAATGGAAGGCAAGAGAGGGTGAATGATGGAAGTAAGTTGTAAATACAGAAACCAATCTAATTTGGCTGGCTGTAATTTATCTTGTAGTTGCGTGGTTTTTATTTTTTTAAATGTAAACTTACACTACTATTAAACAAGATATGAGTGGTGGCACTGGGCAAGTGGGCACAGTTTACGCTGTGAGCCTGACACAAAAAAGCAGACTGATTTTTCACAGTCCAAAAAGTTTTTATTTTTTTAAATGTACACTTACACTACTATTAAACAAGATATGAGTGGTGGCACTGGGCAAGTGGGTACAGTATAAGCTGTGAGCCTGACACAAAAAAGCAGACTGATGTTTCACAGTCCAAAAAGTTTTTATTTTTTAAATGTACACTTACACTACTATTAAACAAGATATGAGTGGTGGCACTGAGCAAGTGGGCACAGTATAAGCTGTGAGCCTGACACAAAAAAGCAGACTGATGTTTCACAGTCCAAAAAGTTTCTATTTTTTTAAATGTACACTTACACTACTATTAAACAAGATATGAGTGGTGGCACTGGGCAAGTGGGTACAGTATAAGCTGTGAGCCTGACACAAAAAAGCAGACTGATGTTTCACAGTCCAAAAAGTTTTTATTTTTTTAAATGTACACTTACACTATTATTAAACAAGATATGAGTGGTGGCACTGGGCAATTGGGTACAGTATACGCTGTGAGCCATGCACACACGCTGGCACGCAGGCAACTGCAATTAGATTACACAAGCAGACTGATGTTTCACAGTCAAAAAAGTTTTTTTTTTAAATTACACTATTGTTACACCAGATATGAGTGGTGGCACTGGGCAAGTGGGCACAGTATACGCTGTTAGCCTGGCACACACACTGGCAGGCAGGCAACTGCAATTAGATTACACTAGCAGACTGATGTTTCACAGTAAAAAAGTTTTTTTTTTTAATTTACACTACTGTTACACCAGATATGAGTGGTGGCACTGGGCAAGTGGGCCTGGCACACACGCTGGGAGGCAGGCAACTTCAATTAGATTACACTAGCAGACTGATGTTTCACAGTCAAATAAAATGTTTTTTTAAATTTACACTACTGTTACACCAGATATGAGTGCTGGCACTGGGCAAGTGGGCACAGTATACGCTGTGAGCATGGCACACACGCTGGCAGGCAGGCAACTGCAATTAGATTACACTAGCAGACTGATGTTTCACAGTCAAAAAAGTTTTTTTTTTTTTAAATTTACACTACTGTTACACCAGATATGAGTGCTGGCACTGGGCAAGTGGGCACAGTATATGCTGTGAGCCTGGCACACACACTGGCAGGCAGGCAGGCAACTGCAATTAGATTATACTAGCAGACTGATGTTTCACAGTCAAAAAAGTTTTTTTTTTTAAATTTACACTACTGTTACACCAGATATGACTGGTGGCACTGGGCAAGTGGGCCTGGCACACACGCTGGCAGGCAGGCAACTGCAATTAGATTACACTAGCAGACTGATGTTTCACAGTCAAAAAAGTTTTTTTTTTTAATTTACACTACTGTTTCACCAGATATGAGTGGTGACACTGGGCAAGTGGGCCTGGCACACACGCTGGTAGGCAGCCAATTGCAATTAGATTACACTAGCAGACTTATGTTTCACAGTCCAAAAAGTTTTTATTTTTTTAAATGTAAACTTACACTACTATTAAACAAGATATTAGTGGTGGCACTGGGCAAGTGGGCACAGTTTATGCTGTGAGCCTGACACCCAGTACAGGTCGTTCTCCTTCAGCTTTTTTTACGAGGGTCCCTCAACAGGCACAACAGCATGAAAGACCCCATTTGCACAAGGTTGGATGCCGAGCTACTCATGTCCCGTTCCTCGTCCTCAGTGATCTCAATGAAGGTATCTTCTTTCCCCCAGCTACATACAACACCAGATAGGTGAAAACGAGCACCCTGGGATGCCTGTTGTGGGATGCCTGTTGTGGTTGGTCTTCCTCCCCCTCCTCAAAGCCACATTCCTCCTCTGACTCCTCTTCCTCACAATCCTCTTTCAGTGTTGACGCTGTCCAGCAAGCGATGCTGAAAAGGCTGTTTCTCTTCCTCTTCACGCTCATCTACGGCCTGATCCAGCACTCTTCACAGGGCACGCTCCAGGAAGAAAACAAATGGTATGATGTTGCTGATGGTGCCTTCGGTGCGACTGACTAGATTTGTCACCTGCTCAAAAGGACGCATGAGCCTACAGGTATTGCGCATGAGCATCCAGTAACGTGGCAAAAAAATTCCCAGCTTCGCAGAGGCTGTCCTAGCACCCCGGTCATACAAATACTCGTTAACAGCTTTTTCTTGTTGGAGCAGGCTGTCAAACATTAGGAGTGTTGAATTCCAACGTGTCGGGCTGTCGCAAATCAAGCGCCTCACTGGCATGTTGTTTCGCCGCTGGATATCTGAAAAGTGCGCCATGGCCATGTAGGAACACCTCAAATGGCCACACACCTTCCTGGCCTGCTTCAGGACGTCCTGTAAGCCTGGGTACTTATGCACAAAGCATTGTACGATCAGATTACACACATGTGCCATGCACGGCACATGTGACAAATTGCCCAATTTCAATGCCGCCACCAAATTAATTCAGTTGTCAGACACCATTTTGCCGATCTCCAGTTGGTGCGGAGTCAGCCACTGATCCACCTGTGCGTTCAGGGCGAACAGGAGTGCTGGTCCGGTGTGACTCTCTGCTTTCAGGCAAGTCAACCCCAAGACGGCGTGACACTGCCATATCCAGGATGTGGAATAGTACCTGGGGAGCTGGGGGGATGCCGTTGATGTGAAGCAAGACACAGCAGCAGAAGAGGACTCAGCTGAGGAGGTTATGGAAGAGGCTGAAGTATGAGGAGTAGAGGAGGTGGCAGCAGGCCTGCCTGCAATTCGTGGCGGTGTCACCAACTCCTTTGCAGAGCCAGGCATTCCATGCTTGGCAGCCGTCAGCAAGTTTACCCAATGCGCAGTGTAGGTGATATACCTGCCCTGACCAGGCTTTGCAGACCAGCTATCAGTGGTCAGATGGACCCTTGCCCCAACACTCTGTGCCAGACATGCCATTACTTCCTTTCGCACAATCGAGTACAGGTTGGGGATTGCCATTTGTGCAAAGAAATTTCGGCCGGGTACCTTCCACTGCGGTGTCCCAATAGCTACAAATTTTTTGAACGCCTCAGACTCCACCAGCTTGTATGGTAAAAGCTGGCGGGCTAAGAGTTCAGACAAGCCAGCTGTCAGACGCCGGGCAAGGGAGTGACTTTGTGACATTGGCTTCTTAGACTCAAACATTTCCTTGACAGACACATGACTGTGGGCAGATGAGCAGGAACTGCTCCGAAAGAGAGACGGAGTGGCGGATGGTTGAGAGGGGGCAAGGAGGACAGCAGTGGTTGATGTGGCTGAAGATGCTGGACCAGGAGGAGGATGGCAGCTTTGAGTTTGTGTGCTACTTGAACTCATGTGTTGATCCCATAGGCGTTTGTGATGTGTGATCATGTGACTTCGCAAAGCAGTTGTACCTAGGTGGGTGTTGGACTTCCCACGACTCAGTTTCTTTTGGCACAGGTTGCAAATGGCATCGCTGTTGTCAGAGGCAGACACACAAAAAAATGCCACACTGCTGAGCTCTGCGATGATGGCATTCTGGTGGTGGCAATAGCATGCGTTGATTGGCGTACTATCTGGCTGACCCCGGGTGCCGATGCATGCTGTCTGACTGTGCCACTAGCTCCTTGCGACAACCTCCCCCTGCTTCCAACTCGTCTCCTCCTCCTCTTCCTCTCTGTATCCCCATCTGAACATTTTCCCTGTTCTTCTTCTCTTCTAGCGGGCACCCATGTGACATCCACGGATGCATCATCATCATCAACCACTTCACTTGTATCTGACAAATCAACAAAGGAAGCAGCAGTGGGTACAACATCATCATCATCACACCGTACGTCCATGTGTGTAATGCTGCCTGACTGAGACATATCACTGTTATCTACATCCTCTGTCAATGATGGTTGCGCATCACTCATTTCCTCCAACTGATGTGTAAATAACTCCTCTGACAGATCAAGTGAAGCGGCTGTGGTGCTAGTGTTGGTGGTGGCAGGCGGGCGAGTGGTAACTTGAGAGGTGCTGCCCAAAGATAAGCTGGAGGAGGATGGTGCGTTAAGGTTCGGAGCGGAAGCTATAGAAGATTGGGTGTCCTGTGTTAAAAAGTCAACTATGTCCTCAGAACTTTTCGAGTTCATGGTACGTGGCCTCTGAACACTGGGCATTATTCTCGGGCCAAAGGGAATCACAGCACTACAACCAGGACGGCACCTGTGGGGTGGCCTGCCTCTGCCTGTCATTTTCTTTTAAATGTACACTTACACTACTATTAAACAAGATTTGAGTGGTGGCACTGGGCAAGTGAGCACAGTATACGCTATGAGCCTGACACAAAAAAGCAGACTGATTTTTCACAGTCCAAAAAGTTTTTATTTTTTTAAATGTAAACTTACACTACTATTAAACAAGATATGAGTGGTGGCACTGGGCAAGTGGGCACAGTTTACGCTGTGAGCCTGACACAAAAAAGCAGACTGATTTTTCACAGTCCAAAAAGTTTTTATTTTTTTAAATGTACACTTACACTACTATTAAACAATATATGAGTGGTGGCACTGAGCAAGTGGGCACAATATACGCTGTGAGCCTGAAACAAAAAAGCAGACTGATGTTTCACAGTCCAAAAAGTTTTAATTTTTTTAAATGTACACTTACACTATTATTAAACAAGATATGAGTGGTGGCACTGGGCAAGTGGGCACAGTATAAGCTGTGAGCCTGACACAAAAAAGCAGACTGATGTTTCACAGTCCAAAAAGTTTCTATTTTTTTAAATGTACACTTACACTACTATTAAACAAGATATGAGTGGTGGCACTGGGCAAGTGGGTACAGTATAAGCTGTGGGCCTGACACAAAAAAGCAGACTGATGTTTCATAGTCCAAAAAGTTTTTATTTTTTTAAATGTACACTTACACTATTATTAAACAAGATATGAGTGGTGGCACGGGGCAAGTGGGCACAGTATACGCTGTTAGCCTGGCACACACTCTGGCAGGCAGGCAACTGCAATTAGATTACACCAGCAGACTGATGTTTCACAGTAAAAAAGTTTTTTTTTTTTAATTTACACTACTGTTACACCAGATATGAGTGGTGGCACTGGGCAAGTGGGCCTGGCACACACGCTGGGAGGCAGGCAACTTTAATTAGATTACACTAGCAGACTGATGTTTCACAGTCAAAATTTTTTTTTTTTTAAATTTACACTACTGTTACACCAGATATGAGTGGTAGCACTGGGCAAGTGGGCACAGTATACGCTGTGAGCCTGACACTAAAAAGCAGGCTGATGTTTCACAGTCCAAATTATTATTTTTTTTTTTAATTTACACTTACACTACTATTAAACAAGATATGAGTGGTGGAACTGGGCAAGTGGGCACAGTATACGCTATGAGCCTGACACAAAAAAGCAGACTGATGTTTCACAGTCCAAAAAGTTTTTATTTTTTTAAATGTAAACTTACACTACTATTAAACAAGATATGAGTGGTGGCACTGGGCAAGTGGGCACAGTTTACACTGTGAACCTGACACAAAAAAGCAGACTGATGTTTCACAGTCCAAAAAGTTTTTATTTTTTTAAATGTACACTTAAATGGTGGCACTGGGCAAGTGGGCCTGGCACATACGCTGGCAGGCAGGCAACTTCAATTAGATTACACTAGCAGACTGATGTTTCACAGTCAAAAAAGTTTTTTTTTTTTAAAAACACCAGATATGAGTGGTGGCACTGGGCAAGTGGGCCTGGCACACACGCTGGCAGGCAGGCAACTGCAATTAGATTACACTAGCAGACTGATGTTTCACAGTCAAAAAGTTTTTTTTTTTTTTAATTTACACTACTGTTACACCAGATATGAATGCTGGCACTGGGCAAGTGGGCACAGTATATGCTGTGAGCCTGGCACACACGCTGGCAGGCAGGCAACTGCAATTAGATTACACTAGCAGACTGATGTTTCACAGTCAAAAAAGTTTTTTTTTTTTAAATTTACACTACTGTTACACCAGATATGACTGGTGGCACTGGGCAAGTGGGCCTGGCACACACGCTGGCAGGCAGGCAACTGCAATTAGATTACACTAGCAGACTGATGTTTCACAGTCAAAAAAGTTTTTTTTTTTTAATTTACACTACTGTTTCACCAGATATGAGTGGTGACACTGGGCAAGTGGGCCTGGCACACACGCTGGTAGGCAGCCAATTGCAATTAGATTACACTAGCAGACTGATGTTTCACAGTCCAAAAAGTTTTTATTTTTTTAAATGTAAACACACTATTATTAAACAAGATATTAGTGATGGCACTGGGCAAGTGGGCACAGTTTACACTGTGAGCCTGACACCCAGTACAGGTCGTTCTCCTTCAGCTTTTTTTACGAGGGTCCCTCAACAGGCACGACAGCATGAAAGACCACATTTGCACAAGGTTGGATGCCGAGCTACTCATGTCCCGTTCCTTGTCCTCAGTGATCTCAATGAAGGTATCTTCTTCCCCCCCGCTACATACAACACCACGGGTACCAGATAGGTGAAAACGAGCACCCTGGGATGCCTGTTGTGGTTAGGTCTTCCTCCTCCTCCTCCTCAAAGCCACATTCCTCCTCTGACTCCTCTTCCTCACAATCCTCTTTCAGTGTTGACGCTGTCCAGCAAGCGATGCTGAAAAGGCTGTTTCTCTTCCTCTTCACGCTCATCTACGGCCTGATCCAGCACTCTTCACAGGGCACGCTCCAGGAAGAAAACAAATGGAATGATGTTGCTGATGGTGCCTTCGGTGCGACTGACTAGATTTGTCAACTGCTCAAAAGGACACATGAGCCTACAGGTATTGCGCATGAGCATCCAGTAACGTGGCAAAAAAATTCCCAGCTTCGCAGAGGCTGTCCTAGCACCCCGGTCATACAAATACTCGTTAACAGCTTTTTCTTGTTGGAGCAGGCGGTCAAACATTAGGAGTGTTGAATTCCAACGTGTCGGGCTGTCGCAAATCAAGCGCCTCACTGGCATGTTGTTTCGCCGCTGGATATCTGAAAAGTGCGCCATGGCCGTGTAGGAACACCTCAAATGGCCACACACCTTCAGGACATCCTGTAAGCCTGGGTACTTATGCACAAAGCGTTGTACGATCAGATTACACACATGTGCCATGCACGGCACATGTGTCAACTTGCCCAATTTCAATGCCGCCACCAAATTACTTCCGTTGTCAGACACCACTTTGCCGATCTCCAGTTGGTGCGGAGTCAGCCACTGATCCACCTGTGCGTTCAGGGCGGACAGGAGTGCTGGTCCGGTGTGACTCTCTGCTTTCAGGCAAGTCAACCCCAAGACGGCGTGACACTGCCATATCCAGGATGTGGAATAGTACCTGGGGAGCTGGGGGGGGTGCCATTGATGTGAAGCAAGACACAGCAGCAGAAGAGGACTCAGCCGAGGAGGTTATGGAAGAGGATGAAGTAGGAGGAGTAGAGGAGGTGTCATAATTGCCTAAGTTCTTTGCCTTATCCTTTGTATTGCTGTGTCTTTTCACACTTACATAACTCCTCCCCAACAAGCAGTTTAAATTTCCCTCCTACTCATACCAAATTGCTTGATTGTTGAATCCAGCTTCTCACCCTCTAACCTCCTTGCAACTTTTGAGACAGACGCTGCTCACCTCTCTACCAAACACAGGACCGGAACCGGCAAGCTGTGACGTCACACGCCGTCGCACACGCTGCAATTTCCCCAAACTCTGAAGGGGAACTTCGCTCTGTCCGGACAGACCTCACCCTTTACAATTACTAGTAAGTCTCAAAAGCGCTTCCTTCAAACTTATACCGAAGTAACTTACGAACATTCAGCAATTACTCCTGACATGTCTCAGAATCTTAGTTAGGTTGCCTTCATATGTAAATACTCTATTCAACCTATATTCTTATGAGTTCAGTTTCAATACCTAATTGCTGCCTAAATCTCATTAGCCCTATTTGTTGCCTTAAGTTGTACACTATGTCTGCTGCCACCTATGATTAGATATGGTATGTCTAAAACTTTAACTTGCAATTGCTTGTTGTTTATATGTGGGAACCAGTTTGTCAATACTGAGTGGGGCTATATGCTCTGAGGTCTCAGCCATTGTCACTCCTATCCTTATAATAAAAGTGAACTGTATCTAATGATTCTGATCCTTGCTGCCTTCCCTCACTTACACAGAATCACTGATACATTCACAACACTCCTAAACCTGCAGTTGTGGTCCTAAAAATTCCTCTCTCCTTTACAGGGGTGAGATTATCTTCCACAGGCTGACAATAACAATCAAGCCTTTACTATGGACCCAGCAGCCTTATTATCTCATGTAGAGAAATTAACTCAAACTGTAGATAACCTTACAACAGGGTTAAATACACTACAATTAGAAAACTCTGCCTTAAAGCAATACATCAATGAAAAAATTGATACCCTCACTACTCATATTAGTTCTAGTGAACCCCAACCTAATCCTCCACAAACATTTAGTGGTATTCGTTCAGAATTTAGGGAATTCAAAAACTCATGTTCCTTATATTTCAAATTAAAACCCAAAACATACTTCAATGATCATTTGAAGGTTCTGACCACAATTTCCTATCTACGTGGTGAACCACGTATATGGGCAAATTTGTTTTTTGAAACCAATGACCCATTGCTGTACTCATTTGATCAGTTTTTTAAAGCAATGGGACAGCTATATGATGATCCCTACAAACAGCTGTCTGCTGAGACAGCAATGAGGTCTCTGAGACAACATAAAAGGCCTGTGGAGGACTACATCGCAGAGTTTAAGAAATGGTCCCCTGATACACAGTGGAATGATCTTTCCTTGCGCAATCAATTCCGCCTAGGCCTCTCAGATACTCTCAAGGATGAGCTAGCCAGACAACCCCTCCCAGAGACTTTAGAACTCCTAATAGATGCTAGCATCACATTAGATAGACGCATCAGAGAGAGACGCTCAGAAAAGTCACACTTAGAAACATCCACCAAACAAACAGTTACTACTCTGCATCCACCTAAGACAACTATAAAAGCCTCTGAAATCCCTATGGAACTCGGTTTCATCAGAGGTCCATTAACACTACAGGAAAAATTAAGAAGAAAAGCTTTAGATCTCTGTATGTACTGTGGAGGGATCGATCACGCTGTAAAGGACTGCTCTCAATTACAGCGTAGGAAGGGTAAGATGAACACCACAAGTATATGTTTATTCGCTAAACAACCACAATCTAATCATTGCTCCCTTCCTATCTTATTACAGTGGGATCAGCAAAGACTCAACTCACAAGCAATCCTTGACTCTGGTGCCAGCCACAATTATATAGATTACCAATTCACTACTGTAAATAAAATTCCACTAGTTAAGAAAATGGTGCCTAGTATACTTCGTTTTATTGATGGTAAGGAAATTACATCAGGACCCATCTTGTACCACACCATACCTTTAAGGATCACCACACATGACCAACACACAGAATTTCTTACTTTTGATGTTATACCCTCACCTCTATATCCCATTATACTTGGTATCAGTTGGTTTAAACAACACGATCCCACTATACAATGGTCAACTTCACATGTCATCTTTGATTCTCCTTATTGTAAAAATTTGTGTCTCCATCATGAACAAATTTTACTTGATGTTCCTTTACAAATCCCCAAGGAATACATAACATTCGCTGATGTCTTTGACAAAAAAGAATCAGAGAATCTACCCCCTCATAGGGTTTATGACTGTCCTATAGATCTCCTACCAGGTGTTGATATACCTTACGGCCATATATTTCCCCTCTCTGATCCTGAGTTACAACATCTAAAAACTTATTTGGCAGATAATTTGAAGAAAGGCTTTATACGTCCCTCCACCTCCCCAGCTGGGGCTGGTATTTTTTTTGTTAAAAACAAAGATCAATCCCTAAGACCCATTATCGATTACAGAGAGTTAAACAAGCGTACGATAAAAAACCGCTATCCACTACCTTTAATTCCTCAACTCCTTGACAGATTACAAAATGCTACCATATACACTAAATTGGATCTTAGAGGGGCTTACAACTTGGTACGAATAAAGGAGGGTCATGAATGGCTTACAGCATTCCGTACACGTTATGGCCTTTTTGAATATACTGTGATGCCATTTGGCCTCTGTAATGCCCCGGCTACCTTTCAGTATTTCATAAATGATATCTTCAAGGATTTTTTGGATTTATTTATGGTAATATACCTGGATGACATACTCATATTCTCTACCTCACTTACTGAACACATCAAACATGTCACCCTAGTATTAACACGGTTACGAGAGAACTCTCTTTATGTTAAACTAGAAAAATGCTTATTTGACTCCAAAGAAATTAAATTTCTAGGTTATATTGTATCACCCCAAGGTATCCAGATGGATAATGATAAGATATCGGTAATTCAAAATTGGCCTTCCCCAAAAAGTAAAAAGGATATACAAAGGTTCATGGGTTTTGCCAATTTCTACAGAAAGTTTATTAAAAATTTTGCTGACTTGACTAGACCATTAACTAACTTGACCAAATCTGACACACACTTCAAATGGAACGATGATTTAGAAGAAATATTCAATTTTTTAAAAAAAGCTTTCACTACGGCCCCTATCCTCCAATTCCCTAATTCTGAGTTGCAGTACGTCTTGGAAGTAGATGCATCTAATTATGCTTTGGGGGCAATCCTCTCACAGAGGCAGACTCCAAAAGATCCTCTGCATCCTGTTGCCTTCTATTCACGTATTCTTAATTCAGCTGAAATAAACTACCCAATAGGTGATAAAGAACTGTTAGCAATCAAAACATCATTGGAACAATGGAGACACCTTCTAGAAGGGACCCTTCTTCCAATCTTGATTTACACGGATCACAAAAATCTAGAATACCTACAATCTAATAGGACTCTTAGCGCACGACAGGTCCGATGGAACCTATTCTTGGCTAGATTTAATTATCTTATCACCTACCGTCCTGCAAACAAGAACAAGAAGGCTGATGCCCTTTCAAGACACTTGGTGGACCAAGTGTCACATCCAAACCTTTCACCTTTAATTCCTCTTGACAGATTCTTAGCTTTAACTACAGAACAAAATATTCAGTTCAAATCAGCACAACAGGCTGACTCCAATAAACCATTACAGGTCTTGGATTTACACTCGGATGGGTTGTATTATTATCAACAACAAATCTATGTACCCAACAGTCTCAGAACAACAGTCTTAAAAACTTTACATGATTCTCCATCTGCTGGACACATGGGCATAAAGAAAACTCAAGAATTAGTCTCCAGATTCTTTTGGTGGCCTACCTGCCTCTCTGATGTTGAGGATTACGTTAAAACCTGCTTAATCTGCGAAACTACAAAGAAAGGGAGGACTCCCCCTTACGGGAAATTGATCCCATTACCAACTCCTGACCGTCCTTGGAAGGACATAGCAATTGACTACATAGTCGACCTACCTATTTCTGAAGGGAATAACACCATATTAGTAGTCGTAGACCTATTTAGTAAAATGGCACATTTCGTGCCCTACCATAAGCTGCCAACTTCTTCTGAAACCATTTCCTTAATGATACATCATATATTCAAGTATCACGGACTCCCTAATAGTATCACCTCAGATAGGGGAACTCAATTCACCAGCCAATTCTGGAAACAACTTTGTCACTCATTGGGTATTTCTAGACGTCTCAGTACCTCTTTTCATCCCCAAACTAATGGCCAGACTGAAAGAACAAACCAGTGCATAGAACAATATTTAAGATGTTTCATTTCAGCTAAACAAGATACCTGGACACAACTACTACCATACGCAGAATTCGCCTTCAACAATTCCATCCATTCCTCTACAAAGTTCACACCATTCTTCATTAATTATGGTTTCCATCCTTCTTTTGAATGGGATTCTATGGACAGCAACAGTTGTCCTGTTGTGAATGACCTCATCAACACTATTAGTGAATCTTTTTCACTAACTGCTGAAAATATTCGCATCGCCAAGGATCGCTATAAATTCCATTATGATAAAAAAAGGATTTCCTCGCCTAATTATAGTGTAGGTGACTACGTTTGGTTATCAACACGTAATCTACATTTACCCCTTCCTTCCAGGAAACTATCTTCCAACTTCATTGGACCATTTCCCATCATAAAAATTGTGAATATGAACGCTGTTACTCTTGCATTACCAGCAAATCTGAAATCCCATCCTACCTTTCATGTGTCTCTCCTCAAGCCTTATAGACAACTTCGTCACCATGATCCTTCTATTCCTTTACTTCCTCATCTACAGGATACCACCCTGGAGTATGAGGTACAAGATGTCTTGGACTCCCGACGTTTTCGTGGGCAGCTTCAGTACCTGGTCCATTGGAAGGGCTACCCTGATTCGGAGGACTCCTGGGAACCGGCTTCCAATCTCTCTGCCCCCCGGTTGGTGGCCAGGTTCCATGAACGTTATCCTGATCGTCCTGGACTCGATCCCCGGAGTTGATCTTTGGGGGGGGGGGTCCTGTCATAATTGCCTAAGTTCTTTGCCTTATCCTTTGTATTGCTGTGTCTTTTCACACTTACATAACTCCTCCCCAACAAGCAGTTTAAATTTCCCTCCTACTCATACCAAATTGCTTGATTGTTGAATCCAGCTTCTCACCCTCTAACCTCCTTGCAACTTTTGAGACAGACGCTGCTCACCTCTCTACCAAACACAGGACCGGAACCGGCAAGCTGTGACGTCACACGCCGTCGCACACGCTGCAATTTCCCCAAACTCTGCAGGGGAACTTCGCTCTGTCCGGACAGACCTCACCCTTTACAATTACTAGTAAGTCTCAAAAGCGCTTCCTTCAAACTTATACCGAAGTAACTTACGAACATTCAGCAATTACTCCTGACATGTCTCAGAATCTTAGTTAGGTTGCCTTCATATGTAAATACTCTATTCAACCTATATTCTTATGAGTTCAGTTTCAATACCTAATTGCTGCCTAAATCTCATTAGCCCTATTTGTTGCCTTAAGTTGTACACTATGTCTGCTGCCACCTATGATTAGATATGGTATGTCTAAAACTTTAACTTGCAATTGCTTGTTGTTTATATGTGGGAACCAGTTTGTCAATACTGAGTGGGGCTATATGCTCTGAGGTCTCAGCCATTGTCACTCCTATCCTTATAATAAAAGTGAACTGTATCTAATGATTCTGATCCTTGCTGCCTTCCCTCACTTACACAGAATCACTGATACATTCACAACACTCCTAAACCTGCAGTTGTGGTCCTAAAAATTCCTCTCTCCTTTACAGGGGTGAGATTATCTTCCACAGGCTGACAGGAGGTGGCTGCAGGCCTGCCTGCAAGTTGTGGCGGTGTCACCAACTCCTTTGCAGAGTCAGGCATTCCATGCTTGGCAGCCGTCAGCAGGTTTACCCAATGTGCAGTGTAGGTGATATACCTGCCCTGACCAGGCTTTGCAGACCAGCTATCAGTGGTCAGATGGACCCTTGCCCCAACACTGTGTTCCAGACATGCCATTACTTCCATTCGCACAATTGAGTACAGGTTGGGGATTGCCTTTTGTGCAAAGAAATTTCATCCGGGTACCTTCCACTGCGGTGTCCCAATAGCTACAAATTTTTTGAACGCTTCAGACTCCACCAGCTTGTATGGTAAAAGCTGGCGGGCTAAGAGTTCAGACAAGCCAGCTGTCAGACGCCGGGCAAGGGAGTGACTTTGTGACATTGGCTTCTTACACTCAAACATTTCCTTGACAGACACCTGACTGTGGGCAGATGAGCAGGAACTGCCCCGGAAGAGAGACGAAGTGGCAGATGGTTGAGAGGGGGCAAGGAGGACAGCAGTGGTTGACGTGGCTGAAGATGCAGGACCAGTTGTACCTAGGTTGGTGTTGGACTTCCCACGACTCATTTTCTTTTGGCACAGGTTGCAAATGGCATCGCTGTTGTCAGAGGCAGACACACAAAAAAATGCCAAACTGCTGAGCTCTACGATGATGGCATTCTGGTGGTGGCAATAGCATGCGTTGATTGGCGTACTGTCTGGCTGACCCCGGGTGCCGATGCATGCTGTATGACTGTGCCACTAGCTCCTTGTGACGACCTCCCCCTGCTTCCAACTTGTCTCCTCCTCCTCTTCCTCTCTGTATCCCCATCTGAACGTTCTCCCTGTTCTTCTTCTCTTCTAGCTGGCACCCACGTGACATCCACGGATGCATCATCATCATCAACCACTTCAATTGTATCTGACAAATCAACAAAGGAAGCAGCAGTGGGTACAACATCATCATCATCACACCGTACGTCCATGTGTGTAATGCTGCCTGACTGAGACATATCACTGTTATCTACATCCTCTGTCAATGATGGTTGCGCATCACTCATTTCCTCCAACTGATGTGTAAATAACTCCTCTGACAGATCAAGTGAAGCGGCTGTGGTGCTAGTGTTGGTGGTGGCAGGTGGGCGAGTGGTAACTTGAGAGGTGCTGCCCAAAGATAAGCTGGAGGAGGATGGTGCATTAAGGTTCGGAGCGGAAGCTATAGAAGATTGGGTGTCCTGTGTTAAAAAGTCAACTATGTCCTCAGAACTTTTCGAGTTCATGGTACGTGGCCTCTGAACACTGGGCATTATTCTAGGGCCAAAGGGAATCACAGCACCACAACCAGGACGGCACCTGTGGGGTGGCCTGCCTCTGCCTGTCATTTTCTTTTAAATGTACACTTACACTACTATTAAACCAGATATGAGTGGTGCCACTGGGCAAGTGGGCACAGTATACGCTGTGAGCCTGACACAAAAAAGCAGACTGATGTTTCACAGTCCAAAATTTTTTTTTTTAATTTACACTTACACTACTATTAAACAAGATATGAGTGGTGGCACTGGGCAAGTTGGCACAGTATACACTGTGAGCCTGACACAAAAAAGCAGACTGATGTTTCACAGTCCAAATTTTTTTTTTTTTAATTTACACTTAAACTACTATTAAACAATATATGAGTGGTGGCACTGAGCAAGTGGGCACAATATACGCTGTGAGCCTGAAACAAAAAAGCAGACTGAAGTTTCACAGTCCAAAAAGTTTTTATTTTTTTAAATGTACACTTACACTATTATTAAACAAGATATGAGTGGTGGCACTGGGCAAGTGGGCACAGTATAAGCTGTGAGCCTGACACAAAAAAGCAGACTGATGTTTCACAGTCCAAAAAGTTTCTATTTTTTTAAATGTACACTTACACTACTATTAAACAAGATATGAGTGGTGGCACTGGGCAAGTGGGCCCAGTATACGCTGTGAGCCATGCACACACGCTGTCAGGCAGGCAACTGCAATTAGATTACACAAGCAGACTGATGTTTCACAGTCAAAAAAGTTTTTTTTTTTTTAATTTACACTACTGTTACACCAGATATGAGTGGTGGAACTGGGCAAGTGGGCACAGTATACGCTGTTAGCCTGGCACACACACTGGCAGGCAGGCAACTGCAATTAGATTACACTAGCAGACTGATGTTTCACAGTAAAAAAAATTTTTTTTTTTAATTTACACTACTGTTACACCAGATATGAGTGGTTGCACTGGGCAAGTGGGCCTGGCACACACGCTGGGAGGCAGGCAACTTCAATTAGATTACACTAGCAGACTGATGTTTCACAGTCAAATTTTTTTTTTTTTAAATTTACACTACTGTTACACCAGATATGAGTGGTGGCACTGGGCAAGTGGGCACAGTATACGCTGTGAGCCTGACACAAAAAAGCAGACTGATGTTTCACAGTCCAAATTATTATTATTTTTTTAATTTACACTTACACTACTATTAAACAAGATATGAGTGGTGGAACTGGGCAAGTGGGCACAGTATAAGCTGTGAGCCTGACACAAAAAAGCAGACTGATGTTTCACAGTCCAAAAAGTTTTTATTTTTTTAAATGTACACTTACACTACTATTAAACAATATATGAGTGGTGGCACTGGGCAAGTGGGCACAATATACGCTGTGAGCCTGAAACAAAAAAGCAGACTGATGTTTCACAGTCCAAAAAGTTTTTATTTTTTTAAATATACACTTACACTACTATTAAACAAGATATGAGTGGTGGCACTGGGCAAGTGGGCACAGTATAAGCTGTGAGCCTGACACAAAAAAGCAGACTGATGTTTATCAGTCCAAAAAGTTTCTATTTTTTTAAATGTACACTTACACTACTATTAAACAAAATATGAGTGGTGGCACTGGGCAAGTGGGCCCAGTATACGCTGTGAGCCATGCACACACGCTGGCAGGCAGGAAACTGCAATTAGATTATACAAGCAGACTGATGTTTCACAGTCAAAAAAGTTTTTTTTTTTAAATTTACACTACTGTTACACCAGATATGAGTGGTGGCACGGGGCAAGTGGGCACAGTATACGCTGTTAGCCTGGCACACACTCTGGCAGGCAGGCAACTGCAATTAGATTACACCAGCAGACTGATGTTTCACAGTAAAAAAGTTTTTTTTTTTTAATTTACACTACTGTTACACCAGATATGAGTGGTGGCACTGGGCAAGTGGGCCTGGCACACACGCTGGGAGGCAGGCAACTTTAATTAGATTACACTAGCAGACTGATGTTTCACAGTCAAATTTTTTTTTTTTTTAAATTTACACTACTGTTACACCAGATATGAGTGGTGGCACTGGGCAAGTGGGCACAGTATACGCTGTGAGCCTGACACTAAAAAGCAGGCTGATGTTTCACAGTCCAAATTATTATTATTTTTTTTAATTTACACTTACACTACTATTAAACAAGATATGAGTGGTGGAACTGGGCAAGTGGGCACAGTATACGCTATGAGCCTGACACAAAAAAAGCAGACTGATGTTTCACAGTCCAAAAAGTTTTTATTTTTTTAAATGTAAACTTACACTACTATTAAACAAGATATGAGTGGTGGCACTGGGCAAGTGGGCACAGTTTACACTGTGAACCTGACACAAAAAAGCAGACTGATGTTTCACAGTCCAAAAAGTTTTTATTTTTTTAAATGTACACTTAAATGGTGGCACTGGGCAAGTGGGCCTGGCACATACGCTGGCAGGCAGGCAACTTCAATTAGATTACACTAGCAGACTGATGTTTCACAGTCAAAAAAGTTTTTTTTTTTTAAAAACACCAGATATGAGTGGTGGCACTGGGCAAGTGGGCCTGGCACACACGCTGGCAGGCAGGCAACTGCAATTAGATTACACTAGCAGACTGATGTTTCACAGTCAAAAAAGTTTTTTTTTTTTTAATTTACACTACTGTTACACCAGATATGAATGCTGGCACTGGGCAAGTGGGCACAGTATATGCTGTGAGCCTGGCACACACGCTGGCAGGCAGGCAACTGCAATTAGATTACACTAGCAGACTGATGTTTCACAGTCAAAAAAGTTTTTTTTTTTTAAATTTACACTACTGTTACACCAGATATGACTGGTGGCACTGGGCAAGTGGGCCTGGCACACACGCTGGCAGGCAGGCAACTGCAATTAGATTACACTAGCAGACTGATGTTTCACAGTCAAAAAAGTTTTTTTTTTTTAATTTACACTACTGTTTCACCAGATATGAGTGGTGACACTGGGCAAGTGGGCCTGGCACACACGCTGGTAGGCAGCCAATTGCAATTAGATTACACTAGCAGACTGATGTTTCACAGTCCAAAAAGTTTTTATTTTTTTAAATGTAAACACACTATTATTAAACAAGATATTAGTGATGGCACTGGGCAAGTGGGCACAGTTTACACTGTGAGCCTGACACCCAGTACAGGTCGTTCTCCTTCAGCTTTTTTTACGAGGGTCCCTCAACAGGCACGACAGCATGAAAGACCACATTTGCACAAGGTTGGATGCCGAGCTACTCATGTCCCGTTCCTTGTCCTCAGTGATCTCAATGAAGGTATCTTCTTCCCTCCCGCTACATACAACACCACGGGTACCAGATAGGTGAAAACGAGCACCCTGGGATGCCTGTTGTGGTTGGTCTTCCTCCTCCTCCTCCTCAAAGCCACATTCCTCCTCTGACTCCTCTTCCTCACAATCCTCTTTCAGTGTTGACGCTGTACAGCAAGCGATGCTGAAAAGGCTGTTTCTCTTCCTCTTCACGCTCATCTACGGCCTGATCCAGCACTCTTCACAGGGCACGCTCCAGGAAGAAAACAAATGGAATGATGTTGCTGATGGTGCCTTCGGTGCGACTGACTAGATTTGTCAACTGCTCAAAAGGACGCATGAGCCTACAGGTATTGCGCATGAGCATCCAGTAACGTGGCAAAAAAATTCCCAGCTTCGCAGAGGCTGTCCTACCACCCCGGTCATACAAATACTCGTTAACAGCTTTTTCTTGTTGGAGCAGGCGGTCAAACATTAGGAGTGTTGAATTCCAACGTGTCGGGCTGTCGCAAATCAAGCGCCTCACTGGCATGTTGTTTCACCGCTGGATATCTGAAAAGTGCGCCATGGCCGTGTAGGAACACCTCAAATGGCCACACACCTTCAGGACATCCTGTAAGCCTGGGTACTTATGCACAAAGCGTTGTACGATCAGATTACACACATGTGCCATGCACGGCACATGTGTCAACTTGCCCAATTTCAATGCCGCCACCAAATTACTTCCGTTGTCAGACACCACTTTGCCGATCTCCAGTTGGTGCGGAGTCAGCCACTGATCCACCTGTGCGTTCAGGGCGGACAGGAGTGCTGGTCCGGTGTGACTCTCTGCTTTCAGGCAAGTCAACCCCAAGACGGCGTGACACTGCCATATCCAGGATGTGGAATAGTACCAGGGGAGCTGGGGGGGGGGGTGCCATTGATGTGAAGCAAGACACAGCAGCAGAAGAGGACTCAGCCGAGGAGGTTATGGAAGAGGATGAAGTAGGAGGAGTAGAGGAGGTGGCTGCAGGCCTGCCTGCAAGTTGTGGCGGTGTCACCAACTCCTTTGCAGAGTCAGGCATTCCATGCTTGGCAGCCGTCAGCAGGTTTACCCAATGTGCAGTGTAGGTGATATACCTGCCCTGACCAGGCTTTGCAGACCAGCTATCAGTGGTCAGATGGACCCTTGCCCCAACACTGTGTTCCAGACATGCCATTACTTCCTTTCGCACAATCGAGTACAGGTTGGGGATTGCCTTTTGTGCAAAGAAATTTCATCCGGGTACCTTCCACTGCGGTGTCCCAATAGCTACAAATTTTTTGAACGCCTCAGACTCCACCAGCTTGTATGGTAAAAGCTGGTGGGCTAAGAGTTCAGACAAGCCAGCTGTCAGACGCCGGGCAAGGGAGTGACTTTGTGACATTGGCTTCTTACACTCAAACATTTCCTTGACAGACACCTGACTGTGGGCAGATGAGCAGGAACTGCTCCGGAAGAGAGACGAAGTGGCAGATGGTTGAGAGGGGGCAAGGAGGACAGCAGTGGTTGACGTGGCTGAAGATGCAGGACCAGTTGTACCTAGGTTGGTGTTGGACTTCCCACGACTCATTTTCTTTTGGCACAGGTTGCAACTGGCATCGCTGTTGTCAGAGGCAGACACACAAAAAAATGCCAAACTGCTGAGCTCTACGATGATGGCATTCTGGTGGTGGCAATAGCATGCATTGATTGGCGTACTGTCTGGCTGACCCCGGGTGCCGATGCATGCTGTATGACTGTGCCACTAGCTCCTTGTGATGACCTCCCCCTGCTTCCAACTTGTCTCCTCCTCCTCTTCCTCTCTGTATCCCCATCTGAACGTTCTCCCTGTTCTTCTTCTCTTCTAGCTGGCACCCACGTGACATCCACGGATGCATCATCATCATCAACCACTTCAATTGTATCTGACAAATCAACAAAGGAAGCAGCAGTGGGTACAACATCATCATCATCACACCGTACGTCCATGTGTGTAATGCTGCCTGACTGAGACATATCACTGTTATCTACATCCTCTGTCAATGATGGTTGCGCATCACTCATTTCCTCCAACTGATGTGTAAATAACTCCTCTGACAGATCAAGTGAAGCGGCTGTGGTGCTAGTGTTGGTGGTGGCAGGTGGGCGAGTTTTAACTTGAGAGGTGCTGCGCAAAGATAAGCTGGAGGAGGATGGTGCATTAAGGTTCGGAGCAGAAGCTATAGAAGATCGGGTGTCCTGTGTTAAAAAGTCAACTATGTCCTCAGAACTTTTCGAGTTCATGGTACGTGGCCTCTGAACACTGGGCATTATTCTAGGGCCAAAGGGAATCACAGCACCACAACCAGGACGGCACCTGTGGGGTGGCCTGCCTCTGCCTGTCATTTTCTTTTAAATGTACACTTACACTACTATTAAACCAGATATGAGTGGTGCCACTGGGCAAGTGGGCACAGTATACACTGTGAGCCTGACACAAAAAAGCAGACTGATGTTTCACAGTCCAAAATTTTTTTTTTTTTAATTTACACTTACACTACTATTAAACAAGATATGAGTGGTGGCACTGGGCAAGTTGGCACAGTATACGCTGTGAGCCTGACACAAAAAAGCAGACTGATGTTTCACAGTCCAAATTTTTTTTTTTTTAATTTACACTTAAACTACTATTAAACAATATATGAGTGGTGGCACTGAGCAAGTGGGCACAATATACGCTGTGAGCCTGAAACAAAAAAGCAGACTGAAGTTTCACAGTCCAAAAAGTTTTTATTTTTTTAAATGTACACTTACACTATTATTAAACAAGATATGAGTGGTGGCACTGGGCAAGTGGGCACAGTATAAGCTGTGAGCCTGACACAAAAAAGCAGACTGATGTTTCACAGTCCAAAAAGTTTCTATTTTTTTAAATGTACACTTACACTACCATTAAACAAGATATGAGTGGTGGCAATGGGCAAGTGGGCCCAGTATACGCTGTGAGCCATGCACACACGCTGTCAGGCAGGCAACTGCAATTAGATTACACAAGCAGACTGATGTTTCACAGTCAAAAAAGTTTTTTTTTTTAATTTACACTACTGTTACACCAGATATGAGTGGTGGCACTGGGCAAGTGGGCACAGTATACGCTGTTAGCCTGGCACACACACTGGCAGGCAGGCAACTGCAATTAGATTACACTAGCAGACTGATGTTTCACAGTAAAAAAAATTTTTTTTTTTAATTTACACTACTGTTACACCAGATATGAGTGGTTGCACTGGGCAAGTGGGCCTGGCACACACGCTGGGAGGCAGGCAACTTCAATTAGATTACACTAGCAGACTGATGTTTCACAGTCAAATTTTTTTTTTTTTAAATTTACACTACTGTTACACCAGATATGAGTGGTGGCACTGGGCAAGTGGGCACAGTATACGCTGTGAGCCTGACACAAAAAAGCAGACTGATGTTTCACAGTCCAAATTATTATTATTTTTTTAATTTACACTTACACTACTATTAAACAAGATATGAGTGGTGGAACTGGGCAAGTGGGCACAGTATAAGCTGTGAGCCTGACACAAAAAAGCAGACTGATGTTTCACAGTCCAAAAAGTTTTTATTTTTTTAAAAGTACACTTACACTACTATTAAACAATATATGAGTGGTGGCACTGGGCAAGTGGGCACAGTATACGCTGTGAGCCTGAAACAAAAAAGCAGACTGATGTTTCACAGTCCAAAAAGTTTTTATTTTTTTAAATATACACTTACACTACTATTAAACAAGATATGAGTGGTGGCACTGGGCAAGTGGGCACAGTATAAGCTGTGAGCCTGACACAAAAAAGCAGACTGATGTTTCACAGTCCAAAAAGTTTCTATTTTTTTAAATGTACACTTACACTACTATTAAACAAAATATGAGTGGTGGCACTGGGCAAGTGGGCCCAGTATACGCTGTGAGCCATGCACACACGCTGGCAGGCAGGAAACTGCAATTAGATTACACAAGCAGACTGATGTTTCACAGTCAAAAAGTTTTTTTTTAAATTTACACTACTGTTACACCAGATATGAGTGGTGGCACTGAGCAAGTGGGCACAGTATACGCTGTGAGCCTGGCACACACACTTGCAGGCAGGCAACTGCAATTAGATTACACTAGCAGACTGATGTTTCACAGTCAAAAAGTTTTTTTTTAAATTTACACTACTGTTACACCAGATATGAGTGGTGGCACTGGGCAAGTGGGCCTGGCACATACTCTGGCAGGCAGGCAACTTCAATTGGATTACACTAGCAGACTGATGTTTCACAGTCAAAAAGTTTTTTTTTTTAAATTTACACTACTGTTACACCAGATATGAGTGGTGGCACTGGGCAAGTGGGCCTGGCACACACGCTGGCAGGCAGGCAGGCAACTGCAATTAGATTACACTAGCAGACTGATGTTTCACAGTGAAAAAAGTTTTTTTTTTTAAATTTACACTACTGTTACACCAGATATGAGTGCTGACACTGGGCAAGTGGGCACAGTATACGCTGTGATCATGGCACACACTCTGGCAGGCAGGCAACTGCAATTAGATTATACTAGCAGACTGATGTTTCACAGTCAAAAAAGTTTTGTTTTTTTAAATTTACACTACTGTTACACCAGATATGAGTGCTGGCACTGGGCAAGTGGGCACAGTATATGCTGTGAGCCTGGCACACACACTGTCAGGCAGGCAACTGCAATTAGATTACACTAGCAGACTGATGTTTCACAGTCAAAAAAGTTTTTTTTTTTTTTAATTTACACTACTGTTACACCAGATATGACTGGTGGCACTGGTCAAGTGGGCCTGGCACACACGCTGGCAGGCAGGCAACTGCAATTAGATTACACTAGCAGACTGATGTTTCACAGTCAAAAAAGTTTTTTTTTAAAATTTACACTACTGTTTCACCAGATATGAGTGGTGGCACTGGGCAAATGGGCCTGGCACACACGCTGGCAGGCAGGCAACTGCATTTAGATTACACTAGCAGACTGATGTTTCACAGTCCAAAAAGTTTTTATTTTTTTAAATGTAAACTTACACTACTATTAAACAAGATATTAGTGGTGGCACTGGGCAAGTGGGCAAAGTTTACACTGTGAGCCTGACACAAAAAAGCAGACTGATGTTTCACAGTCCAAAAAGTTTTAATTTTTTTAAATGTACACTTACACTACTATTAAACAAGATATGAGTGGTGGCACTGGGCAAGTGGGCACAGTATACGCTGTGAGCCATGCACACACGCTGGCAGGCAGGCAACTACAATTAGATTACACAAGCAGACTGATGTTTCACAGTCAAAAAAGTTTTTTTTTTTAAATTTACACTTTTGTTACACCAGATATGAGTGGTGGCACTGGGCAAGTGGGCACAGTATACGCTGTTAGCCTGGCACACACGCTGGCAGGCAACTGCAATTAGATTACACTAGCAGACTGATGTTTCACAGTCCAAAAAGTTTTTATTTTTTTAAATGTAAACTTACACTACTATTAAACAAGATATTAGTGGTGGCACTGGGCAAATGGGCACAGTTTACGCTGTGAGCCTGACACAAAAAAGCAGACTGATGTTTCACAGTCCAAAAAGTTTTTATTTTTTTAAATGTACACTTACACTACTATTAAACAAGATATGAGTGGTGGCACTGGGCAAGTGGGCACAGTATACGCTGTGAGCCTGGCACACACGCTGGCAGGCAGGCAACTGCAATTAGATTACAATAGCAAACTGATGTTTCACAGTCAAAAAAGTTTTTTTTTTTCAATTTACACTACTGTTACACCAGATATGAGTGGTGGCACTGGGCAAGTGGGCCTGGCACACATGCTGGCAGGCAGGCAACTTCAATTAGATTACACTAGCAGAATGATGTTTCACAGTGAAAAAAGTTTTTTTTTTTAAATTTACACTACTGTTACACCAGATATGAGTGGTGGCACTGGGCAAGTGGGCCTGGCACACACGCTGGCAGACAGGCAGGCAACTGCAATTAGATTACACTAGCAGACTTATGTTTCACAGTCAAAAAATTTTTTTTGTTTTTTTTTAAATTTACACTACTGTTACACCAGATATGAGTGGTGGCACTGGGCAAGTCTGCACAGTATACGCTGTGAGCGTGGCACACACGCTGGCAGGCAGGCAACTGCAATTAGATTACACTAGCAGAATGATGTTTCACAGTCAAAAAAGTTTTTTTTTTAAATTTACACTACTGTTACACCAGATATGAGTGGTGGCACTGGGCAAGTGGGCCTGGCACACATGCTGGCAGGCAGGCAACTTCAATTAGATTACACTAGCAGAATGATGTTTCACAGTCAAAAAAGTTTTTTTTTTTTTAATTTACACTACTGTTACACCAGATATGAGTGGTGGCACTGGGCAAGTGGGCCTGGCACACACGCTGGCTGGCAGGCAGGCAGGCAACTGCAATTAGATTACACTAGCAGACTTATGTTTCACAGTCAAAATTTTTTTTTGTTTTTTTAAATTTACACTACTGTTACACCAGATATGAGTGGTGGCACTGGGCAAGTGGGCACAGTATATGCTGTGAGCCTGGCACACACGCTGGCAGGCAGGCAACTTCAATTAGATTACACTAGCAGAATGATGTTTCACAGTCAAAAAAGTTTTTTTTTTTAATTTACACTACTGTTACACCAGATATGAGTGGTGGCACTGGGCAAGTGGGCCTGGCACACACGCTGGCAGGCAACTGCAATTAGATTACACTAGCAGACTTATGTTTCACAGTCAAAAATTTTTTTTGTTTTTTTAAATTTACACTACTGTTACACCAGATATGAGTGGTGGCACTGGGCAAGTGGGCACAGTATACGCTGTGAGCCTGGCACACACGCTGGCAGGCAGGCAACTGCAATTAGATTACACTAGCAGACTGTTGTTTCACAGTCAAAAATGTTTTTTTTTTTAAATTTACACTACTGTTACACCAGATATGAGTGGTGGCACTGGGCAAGTGGGCACAGTATACGCTGTGAGCCTGGCACACATGCTGGCAGGCAGGCAACTGCAATTAGATTACACTAGCAGACTGATGTTTCACAGTCAAAAAAGTTTTTTTTTTTTAAATTTACATTACTGTTACACCAGATATGAGTTCTGGCACTGGGCAAGTGGGCACAGTATACGCTGTGAGCCTGGCACACATGCTGGAAGGCAGGCAGGCAACTGCAATTAGATTATACTAGCAGACTGATGTTTCACAGTCAAAAAAGTTTTTTTTTTTTTTAAATTTACACTACTGTTACAACAGATATGAGTGGTGGCACTGGGCAAGTGGGCCTGGCACACACGCTGGCAGGCAGCCAACTGCAATTAGATTACACTAGCAGACTGATGTTTCACAGTCAAAAAAGTTTTTTTTTTTTAAATTTACAATACTGTTACACCAGATATGAGTGGTAGCACTGGGAAAGTGGCTTGGCAGGCAGGCAGGCAGGCAACTGCAATTAGATTACACAGGAAAAAAACAAAAAAAAAACAGACTGATGTTCTAGCCCTAAAAAAGGCTTTTTGGGGTGCTGTCCTTACAGCAGAGATCAGATGAGTCCTTCAGGACTGTAGTGGACACTGAATACACTAGCCTAGCTTTCAATTTCCCTATTAAATCATCAGCAGCTACACTGTCCCTCCTATAACTAAGAATGCAGCTTCCAAATTAATCTAAAATGGATTCTGTCCAGGAGGTAGGAGGGTCTGGGAGGGAGTGCCTGCTTCTGATTGGCTGGAATGTGTCTTCTGACTGTGAGGTAGGGGGTCAAAGTATTACTCAATGATGACGAATACGGGTGGATAAAACATCGCATATGTTTGCCCGCCGCGGCGAACGCAAACATGCTATGTTCGCCGGGAACTATTCACCGGCAAACTATTCACGACATCACTACTTTTAAGTTGCATTAGTGAAATAAATGAACTTTTGCACGATATTCTAATTTTTCGTGTTTCACCTGTATATATAACCAAAAAATCATATATAAAATATAAAGAACATTTTAGCCTACGTAAAAAACATAGGAATATAAACATTTTTATACTCACTTCAGTTAGCACTGTAGGTCTAACGAGGTGTTAGTTTAGCACAAGAGAGATAAGTATTATTTTTTTTTTTAAGTTTCTCTACATTGAACTATATGGGGAAAATATATCTGATGCTCTACAGTTAGTGTGCGTCGGGTTTAGCTTACTTGCTAACTTTTTACTTTCTATTTGTAATACTCGTGCTATCTTGCGCACATTACACAAGTTTACTTTCAGTGGTATTATCACTCAACCATGAGGGCTAAATACCGCTCTACTTGTAATCTGGCCCAATGTGGGTAGTACTTCTCTTTTTTACAAAGGATGAGGTTTCAAGGGCTTTATCAAAAATAAAAAAAAATTAGTCTGTGGGTCCAGATAATATTCCTCCAAGGGTTCTAAGTTAACTTCAATCAATAAGAGCTACTCCATTAGCTAATTTATTTAATCAGTCACTGTTAACAGGAGTTGTTCCAGAAAACTGGAATATTGCTCATGTAGTCCCTCTTCTTAATAAGGGTGTACCAAAGCCACACAATATCTCTCAGCAACAATATGGTTGATGTGTCATTGAAGACTGGGGTTTTCTATAAAAACCTCCACAAGTATAAACACATACAGAGTGTCCACAGCACCTTGTGTTTAAATCACTTCTTTACTGGGACAGTTCAAAAGACATGCATGTCCAAATAAAGGAGTGATTTAAATACAATGTGCTGTGGACACTCTGTTTATGTTCATAATAAGTGTAGAAGGGACGTTTTTTCTAACTATAGGCCAGTCAGTTTAACTTAAATTACAGGGAAAATAATGAAAACTCTTTTAAAGAAAAGACATGTGTCTTACTTTCAGCCAAACAATTTAGAAGACAAAGGACAGCATGGTTTCACTGCTGGAAGGTATTATCAAAATGATCTGATGGATGTTTTTGACCATGTAACTAAATTAATAGGACAGGAAGGAAAAGTAGATATAGCATATCTAGACTTTAGAACAGCTTTTTCTATTGCTATTAACAACAAACTAATAAACAAAATGAATTGCCTTTAAGTAGATGCTAAGATTGTAAAATGGGTAGAATGCTGGCCTACGCATAGAAGACAGAGGGTTCTAATTAATGGAGTACATTCAAATGAAGGGCAGTTACTAGGGGTGTTCCCAAAGAGGCTTATTTATCAAGCCGTCAACCGCAAATACGCTGGAATTCCGCAGCGTAATTGTGACGAGCTTGATTCGCCTCATTTATCAAAGCCTACAGACCGGCAAAAGTTGAAATCTGTGACGTAACATACGATCCGCCAGTCTCAGTCCGACACAGATCGATGCTTACGTCATTACAGATGTTCCGAATGCAAATTTGGCACTATCTGACTACTTTTTCTAGTTATCAAACTGATAACAGGTAGGCTCGCCACTATTCCGGCCCAGCGTACCTGCTTTTCAATCTGCCACACTGGAGGCCGCGGATGCCATAGGAATCAATGGCAGTCTAAAAGCAGCGAAAGCTTATGTTTGCTGCTCCCTGATATCCCATTGATTACTATGGGAGAATAAAAGTTATGTTTACACCAAACACCCTAACATATACCACGAGTCTAAACACCCCTAATCTACTGCCCCCGACATCGCCGCCACCTACATAATGTTATTAACCTCTATTCCGCCGTTCCTGGACCCCGCTGCCACCTAAATGAATATATTAACCACTATCCAGCTGCTCCCGGAGCCCACCGCAACTAAATAAATGTATTAACACCTAAACCCCTGGCCTCCCACATCACTACCACTTACTAAACCTATTAACCCCTAAACCGCCAGCCCCCCACATCGCCATAAACTAAATTAACCTATTAACCCCCTAAACCTAACAACCCACTAACTGTACATTAAAATTACATCATCCCTATTTTATAATAAATGTAAACTTAACTGTAAATTTATATTAAACTATATTAAACTATTAATTAACCTACCCTAACTATTATACTAAAATTACATTAAACTATATTAAACTATTCCTTAATCCTAACTATTATACTAAAATTACATTAAACAGTATTAAACTATTAATTAATCTACCCTAACTGTTATACTAAAATTACATTAAACTACAAATTAAATTAAATATATTATATAGTTAAAAACCTAACCCTACTCAAATAAATTTTAAATCTACTATTAAAAATTACAAAGTTACAAAAACTAACAACTAAGTTACACAAAATAACAAACACTAAGTTACAAAAAAATAAACACAAAATAAAAAATAAATGATCAAATATTTAAACTAATTACACTTAATCTAAGAGCCCTATGAAAATAAAAAAGCCCCCCAAAATAAAAAAACCCTAGCCTACAATAAACTACCAATGGCCCTTAAAAGGGCCTTTTGCAGGGCATTGACCCAAAGAAATCAGCTCTTTTACCTGTAAATACAAATACAAATACCCCCCCAACAGTAAAAACCCACCACACACACAACCAACCCCCCAAATAGAAACCTAAGCTCCCCATTGCCATGAAAAGGGCATTTGGATGGGCATTGCCCTTAAAAGGGCATTTAGCTCTTTTTCCGCCCAAAGTCCCTAATCTAAAATTAAAACCCACCCAATAAACCGTTCAAAAAAACCTAACACTAACCCCCAAAGATCCATTTACAGTTTTTGAAGACCCGACATCCATCCTCAACGAAGCGGCAGAAGTCCTCATCAAAGCTGGCAAAAGTCTTCATCCAAGCGGGCCGAAGTCTTCATTCAAGCCAGCAGAAGTCTTCATCCAGACGGCATATTCTATCTTCAGCCATCCGGCGTGGAGCGGCTCCATCTTCAAGACATCCGGTGCGGAGCATCTCTTTCTTTCTTGAACAATGAAGTTTCCCTTTAAATGACGTCATCCAAGATGGCGTCCCTTAGTTTCCGATTGGCTGATAGTATTCTATCAGCCAATCGGAATTAAGGTTGAAAAAATCCTATTGGCTGTTGCAATCAGCCAATAGGATTGAGCTTTCATCCTATTGGCTGATCCAATCAGCTAATAGAATTGTGATCGCATTCTATTGGCTATTCCAAAAAGGCCCGTACTATTTTTGACAGCTTTTTTAATAAATATGGAGAGTGTATTCAGTTCTGCGGCCGTGATGTTAGGCGATGTTAGGCGAGCGTATTGGTGCCGTCGAATGCATGAAAGTTGATGACTTGATAAGTAGGCCTCAAAGGGCCAGTTATTGGGCCTGTTTTGCTTAACATGTTCATTAACATGTGATATTGGAAGTGGGCTTCAGGAGAAGGTGTGCTTTTTTGCTAATAATACAGAAATTGTTAACAGAGTTGATGTTCCAGGAGGGATGGATGGGCAAATAAATGGTATCTAAAATATAATATTACCAATAGTAAATATAGGATCCAAAAACCCAAAGGCCAATTATTGTCTCAATAGTACATTACTGACAGTAACTAAAGAGGAATGATGCTTGGGAATTATTATTTCAGATGATTTAAAATTTGGTAAATAATGCAGCAGTGCAGCTAATAAAGCCAGTCAAATATTTGGTTGCATTGGAAGAGGTATTAGTAGCATAAATAGCAAGGTTCTTATGCCACTTTACATATTATTAGTTAGACCTCATCTGGAATATTGTGTACAGTTCTGGAGACCATACCTTGATAAGGATATAAATAAACTAGAAACTGTCCAAAAGACGAGGAAACTGTAAAAACGGTATGACCTAAATATGTATAGTTTAGAGGAGAGAAGGGAAAGCTGTGACATGATAGAAACCTTCAAATATATGAAAGGACTTAAAGGGACACCCAACCCAAAATGTTTTCTTCATGATTCAGATAGAGAATACAATTTTAAACAACATTCCTATTTACTTCTATTATCTAATTTGTTTCATTCTTTAGATATCCTTTGTTGAAGAAACAGCAATTCACATGGGTGAGCCAGTCACACCAATCAGCAGCTACTGAGCTTATCTAGATATGCTTTTCCACAAAGGATATAATGAAAATGAAGCAAATTCGATAATAGAAGTAAATTAGAAAGTTGATTAAAATCATATGCTCTTTCTAAATCATGAAAGAAAAAAATTTTGTGTTTCATGTCCCTTTAAGAAATTGGAAGCTGAAAAAAAAGAAATACCAAAACAAGTTAAGTTGGAGGGTAGCAGGGTGAAATGGGAGGAAGCATTTTTTTACTGAAAGGGTGGTGGATTCATGGAATAAACTTTCAATAGAGGTGGTAAACGCAGGGACTGTTAAAGAAAGCAAAAATGCCTGATGCACGCATTAGGCTATTCTAAGAAAACAGTAACATGTAATAAGGGTAGACTTGATGTTTCTTTGTTTCTAATATAAGGGGTTTGACTAATTAAAGAGCCATGATACCCAAATGTTGAAACACTTAAAAGTGATGCAGCATAGCTGTAAAAAGCTGACTAGAAAGTATCACCTGAACATCACTATGTAAAAAAGGAAGATATTTTACCATAAAGTGTCCTAAGTATTCACACCCCATTTTAAAGGACTTTAAGCAGCAAATCAGTATGTATGTCCTGGGACAGGCAAGGGAGCAAGCCTTGTGCACACTCATGTTATTTCCCTATTCAGTTTAAGGAAGATTACTATGAAATCTCATGAGAGTTAAGTCAAATCTCATGAGATCACAGTAAAAGAGTTCATGGGGCCTATTTAACAAAGGTCTGTTGGACCTGATCCAACAGTGCGGATCAGGTCCGACAGACATTGCTGAATGCGGAGAGCAATACGGTCTCCATATTCAGCATTGCATCAGCAGCTCTTGTGAGCTGCTGGTGTAACGCCGCCCCCTGAAGATTCGCGGCCAATCGGCCGCCAGCAGTGGCGATGTCTGTCCGCCTCCTCAGAGCAGGCGGACAGGTTATGGAGCAGCGGTCTCTAGACCGCTGCTTCATAACTGGTGTTTCTAGCGAGAACTTACTCTCGTGATCTGAGGCAATTGTTAGGTAAAATATCTTCCTTTTTAACATAGAGATGCTCAGGTGATATTTTCCTTTCAGCTTTTTACAGTTATATGCATCAATTTCAAGTGATTTAGCATTTGAGTATTATGTCCCTTTAAGCAAGAAGCATACTTCCATTTTTCTTTTGTCAAATCAGAAATACCTAATTTTGACTTTAAAATATACTCTTAGAACAGATAAGTTTGCAATACACATATTGTTTGGGAAAATATATGTATTGTTTGTAATAATAAAAAACATTATGAGGAGTGTAAGGCACTGTATGCTATGAGCATGTCTATGTTCCAAGGTCTATTGGCTCTTTCAGGTGAATGTCATTAACCAGACAATCACCCTTAAAGTGACATAAAAGTGCAAAAAGAAAAAATCATGTGTTACAGAATTAAATTATTGCACTGTATCTTGCATATAACTCCACTGAAGGGAGTACAACATATTTATAAGTCTACTCCAGAGCAGCAGTGAACTAGATAGATAGATAGATCGATAGATAGATAGATAGAGATAGATAGATAGATAGATATGTCACCGTTAGAGTTATGCATCTATTCCCTCACAAATAATCAATTGAATTGCTAATTGTCATGTTGGCCTCCTTTCATGTACATTGATATGAAATAGTTTGCATGACCCATATGCCGAGAGTGTCAACATAGCAGCTTTTAACTATTTATTATCTTTTAGATGATTGTTGGTGCCTTGGTAACCATGTAATAGCCACCTTAACTCCAAAAACCTAATTTGAGAGAGGAGACTTTTCTGACATGGAAAAAAGTTTAGTTTTTTCTAACAAATAATAAATAAAACTATAAAAAAAATTTCACAGAAAGGGTAGGTCTAATATATGTTTTAACAAGGAATAATCCTTATTTATATTGTTATTTACTGCTTATTGCTTATTTTTCTTTATTTTTTTTACGATAAACATTGTGGTTGTACTGGTATGTTTCAGAAAGTAGTATTTATACCAATACTAATAATCTTAATAAAACTGCTGCTTGATTTCAGTCAAAGCCATGTTAAAGACTTAGGGCAGTGTATTAATATTTTATTGCTCTCACAGACTACCTGAAAACAGAGAGAAACTTCTATAGATGTGAAAGAAGTGAAAAAGATCTGTTCAGCCTGCCATAAAATAACATGGCAGGATAAAAATCCTTCTGAACTGAGTATTGAATTGTTTGTGGGAATAAATCCACAGGGATTAAAGGCCAGAGAAACAAAACACAATTTGCAATTATTTGAACTCAAGCAAAGTCTGAGTATGATAAATTTAGTTTTACTCTTTCTACTTTTATGAACACTACTAAATCATTATCAAAAGTAAACTTTTATTAGCAGTACCTACTCATCAGAGGGCCCTGGTGCAATATTGTTTTGGGCTCCCCAAAGGTAACTCAGTAATAAGCAATAGTATTAATAAACATGCTGCTCTGTATAATGATTTTGAGGATAATAGATAGATATATAGATAGATAGATAGAGACAGATAGGCAGACAGACAGATAGATATATACTGTAGATAGATAGATAGATAGATAGATATTAAATAGATAGATAGAGATAGATAGATAGATAGATAGATAGATAGATAGATAGATAGATGATAGAAAGATAGACAGATAGATAGATGATAGATAGATAGATAGATATTAAATAGATAGATATAGATATAGATAGATAGATAGATAGATGATAGAAAGATAGAAAGATAGACAGATAGATAGATAGATGATAGATAGATAGATAGAAAGATAGATATATGATAGATAGATTGATAGATAGATAGATAGATAGATAGATAAATAGATAGATAAATAGATAGATAGATATAGATAGATAGATAGACAGATATATGATAGATAGAGAGTTAGATAGATAGATAGATAGATAGATACTGTAGATAGATAGATAGATAGATAGATAGATAGATAGATAGATAGATAGATAGATAGATAGATAGATAGATGATAGATAGATAGATAGATAGATAGATGATAGATAGATGATAGTTAGAAAGATAGATGATAGATAGATAGATAGATAGATAGATGATAGATAGATAGATAGATAGATAGACAGGCATTTTGCACTAATTAATTAGTCTCCTGCATTTGGATTGTAGACCATATGTATAGACTGGCTGCTATCGCCCCCCAGTACTTTCTGACTCTGTTTATAAGGAATCAGAAAATTGTATAATTAGACTTGTAATGACTACATTGAGAACTGAGGAAATAAAAATAAAGAATTGAAAAATAAGAAGCAGATGCAACACTGTTTTTGTCCACACCCAACACTGAAGCTATGACTGTGTGTAAATTTATTGTGAAGCATGAGAATTATTTAAACAGAAATTAATCTTGCATTTTCATAAAATTATGTTTGTCCCACATTCAATAGAGAGGCCAAAAAGCGGAATCTGTAGCATACAAATGCTGCAAATAAACAGTGGTTTTAGGCAATTTGCAGCATTTTGAAAATCTAGGTTACAGATATGCTTTCTGGCCTCTATAGGGAATGTGGTACAAAGCACAATAGAGGAATTAAGGTAGGAAAATTCTGATTGGCTGATGGAATCAGCCAATCAGAATCAAGTTCAATCCGATTGGCTGATCCGATCAGCCAATCAGATTGAGCTCGCATTCTATTGGCTGATCGGAACAGCCAATAGAATGCGAGCTCAATCTGATTGGCTGATTGAATCATCCAATCGGATTGAACTTGATTCTGATTGGCTGATTCCATCAGCCAATCAGAATTTTCCTACCTTAATTCCGATTGGCTGATAAAATCCTATCAGCCAATCGGAATTCGAGGGACACCATCTTGGATGACGTCCCTTAAAGGAACCGTCATTCGTCGGGAAGTTGTCGGAAGAAGAAGATGGGTCCGCGGTGGAGGTCTTCAAGATGGAGCCGGTCGTCATTTGATGAAGATAGAAGATGCCGCTTGGAAGAAGATGGTTGCCGGTCCGGATCTACTCTTCTTCCCGGATAGGATGAAGACTTTGGAGCCTCTTCTGGACTTCTTCAGCCGTCGCTTGATAAAAGACTTCAGCCGGATGATGGATGTCTAGCCCCCGCTTGGGCTTGGATGAAGATTTCGGAGCCTGGAACGATCGGTGATACCTGGCATGGTGAAGACAAGGTAGGAAGATCTTCAGGGGCTTAGTGTTAGGTTTATTTAAGGGCGGTTTGGGTTAGATTAGGGGTATGTGGGTGGTGGGTTGTAATGTTGGGGGGGTATTGTATGTTTTTTTTACAGGCAAAAGAGCTGAATTCTTTGGGGCATGCCCCGCAAAGGGCCCTTTTAAGGGCTGGTAAGGTAAAAGAGCTTTGAACTTTTGTAATTTAGAATAGGGTAGGGCATTTTTTTATTTTGGGGGTCTTTGTTATTTTATTAGGGGGCTTAGAGTAGGTGTAATTAGTTTAAAATTGTTGTAATTTTTTTCTAATGTTTGTAAATATTTTTTTATTTTTTGTAACTTAGTTCTTTTTTATTTTTTGTACTTTAGTTAGTTTATTTAATTGTATTTATTTGTAGGAATTGTATTTAATTTATTTATTGATAGTGTAGTGTTAGGTTTAATTGTAGATAATTGTAGGTAGTTTATTTAATTTATTTATTGATAGTGTAGTGTTAGGTTTAATTGTAACTTAGGTTAGGATTTATTTTACAGGTAATTTTGTAATTATTTTAACTAGGTAGCTATTAAATAGTTATTAACTATTTAATAGCTATTGTACCTGGTTAAAATAAATACAAAGTTGCCTGTAAAATAAATATTAATCCTAAAATAGCTACAATATAATTATAATTTATATTGTAGCTATATTAGGGTTTATTTTACAGGTAAGTATTTAGATTTAAATAGGAATAATTTATTTAATAAGAGTTAATTTATTTAGTTAGATAAAAATTATATTTTACTTAGGTGGGTGTTAGTTTTAGGGTTAGACTTAGCTTTAGGGGTTAATACATTTATTATAGTAGCGGTGAGCTCCGATCGGCAGATTAGGGGTTAATTATTGTAGGTAGCTGGTGGCAACGTTGTGGGGGGCAGATTAGGGGTTAATAAATATAATATAGGGGTCGGCGGTGTTAGGGGCAGCAGATTAGGGGTACATAACTATAATGTATGTTGCGGCGGTGTAGGGAGCGGCAGATTAGGGGTTAATAATAATATGCAGGTGTCAGCGATAGCGGGGGCGGCAGATTAGGGGTTAATAAGTGTAAGGTTAGGGGTGTTTAGACTCGGGGTACATGTTAGAGTGTTAGGTGCAGACGTAGGAAGTGTTTCCCCATAGGAAACAATGGGGCTGCGTTAGGAGCGGAACGCTGCTTTTTTGAAGCTGGCCGCGTCCGTAAGCACCACTGGTATCTAGAGTTGCAGTGGCGTTAAATTATGCTCTACGCTCCCTTTTTGGAGCCTAACGCACTGAAAACCCAGCCATTCTGTGAACTCTAAATACCAGCGGTATTTAAAAGGTGCGGGAGAAAAAAAGCACGCGTAGCTAACGCACCACTTTGGCCGCCAAACTCTAAATCTAGCCGATAGATTTTTAATTGTTAACCCTTTAAGGACACAGCTTTCAGTTTGCTCAATTGTTTTATGACGGAAAAATTCCGTCATATGTCCTTAAGAGGTTAATCTCACATCTCTTTAAAGGAACAGTAAACCCCTTTCAATTACAAAACATTTCTGTTGTTTTGCTGTATAATAACATATCAGACAAGACAATATTTTTAAAACAAATTAATATCCTTGTTACTGTAATTGTTTTCCAAAAGCCAAACTCTGCAAGGCCATTTGCCTTATTTGGAGGTGTCAATTTTGGGCTTTTTTAAAAAATAATCCAGCAATTTAAGTAAGAGCTAATCACATACCAAAATATTACACACATCAAATTCTATTCTATTCTATTCCAAGAAACATTAATTGAAGTTTTAACACCTGAGTGCCAAGGGCCCAAGCAATGTATCTATAATTAGGTGCCAAATATATTGTTCATATTTTGCTATTCATTTGCACAACGAATGATCCCTTTAAATATATTTAAATTTGTATATGGAAATGCTATTCTGTTTTAAACAGTATAAGTTCAGGATTCTATGTTTCAATTGTATCAGCTAACATATGGAGCAAATATATTACAACATATGGAAGAATGCAACAAAAATACACTTTGTATCTTGCATAAAAAAAAAATCTTTTATAGATATGTGCCTGAGCAAAAATAATTTTGGAGTAATCATTTATCATGAAAAAAGGCATTTCTTTCAAGATTAGTTCCTGGTTTGTACAGTTTGGCCATATTAATTTATGTGGGAAACATCTTCAGGGCAGCAGCTTAAACTTAAAATTAAAGTAGTAGGTAATGCTTCTTCTACAAGTCAGCAGCAGGATTTGCCAATAACAGATGTAAAGCTTAAATGATTGTTGGTTGATACAGGTATCAATTGACCATGAAATTGTTGGATATAGTTATTGAATAGGGTAAATGTGAACCCCTTCACTGCTGGGCATAATACAAGTGTGGTGCTCAGTGGCATTAAGCAGCCTTCTAATTACCAAAAAGCAATGCCAAAGCCATATATGTCTGCTATTTCTGAACAAAGGGGATCCCAGAGAAGCATGTACAACCATTTGTGCCATAATTGCACAAGCTGTTAGTAAATAATTTTAGTGAGAAACCTAAAGTTTGTGAAAAAGTGAACAATTTTTTTTATTTGATTGCATTTGGCGGTAAAATGGTTGCATGAAATATACGAAAATGGGCCTAGATCAATACTTTGGGTTGTCTACTAAAAAAATATATATACATGTCAAGGGATATTCAGGGATTCCTGACAGATATCAGTGTTACAATGTAACTATAGCTAATTTTGAAAAAAAAAAAATGGTTTGGAAATAACAAAGTGCTACTTGTATTTATTGCCTTATAACTTGCAAAAAATGCATAGAACATGTAAACATTGGGTATTTCAAAACTCAGGACAAAATTTAGAAACTATTTAGCATGGTTGTTTTTTGGTGGTTGTTGATCAGTAACAGATTTTGGGGGTCAAAGTTAGAAAAAGTGTGTTTTTTGTCCACTTTTTCATCATATTTTATATATATTTTTTATAGTAAATTATAAGAGTCCATATAATGGCAAGAAAAACATTATATAATATGTGTGGGTACAGTAAATGAGGAAGAGGAAAATTGCAGCTAAACACAAACACAGCAGAAATGTAAAAATAGCCCTGGTCCCAAATGGTAAGAACATTGAAAAGTGTTGTGGTCTTTAAGGGGTTAAAATTGAATATTTATCTGAATCATAAAACTACATTTTTGGGTTTATGTCCATTAATGTGCTCGTTTTTCATTTTTAAACAATTCCAAAAATTACAATGCCATTAGCGATTTGTGTTTTTTTTTTTTTTTTGCATTTGTTCAAATCGAAATGCCCATGTCTAATCTATTATATAATGTGTCAAGAAAAATGTCACTATAGCTTACAAAATTGATAGTGGGTTAATACACCTCCCATGCTAAATCAAGTTAAATTGTAACATACAATAAAATTAAAAAATGATTTAAATTCCAATGCAGCATATTAAATATTAATATTTATTAATATTATTATTAATTATTATCTTGGTCTAATAAGGGACTTTCAAGTTGTACTTTAAGACAATCAATATGCCAGGCATCATTTTTAACAACTGTTTAAACAATGTCATACAATTTTTCTGCCATCAACATAAAATAGCACCATTTTGAGTCATTTTAATTTAAAGTATTGATCCACCAGTGTATTACCTACAAATTCTCATTGGCTGGAAGGCAGCCCCTACTAATTTGCATTGGTAATAGGTGTTTCCAGCTAATACTCATTGATTGATATGTACTTTATTAATGCTTAATATTTGCCCCAAGATATGATGTAAAAACTGTATGTATCTCAGTTTGAATGTTCTTCATTTATATGGATGATAGAACATTGTTGAATACAGTGTGCCTTTCATTTCTAAGTCACAATAAACTACTATTATCCACCCCAAAAGCATTAATCGATAAAACAAAGGAGGAGCCTCATAGTGTAGTATTTAACATCAAAGTGTACACCTTAAAAACTTTAGCATTTATTAAAACAAATTTATGATTTTTATGATTATTTTTAAGCCTGAAGAAACAGTGCTGATCACTGAGAAATGCGTCACTTTGTTTTAATAAATGCTTTTATTGTGAAATCAACACATATGCTCCTGTTGTGTCTTCTACCAACTTACATGCTGATATGAGCATCACTGGGACGAGAGCTTGGGATTTGCTGAGGGGATTCTTTTAGATCACTCTGAGGAACCGGTCTGATTTTTTAACACTCACGATAGTGCATTGTTACATGTGAGGTGCACAATTTGGATGTTAAATACAACACCATGAGGCGCATCTTTTATTTTTTCTGTTTTCTAGATGTGGTGTATGTCAAGCCTCTGTAGAAGAAGATGCCTTTGGTGGAGGATTTTGAAGAACTTACTTTTCACATCACACACTGTGGACACTTTTTGACCAATCATTGTGGACTTGTTTTGGTCTATAGGTGCATATATTTTAAATCAACAAAAGGCAACTGTTGTAATCCTTCTGGCAATTTCATTAATGCAGGATTTGGAGGCTAACCATTCCTTATTTTTATAAACTTGCCCAGTCTCTTAAAAAAACATTTCCCCATTATTAGAAAGATGCAGCTTATGGGACATGGGAGTAAGAATTAACAGATGCTTATTATACCTTTGAATAATACTAAGAACTTCACAAAAACATTAGACAAGCAGTATACACCCATGATGAATGAGAATGTCTGTCTATCTATCTATCTATCTATCAATCAATCAATCTATCTATCTATCTATCTATCTATCTATCTATCTATCATCTATCTATGACCATTTTGACAATGAATGGTCTTATCACTTTAGCTTGTTATACACCAGCAATATAATACTTTCACCAAAATAGATGAAATTGAAGCATTTTTATGAAAAACATCCATTGCAGGGAAGCTTTGCGCTCACAAGAGCATGCTACCATAGGCTCCAATGGGAGCCTCGTTCTCATGCCGTGAGAAAGGTCAGAGAACCTAGGGCAGTGAAGGGGGTAAGTTGTGCAGCATTGACCAGCAAATATTATATATATATATGAATATGAATATATACATATTTATGTGTTAACGTGTATATACACATATTAACACATAAATATTTATGTATACATGCATATACATATATATTTATAGAGACAACACGCGGTCCTCATAGACTTTAGTATAAAGGTGCTATGTTTCTACAGACAATATATTGTTATTAAGATTTTTCAGTGTAGGTAGCAGTTTCTATAGGCAAAAACAGCTATGTCAAATAAAATAAAGAAGTTGTATGCAAACAATTAAATACATTCCAGCAGGTAAACTTGACCTTATGAACACATTAACAGGAAGAAGCACAATTTCTCTTTAATCTTCTTGTAAAATGTTTATAATGAAGAACAATGCTATTTAAAGTATTTCCTAATTCACCTTTGGCTTTAGCTCACTTGGCTTAATGCACCTTCTGGTTAGCACATGAGGGAAATCCTGTAAAGGGTTTTGTAGAGCGCACCATAGAAATCTGGGGGAGAGGAAATTAGCGAGGCCACACTATTCTATCTCCAGATGTTAGAGGCCTGAGGCTTTCACTCAAGTGAACACTTTTTACTTTCAGCTTGTAGTATGAGCACAAGAATAGGAACGCTATTGATTTAACTTGAATGGTGTTAACGTTAAAAAGCACTAGGATTTTTGCTCTCCACATCTAGTTCTTTTGCAATGCAGTGCCTAATTGCTGAAATGGGCTTTGAGTTTAATATCCCTTTAACTTGAATAATAAAGGTTAAGAGTTTAGCTTTCAAACAAACCCTTTAATAGCTTTTAAAACAATGTTAATTCAACATGCATTTTCCCTATACACTGCATCATGGGAATTTAATTTGTGATGCTAGGTATTGAGGGCTATTTGCAATGGGGGCAGGAAGGAGTATTATAGTTTTGTGGGGGCTTGCAGTGGGGATTACTACAAAGGTGGAATTACAGTTAATTGGGGGTTGCAATAGGTGGCAACATGTTAAAGGAATATTTTTTTAATCATATCTTATTTGACAAAAAACAAAAACAAAAAATTACCCATTTATTTCCTTAAAGGTAAAAATTAGACATGTGCACCGCTAAAAAATTCGGTTCGTTTTCGGTTCGGATCGATTCGGACTTTTAGAATTTCGTTTCGGATCGAATCTGATTCGGCAAAATTTGAATAAATTCGTTTCGGATTTATTCGGATCCGAATAAATTCGTTTCGGATTTATTCGGATTCGGCTGAATTCGGTTCTATTCTGTTCCGAAATTCGGTATGTTTTTACTACACTAACACCCATTTAGTACACTAAGTCACTAACACCCATAAACTACCTATGAACCACTAAACCGAGGCCCCCCCACATCGCAAACCCTATAATAACATTATTTAACCCCTAATCTGCCGATCGGATATCGCCGCCGCCTACATTATAGCTATTAACCCCTAATCTGCTGTCCCTAACACCGCCGACCCCTACATTATAGTTATTAACCCCTAATCTGCCTCCCCCAACGTCGCCGCAATCTAACTATAAGTATTAACCCCTAATCTGCCGACCCGATATCGCCGCCGCCTACATTATAGCTATTAACCCCTAATCTGCTGTCCCTAACACCGCCGACCCCTACATTATAGTTATTAACCCCTAATCTGCCTCCCCCAACGTCGCCGCAATCTAACTATAAGTATTAACCCCTAATCTGCCGACCCGATATCGCCGCCGCCTACATTATAGCTATTAACCCCTAATCTGCTGTCCCTAACACCGCCGACCCCTACATTATAGTTATTAACCCCTAATCTGCCTCCCCCCAACGTCGCCGCAATCTAACTACAAGTATTAACCCCTAATCTGCCGACCGCAAATCGCCGCCACTATAATAAATGTATTAACCCCTAAACCGCCGCACTCCCGCCTCGCAAACACTATAATACATTTTATTAACCCCTAATCTGCCCTCCCTAACATCGCCGCCACCTACCTACAATTATTAACCCCTAATCTCCCGCCCCCATCGTCGCCGCTACTATAATAAGGTTATTAACCCCTAAACCGAAGTCTAACCCTAACCCTAACACCCCCTAACTTAAATATAATTTAAATAAAACGAAATAAGTTTACTATAGTTAAATAAATGAATCCTATTTAAAACTAAAGACTTACCTGTAAAATAAACCCTAAGATAGCTGCAATATAACTAATAGTTACTTTGTAGCTATTTTAGGATTTATTTTTATTTTACAGGCAACTTTGTATTTATTTTAACTAGGTACAATAGTTATTAAATAGTTAATAACTATTTAATAACTACCTAGCTAAAATAAATACAAATTTACCTGTAAAATAAATCCTAACCTAAGTTACACTAACACCTAACACTACACTATCATTAAATTAACTAAATAAATGAATCATATTTAAAACAAAATACTTACCTGTAAAATAAACCCTAATATAGCTGCAATATAACTAATAGTTACATTGTAGCTATTTTAGCATTTATATTTATTTTACAGGCAACTTTGTATTTATTTTAACTAGGTACAAAAGCTATTAAATAGTTATTGACTAATTAATAGCTACCTAGTTAAAATAATTACAAAATTACCTGTAAAATAAATCCTAACCTAAGTTACAATTAAACCTAACACTACACTGTCATTAAATAAATTAACTACAAGTACCTACAATTATCTACAATTAAATAAACTAAAGTACAAAACCCCCCCACTAAATTACAAAAAAAAACAAACACTAAATTACAAAAAATAAAAAAATATTACAAGAATTTTAAACTAATTACACCTAATCTAAGCCCCCTAATAAAATAACAAAGCCCCCCAAAATAAAAAAAATGCCCTACCCTATACTAAATTACAAAAGTTAACAGCTATATTACCTTACCAGCCCTGAACAGGGCCCTTTGCGGGGCATGCCCCAAAGAAAACAGCTCTTTTGCCTGTAAAAAAAAAAACACAATCCCCCCCCACATTACAACCCACCACCCACATACCCCTACTCTAACCCAAACCCCCCTTAAATAAACCTAACACTACCCCCCTGAAGATCTCCCTACCTTGAGTCGTGTTCACCCAGCCGGGCCGAAGTCTTCATCCGATGGGGCAGAAGAGGACATCCAGACCGGCAGAAGTCTTCATCCAAGCGGGGCAAGAAGAGGTCTTCCATCCATCATACAAGTACCAAAATACAAACAAACACTAAATTACCAAAAATAATAAAATATTACAATAATTTTAAACTAATTACACCTAATCTAAGCCCCCTACTAGCTATTAATATAGCTTCAATATAACTAATAGTTACATTGTAGCTATTTTAGGATTTATATGTATTTTACAGGCAACTTTGTATTTATTTTAACTAGGTACAATAGCTATTAAATAGTTAATAACTATTTAATAACTACCTAGCTAAAATAAATACAAATTTACCTGTAAAATAAATCATAACCTAAGTTACAATTACACCTAACACTACACTATCATTAAATTAACTAAATAAATGAATCCTATATAAAACTAAAGACTTACCTGTAAAATAAACCCTAATATAGCTGCAATATAACTAATAGTTACATTGTAGCTATTTTAGCATTTATATTTATTGTACAGGCAACTTTGTATTTATTTTAACTAGGTACAATAGCTATTAAATAGATATTTACTGTTTAATAGCTACCTAGTTAAAATAATTACAAAATTACCTGTAAAATAAATCCTAACCTAAGTTACAATTAAACCTAACACTACACTATCATTAAATAAATTAACTTCAAGTACCTACAATTAAATACAATTAAAAAACTAAACTAAAGTACAACCCCCCCCCACTAAATTACAAAAAATAAAAAAATATTACAAGAATTTTAAACTAATTACACCTAATCTAAGCCCCCTAATAAAATAACAAAGCCCCCCAAAATAAAAAAAATGCCCTACCCTATACTAAATTACAAAAGTTAACAGCTCTATTACCTTACCAGCCCTGAACAGGGCCTTTTGCGGGGCATGCCCCAAAGAAAACAGCTCTTTTGCCTGTAAAAAAAAACACAACCCCCCCCCCACATTACAACCCACCACCCACATACCCCTACTTTAACCCAAACCCCCCTTAAATAAACCTAACACTACCCCCCTGAAGATCTCCCTACCTTGAGTCGTGTTCACCCAGCCGGGCCGAAGTCTTCATCCGATGGGGCAGAAGAGGACATCCAGACTGGCAGAAGTCTTCATCCAAGCGGGGCAAGAAGAGGTCTTCCATCCATCAGAAAAGTACAAAAAAACAAACAAACACAAAATTAGCAAAAATAATAAAATATTGCAATAATTTTAAACTAATTACACCTAATCTAAGCCCCCTACTAGCTATTAATATAGCTACAATATAACTAATAGTTACATTGTAGCTATTTTAGGATTTATATTTATTTTACAGGCAACTTTGTATTTATTTTAACTAGGTACAATAGCTATTAAATAGTTAATAACTACCTAGCTAAAATAAATACAAATTTACCTGTAAAATAAACCCTAACCTAAGTTACAATTACACCTAACACTACACTGTCATTAAATTAACTAAATAAATTAATCCTATATAAAACTAAATACTTACCTGTAAAATAAACCCTAATATAGCTACAATATAACTAATAGTTACATTGTAGCTATTTTAGCATTTATATTTATTTTACAGGCAACTTTGTATTTATTTTAACTAGGTACAATAGCTATTAAATAGTTATTGACTAATTAATAGCTACCTAGTTAAAATAATTACAAAATTACCTGTAAAATAAATCCTAACCTAAGTTACTATTAAACCTAACACTACACTATCATTAAATAAATTAACTACAAGTACCTACAATTAAATACAATGAAATAAACTAAACTAAAGTACAAAAAAAAACAAACACTAAATTACAAAAAATAAAAAAAATTACAAGAATTTTAAACTAATTACACCTAATCTAAGCCCCCTAATAAAATAACAAAGCCCCCCAAAATAAAAAAATGCCCTACCCTATACTAAATTACAAAAGTAATCAGCTCTATTACCTTACCAGCCCTGAACAGGGCCTTTTGCGGGGGCATGCCCCAAAGAAAACAGCTCTTTTGCCTGTAAAAAAAAACACAATACCCCCCCCCCACATTACAACCCACCACCCACATACCCCTACTCTAACCCAAACCCCCCTTAAATAAACCTAACACTACCCCCCTGAAGATCTCTCTACCGTGTCTTCACCCAGCGGGCCGAAGTCTTCATCCGATGGGGCAGAAGAGGACATCCAGACCGGCAGAAGTCTTCATCCAAGTGGGGCAAGAAGAGGTCTTCCATCCATCAGAAGTCTTGATCCAGGCGGCATCTTCTCTGTTCATCCATCCGGAGCGGAGCGGCAGCATCCTGAAGACATCCCACGCAGAGCATCCTCTTCTTTCTTGATCCGACGACTAGATGACTGTACCTTTAAGTGACGTCATCCAAGATGGCGTCCCTTGAATTCCGATTGGCTGATAAGATTCTATCAGCCAATCGGAATTAAGGTAGGAAAAATCTGATTGGCTGATTCAATCAGCCAATCAGATTCAAGTTCAATCCGATTGGCTGATCCAATCAGCCAATCAGATTGAGCTCGCATTCTATTGGCTGATCGGAACAGCCAATAGAATGCGAGGTCAATCTGATTGGCTGATTCCATCAGCCAATCGGATTGAACTTGAATCTGATTGGCTGATTAAATCAGCCAATCAGATTTTTCCTACCTTAATTCCGATTGGCTGATAGAATCCTATCAGCCAATCGGAATTCAAGGGACGCCATCTTGGATGACGTCACTTAAAGGTACAGTCACCTAGTCGTCGGATCAAGAAAGAAGAGGATGCTCTGCGTGGGATGTCTTCAGGATGCTGCCGCTCCGCTCCGGATGGATGAACAGAGAAGATGCCGCCTGGATCAAGACTTCTGATGGATGGAAGACCTCTTCTTGCCCCACTTGGATGAAGACTTCTGCCGGTCTGGATGTCCTCTTCTGCCCGATCGGATGAAGACTTCGGCCCGCTGGGTGAAGACACGGTAGAGAGATCTTCAGGGGGGTAGTGTTAGGTTTATTTAAGGGGGGTTTGGGTTAGAGTAGGGGTATGTGGGTGGTGGGTTGTAATGTGGGGGGGGGGTATTGTGTTTTTTTTTACAGGCAAGAGAGCTGTTTTCTTTGGGGCATGCCCCCGCAAAAGGCCCTGTTCAGGGCTGGTAAGGTAATAGAGCTGATTACTTTTGTAATTTAGTATAGGGTAGGGCATTTTTTTATTTTGGGGGGCTTTGTTATTTTATTAGGGGGCTTAGATTAGGTGTAATTAGTTTAAAATTCTTGTAATTTTTTTTATTTTTTGTAATTTAGTGTTTGTTTTTTTTGTACTTTAGTTTAGTTTATTTCATTGTATTTAATTGTAGGTACTTGTAGTTAATTTATTTAATGATAGTGTAGAGTTAGGTTTAATAGTAACTTAGGTTAGGATTTATTTTACAGGTAATTTTGCAATTATTTTAACTAGGTAGCTATTAATTAGTCAATAACTATTTAATAGCTATTGTACCTAGTTAAAATAAATACAAAGTTGCCTGTAAAATAAATATAAATGCTAAAATAGCTACAATGTAACTATTAGTTATATTGTAGCTATATTAGGGTTTATTTTACAGGTAAGTATTTAGTTTTATATAGGATTAATTTATTTAGTTAATTTAATGACAGTGTAGTGTTAGGTGTAATTGTAACTTAGGTTAGGGTTTATTTTACAGGTAAATTTGTATTTATTTTAGCTAGGTAGTTATTAACTATTTAATAGCTATTGTACCTAGTTAAAATAAATACAAAGTTGCCTGTAAAATAAATATAAATCCTAAAATAGCTACAATGTAACTATTAGTTATATTGTAGCTATATTAATAGCTAGTAGGGGGCTTAGATTAGGTGAAATTAGTTTAAAATTATTGCAATATTTTATTATTTTTGCTAATTTAGTGTTTGTTTGTTTTTTTGTACTTTTCTGATGGATGGAAGACCTCTTCTTGCCCCGCTTGGATGAAGACTTCTGCCAGTCTGGATGTCCTCTTCTGCCCCATCGGATGAAGACTTCGGCCCGGCTGGGTGAACACGACTCATGGTAGGGAGATCTTCAGGGGGGTAGTGTTAGGTTTATTTAAGGGGGGTTTGGGTTAGAGTAGGGGTATGTGGGTGGTGGGTTGTAATGTGGGGGGAGGGATTGTGGTTTTTTTTTACAGGCAAAAGAGCTGTTTTCTTTGGGGCATGCCCCGCAAAGGGCCCTGTTCAGGGCTGGTAAGGTAATAGAGCTGTTAACTTTTGTAATTTAGTATAGGTTAGGGCATTTTTTTTATTTTGGGGGGCTTTGTTATTTTATTAGGGGGCTTAGATTAGGTGTAATTAGTTTAAAATTCTTGTAATATTTTTTTATTTTTTGTAATTTAGTGGGGGGGGGGGTTGTACTTTAGTTTAGTTTTTTTAATTGCATTTAATTGTAGGTACTTGTAGTTAATTTATTTAATGATAGTGTAGTGTTAGGTTTAATTGTAACTTAGGTTAGGGTTTATTTTACAGGTAAATTTGTATTTATTTTAGCTAGGTAGTTATTAACTATTTAATAGCTATTGAACCTAGTTAAAATGAATACAAAGTTGCCTGTACAATAAATATAAATGCTAAAATAGCTACAATGTAACTATTAGTTATATTGCAGCTATATTAGGGTTTATTTTACAGGTAAGTCTTTAGTTTTATATAGGATTCATTTATTTAGTTAATTTAATGATAGTGTAGTGTTAGGTGTAATTGTAACTTAGGTTATGATTTATTTTACAGGTAAATTTGTATTTATTTTAGCTAGGTAGTTATTAAATAGTTATTAACTATTTAATAGCTATTGTACCTAGTTAAAATAAATACAAAGTTGCCTGTAAAATACATATAAATCCTAAAATAGCTACAATGTAACTATTAGTTATATTGAAGCTATATTAATAGCTAGTAGGGGGCTTAGATTAGGTGTAATTAGTTTAAAATTATTGTAATATTTTATTATTTTTGGTAATTTAGTGTTTGTTTGTATTTTGGTACTTGTATGATGGATGGAAGACCTCTTCTTGCCCCGCTTGGATGAAGACTTCTGCCGGTCTGGATGTCCTCTTCTGCCCCATCGGATGAAGACTTCGGCCCGGCTGGGTGAACACGACTCAAGGTAGGGAGATCTTCAGGGGGGTAGTGTTAGGTTTATTTAAGGGGGGTTTGGGTTAGAGTAGGGGTATGTGGGTGGTGGGTTGTAATGTGGGGGGGGGATTGTGTTTTTTTTTTACAGGCAAAAGAGCTGTTTTCTTTGGGGCATGCCCCGCAAAGGGCCCTGTTCAGGGCTGGTAAGGTAATAGAGCTGTTAACTTTTGTAATTTAGTATAGGGTAGGGCATTTTTTTTTATTTTGGGGGGCTTTGTTATTTTATTAGGGGGCTTAGATTAGGTGTAATTAGTTTAAAATTCTTGTAATATTTTTTTATTTTTTGTAATTTAGTGTTTGTTTTTTTTTGTAATTTAGTGGGGGGGTTTTGTACTTTAGTTTATTTAATTGTAGATAATTGTAGGTACTTGTAGTTAATTTATTTAATGACAGTGTAGTGTTAGGTTTAATTGTAACTTAGGTTAGGATTTATTTTACAGGTAATTTTGTAATTATTTTAACTAGGTAGCTATTAATTAGTCAATAACTATGTAATAGCTATTGTACCTAGTTAAAATAAATACAAAGTTGTCTGTAAAATAAATATAAATGCTAAAATAGCTACAATGTAACTATTAGTTATATTGCAGCTATATTAGGGTTTATTTTACAGGTAAGTATTTTGTTTTAAATATGATTCATTTATTTAGTTAATTTAATGATAGTGTAGTGTTAGGTGTTAGTGTAACTTAGGTTAGGATTTATTTTACAGGTAAATTTGTATTTATTTTAGCTAGGTAGTTATTAAATAGTTATTAACTATTTAATAACTATTGTACCTAGTTAAAATAAATACAAAGTTGCCTGTAAAATAAAAATAAATCCTAAAATAGCTACAAAGTAACTATTAGTTATATTGCAGCTATCTTAGGGTTTATTTTACAGGTAAGTCTTTAGTTTTAAATAGGATTCATTTATTTAACTATAGTAAACTTATTTCGTTTTATTTAAATTATATTTAAGTTAGGGGGTGTTAGGGTTAGGGTTAGACTTAGGTTTAGGGGTTAATAACCTTATTATAGTAGCGGCGACGATGGGGGCGGGAGATTAGGGGTTAATAATTGTAGGTAGGTGGCGGCGATGTTAGGGAGGGCAGATTAGGGGTTAATAAAATGTATTATAGTGTTTGCGAGGCGGGAGTGCGGCGGTTTAGGGGTTAATACATTTATTATAGTGGCGGCGATTTGCGGTCGGCAGATTAGGGGTTAATACTTGTAGTTAGATTGCGGCGACGTTGGGGGGAGGCAGATTAGGGGTTAATAACTATAATGTAGGGATCGGCGGTGTTAGGGACAGCAGATTAGGGGTTAATAGCTATAATGTAGGCGGCGGCGATATCGGGTCGGCAGATTAGGGGTTAATACTTGTAGTTAGATTGCTGTGATGTTGGGGGGGCAGATTAGGGGTTAATAACTATAATGTAGGGGTCGGCGGTGTTAGGGACAGCAGATTAGGGGTTAATAGCTATAATGTAGGCGGCGGCGATATCGGGTCGGCAGATTAGGGGTTAATACTTGAAGTTAGATTGCGGCGACGTTGGGGGAGGCAGATTAGGGGTTAATAACTATAATGTAGGGGTCGGCGGTGTTAGGGACAGCAGATTAGGGGTTAATAGTTATAATGTAGGCGGCGGCGATATCGGGTCGGCAGATTAGGGGTTAATACTTATAGTTAGATTGCGGCGACGTTGGGGGAGGCAGATTAGGGGTTAATAACTATAATGTAGGGGTCGGCGGTGTTAGGGACAGCAGATTAGGGGTTAATAGCTATAATGTAGGTGGCGGCGATATCGGGTCGGCAGATTAGGGGTTAATAAAATAATGCAGGTGTCAGCGATAGCGGAGGCAGCAGATTAGGGGTTAATAAGTGTTAGATTAGGGGTGTTTAGAGACTCGGGGTACATGTTAGGGTGTTAGGTGCAGACTTAGTGTTTCCCCATAGGAAACAATGGGGCTGCGGTGTTAGTTTTTTTTCAGCCGAAACTCCCATTGTTTCCTATGGGGAAATGCCGAATCTTAACGAGCTAATTCGGATTTATTCGGAGATACGGCAGCTATTTCGGATTCATTCGGTAGATTCGGAAGTATTTTAATTCGGAAATCCGAATCGATCCGAATCTCCGAATTTACCGAATTTACCGAATTTCCGAATTAATCCGAAACGAACCGCACATGTCTAGTAAAAATCAACAAAAGGAACTTTTTAAACTATGAGGTTCAAAATGTATGAAAACAGGGTACTGATTTTTTTTTAACTTGCTTTTTCAATGTATTCAATTACCATTCTGGTAACAAATCAGTTAAAAAATAAAATATGTTTGTACATTAATATATAAGGCCATAAATGTAAGCTTGAAATAGAACAGGGACCCTTTAAGACTTATATAGTGCAAAACAGAGTAGCAATTTGTGATGATTTGTCATGATAAAATTGGTTTAATGAGGATAGCTTCTATTTATCATTCTGAAATGGTGAAAACATTTAATTCAGATAATGTATTCATTTTTAGGAAATACAAGCTATAGATGTTGGAATTTTTACTGATGTTTAATATTAATGGATAATGGCTTTTATTGTATCAGTGAGGTGTTGTGTACAGATTAAAATATTAGGTTCAATTATAAAAAAACTTACGCCTAGATTACGAGTTTTTGTCGGTAATGGTGTGCGGGGCTAACAAGCATTTTTTTCTCACCGCTCACTTAAGACAACGTTGGTATTAAAGGTTTTTACAAACCCGGCGTTAGCCTCAGAAAAGTGAGCGTAGAGGAAAATTTTGCTCCATATCTCACTGTAATACCAGCGCTGCTTACGGTAGCGGTGAGCTGGCTAAATGTGCTCATGCACAATTTCCCCATAGGAATCAATGGGGGAGAGCCGGCTGAAAAAAATTCTAACACCTGCAAAAAAGCAGTGTTCAGCTTCTAACGCAGCCCCATTGATTCCTATGGGGAAACACATTCTATGTCTACACCCTAACATGAACACCGAGTCTAAATACCCCTAATCTTACACTTATTAACCCCTAATCTGCCGCCCCCGACATCGCAGACACCTGCATTATATTATTAACTCCTAATCTGCCGCTCTGGACACCGCCGCCACCTACATTATCCCTATGAACCCCTAACCTGCTGCCCTCAACATCGCCGACACCTACATTATATTTATTAACCCCTAATCTGCTGCCCCAATGTCACCGCCACCTAACTACACTTATTAACCCCTAATCTGCCGCCGCCAAGGTAAATAAAATTACTATTATTACCTAAAATATTCCTATTTAAAACTAAATACTTACCTATAAAATAAACCCTAAGTTAGCTACAATATAACTAATAGTTACATTGTAGCTAGCTTAAGATTTATTTTTATTTTACAGGCAACTTTGTATTTTTTTTAACTAGGTACAATAGTTATTAAATAGTTATTAACTATTTAATAACTTCCTAGTTAACCCCTTAATGACCAAGGACGTACGCCACACGTCCTCAAAAAAAATACAGTTAATGACCGAGGACGTGTGGCGTACGTCCTTGGTCTGGAAAGCAGCTGGAAGCGATCCTGCACGCTTCCAGCTGCTTTCCGGTTATTTCAGTGATGCCTTGATATCGAGGCATCCTGCAATAACCCCCCTTGGCCATCCGATGCAGAGAGAGCCACTCTGTGGCCCTCTCTGCACCGGACATCGGTGGCCGGTATCGTTGGTGGGTGGGAGCAAGTCTGGGAGGCGGGTGGGCGGCCATCGATGTGCCGAATGGAGTGGAGGGGGGCGGGATCGGGGGCGGGACGGGCGGGAGCGCGCATGGGAGTGCGCGCGTGCACGGGGGCAGCGGGCGGGCGTGTGCATGGGGCGGGAGCGGGAGAGAACCGCTGCACTACAGAAAAATAAACTGGGAAAAGTTAAAAAAAAAAAAGTTTTTAAAGCTGTAAATAAACAGCTAAGGGACCTGGAAGGGGTGGGGGGTTGATCTTGGGGGGGGGGGGGAGGGAAGCTACACTACAGAAAAGGTCATTTAAAAAAAAAGGCACATTTTTTTACTAAACTGGGTACTGGCAGACAGCTGCCAGTACCCAAGATGGCGCCCATTAAGGCAGAGGGGGAGGGTTAAAGAGCTGTTTGGTGGGGGATCAGTGAGGCTGGAAGCTAAGGGGGGATCCTACACAGCAGCATATGTAAATATGCTAAAAAAAAAACACAAAAAAAGCCCAAATATAGCTTTTATTTTAGTACTGGCAGAGTTTCTGCCAGTACTTAAGATGGCGGGGACAATTGTGGGGTGGGGGAGGGAAGAGAGGTGTTTGGGAGGGATCAGGGGGTCTCATGTTTCAGGTGGGAGGCTGAGCTCTACACTAAAGCTAAAATTAACCCTGCAAGCTCCCTACAAGCTACATAATTAACCCCTTCACTGCTAGCCATAATACACGTGTGAAATGCAGCGGCATTTGGCGGCCTTCTAATAACCAAAAAGCAACGCCAAAGCCATATATGTCTGCTATTTCTGAACAAAGGGGATCCCAGAGAAGCATTTACAACCATTTGTGCCATAATTGCACAAGCTGTTTGTAAATGATTTCAGTGAGAAACCTAAAATTGTGAAAAATTTAACGTTTTTTTTAATTTGATCGCATTTGGCGGTGAAATGGTGGCATGAAATATACCAAAATTGGCCTAGATCAATACATCCTAGTTAAAATAAATACAAATATACCTGTAAAATAAATCCCAAACTAAGTTACAATTACACCTAACACTACACTATCATTAAATAAATTATCTAAACTAACTACAATTAAATTAAATAAACTAAAGTACGGAAAAAAACACACTAAATTACAGAAAAAATAAAATAATTACAAGAATTTTAAACTAATTACACCTACACTAATCTAATCCCCCTAATAAAATAAAAAAGCCCCCCAAAATAGTAAAAATCCCTACCCTATACTAAATTACAAATAGCCCTTAAAAGGGCCTTTTGCTGGGAATTGCCCCAAAGTAATCAGCTCTTTTACCTGAGACGGCCAGAAGTCTTCATCCAGACGGCATCTTCTATCTTCATCCACGGAGCGGGTCCATCTTCAAGTCATCAGACGCAGAGCATCCTCTTCCATCTGATGACTAACACTAAATCACGGTACCTTTAAGTGACATCATCCAAGATGGTGTCCCTTCAATTCCGATTGGCTTATAGAATTCTATCAGCCAATCAGAATTAAGGTAGAAAAAATCCTATTGGCTGATTGGATCAGCCAATAGGATTGAAGTTCAATCCTATTGGCTGATCCAATCAGCCAATAGGATTGAGCTTGCATTCTATAGGCTGATTGGAACAGCCAATATAATGCAAGCTCAATCCTCTGATTGGATCAGCCAATAGGATTTTTTCTACATTAATTCTGATTGGCTGATAGAATTCTATCAGCCAATCGGAATTGAAGGGATGCCATCTTGGATGACGTCACTTAAAGGTACCGTCATTTAGTGTTAGTCATCGGATGGAAGAGGATGCTCCGCGTCGGATGTCTTGAAGATAGACCCATTTGGATGAAGACTTCTGGCCATCTGGAGGTCCTCTTCTGCCCAGATTGGATGAGGTAGTGTTAGGTTTTATTAAGGAGGTATTGGGTGGGTTTTAGAGTAGGGTTGTGTGTGTGGGTGGTGGGTTTTAATGTTGGGGGGGTATTGTTTTTTTTTTTTACAGGTAAAAGAGCTGATTACTTTGGGGCAATGCCCCGCAAAAAGCCCTTTTAAGAGCTATTTGTAATTTAGTATAGGGTAGGGATTTTTATTATTTTGAGGGGCTTTTTTATTTTATTATGGGGATTAGATTAGGTGTAATTAGTTTAAAATTCTTGTAATTATTTTATTATTTTCTGTAATTTAGTGTTGTAATTAATTGTAGTTAGTTTAGGTAATTTATTTAATGATAGTGTAGTGTTAGGTGTAATTGTAACATAGGTTAGGGTTTATTTTACAGGTATATTTGTATTTATTTTAGCCCCTTAATGACCACAGCACTTTTCCATTTTCTGTCCGTTTTGGACCAAGGCTATTTTTACATTTCTGCTGTGTTTGTGTTTAGCTGTAATTTTCCTCTTACTCATTTACTGTACCCACACATATTATATACCGTTTTTCTCGCCATTAAATGGACTTTCTAAAGATACCATTATTTTCATCATATCTTATAATTTACTATAAAAAAATTTATAAAATATGAGGAAAAAATTGAAAAAAACACACTTTTTCTAACTATGACCCCCAAAATCTGTTACACATCTACAACTACCAAAAAACACCCGTGCTAAATAGTTTCTAAATTTTGTCCTGAGTTTAGAAATACCCAATGTTTACATGTTCTTTGCTTTTTTTGTAAGTTATAGGGCCATAAATACAAGTAGCACTTTGCTATTTCCAAACCATTATTTTTCAAAATTAGCGCTAGTTACATTAGAACACTAATATCTTTCAGGAATCTCTGAATATCCATTGACATGTATATATTTTTTTTTAGTAGACATCCCAAAGTATTCATCTAGGCCCATTTTGGTATATTTCATGCCACCATTTCACCGCCAAATGCGATTAAATACAAAAAATCGTTCACTTTTTTACTAATTTTTTCACAAACTTTTGGTTTCTCACTGAAATTATTTACAAACAGCTTGTGTAATTATGGCTTAAATGGTTGTAAATTCTTCTCTGGGATCCCCTTTGTTCAGAAATAGCAGACATATATGACTTTGGCGTTGCTTTTTGGTAATTAGAAGGCTGCTAAATGCCACTGTGCACTACACGTGTATTATGCCCATCAGTGAAGGGGTTAATTATGGAGCATGTAGGGAGCTTTTAGGGATAATTTTAGCTTTAGTGTAGTGTAGTAGACAACCCCAAGTATTGATCTAGGCCAATTTTGGTATATTTCATGCCACCATTTCACCGCCAAATGCGATCAAATTAAAAAAAACGTTAAATTTTTCACAATTTTAGGTTTCTCACTGAAATCATTTACAAACAGCTTGTGCAATTATGGCACAAATGGTTGTAAATGCTTCTCTGGGATCCCCTTTGTTCAGAAATAACAGACATATATGGCTTTGGCGTTGCTTTTTGGTTATTAGAAGGCCGCCAAATGCCGCTGCATTTCACACGTGTATTATGGCTAGCAGTGAAGGGGTTAATTATGTAGCTTGTAGGGAGCTTGCAGGGTTAATTTTAGCTTTAGTGTAGAGCTCAGCCTCCCACCTGAAACATGAGACCCCCTGATCCCTCCCAAACAGCTCTCTTCCCTCCCCCACCCCACAATTGTCCCCGCCATCTTAAGTACTGGCAGAAACTCTGCCAGTACTAAAATAAAAGCTATATTTGGGCTTTTTTTGTGTTTTTTTTTTAGCATATTTACATATGCTGCTGTGTAGGATCCCCCCTTAGCTTCCAGCCTCACTGATCCCCCACCAAACAGCTCTTTAACCCTCCCCCTCTGCCTTAATGGGCGCCATCTTGGGTACTGGCAGCTGTCTGCCAGTACCCAGTTTAGTAAAAAAATGTGCCTTTTTTTTTAAATGACCTTTTCTGTAGTGTAGCTTCCCTCCCCCCCCCCCCCCCCAAGATCAACCCCCCACCCCTTCCAGGTCCCTTAGCTGTTTATTTACAGCTTTAAAAACTTTTTTTTTTTTAACTTTTCCCAGTTTATTTTTCTGTAGTGCAGCGGTTCTCTCCCGCTCCCGCCCCATGCACACGCCCGCCCGCTGCCCCCGTGCACGCGCGCACTCCCATGCGCGCTCCCGCCCGTCCCGCCCCCGATCCCGCCCCCCTCCACTCCATTCGGCACATCGATGGCCGCCCACCCGCCTCCCAGACTTGCTCCCACCCACCAACGATACCGGCCACCGATGTCCGGTGCAGAGAGGGCCACATCGATGGCCAAGGGGGGTTGTAGCTAGCTTATGGTTTCTTTTATAGGTAAGTATTTAATTTATTTAATTGTAGTAATTTTTTTCCGATTATTTTAAATTATATTTAAGTTAGGGGGGTTAGGGTTAGACTTAGGTTTAGGGGTTAATACATTTAGTATAGTGGTGGCGACATTGGGGTCGGCATATTAGGGGTTAATAAATGTAGGTAGGTGTCGGTGATGTTAGGGATGGCAGATTAGGGGTTAATAAAATTAAACTAGTGTTTGCGATGCAGGAGTGCGGCGGTTTAGGGGTTAATATATTTATTACAGTGGCGGCAATGTCCGGTCGGCAGACTAGGGGTTAAAAATTTTATTTAAGTGTTTGCGATGTGGGGGGGCCTTGGTTTAGGGGTTAATAGGTAGTTTATGGGTGTTAGTGTACTTTTTAGCACTTTAGTTAAGAGTTTTATGTTACAGCATTAGCCCATAAAACTCTTAACTATTGACTTTTAAATGCGGTAGGAGTCTTGACAGGAGAGGGTCTACCACTCACTTTTTCCAAGACTCGTAATACCGGCGTTAGGCAAATCCCATGGAAAAGATAGGATACGCAATTGACGTAAGGGGATTTGCGGTATGCTCGAGTCGCGGAAAAAAAGTGAGCGGTATACCTGTACCTGCCAGACTTGTAATACCAGCGGGCATTAAAAAGCAGCATTGGGACCTCTCAACGCTGCATTTTAACCCTAACGCAAGACTAATAATCTAGCAGTTAGTTAATGCCTATAGAGGTGAGATTGCAATCTATGCATATATGTACAGTATATACTGTATGTATAAAACAAAGTGTCCCAAATATCAGCAACCAGAAAGTTAAGGATCCGACAGCAGTCTGACACCTTCAGCACACATATGATCCTGAACAGTACTACAACCTGAGAACATGGCGCAGGCAAAAGTGAATGGGCTGAATGGTACTTTGGACCCTGACAGCATTGGTTTTATCCACCAAAAAGCAGTTATTCAACAGCAGCTTTATAACTACCTGTAGTTCTCATTATGGAATAGTGGTTAGTGGAAACCTTGCAGCCAGCTACATAGAAGAGACAGTCTTAAGACACTGATACTATTGTAGAAGTTGATCAGAGGTTCTTATAAAAATGTGGGATAAAATGCTTCTATTACTTAGGAACTGTAGCACTAATGGAACCTCTCAACTTCTGTGTAGCTTGTTTATGATGGTTTGCTATCAGCTATTGATAATGACAATTCTGCTATAAGTAATGGGTGGCATTTGATCTATCATAAAGTGTGTTGCATGAGACAATAATGTAGAATTATTCAAGTTTTCAACAATATTCCTACAAATGTAGAGGAAAACAATTACATTGTGTTAAAGGGACAGTCAAGTTAAAAAAAAAATGTTCATGATTCAATAGGGCATGTAATTTTAAACAACTTTCCAATTTACTTTTATCACCAATTTGCTTTGTTCTCTTGGTATTCTTAGTTGAAAGCTAAACCTAGGAGGTTCATATGCTAATTTCTTAGACCTTGAAGGCCGTCTCTAATCTAAATGCACCACTAGAGGGCATTAGTTCATGTATTTCATATAGATAACATTGAGCTCATGCACGTGAATTTACCATGGAGACAGCTCTGATTGGCTAAAATGCAAGTCTTTTAACAGAACTGAAATAAGGGGGCAGTCTGCTGAGGCTTAGATACAAGGTAATTACAGAGGTAAAATGTGTATAATTATAACTGTGTTGTTTATGCAAAACTGGGGAATGGGTAATTAAGGGATTATCTATCTTTTAAAACAACAAAAATTCTGGTGTTGACTGTCCCTTTAACAAAAATAGTGTGGGCATAAGCTCACACCAACTACTCAAGCCATTACACCAACGCTCCATCCCAATGTGGTAAAAGTTTCAAAGCTTATTAAGAAATTAATTAGTTAAATCCGTTTAACCATAAAAATACCAAAGTTCAATTTTTTTTTATAATAAATGTGTTTATTAGAATAATACCAATACCTTAAAGCTAAAATAGATTTTACTTAGTGGGGCTGAAGACAAGGAAAATAGTCTCAAAAGTATATTTTAGGCATTATATAACTGGTAAAGCTGAACAGGTTATTGAGGTTTTAAGTATATTTTGTATCATGTACTATTGTATTTTGTATTATAGGCATGAGTTTTGCATACCAGAAAGTACCATTTAGATATTATTCTATACATTTTATTTTTGCTCCACCTCCTGTTTGTTGGTAAACTTTGAGTTGTGCAGAGATAGTACAGCCATCTAGCTACTACTATATTTTAAAGGGACACTGAACCCAATTTTTTTCTGTTGTGATTCAGATAGAGCATGTAATTTTAAGCAACTTTCTAATTTACTCCTATTATCAATTTTTCTTCGATCTTTTGCTATCTTTATTTGAAAAGCAAGAATGTAAGTTTAGATGCAAGACCATTTTTGGTAAACAACCTGGGTTGTTCTTGCTGATTGGTGGATAAATTCACTCACCAATAAACAAGTGCTGTCAAGGGACTAAACCAAAAATTGGCCGGCTCCTTAGCTTAGATGCCTTCTTTTTCAAATAAAGATAGCAAGAGAACAAAGAAAAATGTATAATAGGAGAAAATTAGAAAGTTGCTTAAAATTTGCATGCTCTATCTGAATCACGAAAGAAAAAATCTGAGCTCAGTGTCCCTTTAAGAGTGGAATATGAATTATATTTCGCAACAACTGCAGCAGAGGTTAATTAAGCAATTTTTTCCAGTATCTGTTAGAATAACTGTCTGAATTATATTCCCTATACCCCCAATATGACTAGAAAGCATATAGAAATTCTGTTACTAAATCATACTGATTTCCATTGTTCAGTTTAGCATTGATTGCTGGACCAAGATATCTCAACAATAAAGGAAGCAGCTTTACAATTCATTACACTTTTTCTTATATTCTTTGTCCAGCATATATTTGTAATTATTATATATGATAATGTTGATAATCCAGGCTAAAAAAAAAAGAAACAGAAAGAGTAAAAAGAATGCCTAAATCTTAGACAAGGGTTTTTAAACTAAGGTTTGGGACCCAGCAGTGGGTAGCGATAAGCTACTTGATTGCAACCACCTCTTATATTTTGCAACATGTACAGGATATTTGTTGTATTTGTTTGTTAGTTTCACTATCTTGAATTTGACATTTATTTCTTACACTCAAATGACTCATTTCACAATCTTATTTGTGTTTTTTTTTTTTTTTACCATGCATTAAAAATAGGGAAAAGCGAGCAGGAACGCGCACAGTCAGCAGTACGGCAGTATGCACTGAGTTATGTGACTCACTGTGTAAATAGTCTGTGAAACTTGTTTTTATTCATATTTTTTTAGACAGCTTGAAATTGACTATAAAATATAGGTTTATATAAAGGGACAGTATGTACTAATGTTCATATAACTGTTAGACATTTCTAACCCCCCTCTTCGGGTAAAGCAGAAATATTCAGCAGCTGACAACAAAACCTAATTTACTACATGGAACAATATTGCTCAACCGTGAATGGAGGCAGTGGATGTCTGGGAGCAGAGGGTCCAATCTATGTTGACTCAGCACTTCCGTGACATACAACAGAGCCTAATTCAGATTTTGGCGCAGGTGGAGATTCAGCAGGCAGCAGGCTATAGTCCTCAGCAAAAACAGAGCTCTGGGACTGCAATGAAAATAACGGGCAAAGCTATCTCATCCCCGAACATGGTGCTGATCTTTCCACGTGACATTAGGAGCCGGAAGACTCCTGTGAGCTCAACTACTTGTAAGAAAGGAGACGGCACAAAGATAACCCCTCACGCTAGCCTTCGGGCTCTACATCAACCCTGTGCGGTGACGAAAGATCCCGAAGATTGGAGCAATGCAAGCAAGCAACATCAAAAGAAAAAGGCTGTAGAGGAGGTTTGATATACAGCTAAAGGGGCCAAGAGTAGGAAAGAGCAGCAACCCATGCCTACAGAGAAATTAAACATTCACAGGGGGAACCTAAGTAGTTCATCTGTCCAACGCCATCACCCCCAGCTGGGATGGTATACGGACTCATTTGACAATCCTGCTGATGGAAGTCCTCATAAAAGAGATGGCATAGGGTGAGGTATATATGGGTAAAGGACAGAACTATTGGGCTTGGGTAGATGATTCCTTAACAAGTCTCAGATATGGACATAACATGAACTAGCTTGGACGTTCCTAGCACATGGTTATACATGAATTTATCAGTTAAAAATACATCCTTGTGTTGTTATTGTTGGTAACTATATGCTGTTTGAGCAACCTATACATAGCTGTGTAATTCTTTAGGCTGAATAGGTATATATCTTATTCCATTGCCCATTTTGCAGATCTATAAGTTATGTAATCCTAGGAAGCTAACTGGAACTAATATAATTGGGCCAGAATTCCATATATCTTTCTCACTACCCTCTCTCATTTAAACTATTGTTTTACTTCTAAGCGACGTGCTTCTAGCGGCTGGGGCGGCACGTTTGCATCTACCTAAAGGAGAGAGTACCCTATTTATTACAGTAAACCTAGACCATAAGGAGAGACCTGATATATACATATATGAATAGATGCACATGATTGCCATCGTTATCCCATTGCTGATATTAATATTGCAGGCACTATTGATACTCTGATGCTATCCTTTCCATCTGGATATTCATGATGGAGGTAAGTGGGGCCCCTGATGTGACACGTTAGATAAAACCAACACATTCTAAAATTTGACGTCATTACACTAGCCTGTAAACTGCTACCAACCCCTGGATAACATAGCTCCTCATCAGCATAGTATAGAGATAAGTTCAGATATTGCCTTCACATATATTATTTGGGATCTTCTTTGGAGTGTACATACAGGTTATTGTCTATCTAAGCAACCTTTGTTTAAACCCAGAATTATATTTATCACCCGCAAATTCGTCTCTGAACAATAGCACCCTGTCCCCCCTCTATACAGCCTCTCCAGGAAAATGACCTTACATGTGCAAGTCCCCTGCTCCCTTTAATCCTGTTAACTTTTGAGTGTTACACTTTATTCTCCTACAGCTCTATATAGATTATCTTAATAGCGCACAAAATCTAGCTTGACCCTATACATGGGTGATCTCGTGTTTCAATGTTTGTTCTTAAGATGTACATATCTCTAATGTCAGCATTCTATTTTTATCATATGCTCTATATACAAATTTTACCATGTGGCCCAAGAGTGGTCCCTATGTAACCACCAGTTAATATCACTTTAGTGATCCAGTTGCTCCAGAAGTGACCAGTCTAGTAGTTACCCCATAACTATATTAAAGAAAAGAGATATCATAATATGTCCACGCATGCTACTATTAGTCTTTTATATAGATTGTTTGCAGCCAGAGAGGTGAACTTGATCAAGATACACTTGAGTTTGTTATTTTGAGCAGCCTTATAAATCAATAATTATGCCTGGACGCTGTTTGCCATGCTCAGTTATATTACATTATAATTCTATGCTCATATATACCATTCCTGTGAATTTCCTCAGATAGTTAGCTACTAACAATCCCTACATGTTCAGGATGTACAGTACATAAGAACTTTACAGTAGCCTAAATTAGGCAGCCTTATCAATTTCTATTATATCTGCAAGTTCACTGTATGCAATATGTACATTGTTCTTTCTTTTCTTGCCTGTAATCAGACATTTGTCATTGTCTGTTTATCATACTATCCCCATATATGCTATTATTGTTGTCTTATAAGGATGGATTGCAGCCAGAGAATTGATCAAGATGTACTTAAAGGGACACTGAACCCAAAATGTTTATTTCGTGATTCAGATAGAGCATGCAATTTTAAGCAACTTTCTAATTTACTCCTATTATCATTTTTTCTTCGTTCTCTTGCTATCTTTATTTGAAAAAGAAGGCATCTATGTTATTTTTTTGGTTTAGTACTCTGGACAGCACTTTTTTATTGGTGGATGAATTTATCTACCAATTAGCAAGGACAACCCAGGTTGTTCACCAAAAATGGGCCGGCATCTAAACTTACATTCTTGCATTTCAAATAAAGATACCAAGAGAATAAAGAAAATTTGATGATAGGAGTAAATTAGAAAGTTGCTTAAAATTTCATTCTCTATCTGAATCATGAAAGAAAAATTTTGGGTTCAGTGTCCCTTTAAAACAATGTTATATATAGTTGCAAACTCTGCTGTCAGAGTGTATGTAGTATTTTCTGTGTTTGCAACTATGTATTACATTGCTATAATCATTGTTGCACACACTGTTGACAGGTGGCTAGACACTTGCATGCCCCTGAGCTCACCTATGATTACTTTTTAACAAAGGATACAAAGAGAACTAAACAAAATTGGTAATAGAAGTAATTGGAAAGTTGTTTATAATATCATGCTCTAGCTAATCCATATAAGTTTACTTTTGACTTTACTGTCCCTTTAATGTGGCAGACATTTTTTAGCGCACCCTTTAAAATAACATGTTGTGCAGGGAGTTCTCTTATTACAAGTGATGAGTTAAGTCTTGCGTTCGAGCGCAACACAAAATAAAGCTGAAAAACATTGTGCTTTGGAGACCTAATGCAAAGTGTTAATACTTGACAATATGCATAATAAAACATGAAATATATATATATATATATATATATCAATACCCTTAAAAGCAAATAGAGTATAGCATTGCATCCCCACTACCTAGGAAGTACTCTTGTGAACCGTAGTACCCGGTCCCCAAAGAAATTCCCTAAGTTACGTATCTATATCCCATGGATCTCTGTCACTTTGGAATTAGTTAACAATGCTACCAATAGGGAATACATTGCGAGCCTTATGATATTTATATTTCCAGATAATTGTACTCGGTATGCGTAGGCAATTTTGAGGATTATTCCTGTTAAGCCCCTCTCCGCCCTTTCCCGCTGGTACTTATTACCTGTGGGTCATACCCCTACTCCTTTTACCCACATCGCCTATAGCTGGCATTTCCCCAGGAGAGGGACATTTACAGAAGTCATTTGCATTCCATATCCCCTTATATATAACTTTGACTGGAGTTATCCTCACTCACTTCATACATAAAAGTCTAAGGGACCCAAAACCTTCCCAGACAGACATCCTAACTAGCTCCACCCCCTATCTCACTTAGAGCGGCTCTGGCCCGCTGAACTTCCCCTTCCCCCCCCCCAAAAAAAAGACCCATGTTGCTTATCCCCCATTTTGCTCCAATTAGTCTAGAACAGATAAACAATCGTTGGGTTACCACTGCAATTGGGGGAATATTCCTATCCTTACCAAGTGACAAGTTAAAAAAAACGAGGTTTCATCATAATATGTCCTTGACACCAATTTTTGTCGTACACTAATATACCTTCTGGTTAAACATAAATATCATACATTCTATGATCACTGTCTCAGACAAAGTATTATTGCCTATCTCAGTAACTATTCTCTCTCTAATGAACATACTATATTGTATAATAAAAGTCTTCACCCGTTGGCTTATAGCACCGTTGCAGATTAGATATGGTGCTTATAATGGCAATATTTGTATTTCAATGTCTGAGTTCATGTCTATTTCTTGTTTGAGCATTGTGTTATTGCTATTACCAACCCTGGGATGTGTCTGGACATATTTTCTGTTTTGATGTTTCTTATTCATTACCTCAATAACAATTATTTAAAAAAAAAAAAAAACATGAAAAATATATTAAAAAGAGTATTTACCTTCTATTTATACATATGAACTGTAAAATAAAGGTTTATTATTAAAACAAAAATAGTAATTTAAAGGGATAGGGTACAGGACAAGGTGCTGGAAAGGGTGCAAAGATGTATATGTATGTGTCTGGTTTCTGACTGTGTGTATACATATGTATGTACAGTATGTGTATGTTTATATGTGTTGAATCTTTTAACTTATATTTGAATACAAAAACATAGAATAAAAGTAAGTAAAGAATGATTCTATTTGAGTGGCGATACAGAGCCCCTTTGTTTTAGTGCTCCAACAATAACTGTTGTGACTTTTTCAGTGATCCCCGATAAAAGTCTATTTAGTGAGGAATTGAGTGCGCTCATGCTATTTAACATCCAGATGGTAGCGCACCATAGATTTTTGCCTGAATGATAAAATATTCCTTTCAACTTTTAATTTGAGTGCAAAAATAAAAGCACTGTTGATTTAACTTGAGTAATGTTAGTTCACAATAGCGTTAATATTTTTGTGCTCCACTTGTAATCTAGACCATAATGAATTTAGACCTTTACCTTGTTGGTCATGGTAAAAGCGGAATAAGGACATTTAATTATAGAGTAGCTTAAATCAAGTTCTAAATAAATGGGGCAGACTCGGTTGCAGGCTTGTTCATTTAAGCCTTTAACCCTTTCTGTAAACTCAGAGCTGGGGGATTAAAGTCACCCTAGATAGATCTGACAGTAGTGATTGACAAGCCCTTCTCTCACACAATTAGTTGTGCGAGGGCAGGAGTGCTGACATTTCTTTAGCGAGCCCTATACTTAATAGATAGTGTGGCTGCACTAAACATCGCTCATATTACAAGTTGTAAGAAATTTAGCTCAACTGAAGAGCTGAAGTGAAGTATTAGGGCTATGATAAAAGTGTAACAAAACACATGTAAAACATTTCACCGTTTGGAGCCGAGTTTGGAGCCGAGTGCCGCGCCCAAGTACCTGGTAGGAGGTCGCACCGGGAGGTAGCAGTGTCATGCTCGCCGAGTAAGCTCTCCGTATATTGGTGTACAGTCTCCCCGATGTCTTGCAGAAATCCTCTGACAGCGGACGAGCAAGTCTCGGTAACTCTAGCACTACAGTACATGGGATGAGTGGATATTTGGTTCTAAGTCCTGGGAACAACTTTGTAAGCTGTTTTTACTGTATATATTTTCCTGCAGTTTATAGGAGCAACTACCAACCCCCTCTCTTTTGCTATTATTATTGGGTATTACTGGTGATACCTGGTATCTCCTATTTGTAAGTTGCATTTCTAATTGAGGAACTTTTGTGACAATTATATCTGTGTTTTGTGTATATCCCATACATTTCTCAAATTCTAAACATGGAGGGCACAGTGCAACAATTTTTCTCCCTTATGCCAGCAATAGCACGTACCAATCCTAGAATGGACTGCGAAAAAATCTTCTCTGATGACAAAGGAACATTGTCATTAAGTACTTTATTTGATTCAATGGAGACTTTACTATTTAAAGAGACAAAGGCACAATGGGGCATTTGGACATTCCAATCATATATAAAAGCCAAAATGATCCCTAGAGGATTAAGAATATACAAATTTCCCACCTTTGAGGTAGATGTTACTGATAAAGTTTTTGTTGATGCATGGAATAATGTCCTGTCTGAGTGTTCACTGCAATTGATGTTATTACTAATACAGTATAGAACACAACATCTAAATGATATCAAGGCAGAAATAGCTAGTCTCCAATTAGAATTAAATACACATAGTTCAGACCCTGATTTCCCTTAATTTGACAACATACTGCAGGATTCTTTAGCCCGTGGTAAGCAGGTAATTATGGAAAATAAACATATAAAATTTATAAGAGATAAAACTGACTACCTTAAAAACTCTGTTTATATCTGGAACAGAAAACAACGTTCTGATTATAGACGTAGTTTACCACAGTCTAAAAACCACAGAGGGAATTGCAGAAACAGGAGTAGACAGTCCAAACAAGTTACTTTTTGGATATTGATACTGATAGATCCTCTGATGAATATACATCTGGTATAGAGGACAATACCAGTACAATCACTTATACTAATACCATATCTAATCTACAATCAGGTATTCTGAAAAATACATCTACTCGTGCTGTGATGATCCCCACACAATCACAAACAGGGCCGAGACCTAAAGAAAAGAACAATTCTTCTAATAGGAGCTCCAAATAGATCCCTACTGGTATATCCATTGAACCTAGTGGTACTCATGCAGGGAACTCTAACATGCAAGAACAGTCAATACTTGATCCGGTTTTTCCCTTGGGTCAGCCACCACCAACCCAGCCAATTAAGAGAGGTATCAATTGAGAGGCAATCGCACTCAGACAAAATACAAATAAATAATGTTATTAATCTATCATCAGTTAAATTAACTAAGGATCAAATTGATTTATTAGGTCTAGGTTTGGGCTTTGCACCTTCTACCCATTTTGACCTGTTTCAAACTATGATAGATATTAACAGATTTATCTGTAATATTACTCTCAGAAAACACTACTCTGATACACCATCATCTCTTGTGGAAGTTGCAGGTGATTCCACTGTTCCCATACCCGAGTTCAAGACATTTGTAGAAGTCTGTGATATGATCTCGTTTCAGAATTTGGCATTGGAAACTTAGACTATTCTGGGTCATGTGAATAGTGGAACCTCTTTCAATAACAAATCTAGCTTCTATCCCATACATAGCAGGGGTCCCGTTGTTGAGACATTCCATTCATGAGTTGAAGCTGATCTTCAAATTCTGAAAGAAAATTCAGATAAACTAACACATAATTTTCCTAAAAGACAACTGCATGCTCTTAGGTCCCTCCAACAGAATGATAATCTAGTCATATGCGCAGCAGACAAAGGGGGCACTATTGTTATGAATAGTGATGTCGCAAATAGTTTTCCGGCGAATAGTATGTTTGCGTTCTCCGCGGCGGGCGAACATATGCGATGTTCGATCCGCCCCCTATTCGTCATCATTGAGTAAACTTTGACCCTGTATCTCACAGTCTTCAGACACATTCCAGCCAATCAGCAGCAGACCCTCCCTCCCAGACCCTCTCCGCTCCTGGACAGCAGTCATTTTAGATTCATTTGGAAGCTGCATTGTTAGTGAGAGGAGGGACAGTGTAACTGCTGGTGATTTAATAGGGAAATTGATAGCTAGGCTAGTGTATTCATTGTCCACTACAGTCCTGAAGGACTCATCTGATCTCTGCTGTAAGGACAGCACCCCAAAAAGCCCTTTTTAGTGCTAGAACATCATTTTTTTCCCTGTGTAATCTAATTGCAGTTGCCTGCCTGCCTGCCAAGCCACTTGCCCAGTACCACCACTCATATCTGGTGTAACAGTAGTGTAAATTAAAAAAAAAAAAAAACTTTTTTGACTGTGAAACATCAGTCTGCTAGTGTAATCTAATTGCAGTTGCCTGCCTGCCAGCGTGTGTGCCAGGCCCACTTGTCAACTAGTGCCACTATTCATATCTGTTATAACAGTAGTGTAAATTTAAAAAAAAAAACTTTTTGGACTGTAAAACATCAGTCTGCTTGTGTAATCTAATTGCAGTTGCCTGGCTGCCAAGCCACTTGCCCAGTGCCACCACTCATATTTGGTGTAACAGTAGTGTAAATAAAAAAAAAAAAAACTTTTTTGACTGTGAAACATCAGTCTGCTAGTGTAATCTAATTGCAGATGCCTGCCAGCGTGTGTGCCAGGCTCAAAGTGTATACTGTGCCCACTTGCCCAGTGCCACCACTCATATCTGGTGTAACAGTAGTGTAAATTTAAAAAAAAAAAACTTTTTTGACTGTGAAACATCAATCTGCTTGTGTAATCTAATTGCAGTTGCCTGCCTGCCAGCGTGTGTGCCAGGCTCACAGTGTATACTGTGCCCACTTGCACAGTGCCAACACTCATATCTGGTGTAACAGTAGTGTAAATTTAAAAAAACAACAACTTTTTTTACTGTGAAACATCAGTCTGCTAGTGTAATCTAATTGCAGTTGCCTGACTGCCAGCGTCTGTGCCAGGCTCACAGTGTATACTGTGCCCACTTGCGCAGTGCCACCACTCATATCTAGTGTAACAGTAGTGTAAATTTAAAAAAAAAAAAAATTGACTGTGAAACATCAGTCTGCTAGTGTAATCTAATTGCAGTTGCCTGCCAGTGTGTGTGCCAGGCCCACTTGCCCAGTGCCACCACTCATATCTTGTTTAATAGTAGTGTAAGTGTACATTTTAAAAAAAAAAACTTTTTTGACTGTGAAACATCAGTCTGCTTTTTTGTGTCAGGCTCATAGCGTATACTGTGCCCACTTGCCCAGTGCCACCACTCATATCTTGTTTAATAGTAGTGTAAGTGAACATTTAAAAAAAAAAAAAACTTTTTGGACTGTGAAACATCAGTCTGCTTTTTTGTGTCAGGCTCACAGCGTATACTGTTCCCACTTGCCTAGTGCCACCACTAATATCTTGTTTAATAGTAGTGTAAGTGTACATTTAAAAAAAACAAAAAACTTTTTGGACTGTGAAACATCAGTCTGCTTTTTTGTGTCAGGCTGCTAGTGTAATCTAATTGCAGTTGCCTGCCAGTGTGTGTGCCAGGCCCACTTGCCCAGTGCCACCACTCATATCTTGTTTAATAGTAGTGTAAGTGTACATTTTAAAAAAAAAACTTTTTTGACTGTGAAACATCAGTCTGCTTTTTTGTGTCAGGCTCATAGCGTATACTGTGCCCACTTGCCCAGTGCCACCACTCATATCTTGTTTAATAGTAGTGTAAGTGAACATTTAAAAAAAAACAAAACTTTTTGGACTGTGAAACATCAGTCTGCTTTTTTGTGTCAGGCTCACAGCGTATACTGTAACCACTTGCCCAGTGCCACCACTCATATGTTGTTTAATAGTAGTGTAAGTGTACATTTAAAAACAAAAAAAACTTTTTGGACTGTGAAACATCAGTCTGATTTTTTGTGTCAGCCTCACAGCTTATACTGTGCCCACTTGCCCAATGCCACCACTCATATCTTGTTTAATAGTAGTGTAAGTGTACATTTAAAAAAATAAAAACTTTTTGGACTGTGAAACATCAGTCTGCTTTTTTGTGTCAGGCTCACAGCGTATACTGTAACCACTTGCCTAGTGCCACCACTAATATCTTGTTTAATAGTAGTGTAAGTGTACATTTAAAAAAAACAAAAAACTTTTTGGACTGTGAAACATCAGTCTGCTTTTTTGTGTCAGGCTCACAGCGTATACTGTGCCCACTTGCCCAGTGCCACCACTCATATCTTGTTTAATAGTAGTGTAAGTGTACATTTAAGAAAAAATGACAGGCAGAGGCAGGTCACCCCACAGGTGCCATCGTGGTCGTGGTGCTGTGATTCCCTTTGGCCCTAGAATAATGCCCAGTGTTCAGAGGCCACGTCCCATGAACTCAAAAAGTTCTGAAGACATAGTTGACTTTTTAACACAGGACACCCAATCTTCTATAGCTTCCGCTCCGAACCTTGACACACCATCCTCCTCCAGCTTATCTTCGGGCACCTCTCAAGTTACCACTCGCCCGCCTGCCACCACCACCAAGACTAGCACCACAGCCGCTTCACTTGATCTGTCAGAGAAGTTATTTACACATCAGTTGGAAGAAATGAGTGATGCGCAACCATCATTGACAGAGGATGTAGATAACAGTGATATGTCTCAGTCAGGCAGCATTACAGACATGGACGTACGGTGTGGTGATGATGATGTTGTACCCGCTGCTGCTTCCTTTGTTGATTTGTCAGATACAAGTAAAGCGGTTGATGATGGCGATGCGTCCGTGGATGTTACGTGGGTGCCCGCTAGAAGAGAAGAAGAACAGAGGGAAAGTTCAGATGGGGAGACAGAGAGGAGGAGACGAGTTGGAAGCAGGGGGAGGTCGTCGCAAGGAGCTAGTGGCACAGTCAGACAGCATGCATCGGCACCCGTGGTCAGCCAGACAGCACGCCAATCAACGCATGCTGTTGCAACCACCAGAATGCTGTCATCGCAGAGCTCAGCAGTGTGGCATTTTTTTTGTGTGTCTGTCTCTGACAACAGCGATGCCATTTGCAACCTGTGCCAAAAGAAACTGAGTCGTGGGAAGTCCAACACCAACCTAGGTACAACTGGTCCTGCATTTTCAGCCACGTCAACCACTTCTGTCCTCCTTGCCCCCTCTCAACCATCCGCCACTCCGTCTCTCTTCTGGAGCAGTTCCTGCTCATCTGCCCACAGTCAGGTGTCTGTGAAGGACATGTTTGAGCGTAAGAAGCCAATGTCACAAAGTCACCCCCTTGCACGGCGTCTGACAGCTGGCTTGTCTGAACTCTTAGCCCGCCAGCTTTTACCCTAAAAGCTGGTGGAGTCTGAGGCCTTCAAAAAATTTGTAGCTATTGGGACACCGCAGTGGAAGGTACCCGGCCGAAATTTCTTTGCACAAAAGGCAATCCCCAACCTGTACTCGATTGTGCGAAAGGAAGTAATGGCATGTCTGGCACTCAGTGTTGGGGCAAGGGTCCATCTGACCACTGATACCTGGTCTGCAAAGCATGATCAGGGCAGGTATATCACCTACACTGCACATTGGGTAAACCTGCTGATGGCTGCCAAGCATGGAATGCGTGGCTCTGCAGAGGAGTTGGTGACACCACCACGACTTGAAGGCAGGCCTGCTGCCACCTCCTCTACTCCTCCTACTCCATCCTCTTCCATAACCTCCTCGACTGAGTCCTCTTCTGCTGCTGCATCTTGCTCCACATCAATGGCACTCCCCCAGCTCCCCAGGCACTATTCCACATCCCGGATACGGCAGTGTCACGCCGTCTTGGGGTTGACTTGCCTGAAAGCAGAGAGTCACACCGGACCAGCACTCCTGTCTGCCCTGAATGCACAGGTGGATCAGTGGCTGACTCTGCACCAACTGGAGATCAGCAAAGTGGTTTCTGACAATGGAAGTAATTTGGTGGCGGCATTGAAATTGGGCAAGTTGACACATGTGCCGTGCATGGCACATGTGTGTAATCTGATCATACAACGCTTTGTGCATAAGTACCCAGGCTTACAGGATGTGCTGAAGCAGGCCAGGAAGGTGTGTGGCAATTTGAGGCATTCCTACACGGCCATGGCGCACATTTCAGATATCCAGCGGCGAAACAACATGCCAGTGAGGCGCTTGATTTGCGACAACCCGACACGTTGGAATTCAACACTCCTAATGTTCGAATCCCTGCTCCAACAAGAAAAAGCCGTTAACGAGTATTTGTATGACCGGGGTGCTAGGACAGCCTCTGCAGAGCTGGGGATTTTTTTGCCACATTACTGGACGCTCATGCACAATGCCTGTAGGCTCATGCGTCCTTTTGAGGAGGTGACAAACCTAGTCAGTCACACCGAAGGCACTGTCAGCGTGCCCTGCGAAGAGTTCTGGATCAAGCCGTAGATAAGCGTGAAGAGGAAGAGGAAGAGTTGTGGTCACCATCACCACCAGAAACAGCCTTATCAGCATCGCTTGCTGGATCAGCGGCAACGCTGGAAGAGGATTGTGAGGAAGAGGAGTCAGAGGAGGAATGTGGCTTTGAGGAGGAGGAGGAAGACCAACCACAACAGGCATCCCAGGGTGCTCGTTGTCACCTATCTGGTACCCGTGGTGTTGTACGTGGCTGGGGGGAAGAACATACCTTCAGTGAGATCACTGAGGACGAGGAACGGGACATGAGTAGCTTGGCATCCAACCTTGTGCAAATGGAGTCTTTTATGCTGTCGTGCCTGTTGAGGGACCCTCATATAAAAAAGCTGAAGGAGAACAACCTGTACTGGGTGTACACGCTACTACACCCCCGGTATAAGCATAAAGTGCCTGAAATGTTACCGAATTAACGCAAGTTGGAAAGGATGCAGCAGTTCCAAAATAAATTAAAAAGTATGCTTTACACAGCGTATAAGGGTGATGTCACAGCACAACGGGAATCTAACAGGTTAAGAGGTGAAAGTAATCCTCCGACTCCCATGACCACGCTGGCAAGGACAGGACGCTTTACAGACGTGTTGTTGATGGAGGATATGCAGAGCTTTTTAAGTACTATGCATCGCCACAGCCCTTCGGGGTCCACCCTCAGAGAACGACTCGACCGACAGGTAGCAGACTTCTTCGCCTTAACTGCAAATCTCGACACTTTGAGGAGCGATGAACCCCTTGACTACTGGGTGTGCAGGCTTGAACTGTGGCCTGAACTATCCCAATTTGCGATAGAACTTCTGGCCTGCCCCGCTTCAAGTTTCCTGTCAGAAAGGACCTTCAGTGCAGCAGGAGGTATTGTCACTGAGAAGAGAAGTCGCCTAGGTGAAAAAAGTCTAGATTACCTCACCTTTATTAAGATGAATAAGGGATGGATCCCGAAGGGACTGACATTGGGCGATACATTCGAGTAAAAAGGCCTGATGAGATGAGCTGCATTGGGCTAAAAATGGTCCACATGCTGCTGTATTTTATCTTCGAATGCCAGATGACTTGCGTGATTTATCCGCCACCAACTAGGGTTCAAGCCGCAATGTTTTCGGGCACTTTCTGCCTGGGAAACAAACATCAATTTTTCTGGCCGCTGCTACAGCGGCTGCAACAATACCTAATTTTTCAGGCATGTGTACATGCCAAATTTTTTTGGCCTCTGGTGCTGCACTGTGGCTTCAAAAACCAAACCAAAAAAAGGCACGTAACAGGGATTAAACTGATAGGAATAGCAATACTTAACACACCACTCCTATCTGGTGGCACATTAGATTGCACGCGCAGTGCCCCAAATTTGAAGTAGGAGGACCGACCAAGCATCTTTTTCCATCTCCCGGTTCCTAAAATCCATTCCATATACACGTCCCCTGGCGCCGCAACTGGGAACCTTACCATGGGTCACAGACGCACGTCTTGTAATTCTCTGTCTGGGATATTATCTATCTATCAAATCTATCTATTTATCTATAAAATCTATCTATCTATCGTATCTATCAAATGTATCTATTGCATCTATTGATCTATCTATCTAATCTATGTATCTATCTATCAAATCTATCTTGTGGCCGGACTGTTTTGTGACAGCCACTTGTGTTTCGGCCAAATGTCCATCGGCCAAATGTTCGTCTGCCAAATGCCCGTCGGCTAAAAGTCCGGCCACGTTTGCATGCGCAGTGCCCCAAATTTGAAGTAGGAGGACCGACCAAGCATCTTTTTCCATCTCCCGGTTCCTAAAATCCATGCCATATACACGTCCCCTGATAGGGGACGTAACAGGGATTAAACTGATAAGAATAGTACTACTTAACACACCACTCCTATCTGGTGGCACAGTAGATTGCACGCGCAGTGCCCCAAATTTGAAGTAGGAGGAACGACCAAGCATCTTTTTCCACCTCCCGGTTCCTAAAATCAATGCCATATACACGTCCCCTGATAGGGAATGTAATAGGGATTCAAATTATAAGAATAGTACTACTTAACACACCACTCATATCTGGTGACACAGTAGATTGCACGCGCAGTGCCCCAAATTTGAAGTAGGAGGACCGACCAAGCATCTTTTTCCATCTCCCGGTTCCTAAAATCCATGCCATATACACGTCTCCTGGCGCCGCAACTGCCTCTGGGAACCTTACCATGGGTCCCAGGCTCCATGTCTTGTTATTCTCTGTCTGGGAAATTATCTATCTATCTATCAAATCTATCTATTTATCTATCAAATCTATCTATCTATTGTATCTATCAAATGTATCTATTGCATCTATTGATCTATCTATCTAATCTATGTATCTATCTATCAAATCTATCTCGTGGCCGGACTGTTTTGTGACAGCCACTTGTGTTTCGGCCAAATGTCCTTCGGCCAAATGTCCATCGGCTAAATGTCCGGCCACAATTGCATGAGCAGTGCCCCAAATTTGAAGTAAGAGGACTGACCAAGCATCTTTTTCCATCTCCCAGTTCCTAAAATCCATGCCATATACACGTCCCCTGATAGGGGACGTAACAGGGATTAAACTGATAAGAATAGTGCTACTTAACACACCTTATAATAATGCAGAGAGAGGCAATGCAGAGAGAGGAGTCTGAAGAAGAGGAGTAAGAGGAGGAAGGTGGCTTTGAGGAGGTGGAAGACCAAACACAGCAGGCGTACCAGGGGGCTTGTTGTCACCTTTCGGGGACCCTTGGTGTTGTACGTGGCTGGGTGGAGGAAGAGACCTTCAATGACATCAGTGAGGACAAGGAACGGGACATGGCTAGCTTGGTATCCAACCTTGTGCAAATGGGGAGTTTGCGGTTGTGCAAATGGACTGTTTGTGGTTGTTTGCAGTGCGTTAAACGGGGAGTTTGGTGTGTCACTGTGAAGCGGGCGTAACCCTTACACTTCCGGATCGATACAACATCATACCTGATGTTTTAAAGCACGTTATTCCAAACAATTTAGGAATGTTAGGTGATTTATGCCCTTTATGTATTAAAACCAGACTCTGCATCAACTATGTAATTTTTCGTGGGAAATTTGCCATGGATCCCCCTCCGGCATGCCACAGTCCAGGTGTTACTACCCTTGAAACAACTTTTCCATCACTATTGTGGCCAGAAAGAGTCCCTGTGGGTTTTAAAATTTGCCTGCCTATTGAAGTCAATGGCGGTTCACCCGGTTCACCCGTTCGCGAACATTTGCGGACGTTCGCGTTTGCTGTTCGCGAACGGAAAATGTTAAGTTTGCAACATCACTAGTTATGAATAGAGATTATTATGTATCTGAAGCCTTATGACAATTAAATAACCCCTGTGATTATTCTATTCTGGATAGAAATCCTACAAATGACTATAGGAGACTATTAGTGGACATTTTGGATGATGGTGTTGAACATGGATTTCTTGATGAAAATACGGCGGTTTTCCTCAGTGTTACATGTCCAAAAATTCCCATGTTCCACCTTTTTCCAAAGGTCCATAAGTCTTTAGTAAATGTAAAGGGCCGCCCTATAGTCAGCGGTATTAACTCGCTATTAGAACAACTCTCCCAGTGGTTGGATACTATTCTACAACCTCTGGTTAGTGCTCTTCCCTCATACACTAGAGATTCAAAACACATACTCAAACTTTTAGCAGATTTTAAGTGGGATTTCCATTATAGCTGGATTTCAGTGGATGTCGTCTCTTTGTATTCCACTATCCCCCACTCTAAAGGTATTGAGGTGGTAGAATACTTCCTCAGGACATTTACAGACTATACAACTGATTTCCAGATATACATTGTACGTGTTCTTGAATTTCTACTAACGCACAATTTCTTTTCGTTTGAGGGGCGCTACTATGTACAAAAGTGTGGAACTGCTATGGGGGCTAAATATGCCCCCTCATATGCCAATTTATATTTAGGCAAATTGGAAATTGACAGCATTTTTGGAGACAGTAACCCCTTTAGGTCCTATATATGTTTTTACAAAAGATATATAGACGACCTTCTCTTGATTTGGTCTGGCTCCCATTCTGAGATTGTCCACTTTATGGAAAGGCTAAATTGCAACAATTTAAATCTGAGTTTCACATATACTTCAGACTCTACCTGTATTAACTATCTTGACTTATGCCTTATAGGGGATGCTGAAGGGCCTATCCATACCAAGGTATACCGCAAGCCTATCTCCGGCAACACCCTCCTGCACTCCTCCAGCTGTCACCCTAAAAACACCTCATATGCAGTAGCTAAAGACAGTTTGTTAGACTCAAAAGAAATTGTAGCAGACAAATGGACTACATGCAGGAGGCCAAGTTGCTAGAGACCAGACTTAAAGAAAGGAACTATGCCCGAAGTCATATTGCAGAAGCCAAAAATAAAGTAGATCATCTTGAGAAGGACACTCTATTAGAGGATAAGTCCCAAGGTAATGCAGACAGATTTAAAGGGGTTCATTTTTTAATGACTTTTAGTGCCCAATACCCACAAATCTGCAGTATTATCAAGAAACATCTCCCCCTTTTGGCTGCAGATGACAAACTTGTAGAGACTGTCAGACAAGGTATTAGGTGTTCTTACAAGAAATTCCCTACACTTGCTTCCATCTTAGCTCCGACAAAACTCAAACAGATAACACGTCCATCCAATTCATGGCTCAAACATTTAGGCATGTTCAAGTGTGGTCATCGTAAGTGCAAACCGTGTGATTATGCACTAGTGGCCCCTGAGTTTACATTGTCAGTCACTGGTCGGACAAACCCCATTAAGACCTGCCTTAATTGCAAGAGTACTGATGTAATTTTCTTGATCTTATGCACAAAATGCAACGTTCAGTACGTTGGATTAACCTCTAGGGATATTAACTCCTGGATCAGGGAACATTTCTCAACAATTTCTAGGGGTACATCAACCACGCCCCTATTTCATCATTTTGCCACTAATCATGACTGTAGTCTTAATTCTTTTAGGTGGACAGCTATTGAGAAAGCCCGGGTACCAAACCGGGGGGTAATCTGGAGAATATCCTGGCTAAACGTGAAGTTTACTGGATCTTTGTACTGAAAACTAGACTCCCATTTGGTTTGAATTCTAAATACGACCTGATTAATTTTTGGGAGTGAATTTCTAGTTTCGACCTGTTCCCTTCTATACATATATGTATAATATCAATTATTGTATCTAAAACTTAGATACTTTGCAATTACAATTTTTTCATTGCTTTTTTATTTTTAATTTGTACATACATGTATTATTATAAATTACTAATTTCCTGTATATATTTCCAAGAATTTATCTTTCACTTTTAAATTCTTATCCTCATTGTACTCTTATATCTTTACTACTAACAAGGCCTCAGAAACTTAGTATATATATTCAAGTTGCTATAAGCTCATGTGTCTAATCCAACTATCATTCTATTTGTACATCTATCTGCCTTGTTTGCAAATTGGTCATCTGATATTACAATATACTTGTGTGTATTATTATGCTTTGCTGGATATTTCTGCATTTTCTTACATATTTAATAGATCAGCATTATGTGATATTTTATGACACTTCAATGCACCTTTTGTGTTTATTATTCTGTATAATGTCCTTCATTTGGCTTGTATATTATGAAAGTGTACTCTATTCAAACTATTTGTATATATTCTGGTCTGTTTTTTTAGCTTGTTCTTTCTGTACTTTCTGCTAATACCTATGAATTGTTATGCACTGGCATAAGGGGATAACCTATTGTTTGGTAGTTGTATGGGCGTGTTTTATACTTTAGGTTTTAACCTATCAGAATGTAACTTTAGGCTTTTAAGTAATTCACATCTGTGACACCTAGGGCTTTGATTACGGCTGAGTGCCGAAACATGTAAGCCATTGGTGTCACGCTCACACACCATTTGTTTGTTGCTCCCTTCAGCCTATGTTTGGCTATTTTAAACTTTTGCTAATAAACTTCATTTTATGTACTCTATGCTGGATCCTATCTCCATTTTTGCCTTCATCTAACACCAGCTGTGGATCCTGCTGTTCCTCTTAGCATGTTTGTAACCCCGGGTGAAGACTATCCCACCCCTTCACACACGTCAATCTACACGTCATCACTGACATCACTGTTTGGAGCCAAGTTTGGAGCCGAGTGCCGCGCCCAAGTACCTGGTAGGAGGTCGCACTGGGAGGTAGCAGTGTCATGCTCTCCGAGTAAGCTCTCGGCCTTTTGGTGTACAGTCTCCCGGATGTCTTGCAGAAATCCTCTGATGGCGGACGAACAAGTCTCGGTAACTCTAGCACTACAGTACATGGGGTGAGTGGATATTTGGTTCTAAGTTCCGGGAACAACTTTGTAAGCTTTTTTGCTGTATACATTTTCCTTCTCATGTACCATAACCCTTTCACACCATTTTTTCAATAAGATAAATACTATAAATTCTTTAAAATATAATTGTTCTTCAAAAATTTTATTTTTATATATACACACACAATATACTGTATCCATATACTGTAGATATATAGTGAAAAAATATTACTTTCTACTTGTAATATGAGCACAAGAATAAGAGAGCTATTGATTTGACTTTAGCGGTGTTAGTGCTCAGTAGCACTAATATTTTTGCTCCCCGTTTATAATCTAATCCAATATGTTTTTTCAGTCACCTGTACACTACACTGGAACAGCAATTCTGCCTTTTTTCTGTCATAGTTATTTTGAAAATAGTTAGACCCACTGAAATAAAATAACCTAGGTCAGATTTCTCACCTACTCTCAAACCTAAGCCAAAATATTTCCATGTTCATCATCATGTGCATAATATCCTCCTACCCACAAAATATATTTCATTGGAGTATATTTCTTAGTGGAAATGGGCTTTAATGTATCTACTTTGCAAATTGTTCATCTTTTCATCTGAAACACAGTGAGGGATCTTGGTTGTCAGATCCTGGTTTCACTTAGCTGAAAATTCAGTGTTAGAAAACATAATTTAACTTAGGAGCGGCAGAATATAAATAGGCTAAAAAATAGCACAAAAAAAATCTTCAAGGAGAGATATTATGTGTAATGATAGGAAATTATATAGAGGGCATGAGAAACATGGTCTTGTGCAGATGAACCTTCAAAGAAGCCAGAAAGAAGATGGAATTTAACCATTTTTTTGCTTTTTGAACTCTTAATTTTATTTTAACCCTTTTTTCTGCTAGAAGGGCAGGTATCATAGCAAAGAAGAGGTTAAATGTTTCAACATTCTTTATTTTGACCAAAAATATGTAAAGCCCGAGGATATAATATTAAATATCTGCACACTGAAGCCCGAATCACATTTCCATTGTAATAAATGATATAAAAAATTCATGCAAGCCTCTTATTTATTGTTGAATATGTTTATGCCATTGCTGTACAATATAAAGGGAAAAGTTTTGCATCACAGTTTTAATAAAATTTGTTTTTCTAAAATAAAATAAAAACTAGGCTATCCAAATATCCTGATACCAGAGGTGATTTTAATGAGTGAATAGTCTGTCTCACATCAGCATTCTTTCATTACATTTTGTAATATTTCATATTAAATTTACTTAGTAATTTTGATTGTATCATTGTAATTCTAGTGCATAAGCACACGTTGTCTGCGCCCAGATTTATCTATAAGAGTTTAATTTTAAAATGTTTTAAAACAATATAATGGAAGTGAATCAAATGTATTTCAAATATTGCTTCAATATGATTAAAAGTATTTTTTTTTTTAAACAAACGTGAATAGATAAAATAGTAATTGAAAAAAAGGAAACAATAAAAATCTTTTGGTAGCTTTATTATTATTATTATTATTATTATTATTATTATTGTGAGCATATTAGATCAATCAGTTTGAAACATGAAGCACATCTCACTATGGGCCCAAAAAAAGCATGGTGATAATGACAATGTTTTCCAAAGGGATCTATCTTGCTATCGAGATTGGCTGTGGAATTTTATAAAGGACTGAAATCTGTGTTTGAAGGTCATCTCGCCAAGAGGCATTTAACTATACTTCTCTGAGAGAGGCGATACTTCTATGACACAGGCAGAATGTTTAAAGCACCATCGTCACCTGCAGTGAAGGTGTAATGTAAATGAAACCTTTTGTTACAATACAATAGAGAAATTAGGACATGAATAATTAAACTACAGAAGCTGAGGGGTGGGTATATTGTACATGTGTATAAACTGTATTATATTATATAGGTATTCAATTGTAAAATGTCTTTTTGCAATTAAAATAAATGTATCTTTAACTTTTGGAGTGTTTTTTTTTAGGAAGAAGATTTTGTGTTAATATCCCATAGAAAACAGTTGATTATGGTTTTTTATTTTACTTTGCACTGAGCAAAACATTTTTTTTACCTGATGGGTTAGAATTATTCAGTTTTTATAGCTGATATAAGCTAACACTGAATGTGTTTTTCTGAACAACCATGTTCTATATTAATAACACATTTACATATGTATTATTTGAACTGGTACTGCTCAGAAACCACTTTTAGATTTAGTGAATGCACATTCTATGGCCTAGATTTAGAGTTCGGCGTTAGCCGTGAAAACCAGCGTTAGAGGCTCCTAACGCTGGTTTTAGGCTACCGCCGGTATTTGGAGTCAGTGATTAAAGGGTCTAACGCTCACTTTTCATCCGCGACTTTTCTATACCGCAGATCCCCTTACGTCAATTGCGTATCCTATCTTTTCAATGGGATCTTCCTAACGCCGGTATTTAGAGTCGTTTCTGAAGTGAGCGTTAGAGCTCTAACGACAAAACTCCAGCCGCAGGAAAATAGCAGGAGTTAAGAGCTTTCTGGGCTAACGCCGGTTCATAAAGCTCTTAACTACTGTACCCTAAAGTACACTAACACCCATAAACTACCTATGTACCCCTAAACCGAGGTCCCCCCACATCGCCGCAACTCGATTACATTTTTTTAACCCCTAATCTGCCGACCGCAACCTACGTTATATTTATGTACCCCTAATCTGCTGCCCCTAACACCGCCGACCCCTGTATTATATTTATTAACCCCTAACCTGCTCCCCACAACGTCGCCGCCAGCTACTTACAATAATTAACCCCTAATCTGCCGACCGCAAAGCGCCGCCACCTACGTTATCCTTATGTACCCCTAATCTGCTGCCCCTAACACCGCCGACTCCTATATTATATTTATTAACCCCTAATCTGCCCCCCTCAACGTCGCCGACACCTGCCTACACTTATTAACCCCTAATCTGCCGAGCGGACCTGAGCGCTACTATAATAAAGTTATTAACCACTAATCCGCCTCACTAACCCTATCATAAATAGTATTAACCCCTAATCTGCCCTCCCTAACATCGCCGACACCTAACTTCAATTATTAACCCCTAATCTGACGACCGGAGCTCACCGCTACTATAATAAATGGATTAACCCCTAAAGCTAAGTCTAACCCTAACACTAACACCCCCCTAAGTTAAATATAATTTTAATCTAACGAAATTAATTAACTCTTATTAAATAAATTATTCCTATTTAAAGCTAAATACTTACCTGTAAAATAAACCCTAATATAGCTACAATATAAATTATAATTACATTGTAGCTATTTTAGGATTAATATTTATATTACAGGTAACTTTGTAATTATTTTAACCAGGTACAATAGCTATTAAATAGTTAAGAACTATTTAATAGTTACCTAGTTAAAATAATAACAAAATTACCTGTAAAATAAGTCCTAACCTAAGTTATAATTAAACCTAACACTACCCTATCAATAAATTAATTAAATAAAATACCTACAATTACCTACAATTAACCTAACACTACACTATCAATAAATAAATTAAATACAATTTCTACAAATAAATACAATTACATAAAGTAACTAAAGTACAAAAAATAAAAAAGAACTAAGTTACAAAAAATAAAAAAATATTTACAAACATAAGAAAAATATTACAACAATTTTAAACTAATTACACCTACTCTAAGCCCCCTAATAAAATAACAAAGCCCCCCAAAATAAAAAAATTCCCTACCCTATTCTAAATTAATAGAGTTAAAAGCTCTTTTACCTTACCAGCCCTTAACAGGGCCCTTTGCGGGGCATGCCCCAAGAAAATCAGCTCTTTTGCCTGTAAAAAAAAACATACAATACCCCCCCCAACATTACAACCCACCACCCACATACCCCTAATCTAACCCAAACCCCCCTTAAATGAACCTAACACTAAGCCCCTGAAGATCTTCCTACCTTGTCTTCACCATCCAGGTATCACCGATCCGTCCTGGCATCCGGTGCTGAAGAGGTCCAGAAGAGGCTCCAAAGTCTTCCTCCTATCCGGCAAGAAGAGGACATCCGGACCGGCAAACATCTTCTCCAAGCGGCATCTTCGATCTTCTTCCATCCGGTGCGGAGCGGGTCCATCTTGAAGCAGCCGACGCGGATCCATCCTCTTCTTCCGGCGTCTCCCGACGAATGACGGTTCCTTTAAGGGACGTCATCCAAGATGGCGTCCCTCGAATTCCGATTGGCTGATAGTATTCTATCAGCCAATCGGAATTAAGGTAGGAATATTCTGATTGGCTGATGGAATCAGCCAATCAGAATCAAGTTCAATCCGATTGGCTGATCCAATCAGCCAATCAGATTGAGCTCGCATTCTATTGGCTGTTCCGATCATCCAATAGAATGCGAGCTCAATCTGATTGGCTGATGTTTGCCGGTCCGGATGTCCTCTTCTTGCCGGATAGGAGGAAGACTTTGGAGCCTCTTTTGGACCTCTTCAGCACCGGTTGCCAGGACGGATCGGTGATACCTGGATGGTGAAGACAAGGTAGGAAGATCTTCAGGGGCTTAGTGTTAGGTTTATTTAAGGGGGGTTTGGGTTAGATTAGGGGTATGTGGGTGGTGGGTTGTACGTTTTTTTTTACAGGCAAAAGAGCTGATTTTCTTGGGGCATGCCCCGCAAAGGGCCCTGTTCAGGGCTGGTAAGGTAAAAGAGCTTTTAACTCTATTAATTTAGAATAGGGTAGGGAATTTTTTTATTTTGGGGGGCTTTGTTATTTTATTAGGGGGCTTAGAGTAGGTGTAATTAGTTTAAAATTGTTGTAATATTTTTCTTATGTTTGTAAATATTTTTTTATTTTTTGTAACTTAGTTCTTTTTTATTTTTGGTACTTTAGTTAGTTTATGTAATTGTATTTATTTGTAGAAATTGTATTTAATTTATTTATTGATAGTGTAGTGTTAGGTTAATTGTAGGTAATTGTAGGTATTTTATTTAATTAATTTATTGATAGGGTAGTGTTAGGTTTAATTATAACTTAGGTTAGGATTTATTTTACAGGTAATTTTGTAATTATTTTAACTAGGTAACTATTAAATAGTTCTTAACTATTTAATAGCTATTGTACCTGGTTAAAATAATTACCAAATTGACTGTAAAATAAATATTAATCCTAAAATAGCTACAATATAATTATAATTTATATTGTAGCTATATTAGGATTTATTTTACATGTAAGTATTTAGCTTTAATTAGGAATAATTTATTTAATAAGAGTTAATTAATTTCGTTAGATTTAAATTATATTTAAGTTAGGGGGGTGTTAGTGTTAGGGTTAGACTTAGCTTTTAGGGGTTAATCCATTTATTATAGTAGCGATGAGCTCCGGTCGTCAGATTAGGGGTTAATAATTGAAGTTAGGTGTCGGCGATGTTAGGGAGGGCAGATTAGGGGTTAATACTATTTATGATAGGGTTAGTGAGGCGGATTAGGGGTTAATAACTTTATTATAGTAGCGCTCAGGTCCGCTCGGCAGATTAGGGGTTAATTATTGTAAGTAGCTGGCGGCGACGTTGTGGGGGGCAGGTTAGGGGTTAATAAATATAATATAGGGGTCGGCGGTGTTAGGGGCAGCAGATTAGGGGTACATAGGGATAATGTAAGTTGCGGCGGTTTACGGAGCGGAAGATTAGGGGTTAATAATATAATGCAGGGTTCAGCGATAGCGGGGGCGGCAGATTAGGGGTTAATAAGTGTAAGTTTAGGGGTGTTTAGACTCGGGGTTCATGTTAGAGTGTTAGGTGCAGACGTAGGAAGTGTTTCTCCATAGGAAACAATGGGGCTGCGTTAGGAGCTGAACGCTGCTTTTTTGCAGGTGTTAGGTTTTTTTTCAGCTCAAACAGCCCCATTGTTTCCTATGGGAGAATCGTGCACGAGCACGTTTTTGAGGCTGGCCGCGTCCGTAAGCAACTCTGGTATCGAGAGTTGCATTTGCGGTAAAAATGCTCTACGCTCCTTTTTTGGAGCCTAACGCAGCATTTTTTTGAACTCTCGATACCAGAGTTAATTTTATGGTGCGGCCAGAAAAAAGCCCGCGGAGCGTTAACAGCCCATCTACCGCCAAACTCCAAATCTAGGCCTTTGTCTTTTAAACAGAATACACAGCCCCTCCCCACTACCAAAATCCAAGATCATTAGTGATGCGTGCAGATTTTTGCTCAAACAGCGATCCCTATTATTTCCTATTGAAGGCACATAACCACTCATTGGGACAGAGATGGAGAGCTCACATTTTATAAAATATCACCCGCCCACAGATTGCAAGACTGGTGAGGTACAAAAATATAATTTCTCCTGGGTCTGACAATCTTTTTATCTTCAGGCCCTAGATAAAAATGAACTACACCAAAGTTGGATTAAGGGCCCTTTAAGAAACCTTAGAGCAATTTCTTTCCTTTCATGGATCTACAATGTGTTTTTTCTTTATGTCTTATGAGTAGGGTAACATAGGGACACATATGAAAAATACATATGTCAGGACTTTTTCCAGGGCTGTTTAAAGAAATGTTCTGTATAAGAACCCTGACATATGTATTTTTCATATGTGTCCCTTTTTAAAGCGGCAATATGGTCACCCTACTTATGAGGTGTGTCTCTTTTTACTAATAGAGATGTGGGAGTCTTTCTTATCATCCATTAGGCTTCTATACCATTGTAACTCTGTGTAACTCTGAGGCAGCGGACTTGGGGCGATGGGGAAATGGTGATGCCGTTAACAGGGATAGAAAAGTCAGAAGTCGGGGTAGTGCTTGAGGGGGGGATTAGAAGGAGCTCAGTCTTGGACATGTTAATCTTTAGGTGGTGAGAGGCAACCCAGGAAGAAATACCAGATAAGCAGTCACTGACATGAGAAAGGACAGAGGGAGAGAGAACAGTGGTGAAGAGGTAAATCTGTGTGTCATCAGCATAGTGGTGATATTTTAAGCCATAACTGTTGATAAGTTTACCCAGTGAAGAAGTATACATGGAGAAGTGTAGAGGACCCAGAACAGATCATTGAGGTATTCCAACAGACAGAGGCATTGGAGAGGAGGAGTCACCAGCAAATGACACAGAAAAAGACCTGTGAGAAAGATAGGAGTGAATCCAAGAAAGAGCAGTGTCTCAGAGGCCAAAAGAGCTAAGGGTCTGTAGGAGGAGGGGTGATCAGCTGTGTCGAAGGCAGCTGAGAGGTCAAGTAAGATGAGTATAGAATAGTGGCCATTACTTTTAACAGAGAGAAGATCATTAATAACCTTGGTAAGTGGTGAGTGTTTTGGGGCGGAATTAAGATTGCAGGGGTAAAGCAAGGAGTTGGTGGCCAGGAAGTGGGTTAGGTGATTGTAAACTAGTTTTTCAAATAATTTTGATGTCAGTGGAAGCAGTGATATGGGGCGGTAACTTTTAGGGGAAATATGGTCAAGCGAGGGTTTTTTGAGTATGGGAGTTACTTCTGCGTGTTTGAAAGAAGATGGGAATGAACCGGTTGAGAGAGATAGGTTGAAGATGTGAGGAAGAGCAGGAGTTAGGGTGAAAGACAGGGAAGGTATTAGATGGGAAGGGATAGAGTCAATCGGGCAGGTAGTGAGGTGTGAGAAAGATAGTAAGGAAGAAATTTCATTCTTAGTGACTGTATGGAAGATGCAGAGGGTGGCAGAGGGAGTAACTGGGCCTATTGTTGAAATATTGCAGGTTGATGTTGGGATGTTGCTTTGGATAGTACGTCTTTTGTTTAAAAGGTTTTTCTGTCAGGTCTGTAGGTTTGCTTGGCTAAGTGAAGGGCAGAAGTGTATGAACAAAGAATAAACTTATAGTGTATGAAATCAGGTTCAGAGTGAGTTTTCCTCCAGTCGCACTCATCAGTATGAGAGCATTTTTGCAAATAGCGTGTTTGGTAAGAGTGCCAAGGCTTTAACTGACGGCGTGATGTTTTGCGCAGTCGAGAAGTGGCAAGTGTGTCTAGTGCAGATGAGAGAGTTTTGTCATTGTGGACTGTAGCGAGATCAGGGCAGGTTATAGTAGAAATGTGAGGGAGAAGATCTTGAATGATTTTTGAAAATTGGAGCGAATCCACAGCATGTAGATTTCTACAGGTGTGGGGGAGGGATGGAGAAGTGGGTTTAGCTGTTGCATAAATATTATAGGTGACTAGGTGATGGTCTGAAATGGGAAAAGGGTGACAGGTGAGATCAGATATAGAGCAGAGGTTGGAAAATACCAGGTCGATGGAGTGTCCATTACATTGAGTAAGGAATAGGGTGGATTTTGAGAGACCGAAAGAGGATGTGAGTGAAAGAAATTTAGAGGCAGCAGGGGCAGATCGGTTGTCAATGGGAATGTTGAAGTGCCCAAGAATTAGGGTTGGTATATTTAGAGAGATAAAGTGAGCAAGCCAGGCGGAAAAGTTGTCAAGGAATTGGGTGGTCAGTCCAGGAGGGCGATAGATGACTGCCACTCTGAGGGAGAGGGGGGAGAACAGGCGAATACAGTGGATTTCAAAGGAGGAAAAAAAGAGAGATGGGATTGGAGGTAGGTACTGATAAGTGCAGGAGGGAGAGAGCACAATCCCAACACCGCCGCCATGTTTCTCAACTGGCCTTGGGGTATGGCTAAAGTGGAGACCACCATGTGTGAGAGCAGCAGTGGAAAGGGTGACAGAAGAAGATAAACAGGTTTTGGTAATTTCTAAAAGGTTGAAGTATTTGATATAAACAGGTCATGAATGGTTGTAAGTTTGTTGAACACAGAACAAGAGTTCCATAGTGCAGAAGTGAAAGGAGTGTGTATGTATGGGATGCATTGGATGGAAATGAGGTTATGTGTGTTCCTTTTGTAAAAGTTTCTATAAGGAGTGCGTGATTGGGTAATGGTGGGAAGTGGGTAGGCCCAGGATTTGGAGAGATGTCGCCTGATGCTAATAGCAGCAAGATGGAAAGTAGGAGTAGGTGAGAATTCGATTTATAGCACTGTGGGTATTTCTGTGAGGTGGTGCAGTTTATTGATATAGATTTTAAAATAGAAAGTAGTTCATGAGAGCTAAGGTATGGAGTAGAAAGGAGAGAGGGTCTATACAAACTACATGGGAGAATGGTAAGATATGAGCACGTGAGTCTGCTTGTGGAATAGGCATGAGACTGTTAAAAGCAGTCCTGAAAACATACCAGAACATTAAGTGCAAAAGACTGTGTGTGAAATGAAAATATTTTGCTTGCCTCAAATCTTCTTTAAATTTTGTTCAATTCTTGTATAATTCTTAGTGCTGCCACTTAAAGATGGTCACTTAGGCAGATAGGAGCTGAGAGAGATGGAATGCTCTGCAAATGCTAAACCCCCTGTAAATGCTTCCCCTTAGCTGGTCTTAAATTTATAAGGCTTCATCAGGCAGCTGAGTTTACTAAATTGATTGATTGGAGACAGGGAGATAAGTAACACCCAGGTGAGAAGACTAAGAATTATAACAAGATCAGAGGGACAGGTGCAATAAAGGAAATTGGGTGTGGATTAATTAATTAAGGAAAGATAAAGAATAAATAGATGCATATGCTGGGGACATGACATGAGCAGATTATAGGAGTAGACAGAGGTTTAAAGGAACGTACTAGGGGTTAAGAATAGTGTAATAGATCCAGGAAAGAACAGAGGTTTAAAGGGACGTACCAGGGGTTAAAAACAGTGTAATAGACCCAGGAAAAAACAGAGGTTTAAAGAGATGTACATATGTGTATATATGTGTTGTATATATGTGTATAGGTATGTATGCGTGCACACATTCATTTACACCTATAAACTAATAAATACACATGTATGCACATATATACACATACACACACACACACACACACATATATATATATATATATATATATATATATATATATTTATATATATATATATAATTCAATGTAAATATTTGCATAGGAAATTAGTACATCTAAGCAAGTATCCCCGCTTGCTTTCCCCCAGAAATTCTTAATATGAAATGTTTCCAATGCACACGAGAATTGTGGGTAAGATATGCAAATTAGGTATGCAAATTCTCAGTTTTTTTGTTTCAAAAATACTGTTTTAACACAGCGATCCTTTTAAACAGGAATATGACAGCAAACCAGAAATCACTCACTAGACAAGCCTGTTTCGTTCTTTTTAGAACTCATCAGTAGGAGATAGATTTCTGGTTGCTGCATTGGAAAAGCTATTTTCATGGTTAAACCAAAATTCGTTAAAATTATGGGGGGGAGATAAAAAACTGAAATTAAAATCCTCCATGTCTCAAAATTAATTCAATGTAAATATTTGCATAGGAAATTAGTACATCTAAGCAAGTATCCCCGCTTGCTTTCCCCCAGAAATTCTTAATATGCAATGTTTCCAATGCACACGAGAATTGTGGGTAAGATATGCAAATTAGGTATGCAAATTCTCAGTTTTTTTGCTTCAAAAATACTGTTTTAACACAGCGATCCTTTTAAACAGGAATATGACAGCAAACCAGAAATCACTCACTAGACAAGCCTGTTTCGTTCTTTTTAGAACTCATCAGTAGGAGATAGATTTCTGGTTGCTGCATTGGAAAAGCTATTTTCATGGTTAAACCAAAATTCATTAAAATTATGGGGGGAGGGGATAAAAAACTGAAATTAAAATCCTCCATGTCTCAAAATTAATTCAATGTAAATATTTGCATATCAAATTAGTACATCTAAGCAAGTATCCCCGCTTGCTTTCCCCCAGAAATTCTTAATATGCAATGTTTCCAATGCACACGAGAATTGTGGGTAAGATATGCAAATTAGGTATGCAAATTCTCAGTTTTTTTGCTTCAAAAATACTGTTTTAACACAGCGATCCTTTTAAACAGGAATATGACAGCAAACCAGAAATCACTCACTAGACAAGCCTGTTTCGTTCTTTTTAGAACTCATCAGTAGGAGATAGATTTCTGGTTGTTGCATTGGAAAAGCTATTTTCATGGTTAAACCAAAATTCGTTAAAATTATGGGGGGGGGGGATAAAAAACTGAAATTAAAATCCTCCATGGAGGATTTTAATTTCAGTTTTTTATCCCCCCCATAACGCAGCCCCATTGTTTCCTATGGGGAAACACTTCCTAAGGCCTAGATTTGGAGTTCGGCGGTAAAAGGGCTGCTAACGCTCCGCGGGCTTTTTTCTGGCCGCACCATAAATTTAACTCTGGTATCGAGAGTTTAATCAAATGCTGCGTTAGGCTCCAAAAAAGGAGCGTAGAGCATTTTTACCGCAAATGCAACTCTCGATACCAGAGTTGCTTACGGACGCGGCCGGCCTCAAAAACGTGCTCGTGCACGATTCCCCCATAGGAAACAATGGGGCTGTTTGAGCTGAAAAAAAACCTAACACCTGCAAAAAAGCAGCGTTCAGCTCCTAACGCAGCCCCATTGTTTCCTATGGGGAAACACTTCCTACGTCTGCACCTAACACTCTAACATGTACCCCGAGTCTAAACACCCCTAACCTTACACTTATTAACCCCTAATCTGCCGCCCCCGCTATCGCTGACCCCTGCATATTTTTTTAAACCCCTAATCTGCCGCTCCGTAAACCGCCGCAACCTACGTTATCCCTATGTACCCCTAATCTGCTGCCCTAACATCGCCGACCCCTATATTATATGTATTAACCCCTAATCTGCCCCCCTCAACGTCGCCGACACCTGCCTACACTTATTAACCCCTAATCTGCCGAGCGGACCTGAGCGCTACTATAATAAAGTTATTAACCCCTAATCCGCCTCACTAACCCTATCATAAATAGTATTAACCCCTAATCTGCCCTCCCTAACATCGCCGACACCTAACTTCAATTATTAACCCCTAATCTGCCGACCGGAGCTCACCGCTATTCTAATAAATGTATTAACCCCTAAAGCTAAGTCTAACCCTAACACTAACACCCCCCTAAGTTAAATATAATTTTTATCTAACGAAATAAATTAACTCTTATTAAATAAATGATTCCTATTTAAAGCTAAATACTTACCTGTAAAATACATCCTAATATAGCTACAATATAAATTATAATTATATTATAGCTATTTTAGGATTAATATTTATTTTACAGGTAACTTTGTAATTATTTTAACCAGGTACAATAGCTATTAAATAGTTAAGAACTATTTAATAGTTACCTAGTTAAAATAATAACAAATTTACCTGTAAAATAAATCCTAACCTAAGATATAATTAAACCTAACACTACCCTATCAATAAAATAATTAAATAAACTACCTACAATTACCTACAATTAACCTAACACTACACTATCAATAAATTAATTAAACACAATTCCTACAAATAAATACAATTAAATAAACTAGCTAAAGTACAAAAAATAAAAAAGATCTAAGTTACAGAAAATAAAAAAATATTTACAAACATAATAAAAATATTACAACAATTTTAAACTAATTACACCTACTCTAAGCCCCCTAATAAAATAACAAAGCCCCCCAAAATAAAAAATTCCCTACCCTATTCTAAATTAAAAAAGTTACAAGCTCTTTTACCTTACCAGCACTGAACAGGGCCCTTTGCGGGGCATGCCCCAAGAATTTCAGCTCTTTTGCCTGTAAAAGAATAAATACAATACCCCCCCCCCCAACATTACAACCCACCACCCACATACCCCTAATCTAACCCAAACCCCCCTTAAATAAACCTAACACTAAGCCCCTGAAGATCTTCCTACCTTGTCTTCACCATACCAGGTTCACCGATCCGTCCTGAAGAGCTCCTCCGATGTCCTGATCCAAGCCCAAGCGGGGGCTGAAGAGGTCCATGATCCGGTCAAAGTCTTCATCCAAGCGGGGCAGAAGAGGATCTTCCATCCGATTGAAGTCATCATCCAGGCGGCATCTTCTATGGTCTTCCATCCGGAGCGAAGCGGCAGGATCCTGAAGACCTCCAGCGCGGAACATCCATCCGGACCGACGACTGAACGACGAATGACTGTTCCTTTAAGGGACGTCATCCAAGATGGCGTCCCTCGAATTCCGATTGGCTGATAGGAACCAAGTATGAGATTTGAGATTAGTTTTCTATTAATGGCATATTTTTTATGATTTACATAAAGAAAAAGTGAGAAAAGTGTTGAAAACAAATATCACTTGCCAATTTTAAATTACCATTAAATTGTTTGTATCATCAAACTCTGTTCAGTATAAAACTGCCTTTACATTATGAAGAAATAGTAGAAACATGAAAAAAGAAAACTGATTCAGAGATAGTATTAGCAAATTATTTAAAAAGGCTTCATTTGCTAATAGGTTTGTAGTGGGCAGTATAAATTAGAAATAGAGGTGACTCTTCTCTGTAAAGGTGCTAAATATATAAAGACTGTACAAATATGAGACATTGTCATGCATTGTGTATCACTGATGTGCGGATTGGAATACATTTTGTATAAAAAAGGCCATTACCTAGATTTCAAGTTTTGCCTTATAGACGGTGCAAAACGAACGCAACAACAGTTTTGTTATTTCACCCTCTATAGTGCTGCCATTACAAGTTTTAAGAAGCCGCCTTGTGTGTGCGATATGGTTGCGATGAGCTCCATACCGCACAAAATTCAAGGGCTGAAAATACGTGCTCGTGCACGTTTTCCCCATAGACATCAATGGGGAGAGAATGTTTGAAAAAAACTAACACCTGAAGCGCGGAATGGCGATCGCCGTAACGCACCCCCATTGATCTCTATGGGGAAAAAAAAGTTACGTTTAAACCTAACACCTTAACATAAACCCCAAGTCTAAACACCCCTAATCTGCTGCCCCCAACATCGCCGACACGTAGATAAATTTATTAAGCCCTAATCTGCCGCTCCCAATATCACCACCACTGAATTAAACTTATTAACCCCTAATCTGCCGCTCCCAATATCGCCACCACTATAATAAAGTTATTAACCCCATTCCCCCGTACCCCAATGTTGCCCACACTATAATAAAGTTATAAACCCCTAATCCCTCGCACCCCAACATAGCCCACACTATAATATAGATATTAACCACTATTCTGCTGCTCCCCGACATCACTGCCACTGAATAAAGTTATTAACCCCTAAACCTCTGGCCTCCCACATCACTGCCACTAAATAAACCTATTTACCCCTAAACCGACAGCCCCCACATTGCAAAAACTAAATTAAATTATTATCCCCTAAGCCTAACAACCCCCTAACTTTAAATTAAAAATTACAAAATCCCTATCTTAAAATAAATAAAAACTTACCGGGGAAATTAAAATAATCTAAGTTTAAACTATAAATTAAACTAACTTTACTATTATACTAAAATTAAAATAACTATCAATTAAATAAATTAAATTACACATTAAAAATACCTAAAACTACTAAAAAAAAAAAAATCAACAATTACAAAAAATAAAAAATACTAAATTACAAAAAATCAAACAGAATTATCCAAAATAAAAACAATTACACCTAATCTAATAGCCCTATAAAAATAAGAAAGCCCCCCCACCCCCATATAATAAAAGAACCTAGCCTACAATAATCTACCAATAGCCCTTAAAAGGCCTTTTATAGGGTATTGCCCTAAAGAAATCAGCTATTTTACCTAAAAATAAAATACAAAGACCTCCCCAACAGTAAAACCCAATCAACCCCCCAAAATAAAAAACCTAACAAAAACATAAGCCATCCATTGCATGGGCATTGCATTCAGCTATTTTTCTTGCCCTGAAAAAGGGCATTTAGCTCTTTTATGAACGCCCTAACCCTAATCTAAAAGAAAAAACACCAGAAAAAAGTTAAAAAAAGCCCTAACACTAACCCCCGATGATCCACTTACAGTTTCTTAAATCCGGACATCCAGGTGGCTATAAGTCTTCATCCAGGCAGCGAGGTCTTTGTCCATCCATGCTGCGTCTTCTATCTTCATCCAGGCGGCATCTTCTATCTTCATCCTTGCGGAGCGGGTCCATCCTGAAGACATCCAGCGCGGAGCGTCCTCTTCATACAGTCGCCGCTGTACACTGAATCTTTAATGCAAGGGAGCTTTTTCAAAATGGTGTCCCTTGCATTCCTATTGGCTGATTTGATTTTTGAAATTCAAATCAGCCAATAGGATGAGAGCTACTGAAATCCTATTGGCTGTTAAAATCAGCCAATAGGATGAGAGCTACTGAAATTCTATTGACTATTCAAATAAGCCAATAGAATTTCAGTAGCTCTCATCCTATTTACTGATTTGAACAGCCAATAGGATCTTAGTAGCTCTTATCCTATTGGCTGATTTGAATTTCACAAATCAAATCAGCCAATAGGAATGCAAGGGACGCTATTTTGAAAAGATTTCCTTGCATTAAAGATTCAGTGTACAGCGGCAACCATATGAAGAGGATGCTCCGCGCCAGATGTCTTCAGGATGGACCCACTCCGTGCCACCGGGATGAAGATAGAAGATGCGTCTGGATGAAGATAGAAGACGCCGCATGGATGCATGAAGACCTCTCTGCCTGGATGAAGACTTCTCACCACCTGGATGTCTGGACTTTAGAAACAGTAAGTGGATCGTCGGGGGTTAGTGTTAGGTTTTTTATAACTTTTTTTGGGTGGATTTTTTTTAGATTACGGTTTGGGTGTTCTTAAAAGAGCTAAATACCCTTTTCAGGGCAAACAAAAGAGCTGAATGCCCTTTTAAGGATAATGCCCATACAAATGCCCTTTTCAGGGCAATAAGTAGCTTAGGTTTTTGTTAGAGTCAGGTTTTTTATTTTTGGGGGTTGGTTGGGTGGTGGGTTTTACTGTTGGGTGGTCTTTGTATTTTTTTCAGGTAAAAGAGCTGATTTCTTTAGGGCAATGCTCTACAAAAGTCCATTTTTTGAGTGCGGGACTGACGTTGCGTTACAGGCTAAAATGCTTGAGGTACAGCTATACCGACAAGATTCCTAATGGTTGTGTTCTGGTCATGGTCATTTTTTCAGCGTTTAAACCCGAACGCAAAACTTGTAATCTAGGTGCATGTTATAGTTGTAACTAACATACTAGTTAGCTATTAGACTGCAGATTGGAGAAGTATAAAATAAAGAGGTAAATAAGTATGTAGACCCGGCGTTTCATTTAAATTAATTTAATTTAAAGTTTAAGGAAAGGATTATGTCTTTAATTCAGGTTTTCATTTTCAATGTGGCCATAATGAGTAACTAAACATTCTACTTAGGATTCTCTACTGCCAAGTGGTAAATAGATAGCATAGGAGGACCAGAGACAGAAAGGAGGCTCACCCTAATCAGTATACTCAATCCATGACATCTCATTTTTATTTATTTATTTTTGTTAAATAGCCAGACAAAATGTATGCACTAGGGACCATTTTAAACTGTAACTAAATTACTACGCTAATTTCCTTTCAAACTAGATACAAGATGGTTCATCACAGCACTATGAAGGCAGGCTCCTCTATTCTGATTTGTATGATATTGGTATATGTTACCTAAATTCCTATGGAGGAGTGGTGCTAGCATTACTTTTTAAATGTACAAAAACATTTGGAACAAGGTTCCACAGACAGAAAATGCATTTCCTGTATAAGTCAGTTGAAATTCTTCCATCTTGTTCTTTTCTTATTTTAAGATCTGGAAAGACTATTTAGTTTTGGCTCGATTCTAATGTTAAACTGATATTTAGATTATTTTTATTTAATATATTGCTGCTCAAAACAGTAAAAACTATTGATAATGATAATTAAGAAACAGATATACAGTGTGAACAATAGTGCACAGTGTGATATTACACAAAGAATTTGAATATATAGAGCTCTTGAGCCGAATCCGTACAATATTAGGAGTATACTATAGAGATATCTGCGCTACGGAATAAATGATAATAATAATATAATATATATCACAGGTGTCCATATGGAAACACGGGACATAATTATATAATTTCATATATACCAATATACAGGTATATTATTATTTCTCCAATATCCAGTCCCACCGCAGGTAGCTATTGTTACCAATTATAACTGTCTCTAGTATAGAAACCACTATAGCGTCTATCTCCTAAGTATCCCTATGATTATAAGTATTGCCTGTAATTGAAGAAGGCCTGATAGCCAGTATTCAGGGACACAGTATCAATACACAGCAACATTGCTCGTGATAGGTATTTTAATCGTTTCTTTACCCATCTTTTAACAATGAAATAAAGGTTATATTTTAAGTGTATATTTCCTGCCTCTAATACTAGTCTGGGGATAGATTGCTAACAAAGCATTTTTTGTCTGTGGAATCTTGTTCCAAATGTTTTTGTACTTCCTTTAATGTGCCTAGCTAAATGGAAAAGGTTCACAAGAAATGTTTTGCAGTCACTGTACCACCTCCAAATATGCCATAGCATTCTTGCACATCAAACTTATTGTACAAATATTGTTTTATTTCATAGGTGGATTGGTCCATTGGTAAAGGCTTAGACTGCCATAAACTCTCTTTCAGACACCAAGGTATACTCAAATTATTTGTGTTCATATATTTAGGCCTGAGAGAAAAAAGAGACATTGACAGAGTGGTCTAGTTACCACCGCATCCTGTCTTACCAAGAGTTCCTCTATCAAAACAAAAGAAAGGAGCAGAAGAGATGGCACATTAGTCTCCACATGTACTGTGGTTCAATAGAATTCATGCAAAAGACATTGAGAGTACGGACTGGAAATTTCAGTACCTGAGATGGCAATAAAAGAACACTTTTTTGCCTCTGGTACTACCTTTACATTAGAAATAATTTACTTAACTTGGAATGTGTGCAATATTGTTTGGTGACATAAAACATGATACTTGAATGTGAGACCATAGGCTGATGTCTAGTTGGAAAATTGTAAAGCTGGCTTTCATTTTATTTTTGAAATTATTTCTCTTTAGTTGTAATTGTTATAATTATTATTATTATTATTATTATTATTATTATTATTATTATTACATGAAAGTTAGTTAATTTTATTGAATATAGGCGATGTTCCATCTAATTTTTTTGAGCTGTGTGTTCTTGACCTGTGCAGTTATTAGCCAAGTGATTAAAATGTGTGGACACTTTAAACTTGAGTTTAGTGAAACATGAACATGTTGTAAAGGTAGCACACTCAGTTATGATGCATCAGAGGGTCATGATTAGTCCAATATGATGTTCTCTTTTTTAATATGAACATATATGTCTTTTATTTCTATGTACTATATCAGACACAGACATATGGAAGCCCAAGGGCCTCATGCGCCCCTCTAAACAAGCCTTCACAGTCCCAGGTACAAAGCAGAAATAAGAATGTGTGCCATCCTTTTTGTAGCCCCAGGAAAAGGCAGAACTAAAAATGTGAGCTTTGGGGTGGGCAAAACTCCAAAAAGAGCCATCTGAAGGGGAGAAAAGCAGATATAGACCCCTATTTATCAACCCGTCAACTTACTTGCATTCGCCGGAATCAATACGCTCGCCTAACATCGCTGCCGCGGATTTGAATACATTCTCCAAAGTTACCAAAAAAGATGTCAAAAAGCTGCGCACCAAGAACGGGGCGATGAGCAGCAAACTGTTGTTAACTAACAGTCATCGATCTCGCTGCTCTTCGGCTTTTTCCCAGCTTTATTGGTATACTGTCACTAAACACCCACACTATACTAAAATGTTTTACCCCTTTACCGCCACTCCTGGACCCCGCCGCAACTAAATAAAGTTATTAACCCTTAAACCGCCACTCCCGGAGCCCACCGCTACTCTAATAAACTTATTAACCCCTAAACCACCACTCCCGGAGCCCACCGCCACCTACATTATACTTATTAACCCCTAATCTGCCACCCCCTACACCGCCGCCACCTACATTATGTTATTAACCCCTTATGTACCGCCAACTAAAATTATGTTATTAACCCCTAATCTGGCCCCCCTACACTGCTGCCACCTACATAACACTTATTAACCCCTAATCTGCCATCTCCAACTTCACAGCCACTATATTAAATGTATTAACCCCTAAACCTAAGTCGAAGCCTAACACCCCCTAACTTAAATCTAATTTAAATAAATATAAATAAAATTACTATCATTCACTAAATTATTCCTATTTAAAACGAAATACCTGTAAAATAAACCCTAAGCTAGCTACAATATAACTAATAGTTACATTGTAGCTATCTTATGGTTTATTTTTATTTTACAGGCAAATTTGTATTTATTTTAACTAGGTAGAATAGTTATTAAATAGTTATTAACTATTTAATAACTACCTAGCTAAAATAAATACAAAAGTACCTGTAAAATAAAACCTAACCTAAGTTACAATTACACCTAACACTACACTACAATTAAATACAATTAAACAAATTACATACAATTAAATAAATTATATACAATTATCTAAAGTACAAAAAAAACAAACACTAAATTACTGAAAATAATAAACAAATTACAGAAATTTAAACTAATTACACCTAATCTAATAGCCCTATCAAAATAAAAAAAAAGCCCCCCAAAATAAAAAAACCCTAACCTAAACTAAAATACCAATAGCCCTTAAAAGGGCCTTTTGCGGGGCATTGCCCCAAAGTAATCAGCTCTTTTACATGTAAAAAAAATACAAACAACCCCCCCAAAAGAAAAACCCACCACCCACATAACCAACCCCTCCAATAAAATACTAACTAAAAAAACCTAAGCTCCCCATTGCCCTGAAAAGGGCATTTGGATGGGCATTGCCCTTAAAAGGGCAGTTAGCTCTTTTGCAGGCCCAAAGCTCTAACCTAAAAATAAAACCCACCCAATGCACCCTTAAAAAAACCTAACACTAACCCCCTGAAGATTGACTTACCGGGAGACGTCATCATCCAAGCCGAGAAGAAGTGGTCCTCCAGATGGGCAGAAGTCTTCATCCAAGCCGGGCAGAAGTGGTCCTCCAGACGGCAGAAGTCTTCATCCAGACGGCATCTTCTATCTTCATCCATCCGGCGCGGAGCGGGTTCATCTTCAAGACATCCGACATGGAGCATCCTCTTTGGCCAATGACTACCCGACGAATGACGGTTCCTTTAAGTGACGTCATCCAAGATTGCATCAGCCAATAGCATTTTTTCTACCTTAATTCCGATTGGCTGAAAGAATTCTATCAGCCAATCGGAATCTAAGGGACGCCATCTTGGATTACGTTACTTTAAGGAACCTTCATTCGTCGGGTAGTCGTCGGCCAAAGAGGATGCTCCGCGTCGGATATCTTGAAGATGGACCCGCTCCGCGCTGGATGGATGAAGATAGAAGATGCCGTCTGGATGAAGACTTCTGCCGTCTGGAGGACCACTTCTGCCCGGCCTGGATGAAGACTTCTGCCCGTCTGGAGGACCACTTCGCCGAGCTTGGATGAAGACGTCTCCCAGTAAGTCGATCTTCAGGGGGTTAGTGTTAGGTTTTTTAAGGGTGTATTGGGTGGGTTTTATTTTTAGGTTAGGGTTTTGGGTCTGTAAAAGAGCTTACTGCCCTTTTAAGGGCAATGCCCATCCAAATGCCCTTTTCAGTGCAATGGAGAGCTTAGGTTTTTTTAGTTAATATTTTTTTTTGGGGGGGGTTGGTTGTGTGGGTGGTGGGTTTTACTGTTGGCGGGGTTGTTTGTATTTTTTTTTATAGGTAAAAGAGCTGATTACTTTGGGGCAATGCCCCGCAAAAGGCCCTTCTAAGTGCTATTAGTAGTTTACTTTAGGCTAGGGTTTTTTTATTTTTGGGGGGCTTTTTTATTTTGATAGGGATATTAGATTAGGTGTAATTAGTTTAAATATCTGTAATTTGTTCATTATTTTCTGTAATTTAGTGGGGGGTTTTGTACTTTAGATAACTTTTATTGTATAGGTAAGTATTTTGTTTTAAATAGGAATAATTTAGTTAATGATAGTAATTTTATTTATATTTATTTAAATTAGATTTAAGTTAGGGGGTGCTAGGTTTAAGGGTTAATAAATTTAATATAGTGGCGGCGACGTTGGGGACGGCAGATTAGGGGTTAATAACATAATGTAGGTGGCGGTGGTGTTTGGGGTGGCAACTTAGGGGTTAATAAGTATAATGTAGGTGGCGGTGGTGTCGGGGGCGCAGATTAGGGGTGTTTAGACTCGGGGTACATGTTAGGGTGTTAGATGTAAACGTAACTTTATTCTCCCATAGGAATCAATGGGATATCGGGCAGCAGCGAACATGAGCTTTCGCTGCTTTCAGACTCCCATTGATTCCTATTGCATCAGCCGCCTCCAGGGCGGCGGATTGAAAACCAGGTACGCTGGGCCAGAATAGTGCCAAGAGTACATGGTAGAAATTTGTTAACTTACAAAAGTAGTCAGATAGTGCCGAATTTGTATTCAGAAAATCTGTAATGACGTAAGCATCAATCTGTGTCCGACTTTGACCGGCGGATTGTATGTTACGTCACAAAATTCTACTTTTGCCAGTCTGTAGGGTTTGATAATTAAGGGGAATCAGGCTCTCCACAATTACGCTGCGGAATTCCAGCGTATTTGCGGTTGACGGCTTGATAAATAGGCCTCATACTGTAACTTTACCCGAATTCCTTGTATCTTTGGAGATTTTTAGGGAACATTTTTTCATTTACTAATGTAATGTAAAGGCATTACTTTTTATGGGGTCCTAAGGCTTCTAAAATACTAATCTGCAGCCCTTGTGTGTTAGGAAATTGGCCCTCACAATACTATATGATGCAGCAAACAAAACACAGGGGAAAGAGAGGAGAGACAGAAATCACAATTTGAGAGAAAAGGGTGAGAGTGGACAGAGTAGAGAGATGAAGAATAAAGGAAAAGAGGAGGAGAGAAGAGAGAGAAACCAAAGAGGAAGGAAGAGAGTGGTTATAGGGCAAAGAAGATAGGAGGTGAGAGAGGGAAGTGAGAAAAGAGAAAATACAGATGGAAGAGGGAAGACAGGAAAGAGATAAGGAGAGAAAAGAAAGGAAATGGAGTGGTAGAGAGAGGGAGCAGAATGGAAAGGAGACAGGGAGTAGAGGAAGTGGAGGAGAGAAAAAGAATAAAGGAGAGGTAGAGAGATAGAGGAGTAAAGGGAAGAGAAAGGGGAGATGGGAGAAAAGAGAGAGAAGGAATAGAAACAAGAAAGAGAGAATGACAAAAAAGAAGGAAGGGAGGGAAAACAAAAAGAGAGAGAAAACAGAGAGACAGGGAGGTGAGGGAGCAGAGAAGAGAGGAGGATTAGGAGGAAGGAAGAGGAGAGAAAAGATTAGAGATGGAATGGGAGACAAGGAACAGAGAGAGAACCAAGAAAGAAGATATGTGGAATAGAGGTAAAAGAGAGAGAAACCACAGAGGGGGAGGGAGAACAGAAGAGATGGCAGAGAGCACTGAAGATAGAAAACATAGAGAGACAAGGTTGAGAGGACAGAAAAGAGATGGTAGAGAGGAAAAGAAGAGAGGAGAAGAGAGAGAAGAGAGAGAAAGGAAAGTGAGAGATGGTAGAAAGAGGAACAGAGAGGAGGTAATGAAGAAAGAGAAGATAGATAGAAGAGAGAGAAAATATAGAGGGAGGACAGAGAAAAGAGGACATGGAGAGAAAATAAAGAACAAAGTGAGGAAGGGTAGAAAAGAGAGCAAAGAGTGAAGGAGTGGGAAGGAGAGATGCAAGAGACGAGAGGAGGACTAAGAGAAAACATAGAAGGTTAGAGGGAAGAGAAAGATTAAAAAAGAGAAAGAGAGGAAAAGGAGAAAAGAAAGGAGAGACTAGAGAGAAGAGCAAAAGAATGGGAAGGAGAGAGAGAAAGAATAGAGGAGAAAGGGAGAGAAACAGAGAAAACAGAAGGAAAATATTTTGTTTTATTAGAGGTTACTATAAACATATTTATTTATTTATATATATTTATATATATATATATTTATATATGTAGCATCCCAATGAAAGCGTGATAATTTAGAGCCCAATGATCTAAAGTTCTCTGCTCATATGAGATCTAAATGATACTTCAGCACTGTGAGATCCCTCACAATATTCTAGAAAGGCAAAATTTCCTTTACTTCTCAAAGGGTCATTCCCTTCATTTCTGGATCTGAATGAAACAAGCCCAAGGTTATAGCACTGTATGCCATTAGAGTTACACTTTGTGCTCTGTATTATAATTAATTTAGAGTAGACTATAGATTGGATCCTTAAAGTTTTATCACAAAAAATTATTTTGTGATTCAGATAGAGAATACATTTTTAAACAACATTCCAATTTACTTTTATTATCTAATTTGCTACATTGTTTAGACATCCTTTGTTGAAGAAATAGTGATGCACATGGGTGAGCCAATTAAATGAGACATCTATGTTCAGCCACCAATCAGCAGCTACTGAGCCTATCTAGATATGCTTTTCAGCAAATGATACCACAAGAATGAAGCAAATTAGATGATAGAAGTAAATTAGGAAGTTTTTTAAAACTGCATTAGCTTTCTAAATCAAGAAAGAAAAAAAATTGGGTTTTATGTCCCTTTAAGCTTTGCACTTTCTTTTTTTGTATTTAAATGTATTAATATTCTGTATACAGCAACGTATTTTGGACTGTGATTATGACTTCAAGGTGTATGTTTAACTTTAGCAACTTAGGATCACATTTTGTATATTTCTGTATATCTTTTCCAAAAGGCATTGTACTTTCTATATTTTTCTTTGTAAAATAAAAATGAGTTTCAGAAATTGGGAGGGACAGGGGAGTTTCCTAGCTAAACAGAGAAGTTCCCAATGTCTGTCTGATTCTCTCCCTCAAAATTCTCATGATATTCTCTAAGCTTTTTACACCAGCAGGTCACACTGATTTATCTCAACAGCTATATGCAGGTGAAGGTTGCTTAAAATTCACAATACATTTTTTTAACATGACAGAAAAATAATATATACTAAACTAGAGGCACATTTAAGTTAACTTGTTAACAATTCAGTTTAATTGTATGTATTTGCTGTAAACAAAGGCTTTATATCAGTGCCGGGTGCTCCCCTGTTAAATTCACTCTCCACTGTAAAATTCTGTATCCCAGATATTTTAATTAATTTCTGTGGAATGCATCTCTCATCTCTTTTGGACTTCAAGGTTCCACTGTTTTTCTTAAAGAATTCAGTGAGTTTAGCCCCTGTGAAGTCTGTACTATAATTTCTCTCTAAGATGGAGAATCTTTGATCATTGGGCCTTTAGTAAGCAATATCTACTATTGCATTTCCATGGTGGCATCTTTGTGCTTGTGTCTTCTAAATAGAAAAGAGAGCTTGTCTATGCTATAAAGTACTGTTCTATTTTAGTACTGTTCTAGCATCTCTACTTTATTATTGCAAGGTAAATATAACAAAATTATATTACAAGCCCCTTTTGGAAATCAAAATTATAGATGTACAGTTAAAAAAATCAAATTTTGGGCTTTAAAGGACCACTAAATACAGTGATATTAGTCAACACTGAAATGGATGGTAGCATAACAATACATTAACACTTACAATGACTTTAAAATGAACATTATAATATGCCAAATTTCAAAGATTTTATTTATTTCCGTCTACATTTGTCACATGATCCCTGCAAATCAATCACCAACAAGCACACATATATGTTACGTTCCCTTTTTTATTATGTGCTGGTGCACAGTGTGAAAGTTCCCCAGCTAGGAAGAGTTTGCACAAAAAATGGAAGCCTGTGAACAAGCAGCTGTCATATCAGCAGTAGCTACGCTGTGCCAAAGCTACACGTGGATGATGACATCTTTACATTTATATATCTACTGCAGTACAAACAGCAAAAAAGGAGGACCAGTAGCAAATAAATAAGTTACCAAGAAGATTATTTTCTGTAGTATTTAATAAATAAGCAGTTTTACTATACAAACTTTTATTTTATTTTAAAGGTGTAGATATCTGAGTGTTTTTTATATACAGTGGGGCAAAAAAGTATTTAATCAGCCACCAATTGTGCAAGTTCTCCCACTTCAGAAGATGAGAGAGGCCTGTAATTTTCATCATAGTTATACCTCAACTATGAGAGACAAAATGTGGAAACAAATCCAGATAATCACATTGTCTGATTTGGAAAGAATTTATTTGCATATTATGGTGGAAAATAAGTATTTGGTCAATATCAAAAGTTCATCTCAATACTTTGTTATATATCCTTTGTTGGCAATGACAGAGGTCAAACGTTTTCTGTCTTCACAAGGTTGTCACACACTGTTGCTGGTATGTTGGCCCATTCCTGCTTGCAGATTTCCTCTAGAGCAGTGATGTTTTGGGGCTGTCACTGGGCAACACGAACTTTCAACTCCCTCCAAAGGTTTTCTATGGGGTTGAGATCTGGAGACTGGTTAGGCCACTTCAGGACCTTGAAATGCTTCTTACAAAGCCACTCCTTTGTTGCCCGGGCAGTGTGTTTGCGATCATTGTCATGCTGAAAGACCCAGCCACGTTTCATCTTCAATGCTCTTGCTGATGGAAGGAGGTTTGCACTCAAAATCTCACGATACATGGCTCCATTCATTCTTTTATGTACACGGATCAGTCATCCTCTTCCCTTTGCAGATAAACAGCCCCAAAGCATGATGTTGCCAACCCCATGCTTCACAGTAGGTATGGTGTTCTTTGATTGCAACTCAGCATTCTCTCTCCTCCAAACACGACAAGTTGTTTTTCTACCAAACAGTTCTACTTTGGTTTCATCTGACCATATGACATTCTCCCAATCCGTTTCTGGATCATCCAAATGCTCTCTAGCATACTTCAGATGGGCCCAGACATGTACTGGCTTAAGCAGGGGGACACGTCTGTCACTGCAGGATCTGAGTCCCTGGCGGCGTAGTGTGTTACTGATGGAAGCCTTTGTTACATTGGTCCCAGCTCTCTGCAGGTTATTCACTAGGTCCCCCGTGTGGTTCTGGGATGTTTGCTCACCGTTCTTGTGATCATTTTGATCCCACGGGGTGAGATCTTGCATGGTGCCCCAGATCAAGGGAGATTATCAGTGGTCTTGTATATCTTCCATTTTCTAATTATTGCTCCCACTGTTGATTTCTTTACACCAAGCTGCTTGCCTATTGCAGATTCAGTATTCCCAGCCTGGTGCAGGTCTACAATTTTGTTTCTGGTATCCTTCGACAGCTCTTTGGTCTTCACCATAGTGGAGTTTGGAGTGTGACTGTTTGAGGTTGTGGACAGGTGTCTTTTATACTGATAACAAGTTCAAACAGGTGCCATTAATACAGGTAATGAGTGGAGGACAGAGGAGCCTCTTAAAGAAGATACAGGTCTGTGAGAGCCAGAAAGCTTGCTTGTTTGTAGGTGACCAAATACTTATTTTCCACCATAATATGCAAAATAAATAATTTCCAAATCAGACAATGTGATTGTCTGGATTTGTTTCCACATTGTGTCTCTCATAGTTGAGGTATACCTATGATGAAAATGGCAGGCCTCTCTCATCTTCTTACGTGGGAGAACTTGCACAGTTGGTGTCTGACTAAATACTTTTTGCCCACTGTAATTTCTGTGAATCTGATAACTGGATGGTATTGTGAATAATTTCATGAGAACTGGGCAAGCTATAAAATTGCAATAAAAAGAAGGGTTTTGTTTTAGCAGTGTTATTATTCTCAAAAACGTCAAACTTTTTAAATATCCAGCTTTTATTTATCATCATCATTAAAGATATTTGTTATAGAGACAAATGATTGCTTACATTCTCATGGGGTAATTTATTTATTATATTCTAAATAGTGTAATTATTCCAAAAAAGAGTAGAAGCAGATTTATAGCAGGTACTGGGCAATACAAGTGAATTGAAAAAATAAATAAATACAAAAAAAAACTAATACAAGTAATTTTATAAAAAATAAATTGAAAAATCATGCTGCTATTTGCCTCTTATGCCCCAGATTTGCTGCTGAAGTTACCAAGTAGGGTAGCTGTGCGCACTAGAAATTTAGATTTAGAGGAATTATCATTGGTTATATATCCATTCCTTTATTTGGCTGCTTCATTTCTAGCTATTTATTTCTGTAGATTTCTGTAGTATATAACTTGCACCAACATGTCTGTGAGATTATGGACCAGATTTAGGGCCATATTACAAGTGGAGCAATATTTAACGCGCTCCCGCTCGCACTAACTCTGCTAGAAGTAAGCTTTTTGTGGATGAGAGGTTAGAAAGCAATGTTTTTGTTGTTCCTGTTGTTTTGTAGTAAACCCTATGTGATGTACTAATAAAGTCAATTTATTTACGGGGGGCTGCGCCTCACTTGGAAAATAATCAAGAGAGGATGTAATCTGTCTAGAGGCTATTGAGTTTTAATTTGTGCTTGTGTTTTCTAGCCATGCATATAAATGAAACATCTCTTTACCTTTCAAAACATTGATGTAAAATTAGAAATTATTACCAAAAAATATTGTACAAAAATAATTAGGCTTTAATTTAGAAGGAATGTTGTTCCAGTAGGATTCAGAGTGCTATATATTTACTAAATAAAAAATAGCTGTACAAGGAAAACAAAATAAAATTATAGGATTAGCAAAATAAAGAACATAAAGTTCAGTTGTAAACGACAAATTAGTAAGGGTACATTAATCAAATGTGCTAGTTAGAGCACCATCTGGAAACACATAACGTTTTCTTTATATTTAATCACGGACATACTTGCCAAAATATTATTTCTCTCAGAGGTTTTTTTATTTAATATATTTTATTTAGTTTTCATTTGCAAAACTTCCCAGTAATAATAATCACTGCACTGTTGTTGCTGACTTATTGGCCAGAAGGGAGCATCAACAATAGGTAATTCAATTGCTGTAACCTTTGAATAAAAAAGGGACTAAATATATCACCACAACACAAGTAGCATTGTTGGAGGTAATGAATTGACTCTGATGCGCAATTTTTAGTTTTACTGGATTAGGAGGTGCACGTTTCTCAAAACTATTCTCAGGATTTTTCTTTTGTTCACTTTCTCAACTCGTGCATGGTTTACTGAGCAACTTGCAACCCAAAATTAGCTATGACACGGAATGAACTAAACAATTCATATAATCTTTGCTAACATGTCTGAATAAGCAATGTTTTTTTATAAGCTGATACTTTGAATTTGATTGTGTATCCCAATATAATTTGTCATGATGTAAAATAATTTGTGTAACTATGAGCATTTTAGCAATTTATCACATGGATCTTAAAATTTTAGTGATTTTTTTCCCAGCCCTGTGTGTCTAGCTCTATGTCTGTCTGTCTGTCTGTCTGTCTGTCTGTCTCTCTCTCTCTCTCTCTCTCTCTCTCTCTCTCTCTCTCTCTCTATCTATCTATCTATCTATCTATCATTTATCTATCTATCAATCATCTATCTATCTGTCTGTCTATTTGTCTGTCTGTCTACCTATCATTTATCTATCTATCTATCTATCTATCTATCTATCTATCTATCATTTATCTATTTATCATCTATATATCTGTCTGTCTGTCTGTCTATCTATCATTTATCTATCATCTATCTATCTATCTATCTATCTATCATTTATCTATATATATATATCTATCAATCATCTATCTATCTATCTGTCTGTCTATTTGCCTGTCTGTCTATCTGTCATCTATCTATCTATCTATCTATCTATCTATCATTTATCTATTTATCATCTATCTATCTGTCTGTCTATCTATCTATCTATCTATCTATCTATCAATCATCTATCTATCTCTCTATCTATCATCTATCTATCTATCTATCCCTTAGACAGAGTGATGTTATCCCATGATGTAATGCCCCCAACAACTATATAATCCCTAAAGCATTGTATATATCTTTCTTCCCCTACCTACCAGCATCAAGATCCCTCATGGTCCTCTTTCCCACAGTTGATGTGTATGGTTCTTTTTTTTTTTTTGTAATCCTAATCCTGTTTTCAGATTAACTAAATGTGCCACCTCTGTTCTTGTTTGCCAGCCAGTAAGTGTGTGTGTGTTTATGTGTATATGTCTGTGTGTGTGTTTGTGTGTATATGTCCGTGTGTGTGTGTGTGTTTGTGTATATGTCTGTGTGTGTGTTTGTGTGTATATGTCTGTGTGTGTGTGTGTGTGTGTGTGTTTGTGTGTATATGTCTGTGTGAGTGTGTGTTTGTGTGTATATGTCTGTGTGTGTTTGTGTGTGTGTTTGTGTGTATATGTATGTGTGTGTGTTTGTGTGTTTGTGTGTATATGTCTGAGTGTGTTTGTGTGTATGTGTGTGTGTGTGTTTGTGTGTTTGTGTGTATATGTCTGTGTGTTTATGTGTATATGTCTGTGTGTGTGTGTGTGTTGTGTTTGTGTGTATATGTCTGTGTGTTTTTGTGTGTGTGTGTGTGTGTGTGTGTTTGCATGTTTGTGTGTATATGTCTGTGTTTGTGTGTGTGTTGTGTTTGTGTGGGCACGTAGATCTGATGGATAAAAATTTGAACTGCTAAAATGTGACAACTAAAATGTTACAAGGTTATCAGTTGAACTGCAACTGACAACCTTACATTACTCATATGTTCAGCAAAATAAATGCAGAAATACTCATAGTTTGCCCCTCTATCTCAGCACCAATGAAACCATTTACATATAAAATGGGGGGGGGGGTGCTTAATTTAACTGAGGGATTGCTTAAACTTCTGATTATCACTTGGACTATTGGACATATCTATATATATATAATATTAAAGGAATAAATGTAGGTGGGTTCTGGATGATTCCTTCCACTTCCACCAAACATAGATAAATATACAGTTAAAAGGATACATTTTTATTTTGTGATTCACATAGAACATGAGATTTTAAACAACGTTCTAATTTACGTCTGTTATCGATTATGCTCTTTTGGTGTCTTTTGTTTAAGAGCAGGGACGTAAGCTTAGGAGTCAGCCCATTTCTGGAGCACTAGATGGCAGCAGATTTGCAAGAATGTTATCCAATTGCAAGAGAACTAGAGGGCAGCAATATTTCCTGACATGTAGTCCTCCAGATGCCTACCTAGGTAACTCTTCGACATAAGAATATCATGGAAACAAATCAAATTTAATAATGGAAGTAAATTTGAATTTTTTTATTTAAAATTGTATGCTCTGACTGAACCACAACATTTTTGGGTTTCGTATCCCTTTAAGACCAGTTGTTCATATAACTTGATGATCTCTTTGCCATGTATTACAACATAATACAAAGTTATTTGGAATTAGTATGTCAAAGAGATAGAAAAGAAGTTACCTTGTAATTATAATTATATGTTATATAAGTTAATTGTATGAGTACTATTTGCCCCTCAAAAAATAATGACTTCTAATAATATTAAATAATAAAAAGCTGCATTTACAAAGCATTACTTCTGCATCTGGCTTTGCCCATTTTATAGGAAAATTAAATTCCTTAATTTTTTTACCACATTTTAAAAAAAAAGTTTATACAGAGACTTTTTGCATTATAATAAGAAATCCTGCAGAGGGATTGCAACATAACAGACAGATAGCATAACAGAATATATAATTTAAGAAAACTGCAATATAATTATGATGAGTATCACACAGGACAGTCACATCAGTATCTCAAAACAGGACTCTGGGGAGACAATGAATTCTGAGGAAAAATTGTTTCTTCCTAACTCTTTGAGGTTTACAGACGAATGATTGTGAATACATCAGCTGTGTGTATTTGTCAGCCGTTTTCATATTTCAGTTCGGTTATGAGCAAATGTGTTCAAATTACCATTCGCTGCAATCGCATCTCCTGGTTCACTAGGCAGGGAGGCAATAAAAGTATCTGGCGTTTTAAAAACCCCAGTCCCACTTACTAATGTATATTGAATTTGCAATAAATTGAAAGCATTCAGGCGTGGAATATGGGGGCTAATACTTTTAATGCCTGTTTTATAGTTTACAATATGATTAATAGTTTTTCGAATACAGCTTGCAATTTAGATTAACAACAAAGTTTTATCTGATACTGTGTATGATAAAAATCGATAGATTAATTATAAATGTGCATTTATATTTGTCAGTTTAAAAGCAAGCCAGGCAAATGCAGTTTAAAACATGAAGGAAACAAATGGTGAAGTATATAGCATATATAGGATATTGTTGTGTATGTCTTTACATAAATGTATGTGTATGTATATATATATATATATATATATATATATCTATCTTTATATATATATCTCAAACACAAAAATGGATTGCATTCTCAAACCAGACTGGGTATAAATGACCCTGCAAATTAACTGTATGTAATAGACACTACTTTAAAAAAAGAATATAAACAGATACTGATCTAAAAATCAAATATTAAACCTTTCAAAAACGTACTTAGAAACTCCTAATTTTGCACTGTTAATGAGGTTAGGCTGAGACACCCACTGAAATTGTCTGAGAACAGCAGACACTCTCCTCTCCCCCCTTCTCTGCATATAAAAAGACAGATCCCACAAACAGGAACAAGAAGGAAACGCTAGACATCAGTATACATCTAAAATTGTGGGGCTTGGTTAGGAGTCTTAAAATCAACACACAGTTATTTAAAAATAAGCAAAACTATACATTGTTACAAAAAAACTCCCAAATGTACTATATAAATGCATCATCTACAAAACATTTATGCAAATAAAAATCTAGTGTACAATGTCCCTTTAATCCCAGACAAGCCTAGGTGCAAAGCCCCTAGAGAAAATTACAAAACAAAATAATTAACTCAACAAATAGAAAGTCTTTCACTCTCTAGAAAAAACACAGCTAGATTAAAAGCAAACTAGAAGAGTTAGTTACAGCATTTGGTCAAATGGTTACAGGCCCAGGAACACCTCAAAGTCTATTCCTCCCTAGAAGCACCGATACAATGAAAAGTATTGTTTGGACGCCTTCAAAAGTCCTGAGGAACAGTTTAACACTGTTGGTTACAGGTTCACAAGCTAATAATAAAACATGTGACCTTCAAGGTCAGTGTCTGAAGGGATGACACCTTGCTCACTAAGCTATATGACTGTTCAGTAATATCTATGAAATTGCCAGTGCTGTTTCTGTACCTTGCGTAACCCCACCCTCCCCACTTTACAAACCTGCACCTGTCAACCACCAATTTAAACCAACAGTTTGAAGCAATCCATGCTCATTTGTTAAAGAGCTTAATACAGCTTAATACAGTTTGGGCGAGATTAGTGACGCGGTAAATCTAAATTTTGCGTTACCAAAAAAATGCTTTTTGCGCTTCTCTAGCCAAGTTTTCATGTGCACAGACATATGTTCCCCCAGAGAAAACAACAAAAAAGTTAAAAAACACCTAGCCTAATAACCCCTAATCTGCCACCCCCCACATCTCAAACACTAAATAAAACTGTTAACCCCTAAACCACCATCTTCCCACATCGCAAACACTAAATAAAACTGTTAACCCCTAAACCACCATCTTCCCACATCGCAAACACTAAATAAAACTGTTAACCCCTAAACCGCTATCCCCCACAAGTTTTTGTATTACTCATTCTAGAAGTTTATAGGGAAAGGGACTTAGTGTGGCTGTGCTATCTGACCTCCAGATGTTAACATACCTTAGACTTTTGCTTTCTTGCAAACATTTTAATTGCAATTTATAATACGAGTGCAAGACAAGGAGCTCTTTTTTTGCTCTCCACTGGGATTATATCAAATTTTGATGATATGTCATATGCATTTGGTTTATTAAACATTGCTTCTATATTCCTTGATGGAAAAGATGGATTTGATTTCAGACGTTGGGGCCCATTTATCAAGCTCCGCATGGAGCTTGAGGGTCCGTGTTTCTTGCGAGCCTGTATGCTTGCCAGAAACAGCAGTTATAAAGCAGCGGTCTAAAGACCGCAGCTCCATAACCTGTCCGCCTGCTCTGAGAAGGCGGACAGACATCGCTGCAATTCAACCCGATCGAGTATGATCAGGTTGATTGAAACCCCCCTGCTGGCAGCCGATTGGCTGCAAATCTGCAGGGGCGGCGTTGCACCAGCAGCTCACAAGAGCTGCTGGTGCAATGCTGAATACGGAGAGCGTATTGCTCTCCGCATTCAGCGAGGTCTGGCGGACCTGATCCGCACTGTTGGATCAGGTCCGCCAGACCTTTGATAAATATCCCCCATTGACCTTTATCCTTGTCAGAAGTTATTTAGGGACCTTAATGGACATTAATAGAAGCATTGTTTAGAATACTTGCGTTTAATAGTCCTCATGCGTGGAATATGTGTTGTGGTTTTTTTTGGCATGAATCCATTTGAAATCATAAGATAAGTGATTACTGAGTTTTGAAATAACTTGTAAGGGATTTCAAATTTAAAAAGTAAAGTAAAGCACTCTGCAAACAAGTTCTGATTGTCTGGAATTAATCCCAATAATGGGGTGCTTACCTTTTTTTATAAAACACTACATTTTCATAGTGTAATATTTATTTCCCATGCATACCACGTACAAAGATTCAAAGTTTGTACAATGTGGTAATATATTAGTTTTATGTTAATCTTTTCTTCCATTAAATACACATTTTCATTTCTTTTCTTCTTCTGGGAATTTTTGTGTTGTCAGTTATGTCTTCTGTATCTTTAGAATAGAACTAAAAAGTCAAGCATAAATTCTGTTATGTAGTGTTACTAATATGAGTCCTGTGTAAGTCATGCGTGTGTAAAATTACATAGATTTTATATCAGTTCACTCAGGGGTTTTTAAATACATTTCACTTTCAGTTCTATGAATATGTTTGCCAAAATGCATTATGAAATATTTAGAAAATGTCATTTAGTATTTTTCCAGTGTCACATTATACAGTCTTCAAAAAATTTCTGCTAGATTACGAGTCTTGCGTTAGCCTTAAAAAGCAGCGTTGAGAGGTCCCAACGCTGCTTTTTAGCGCCCGCTGGTATTACGAGTCTGGCAGGTACAGGTGTACCGCTCACTTTTTTTCCCGCGACTCGAGCTTACCACAAATCCCCTTACGTCAATTGCGTATCCAATCTTTTCAATAGGACTTGCATAACGCCGGTATTACGAGTCTTGGAAGAAGTGAGCGGTAGACCCTCTCCTGTCAACACTCCTACTGCATTTAAAAGTCAGTAGTTAAGAGTTTTATGGGCTAACGCTGTAACATAAAACTCTTAACTAAAGTGCTACAAAGTACATTAACACCCATAAACTACCTATTAACCCCTAAACCGAGGCCCCCAGCACATCGCAAACACTTAAATAAATGTTTTAACCCCTAATCTGCCGACTGGACATCGCCGCCACTTTAATAAATATATTAACCCCTAAACCGCCGCACTCCCGCCTCGCAAACACTAGTTAAATTTTATTAACCCCTAATCTGCCATCCCTAACATCGCCGACACCTACCTACATTTATTAACCCCTAATCTGCCGCCCCCAATGTTGCCGCTACTATATTACATTTATTAACCCCTAAACCTAAGTCTAACCCCCTCTAACTTAAATATAATTTAAATAAAACGAAATAAAATTACTACAATTAACTAAATTATTCCTATTTAAAACTAAATACTTACCTATAAAATAAACCCTAAGCTAGATAACTAATAGTTACATTGTAGTTATTTTAGGATTTATTTTTATTTTACAGGCAAGTTTGTATTTATATTAACTAGGTAGAATAGTTATTAAATAGTTTTTAACTATTTAATAACTACCTAGCTAAAATAAATACAAAAGTACCTGTAAAATAAATCCTAACCTAGATTACAATTACACCTAACACTACACTATCATTAAATTAATTTACTAAATTACCTACAATTAACTACGATTAAATAAAATAAACTAAAGTACGAAAAAACAAACAAACACTAAATTACAGAAAAAAATAAAATAATTACAAGAATTTTAAACTAATTACATCTAATCTAATCCCCCTAATAAACTAAAAAAGCCTCCCAAAATAATAAAAATCCCTACCCTATTCTAAATTACAAATAGCCCTTAAAAGGTCTTTTTGCGGGGCATTGCACCTAAGTAATCAGTTCTTTTACCTGTAAAAAAAATACAATACCCCCCAACATTAAAACCCACCACCCACACACCCAACCCTACTCTAAAACCCACCCAATCCCCCTTAATAAAACCTAACACTACCCCCTTGAAGATCACCCTACCGTGAGACGTCTTCACCCAGCTGGGCACAAGTGGTCCTCCATAGGGGCAAAAGTCTTCATCTGATCCGGGTAGAAAAGGACCTCCAGACGGCTAGAAGTCTTCATCCAGGCGGCATCTTCTATCTTCATCCATCCGGAGCCGGTCCATCTTGAAGCCAGCCGACGCGGAGCATCCATCCAGACCGACGACTACACAACAAATGACGGTTCCTTTAAATGACGTCATCCAAGATGGCGTCCCTTGAATTCCGATTGGCTGATAGGATTCTATCAGCCAATCAGAATTAAGGTAGGAAAAATCCTATTGGCTGATGATTGGATCAGCCAATAGGATTTTTCCTACCTTAATTCTTAATTGTTTTTTTTTTCAGCTGATTCTGCCCCATTGATTCCTAACGGGAAATCGTGTACGAGCACGTTTTTCCAGCTCGCCGCTACCATAAGCAGCGCTGGTATTGAGGTGAGATGTGGAGCTAAATTTTGCTCTATGCTCACCTTTTTGTAACACCTTTTTGTAACCCGTAATAAACCCGTAATACCAGCGTTGTCTTAAGTGAGCGGTGAAAATAAAAATGCTCATTAGCAACGCACCCCTGTTACCACAAAACTCGTAATCTCTGTGTTTGTTTGTTTGTTTACCTTTATAAAAAAACAGAGCAAGTTGTAAAGAAATTAGAATGAACCTTATCCCAATTTATTAAAATTCCTATGCTTTACATTGGTTTTCCAAAGGACAGAGGATTTAAAATTCTAGGCCACGCCATTCCATTGCCATAATACATTTATGACAAGCATTTCATATATGTATGACTCTAAAAAACCTTGTATACTTTGACTGTGGATAATTTAGTCCATTAGAGCACGGTTCTTCAAACTTTTTTTCCCCAAGACCCAGTGCCATGATACCACATTCCTTTGCTTGGTCTGAAAATTTCTAAAGTAATATACAAGATCACTACCATTTTGTAGTCAAACTTAAAAGTCATGTAAACAGGTAACAACACACACACTCTTAAGCAACACACACATACCAAACACACCACACACTCTCATACAACACACACACCACACTCTCATACAACACACACATACACAACATACATTCTCATATAACACACACCACACACACTCTAGTACAACTCATACACTCATACAACACACACACATTCTTGTATAACAAATACACACACCACACACACTCTCATAAAACACACTCCACACACTCTCATACAGTACAAACACGCACACATAACACACTCTCATACAACACACACCACACATACTTGTATAACACACACACATCACACACACAGTCATATAACACACACACTTCTCATATAAAATGAAACACAAGGAAAGAGGCACCGTATGTGTGAATCTACAGGGAGTGCAGAATTATTAGGCAAGTTGTATTTTTGAGGATTAATTTTATTATTGAACAACAACCATGTTCTCAGTGAACCCAAAAAACTCATTAATATCAAAGCTGAATAGTTTTGGAAGTAGTTTTTAGTTTGTTTTTAGTTAGAGCTATTTTAGGGGGATATCTTTGTGTGCAGGTGACTATTACTGTGCATAATTATTAGGCAACTTAACAAAAAACAAATATATACCCATTTCAATTATTTATTTTTACCAGTGAAACCAATATAACATCTCAACATTCACAAATATACATTTCTGACATTCAAAAACAAAACAAAAACAAATCAGTGACCAATATAGCCACCTTTCTTTGCAAGGACACTCAAACGCCTGCCATCCATGAATTCTGTCAGTGTTTTGATCTGTTTACCATCAACATTGCGTGCAGCAGCAACCACAGCCTCCCAGACACTGTTCAGAGAGGTGTACTGTTTTCCCTCCTTGTAAATCTCACATTTGATGATGGACCACAGGTTCTCAATGGGGTTCAGATCAGGTGAACAAGAAGGCCATGTCATTAGATTTTCTTCTTTTATACCATTTCTTGCCAGCCACGCTGTGGAGTACTTGGACGGGTGTGATGGAGCATTGTCCTGCATGAAAATCATGTTTTTCTCTAAGGATGCAGACTTCTTCCTGTACCACTGCTTGAAGAAGGTGTCTTCCAGAAACTGGCAGTAGGACTGGGAGTTGAGCTTGACTCCATCCTCAACCCGAAAAGGCCCCACAAGCTCATCTTTGATGATACCAGCCCAAACCAGTACTCCACCTCCACCTTGCTGGCGTCTGAGTCGGACTGGAGCTATCTGCCCTTTACCAATCCAGCCACGGGCCCATCCATCTGGCCCATCAAGACTCACTCTCATTTCATCAGTCCATAAAACCTTAGAAAAATCAGTCTTGAGATATTTCTTGGCCCAGTCTTGACGTTTCAGCTTGTGTGTCTTGTTCAGTGGTGGTCGTCTTTCAGCCTTTCTTACCTTGGCCATGTCTCTGAGTATTGCACACCTTGTGCTTTTGGGCACTCCAGTGATGTTGCAGCTCTGAAATATGGCCAAACTGGTGGCAAGTGGCATCTTGGCAGCTGCACGCTTGACTTTTATCAGTTCATGGGCAGTTATTTTGCGCCTTGGTTTTTCCACATGCTTCTTGCGACCCTGTTGACTATTTTGAATGAAACGCTTGATTGTTCGATGATCACGCTTCAGAAGCTTTGCAATTTTAAGAGTGCTGCATCCCTCTGCAAGATATCTCACTATTTTTGACTTTTCTGAGTCTGTCAAGTCCTTCTTTTGACCCATTTTGCCAAAGGAAAGGAAGTTGCCTAATAATTATGCACACCTGATATAGGGTGTTGATGTCATTAGACCACACCCCTTCTCATTACAGAGATGCACATCACCTAATATGCTTAATTGATAGTAGGCTTTCGAGCCTATACAGCTTGGAGTAAGACAACATGCATAAAGAGGATGATGTGGTCAAAATACTCATTTGCCTAATAATTCTGCACTCCCTGTATAGAAACCAGCACAAAAAATAGGACAAGTGCAGGGTACTCACAATATGAAGTGGCACTCAATTGTGCCTGTAGATGTGGGCTGGTGTTCACAGCAAACCAGCTAGCTGTGCAAGGCACTGACTGGATGTCCCAGAGTGAGGATTCTGCAGGTTCTTCAGCCGAATGTGGGAAGTATGGAGCTCTGAAGCTAGGTGCAAGGAAACAGAAAAGCGCACAAACTGTGTGAATCTGTAAGCACCCAATTATTTGTTTAAAACCAGTACAGGGTACTCACATTCTGTAGCGGCACTCCGATGTGCCAATAGAGGCAGGCTGGTTATCACAGCAAACCAGCTGGCTGTACAAGGCAAGCTGCAGGACACTCCACAGCAAATAGAATCGACAGGTAGCTCAACAAATGGTAATAAGCAGCAATGAGGATATATGGTTAAAAACGGTTAAAAACGAATTTAATAAAAATAAAAACAATTATAAAATACATATATCACTCAAAAAATTCCTCCAATCAGCTAGGTACACGTCAGACGCTACACAGCTAGCTATTTTTACTCAATTTGCGTTGTATATTTGACGGTTTTCTCTATATATGTGATTGCAAAGTCTGGCTATTATACCATAAACGATTTGAAAGTCAAAACACCAATTACCGAGTATAAGGCAGAGTTACTCTGCTGCTAATATGCGAAAGTGTCAGCTCATTGAGGTGTCTTATGATAAACACAGCAGACAGGTAGGATGTCTATTACATATAAGAATGCTTTTTATTAAATAAGGTTTCATATAGGGAATATTAGATAAACTATGGTCACATATATATATATATGTACAGTTTACAATGTACATGCAGTCCATCGATGTGTGTGTTCATATTATTATCAATTTATTCATCTAATTATTGTATCTTACTGTGATGCACTATGAGAAGTGTCCAGGTGCTCCAACTTATTAGTAATTAAACAAAGGGCCATTGTGATTGGTGCATTTGTTTTATGGGTGTGGGAGAGACAGGTAGCTTAGTCCTATTTAAGGGGCTTGTTTAGAACATAATACATGCCTGATGAAACGGTCTATACCAAGAAACGCGTTGCATGCTATTTACTCATACTGCATGAGTGATATATGTATTTTATAATTGTTTTTATTTTTATTAAATTTGTTTTTAACCATATATCCTCATTGCTGCTTATTACCATTTGTTGAGCTACCTGTCAATTCTATTTGCTGTGGAGTGTCCTGCAGCTTGCCTTGTACAGCCAGCTGGTTTGCTGTGATAACCAGCCTGCCTCTATTGGCACATCGGAGTGCCACTACAGAATGTGAGTACCCTGTACTGGTTTTAAACAAATAATTGGGTGCTTACAGATTCACACAGTTTGTGTGCGCTTTTCTGTTTCCTTGCACCTAGCTTCAGAGCTCCACACTTCCCACATTCGGCTGAAGAATCCGCAGAATCCTCACTCTGGGACATCCAGTCAGTGCCTTGCACAGCTAGTTGGTTTGCTGTGAACACCAGCCCGCATCTTCAGGCACAATTGAGTGCCACTCCATATTGTGAGTACCCTGCACTTGTCCTATTTTTTGTGCTGGTTGCTATAGATTCACACATACAGCGCCTCTTTCCTTGTGTTTCATTTTAGATTTGCTGTCCTTTGAATGGTGAAGATTGAGTGCTGCCTACAGATCCACGGAATTGTTTTACTGGACTAGTCTCTGTGTTTTTTTCCACCCCCATTTAGGACTCTGATGTCTAGTGGTGATTGTATGTTAACATTGTAACATTGTACCATTGTGATTCAGTTGATATATGTTGTAGGTATATATGTATGTATATATATATATCTGTATATATGTGTATATATCTAATTCATTGATATCCTTATACGAATATAGCTGTGTGGTTTAGTCTATACATTATAGCGCCCCCTATTGGGTTTATTACCCTTATCACTTCTCATATAAAACACACGAGACACTCATACAACACACACACAAGTCGCAACCCAGTAAGCATGGTGTTGCGACCCAATAATGGGTCCCGACCCATGGTTTGAAGAACGCTGCATTAGAGAACATATTTCCAGCATGTTTTAGGACTTTTCAAATTCCCCAGTTTTGGCCCCTTGAAAGAATATTTGGACCCTATTCAGGAATAAATTACGAGTAGAGGACTAAATGCTGCGCACAAGTGATAAGGGGTATATTGCAGCTCTTTGCGTACGATGGAAATAGAGCATGTAATACCAGTTAAAAGTAAATGTGTTTGAGTGCTATCAAATTTAGCGCACGTTGAGTTAGCACGACTTCAAAACTCTGGTTAACTATTACGCAAAAAAGTTGCACAAAACACATCAAAGATACATTAACAGTACAGTTTCACTCATAATAACACTGCCTAATAAAAATGATTTTAAAAATATTGCTCAAAGCTATAAGGTAAAGCAGGCGAAGGTCTTTAACATTGAGATACATACATATACATGTCTAAATATATATATATATATATACAGTATGTTTATATGTGTGTACAGATGCGGACACGCAATAAATAACCAGCAAGTGATCAGATCTCTGGTTAATTTGATAAATGTCTACCAAATGCCCAAAAAATCAAGTGTAATATACTTCATAAAAAAATAGAGATAGTAGCATTTTTATTTTTTAATATAACTGCAAAAATCAGTTATGAGGGTTTAAAGTTGGTGGGCGTGGGGTGTTAGAAAAAAGGGCACTGAAAAGTGCCTTTATATTGGGGTCTATGGGAACTGTGTGCTCCTTGTAAAATATATATGTATATGAATATATATATATATATATATATATAGAGAGAGAGAGAGAGAGAGAGAGAGAGAGAGAGCAAAATCCAGTGGTAAAGCACTCTCAATTATGATCCGGGGTGCAAGCAAAAGTGTAAACAATCCCAAAAAGAAGCAGGCACTCTCCGTTTGAATTTCAAAATAATTTTACTTTGTGACGTTTCGGGGGTGAAACCCCGAAACGTCACAAAGTAAAATTATTTTGAAATTCATACGGAGAGTGCCTGCTTCTTTTTGGGATTATATATATATATATATATGTGTATATGCACATATTATCTATAGCGGAGAGGCAGTAGGATCCACAATATCTTTTAGTTAGGCAGAGACATCCTCATCTTAAAAATGTCGTCTAAATAATTCAGTCCAAGTTTAAGTCTAAATCAGCTATTTATTTTGCTTCTATCCACTGCTTAAAACTGGTGCAACAACTACAACTGCTAACAACAACTGTCTTAGACAATACAGTTACTCAAAACTAACAGTTACTCAAAACTGAAGTTAACCCCTCCAGTACTGTTGGATTTGCACCCTGTACCTATAATGGGCACAGGGTCACTTAACATTATGCCTGAATCCATAATCCGTAGGGAGGTTGACAAAGGGGTCTGTCACATGGCCCCCTCCATGTGTGACACTCCGGCAGACCCGGCTTGACCCTTTGGCGGGTCAACTTGGGGATGACCAGACTAGGAGGTGGTAGGAATGTCAGTTTGCTGGGACAATCCATCTGTATTCCCGTTATGAGAGAGAATTCCTGTCCGTATAAATAAGGGTTCAACTTCTTCAGTGCCCAGACCAGGGCTAAACATTCCTTCAAGTTTTTGTTTTCAGAGACGCTTCTTTTCAGTTGGAGACAAATCTCATCGGCTTCTTTGCAAGTTTTTTTTTGTACCTGCTCTTTATAGGTATCCACAAGTCCTTCATACTGACGTAGGGTGCCCTTGAGTTGCTGCACCTCACTATGAGCCAGCATCAGCTTCTCCTCCAGTGTCGCTAAGTTTGTCTTTAATGTTTCATGTTCCACTCTGAAACTGGTGTTTTCTGCAGTCTGTCGGTGCAGCTTGTCTAGCAGAGATTCCTGTTCTAAACGCGCTTTTTCCTCTAAGCTCCTCTTTTCTCCCGCTAGCACCGTTACGTGATTGTTTAAAGTGACCATTTCATCCTCTACTTGACTCTTCTCCTTCATCACCGCATTGTAACGGGACTTCCACGTATCAATAGTGGACAAAGATTTACTGAGCTCAGCATCCTGGGGCTCAGCAGCAGGTGGGTCAGTCTCTGCAGCACGGAATTAAGGTAGGAATATTCTGATTGGCTGATGGAATCAGCCAATCAGAATCAAGTTCAATCCGATTGGCTGATCCAATCAGCCAATCAGATTGAGCTCGCATTCTATTGACTGATCGGAACAGCCAATAGAATGCGAGCTCAATCTGATTGGCTGATTGGATCAGCCAATCGGATTGAACTTGATTCTGATTGGCTGATTCCATCAGCCAATCAGAATATTCCTACCTTAATTCCGATTGGCTGATAGAATCCTATCAGCCAATCGGAATTCGAGGGACGCCATCTTGGATGACGTCATTTAAAGGAACCGTCATTCGTCGTTCAGTCGTCGGCCAGGATGGATGTTCCGCGTTGGAGGTCTTCAGGATGCTGCCGCTCCGCTCCGGATGGATGACGATAGAAGTTGCCTCTTGGATGAAGACTTCAATCGGATGGAAGACCTCTTCTGCCCCGCTTGGATGAAGACTTCTACCGGATGGAGGACCTCTTCTTGCTCCGCTTGGATGAAGTATTTGGCTCGGCTGGGTGAAGACGACTCAAGGTAGGGAGATCTTCAGGGGCTTAGTGTTAGGTTTATTTTAGGGGGGTTTGGGTTAGATTAGAGGTATGTGGGTGGTGGGTTGTAATGTTGGGGGGGGGGGTATTGTATGTTTTTTTTTACAGGCAAAAGAGCTGAACTTCTTGGGGCATGCCCCGCAAAGGGCCCTGTTCAGGGCTGGTAAGGTAAAAGAGCTTTGAACTTTAGTAATTTAGAATAGGGTAGGGCATTTTTTTATTTTGGGGGGCTTTGTTATTTTATTAGGGGACTTAGAGTAGGTGTAATTAGTTTAAAATCGTTGTAATATATTTCTAATGTTTGTAAATATTTTTTTAATTTTGTAACTTAGTTCTTTTTTATTTTTTGTACTTTAGTTAGTTTATTTCATTGTATTTATTTGTAGGAATTGTATTTAATTTATGTATTGATAGTGTAGTGTTAGGTTTAATTGTAGATAATTATAGGTATTTTATTTAATTTATTTATTGATAGTGTAGTGTTAGGTTTAATTGTAACTTAGGTTAGGATTTATTTTACAGGTAAATTTGTAATTATTTTAACTATTTTAGCTATTAAATAGTTCTTAACTATTTAATAGCTATTGTACCTGGTTAAAATAAATACAAAGTTACCTGTAAAATAAATATAAATCCTAAAATAGCTATAATATAATTATAATTTATATTGTAGCTATATTAGGATTTATTTTACAGGTAAGTATTTAGCTTTAATTAGGAATAATTTATTTAATAAGAGTTAATTAATTTCGTTAGATTAAAATTATATTTAATTTAGGGGGGTGTTAGTGTTAGGGTTAGACTTAGCTTTAGGGGTTAATACATTTATTAGAATAGCGGCGAGATTAGGTCGGCAGATTAGGGGTTAATAATTGAAGTTAGGTGTCGGCGATGTTAGGGAGGGCAGATTAGGGGTTAATACTATTTATTATAGCGTTAGTGAGGCGGATTAGGGGTTAATAACTTTATAATAATAGCGGTGCGGTCCGCTCGGCAGATTAGGGGTTAATAAGTGTAGGCAGGTGGAGGCGACGTTGTGGGGGGCAGATTAGGGGTTAATAAATATAATATAGGGGTCGGCGGTGTTAGGGGCAGCAGATTAGGGGTACATAGCTATAATGTAGGTGGCGGCTCTTTGCGGTCGGCAGATTAGGGGTTAATTATTGTAGGTAGCTGGCTGTGACGTTGTGGGGGGCAGGTTAGGGGTTAATAAATATAATATAGGGGTTGGCGGTGTTAGGGGCAGCAGATTAGGGGTACATAAGTATAACGTAGGTGGCGGTCAGCAGATTAGGGGTTAAAAAAATGTATTCGAGTGTCGGCGATGTGGGGAGGCCTCGGTTTAGGGGTACATAGGTAGTTTATGGGTGTTAGTGTACTTTAGAGTACAGTAGTTAAGAGCTTTATGAACCGGCGTTAGCCCAGAAAGCTCTTAACTACTGACTTTTTTCTGCGGCTGGAGTCTTGTCGTTAGAATTCTAACGCTCACTTCAGACACGACTCTAAACACCGGAGTTAGAAAGATCCCATTGAAAAGATAGGATACGCAATTGACGTAAGGGAATCTGCGGTATGGAAAGTCGCGGCTGAAAAGTGAGCGTTAGACCCTTTTTTGAATGACTCCAAATACCGGCGGTAGCCTAAAACCAGCGTTAGGAGCCTCTAACGCTGGTTTTCACGGCTACCGCCAAACTCCAAATCTAGGCCTTAGACAATACAGTTACTCAAAACTAACAGTTACTCAAAACTGAAGTTAACCCCTCCAGTACTGTTGGATTTGCACCCTGTACCTATAATGGGCACAGGGTGACTTAACATAATGCCTGAATCCATAATCTGTAGGGAGGTTGACAGAGGGGTCTGTCACATTATAACTTAAATATATATGTAAACATATGTACTTACAATTTGCTGCCATCGCTATGTGACTTACACCCTTTGCTGCACTAGTTCTCATGCCATGGGGCCTATTTATCAAGCTCCGAAAGCAGCTTGATGGCCCGTGTTTCTGGCGAGTCTTCAGACTCACTAGAAACAGCAGTTATGAAGCAGCGGTCACAAAGACCGCTGCTCCATAACCTGTCCGCCTGCTCTGAGCAGGCAGACAGACATTTCCGGAAATCAACCCGATCGAGTACGATCGGGTTGATTGACACCCCCCCTGCTGGCGGCCCATTGGCTGCGAGTCTGCAGGGGGTGGCGTTGCACCAGCAGCTCTTGTGAGCTGCTGGTGCAATGCTGAATACGGAGAGCGTATTGATCTCTGTATTCAGCGAGGTCTGGCGGACCTGATCCGCACTGACCTTGTTAAATAAAGGCTACTGTGTCACGACATGAGAACGAGGCTCCCATTGGAACCAATGGAAGCGCCCTCTTGTGAGCACAAAGCTTCCCAGCAATGCGAACGCAAGGTTATTTGCAGATATATTATTAGGATTTCTGTTCACTGTCAGTAATTTATGACTGTATATTCATGAATGAATATTTAAAGGGATATGAAACTCAAACATTTTGTTTTATGATTCAGACAGAGCATACAATTTTAAAAAGTTTTCAATTGACTTATTTTATTAAAGGTGCAGTAGCCAAATTAAACTTTCATGATTTAGATAGGGCATGCAATTTAAAACAACTTTACAATTTACTTTTATCATCAAATTCACTTTGTTTTTTTGTTATTCTTTGTTGAAATCTAAACATAAGTAGGCTCAAATGCAAATTTTTAAGCCCTTTAAGGCCGCCTATTGTCTCAGTGCATATTGACAGTTTTTCATTGCTAGACAGCACTAGTCTATGTGTGCCATAGAGATTGTGTTCACTCCCGTGGAATTGCTTATGAGTCAGCAATGATAGGCTAAAGTCTGTCAAAAGAACTGAAATAAGGGGGCAGTCTGCAGAGGCATAGATACAAGGCAATCACAGAGGTAAAAAGTATATTAATACAATCACGTTTGTTATGCAAAATTGGGGAATGTGTAATAAATGGATTATCTATATTTTTGAACAATAAAAATTCTGGAGGTAGACTGTCCCTTTAAATTGGCTTTGTTCCCATGATATTCCTTTGTTATAGAAATACCTACTGAAAGTGTCAGGAGCACTTCATGGCAGTAAAAAGTGCTGACATCTAGTGTTTTTGCAAATGGATAACATTCTTGCAAAGCTGCTGCCATATATTGTTCAAGAAATAGGCAGGCTCCTAAGCATACATCCCTGCTTTTCAACCAAAGACACCAGGAGAAAAAAGGAAAATTAATAATATAATTAAATTAGAAAGTTGTTTAAAATTGCATACTCTATTTGATTCATGAAAGAAGCATTTTGGGTTTCATATCCCTTTAACCCCTTCGCGACCAAGGACGTGCCAGGAATGTCCTACAAAAAATACCCTTAATGACCAAGGACAATCCTGGCACGTCCTCAGGTGTTTCAATGGCTGGAAGCGATCCTAATCACTTCCAGATGCTTTCAAAGTATTGCCGTGATGCCTCGATAGTGAGGCATCACTGCAATACCTTTTTTGGCACACTGATGTGGCCCTCTCTGCATCGGCCAGTGATGGTGCCGATCGTTGGTGGGTGGGAGCAGTTGCAGGGAGGCGGGTGGGTGGCCCATCGCTGGCTAGCTTCCAGCCAGCATTGTTGGATCAGTCTCCGATTAGTGGGGGAGCATGTACGGGGCGGGGGGGGGGGGGGCAGGTGCGCGAGCATCCGTGATCTGCACTTATGTGCATTTGCAGTCTTGTTGGGAGCGGGTGGTGGGAGTTGGTGTTGGGAGAGGAAGGCGGGAAATTATGTTTTAAAAGGGATCTGGGAGGGGGTGGGGGGTATTGAGAGGGGCAGCTACACTACAGAAAAATAAATATTTATATAAGTAATGGGCAAATTATTTTGAAAAGTGGGTACTGGCAGACAGCTGCCAGTACCCAAAATGGCACCAAATAGTGAGAGGGTGGAAGGTTAAAGAGCTGTTTGGGGGGGCTCAGGGAGGTTGGGTGGTAAGGGGGGATTCTACTCTGCAGAAAATATATAATTTAGAAAAACAAAGAAAAAACAAAGAAACACAAACTTTTTTTTTTTTTTATATTGGCAGACTTTCTGTCAGTACTTAAAATGGCGGGGACAATTGTGGGGTGTGGGAGGGAAGAGAGCTGTTTGGGAGTGATCAGGGGTGGCATGTGTCAGGTGAGAGGGTGATCTCTACACTAAAGCTAAAATTAACCCTTCAAGCTCCCTACAAGCTACCTTATTAACCCTGTTACTGCTGGGCATAATACAAGTGTGGTGCGCAGCGGCATTTAGAGGTCTTCTAATTACCAAAAAAACAATGCTAAAGCCATATATGTCTGCTATTTCTGAACAAAGGGGATCACAGATAAGCCTTTACAACCATGTGTGCCATGATTGCACAAGCTGTTGTAATAATTTCAGTGTAAACCTAAAGTTTTTTAAAAAGTGAATTTTTTTTTTTATTTGATAGCATTTGGCGGTGAAATGGTGGCATGAAATATACCAAAATGTGCCTAGATCAATACTTTGGGTTGTCTACTACACTACACTAAAGCTAAAATTAAAGGGACAGTCAACCATAGAATTGTTATTGTTTTAAAGGATAGATAATCCCTTTATTACCCATTCCCCAGTTTTGCATAACCAACACAGTTATATTAATGTACTTTTTACCTTTGTGATTACCTTGTATCTAGGAACCTTCTTCCAGCCCCCTGATCACATGACTGTGACTGTTTATTATCTATTGTCTTAAATTTAGCATTGTTTTGTGCTAGATCTTAAATAACTTTCTGTGCCTGAACACAGTGTTATCTATATAGCCCACGTGCACTTTCTGTCTCTTTGTGTTGAAAAGAGATTTAAAAGAATGTGATAAGAGGCAGCCCTCAAAGGCTTAGAAATTAGCATATGAGCCTACCTATGTTTAGTTTAAACTAAGAATACCAGAGAAAAAAAGCAAATTTGATGATAAAAGTAAATTGGAAAGTCAATTAAAATTAAAAGTCCTATCTGAATAATGAAAGTTTAATTTATACTTGACTGTCCCTTTAACCCTACAAGCTCTCTCTACACATGTGATGCGCAGCGGCATTTAGCGGCGTTCTAATTACCAAAAAACAATGCCAAAGCCATATATGTCTGCTATTTCTAAACAAAGGGGATCCCAGAGAAGCATTTAAAACCATTTGTACCATAATTGCACAAGCTGTTTGTAAATAATTTCAGTGAGAAACCTAAAGATTGTGAAAACGTTTGTTAAAAAGTGAATGATCTGGGGGGCGGAGTAAACCGCCATAGCTATTGGACGCACTGATCAGGAGCTCCTGACTTCAATACCATAAAATATGATTTCTCCCTGACAGAGCTATTCTATTTAGCTTAGATCTAGTGAATACTGCTAAAGAGGAAGCTGGGGATGCGCGGATAAAGAATTGGTGGCTGTGTGCCTCATACTGAGCTGAGAAACGGTGAGGGGGCTCCTTATCACAAGCTGAAGCGCCATTTTGGAAGCGGCTGTACTGCTGCCCGTGATGGAGGCCCAAGAACTGTACACTGGCATCAGAAACCTACTGGAGGAGTACGGGAGGAGAATATGTGAGAGATGGATGCTCTTACTGCTAAAGTTCAGGCAGCGCGAGCACTCAGCGATACCACGGCTGAGGAAACAAGATACACCACCGGAGTCACAGTGTGACACAGCACCTAAGGATCCCCAGCCGCGCTCCCCAGCACTGATGTTTGAGAGTGCGGGGTCCCAAGCTGGAGCCTAGTTTTTTCTCTGCTGCCTGCGAATGGATTGCGGATCTGGGGGATCACACAGCATGGCAGCCTGTACAAGGGGGCAAGCTCTGGGGTGCAACTACAGAGCTCACGCAATGTCCCGCTCGCTTTCTTCCTGGCCACCAGCTCGGCGGACTTTTCGTAGCAAATCTGACTGGGGAAGTTTTCAAAGTTTCCAAATGCACCGAATGGGTATTGGTAGGAAGGTCACTTTCACATACATTTAAGGCACCCCGGGGTTTTTTTTTTTTTTGTACCTACAGCATACCAGAGGTTGCGGATCATGCAGGCTGATAAAACTCTCTGACTCTAATGAGCACTGTCCTACAAGAGGAATTGCTACAGCTCCAGTTAAGGGTCCTACACCTACTAACGAAAATACCTAAGACGATGTGGTTTTCTGCATTTATGTCTTTACTATGTTTTCATTTTCTGCAGACCGAAAATAAGTTTACATTGAGAGGGGTGCCAGCTCCTGTTTATGTTTGAGGAAACTGTAATTATAAAGACATGTCTTCTGATCTCAGATAGGCTTCCCATATATATCCTAGGTGGAATCTAATTTAATACTGTACTGCTTATCTTAGTTAATACATTTATGTTCAAAGTCTTGTTATAACAGCCTCAGGATTGTATAAGACTATATAACTTAAACCTACTCTACTGACTTCCTGCTGGCTAGGGAATAGGATCTACATCCATTGCATGCTAGTTTACTGTGCTTTGCTTAGTAAGGGAAAGCTGTGTTCTATAACTACTATTTTGTTCAACCTTTAAGCTGCACTTGGTGTTAGTATGTATGCTAAGCAGTACCCAATGGACTGCTGCAGTGAGACATTACTTATGAATATTGCTATTCTTAATTTGGGGAACATGATTCTCTGAAGGCATAAGGACATGTTAGATAAGGGTGAAGACCCCTGAGAAGTCTTAAATTGTAAAAATTTCTTCTTTGTCCTACCTTATATTTTCCCTCAGAGGGATAGTAGGCGCTTGTAGCTACAGTAACATATGTAAGAGATAGTTAATTCCCCTTATTGTTATGTGTTACCTTAATCTTCTCTTTAGCTCTAAATCTTTAGCCATATTTAATAAGTCATGCAAAACCTTATTTCCTATTAATGCGAGGCCTGGTTTAGGTATTCCATTTCTTTTCAATGTGTAACTAGCTCCACACATAAGTGATCATTCCTAAACTAATAGACCTTACAGAACCAACTACAGCCCCCAAGTAACACCCCTTTAGAGATAACTATATTAGACTTATGAGACATATAAATAGCTCTCTGGAGAGAACCATACTGATTCTAGTTAATGTGTGTTGTTTCTCACGATAGTATTGTATCCATCTTCTTTGCCCCTAAAATATTTCACTGTGTAGTGTTTGATGTCTGCAAACTGTCCTGTACTAATTGTTAGAGAACTCCGAATTACTTGTATGAACACAGTGTTTAACTCTGGGTCTGACTCACATAATTACTGTTGGTCCAAACTGTGTGCGTAACCCTAGGGCAGCATTGTCTATATCTATGTTAGTATCGGGGTGGGCTCTTAACCTTGGCATAATCTCCCCTGTTGAGGTCATAATAGCACTACAACATGTGTGAGTTTCTTATAAGTCACATTATAGTTGATCTCTAGAAATGCTTTGTGGGGATACCTAATTTTATGTAGTCAATAAGCCCTCCCATAAGCTGGATATCTATGAAGTTTTAATATTATTTCATGTTTGATCTTAGATCTCTGCATCTTGTTACCTACTTGTTAGTTTTATCTGACTTGCGTTAATATGTTTGTGTATTTATGCGATTGACAATTATAGGCCAAAAGTGGTCTATATCGAGCAACACCCCTCAGTTAAAAGTTACGTATTTGAGGGTCCAAAAGTGGCTCTGAGCAATCATGGAGGGACCAAAAATAGAGGGGTAGTTGAGAGGTTCTCCCCAACTGGTTTAGTATCCTGTGAAATGAGTATGTTGGTCATTGTATATCTATCTATTTCATTGAGTAACCTGTATGTTATATATTTTATTACCCTCAATAAAAAAAAAAAGAAAAAAAAAAAAAGTGAATGATTTTTTTTATTTGATCGCATTTGGAGGTGAAATTGTGGCATTAAATCTATACCAAATGGGCATAGATCAATACTTTGGGTTGTCTAACTAAAAAAATGTATACATGTCAAGGGATATTCAGGGATTCTTGACAGATATCAGTGTTCCATACTGTAACGATCGCTAATTTTTTTTTAAAAAAAAATGGTTTTTGACATAGCAAAGTGCTACCTTGTAGTTATTGCCCTATAACTTGCAAAAAAGCAAAGAACATGTAAACATTGGGTATTTCTAAACCTCAGGACAAAATTTAGAAACTATTTAGCATGGTTGTTTTTTGGTGGTTGTAGATGTGTAAGAGATTTTGGGGGTCAAAGTTAGAAAAAGTGTGTTTTTTCCATTTTTTCATAATATTTTATCATTTTTTATAGTAATTATAAGATATGATGAAAATATTGGTATCCTTAGAAAGTCCATTTTAATGGCGAGAAAAAACAGTATATAATATGTGTGGGTGCAGTAAATGAGTAAGAGGAAAATTACAGCTCAACACAAACACTGCAGAAATGTAAAAATAGCCCTGGGTCCCAGACGGTCAACAAATGGACAAAGTGGTCTGGTCACGAAAAGGGTTAAAGGGGACAGTCTAGTCAAAATAAAGTTTCATGATTCAGATAGGAATGTGATTTTAAACAATGTTTCAATTTATTTTTATCATCAATTTTGCTTTCTGCTCTTGGTATTCTTAGTTGAAAGCTAAACCTAGGTTGGCACATAAGCTAATTTCTTAGCCCTTGAAAGCTGCATCTTATCTGAATGTATTTTGACAGTTTTCACAACTAGATGGTTTAGTTCATGTGTGCCCATAAAGATACCATTGTGCTCACGACCGTGGAGTTACTAGGAGTCTGCTCATAATTGGCTCAAAATGCAAGTCTGTCAAAATAAATTGAAATAAGGGGGCAGTCTGCAGAGGCTTATATACAAGGTAACCACAGAGTTTAAAAAGTTATATAAATAACACAGTGTTGTTTATGCAAAACTGAGGAATGGGTAATAAGGGATCATCTTATCTTTTAAACTCAATAACAATTCTGGTGTAGACTGTCCCTTTAATAAGGCATTAAAATGACAACTGCATTGCAATACGATAGTTTTTACAGTCCAAATATACTATACTAGTTCAAAATCCTTGAGAGTATGTGAAATTGTGAATAATTTTGATAGTGACAGGAAATTCGGGTAAAATAAATACTGAAAGAACATTTGAAAATATGATTTACTGTGCATAATTAAACCTTTTACGAAGAATACAATATTGAGTTTCATGTTACATTAAAAAAGGTCATCTACACACTTACACAATAATGCCTGTTTGGCTGTAGAGTTTATCTGTGCTATCATCTAACAATGTATAAGACTTTATTTTTGACATAATCATTTACCATGAAGTGGGGTGGTGACACACATGGATCCAACAAAAGCTCTCTGAAGACATATATTCCCAGAATTATTGATAGTTTGCCAAGTAGTTATCAACTTTTGTGAATGTGGTTATAATATAAAATCAGTGGGGAAAAAAATCAAATGGAGTTCTGAGAAAGCTTACTTAAATATTTGTATTTTTCTGTAAAGTGGTGGAAGAAACGACTCATAACATTTATACACAATTTTGCAAACCTTTATTACATTTCCCGTGATAAACCCTAACTATTACCATAATCTGAGCCTGAGTCTAACTTCTTAACCTTAAAGGGAAAGTCTACTCCAGAATGTTTAATGTTGGAAATGATAGATAATCCCTTTTAGTACCCATCTCCCCAGTTTTGCATAACAAACACAGTAATATTAAAGGGAAAGTATACACCATTTTTCATATAACTGCATGTAATAAACATACTATAAAGAAGAATATGCACAGATACTGATCTAAAATCCAGTATAAAACACTTTTAAAAATTACTAAGAAGCTCCCAGTTTAGCATTGTTGATGAGGTAGTCTGGAACACCCAATGAAAGGGGCTGGGTAAACAAAAGGAGCAGACACTCCTCCACTTCTCTGCATATGAAAAGACAGATAACATAAACAGGAGCCTGTAGGAGTCATGTAAACTTGTGTAATACATCATTGCTCTGTGGGGGTTGGTAAGGAGTCTTAAAATCAGCACAATGGGGCGCGATCTGCATATACGGCATAGTTTTCGGCGCAAGGAGGGGAACCCGCGCCACCCGTTAATTCCACCTCGCCACTAGGGCCTATCCAATATACGGCTGTGTCAGATGCAAAGTGGCGTAAGTAGGACAAAACTTGGCAGTAGAGGATGCTTGTAAACGGTTGTGGCCCGCAGAGGAGGACTGTCGAGGGGACTTCAAAAAAGGTTGGAACCATTGCAAGAGGCGGGTGAAAGAGAAGATGGGGCAGGGAAGCCATGCACAGAGGGGAACAGGAAGGTGGACCCACCCCTGGAAACCAATACACCACCTGGCAGGAGATGATAACACAGGTCCCTGAGTATCACAGCAGTCCGTGGACTTCCAGGGGCTCGTGACTCAACGGCTGCAACCACAGCACCCTATGCTGGTGAGTAACATACGACACACAGTATCTATATGTATTTGAGCTATAACATCTTTAATGCCACACATTCATTTACACAATGAGGAGCATGGTATTTGGCCTACTAAACAAAAACATCTACAATTATATTTGACATTAATGCTACTTAACACAATGCAATTCATGATATGAGGTGGAATAGTTGCAATACTAAAATGTCTCAGAGTAACACAGGCCCACAAGCCAACATGTTGGTTTTCAGCTAAATGGACACTCTAGCCATCACAATACTTTTTAGCTCTGAAAGCAGGTTCTGTGCCAACATCAGGCTAAAGTAAATTGTTTGCCCATAGTGTCACTTAAAGAACACATTTTCTCATCACTGACATGTACACATAACTATTGTATGAAACACATACCTGTATACTGTGCAGATTAAAATCCCTCATATTCACAAAATCACATTGTGCACACGTATGTTATACAGTTTGACATGAGAATTGAGTATTGTCCTAGCATGTATCAATGTACCATTGTATGCCCACATGGAACATATATATGACTGTATCTAATCCCTATCATAATTTGACTCCTCCCACAGAACCCTCCTGTCACCAGGCTGCAAACAGGCATGCAGCCACCTCACCACCACCACACAGTCACAGGCATGCAGCACACTCAACCACCAGTCACTGCCATGCAGCCACCTCCACCACAGTCTTCAGGCAGCCAACATGGACAGTATGCTCCCAGGCATGAGCAGGGTTGGATTGCCTCGTTGAGAACCAGAAGTTATGCCACACCATTGGCATACGACCCCTGGCTAGGATACCTGGGCCTGAGGAATATCCTTTTGGCTTTGAGGGGGAGTCAAGTCAGGCCCGGAGGGTCCATGTATTTACCCCCCACCCCCAACACAATATCGGCCAGTCATGGCTTTTACACACAGGGGATGTCGCAGGGAAATGCACACTTAGACAGGCTGAGTGGTCACCAAACTAGTCGTCATGGGACTACCAATCAATCCAGCATGAGAGCTCCACATCCTCTTCTCTTGGGAGAGCTCCACCATCCGCTTCCCTTGGGAGAGCTCCACCATCCACTTCCCTTGGGAGAGCTTCACCATCCTCAGATGAGCATATTGCTGAAGTTGTCCCTGAAGCACCAGCAAACTGACGTTGTCCCTGAAGCACCAGCAGCTGAAGTTGTCCATGAGAGCACCAGCGCTGAAGTTGTCATGAAGCAGATGCAGCCTGAAGTTGTCCCTGAAGCACCAGCAGCTGAAGTTGTCCCTGAAGCCCAGCAGATAGAGCTGAACCCCTGCACCTAGAATCACTGCTGCTCAAGAGCCTGTAGATCCACCTGTATTCTCCTCTGGGCGAGGAATACATCTCTCTCCAGAGGAGGATATAACAAGCCCTGCGAGAGCAGACAAAAAGGCCAACACAGGTTTCACAGGAGCCAACAGAGGTTACCTCCAGCGTTAGCATAGAGCTGCGGAGGGACATGGCAGCATCCATTAACTGCAAGTGTACAAAACCCAGTCGCAGATGCTGATAGTTATTTCATGATATGCCAGATACAGATTGAAAACAGATGGCGGGAACAAAACCAACTCTTGGCGTGTGTTGGTTGAGCACTTCACACACCAGCTGGACATCACTCCAGCCTATCATCTAGTGGCCAGCACTCCAGCAGAATCTTTGAAACTTCCCAAACCAAGAGATAACCAGGAATCTCACTCCTGTCACCTCAGCCCCCTCACTCAAGAAGCCTAAAAAAAAAAAAAAAATACTGATCTTATAGTTCACCATAAATTTACCATATAATTGTCATCCACATCCTCTGTGAGGGGTGTCTTTAGTACACTATTATTGTTTAAACCTAGAATAAGGCCTGTGTGGAAATGGCCCAAAAAGGTAATATTATCTGTTTCTGACATATCCACAATAGTTGTTTGAAGGGTACATATAGTAATATTCACTTGTAAGATGTAAAATCAAATGTATCTCCACATCCAATATAAATGGAACATTGGTATATATAGTAGTGATGTTACTGATAGGGTGGGCATATATCACATGTTTTAAGTCTTGCAGGTGATGAGGTTGAGGTGCCTGTGATTGTTTTGACACAAATGCAAAGAGGCAGCTTCAAGAAGGTGTTAGAAATGATCATATGAGCCATCCTAGGTTTTGCTTTCAACTAAGAATCACCAAGAGAACAAAGCAAGTGTTCTAATTAAATCTGAAAAGTAGTTAGAAGAAGAAGGTTTTCTTTGGACTTGACTGTACCCTTTATTTATTTTGGCATCAGTGCCCAAGCTGTGTTAGCATAGATTAAAATTTTACACCAGTGGGTTCTAAAGAGATGAAGGTAATCCAATTGAAGTAAATAAGCAAGTATATGTCCCACAATGTGCTAAAAGTACCTACAAGCTCAATCATTTGATTATGTTGTGGCTTCAAACTATTTCAAATACACAAATAACCCTTAAAAAAGCAATATCATAGTATTGCTGTCCCTTTAACCTCTGAGATGCTGCTTAAATGTATGTGTTTGTTAAGGCTTCCAGGGAGTTTACGCTTGGGTTTTTAGTCAGTGCAAGGGTTCCTGCGCCTGCAATTTGCTGGCGAGATGAGAATGGAGTAGATTTTCGCTGTATTTTGGATACCCAAACCTGCTGCGTGTTTTGTATGTCAGTCTATGGGTAAAAATAATAAGGCCAAAGGCAGAAATATACGCAAGTATGTTGTATGCTACGCCGTATTTGTGATACCCAAACCAGAGCAAATCTTCTCTCCTCCCATCGCCGGCTTTTGCGTGCGACGCTGATATCGGATCGGGCCAATGTTCTTAAAAATATAAGCAAAACTTACATTTTTATAAAAACCTCTACCAGATGGGCTAAAAAATAGATCATCTTACAAAAACATTTATGAAAGAAAAAGCTAGTGTACAATGTCCCTTTAATATTACTTTTTACCTCTGTGATTACCTAGCATCTAACCTCTGCAGACTGCCCCCTTTATTTTAGTTCTTTTGATAGACCTGCATTTTATGTTTACAAAACAGACTTGATGGCACTACTTGTATAGTGGGGGTGATTAACATTAAAGTAATTAATTGGCCTAGACAAAGCTAACATTGTGGCTTTAGTGGTGCCTATGTATCAATTTAAATAGAAAAAAAAATTCAGTTACAGAACTGTACAAAAAAGCGATCATTTATAAGCACTCATGGTCACTCCCTGAGATGAATGAAATAGAAACGTGTGTGTCATAAATTAATTAAACCTATACATTTTTATTAGTACAGTTTAAAATAGTGAGTGTAAGATAAACTAAAATGCTAGCCAAATTTACTAGCTCCAAAATGATTCCCACCGATTACCCACCCACATTGGTTAGTAGTTGTGGATACAGTTACAGCTATCTTAAGCAATGTTAAAGTTAATGTGGCTATGTGATAATACAAAGTAAATCAGCACATAGATTCAACAGTCATGCTTCAATCCCCATGTCAGTGTAACATTAAGAGGGAATTTGCTAAGCAGACCTCTGTTACTGCCCAATAGAGGTTGACTTTTATATTTATATATTGTCAGTGAAAATCACATATGATACTGTGGTTAGCATCTATAATGACCCAGCCATTAATAATGCCTGATGCTGGGTAAAGTATCAATTAAAGTGTCATAACTTGTTAGTCACAGTAATTCTAGTGGTATTACACTCTTATCAAATAGCTGGTAAAATAAATAAATTAACCTAGGAGAGAGTTGATTGTAATAGTACTGCAAGTTATACACTATTAAACTCTGTATCCTCTTTCTAGCCACAGTGCTTTTAGTTACAGAGGACAGGAGGTAATGGTATAAGCCCGCGTCATTTTTTTTTTTTTTTTACAGGTAAAAGAGCTGCTTTAATTTAGGGCAATGCCCTAACAAAAGGCCCTTTTATGGGCTATTGGTAGTTTATTGTTAGGCTAGGTTTTTTTTATTTTGGGTGGGCTTTTGTATTTTTTTAGGGCCTATTAGATTAGGTGTAATTATTTTTTATTTTTGATAATTTCGTTTGTTATTTTTCATAATTTAGTGTTTGTTAATTTAATTTAATATAGTTCACTTGTTTTATGTAGGGATGTTTGTGTTAAGATTATTTATTACTTATATTCAGCATTAGGAGATGCTGTCAAATTTTTATATTCAGTATTTGTATTAGCACTTTAATATAGTTGTTATAAGTTTTCAATTATTCTATTTAAGACACAATACTGTTCACTTGTTTTTGTAATTATTACTGCAGATCGGCATTTTCACAGTCATTAAACACAAGTTGACATTTTCTGGAGTCACCCATTGGCCGAAATCATTATGCATCATCTGATCACCATTGGATCAACAAATCCACACTATTCATTTGGTTGGACTTGAAATAGAACTTAATTCCGTTTCTACCTGTTTGAGGACTCACGCAAGATTATCATCCGATTGGCTAATGGTATAACACATGACTGTTTCTACTTTATATCTAGGTGATCATTTGTGATTGGTCCGGAAAATCATGTGACACACTCGGACCTGAAGTGTTTTCCATATAACTACCTGATTGAGGACTAAAACCTGTATATTTTGCACTGTATTTTGTACTTTGTGATTGATCCTTTGTTTTTTGACCAGATAATTTCCCACTTTAACAAGATTTATTTATATTATAAAGTAGATTGGCGACATAGTGTATTATTTTAAAATGACCTTAGCTTTTTTATGGTTCAAAACTAACTCTTTTACTCTGTTATTTGTGAGTCCCAATTTCCAGTAAATACGGAAGCAGGAAACATATGCAACCTGTAATATAAACCTACTTAACTGTTAGTCCACAGCACAGCAATCTGTATATGTTTAATTTGCTTTCTGAGAAAGACTTTTTATCGTGCTGAAATGCCTTGAGCTGAGCTAAAATCTTAAAAGCTTTGTTAATTTTTTTTATCGATACTCAGTTTTGTTTGGCTGTTCTTCTTTGCTGAGAAATTGCTGGAATTTCGGATTTTAATAGAGTAAGTTACTACTTGTTTGCATACAGAGTAATCTTACCTTTCCTCATTGGATTTTTCCTTTGTGCTTAAGTTTGACTGGATTCATTCACACCAAGAGGTTCCTTCTTCAGAACGGCCTGACATTAAATATTTTATGGAGTGAGTATAGTGCACTCTTATAATTTGGCTTATATATACATGGCAAGCCCACTTTCCTTTGTTTAGCAGAGATATCTACCTATTCTGAACGTGATCTCTTTAGGACCTGTGCCATTTCATTTTATGGGTTATGTATTTGTGTGCTTCATATATATGTGTGCATATGTGTTTGTGTTGCCTATAGCAGGGGAAAAATTGGTACCCACCACTTCCCCTCACACTGCCCCCAAACCCCACCACCTTTCCCTTCCCCTCACTCACTGCTTGCCTTCCTCACCCCCACAAGGGACCCAACCTCCAGGGACAGGTCCCCCAAACATTAAGTGAAAAGGACCCCACACTCCACAACCCCCATGGTGACAGATCCTTCCCCAAGGGCCCCTACTTTCCAGGGCCAGACCAACACTACAGGGCAACAGATCTCCTATCCAGGCACAGAGCCCCCACACCATAGACAAGGCCCCTACTTCAGGTACAGGGCACCCATTCAGCCTACCCTTAACTGCTTAGATACTGCTAGCCGCTTAGTTACTGTTAACTGGCTGTGACTGTGAACATAATAAGCACACTAGGAGCCCCCCTTGGAAATACCACTGGCATGGCTCAGCCCTCTGTCCAGGTCCTATTGTCAGACAGTTTAGGTCTCTGTTACATATATGCTTTGAGTTGTGTATGTTCATATGCATGTGCATGTCTGTATGTGTTTGAGAGAGAGAGAGAGAGAGAAACTGCACATAATATGGTTATATTTAGAAATACTAGCGTATACTACAAGCAGTTACTAAACATAGAAAGATGGTTACTTTAATGAGCTGTTAATCTTTTATTGATATAGATAGAAAATATACTTCCCTGCAAAAGACCAGTGCATAACCTACCTAGCATAAATGGCATATCCAGATGGGCCATGGAAATAAACAGAAGAGGATAGACGGCTGCTCTTTAGCCCACCTACTGTTTTTGAGTTAGGTACAGCATAGGACTTTACTGGATTAACTAAGGTCACCACTGTTGGAGAGCACAAATTGCAACCTAAAATAAGACATAATCCTTTGCGTGCTCATCCCTACTCATGGGGAGTGGAACAGTGGAACATTGAAAAATACACAGAGAAGAGAAATAAAATAAACGCTTGCTGAAGCTTGAAATCCTAATTTGCAGCATTTTCTAGGAAAAGCTGATTTTATAGGACAGCTCCAATAAAATATATGTTCCCCTCCCATACATATTGTGATGTTTCCCTCTTCACTCTATTATTCTGCTCTATTAGATTCTAGGTAAATCTTTGTGCAGTATCGAAAATGCACTAAAAGAAAATTATCTCATGAAATAAACTAAAGCTCATTCAAAACTCCCTGCAAACCACTCACCTGAAACATCAACTCTTTATGATGCTCTAGCACAGAACTTGCATAAATCAATGAAAAACTGCAGGATTTTAGTGAAAACATAAATAATGTACCACTAGACAGATTAGCACCAAAAACTTGTCCCACTTTCTTTGCACTTTTATTATGCACTCATGAATTATTACTGAATGTTGCAACCTTCCAAAATCCTGTGTGCTTTATTAGTGACCTCTACCAGCATCCTTTGTCCTAAAACAGCTAAAAATTCTGCAGTCATTAATCTGTATGGGTCAAGCAGTCCAACAGCTTAAAGTGACATTAAAGGGGGTATCCAAGATTCATTTGAGATATTAAGTTAAATACAATAGGTAGACTATTTTAAGATAGAGAGGAAATAAAGATAATTCTTTGCGATTAAAGTTATGGAACGTTTCAGACTTTGTACAATCTAAACTGATTTTTTTTTTAAATGTATATAGATTTTAAATTAAAATAATTTTTACTCCTATGAAGTATGTTCTGTTCCTCAGTCCCCCTTCATTTCCTCTCTTGGCTGGGCTGTGATTTAGAAATCAGTCCCATCCACTCTCTAAATAAGTGTAATGCTTGTGGGATATTCCACTATCAGACCAAACTTGGCCAGTAGTCGTCTTATCCCGGCGTCAAACTGAAATGATATGGAATATCCCAGAGCAAAGAAAGTTTGCAGAATGAGGAAAGTACTCACAATAGGCAGGGTAGTCTTTGGCGTCAACAGGTAGGGAATCCAGCAGTATGGTAGTTCAAGGGTAAACCAATAGAATGACCGGAAGCAGGCAGGAATCGGCAACAAATGGAATCCAATAATTACAGTTCAGGAATAAACCAATAGAATGGTCAGGCAGGCAGAGTTTGGTAACAGTATAGCAATCCAATTGTTCAAGGGTTAAACAGGCAGAGTGGTCAGGCAGGCAGAGTTCAGCAACTGTATGGCAAGCCAGTATTTTAGGGTGAAGCAAGCAGAGTAGTCAGAATGAATATTAGACATGTGGGCCAGGTTTCCGGAGGAAATAGTGGTGCATATATGCATACGACTACCCCTAGAATTGATTAAACCATGCATAATAATCAGGTCTTTTGTTCATTATTAATTATGTTCTGCAATACATGCAAATAAGACTAAGAATAATGGTAGCCCAGAGTGTTAGCAAATTTGCCAACTCGCACTAGTGCCTCAGGTTCACCACTCGGGTTTGCGCACATAAATCTGACAGGAGTACACTAATTCTTCATGTGCACTAACCCGACATGAGTTATATTAAGATGTGTTATGTATTTATTAAATATAAAATATGGAAAAATATGAATTATTAATGTACTTTTTTGCCAAGTGTGGGCCTCGTCAGTGAGGTGCAGCTATATCACTGTAGGCACACTGAGCAATGGGTTCACGTCTGATTTCCCGCAACACCCTTAGGGAGACTTCCCTCAGGGTCATAATTTGCATATGCAAAAAGAGAGAAGCGCTCAACCTGTGAATAAACAATAGCGTAATAACTTGTTTGCCTAGTTAAAGGGACATTCTACTCCAAAATAAACTTTCATGATTCAGATAGAGAACGTAATTTTAAACAATTTTCCAATGTACTTTTATCACCAATTTTGCTTTGTTCTCTTGGTATTTCTAGTTGAATGCTAAACCTAGGAGGTTCATATGCTAATTACTAAGCCCTTGAAGGCCGCCTCTTCTCTCAGGGCATGTTTACAGTTTTTCACCACTAGCGGGTGTTAGTTCATGTGTGTCATATAGATAACACTGTGCTCACACACATGGGCCTATATTTATCAAGCTGTCAACCGCAAATACGCTGGAATTCCGCAGCGTATTTGTGGCTAGCCTGATTGGCCATAGTTATCAAACCCTACAGACCAGTAAAAATTGAATTTAGTGACATAACATACGATCCGCCGGACTCAGTCAGACACAGATTGTTGCTTACGTCACTACAGATGTTCCGAACGCAAGTTCGGCACAATCTGACTACTTTTGGTAGTTATCAAAAAACTGGCAGGTACACTCGCCACTATTCCGGCCCAGCGTACCTGGTTTTCAATCCGCCGTCCTGGAGGCGGAGGATGCCATAGGAATCAATAGGAGTCAGAAAGCAGCGAAAGCTCATGTTCGCTGCTGCCCGATATCCCATTGATTCCAATGGTAAATGTCTACACCTAACACCCTAACATGTACCCTGAGTCTAAACACCCCTAATCTGCCCCCCATACACCGCCGCAACCTACTTTATACTTATTCATCAATTACTTGTTACCTATCTATACTTATTAACCCCTAAACTGCAGCTCCCGGAGCCCGCCGCAACTAAATAAATTGTTTAACCCCTAAACCGCCGCTCCCGGAGCCCACCGCCATCTGCATTATATTTATTAACCCCTAATCTGCCCCCCCTACACCGCCACCACCTATATTAAATTTATTAACCCCTAAATCTAAATCTAACTCTAACCCTAACACCCCCTAACTTAAATATAATTTAAATAAATCTAAATAAATATTCCTATCATTAAATAAATTATTCCTATTTAAAACTAAATACTTACCTGTAAAATAAACCCTGATAGCTACAATATAACTAATAGTTACATTGTATCTAGCTTAGGGTTTATTTTTATTTTAAAGGCAAGTTTGTATTTATTTTAACTAGGTACAATAGTTATTAAATAGTTAATAACTATTTAATAGCTACCTAGTTAAAATAAAGACAAATTTACCTTTAAAATAAATCCTAACCTAAGTTACAATTACACCTAACACTACACTATAATTAAATTAATTAATTAAATAAATTAACTACAATGAAATACAATTAATTAAAATTAAATAAAATTAACAAAAGTACAAAAAATAAAAAACACTAAATTACAGAAAATAAAAAAATAATTACAAGAATTTTAAACTAATTACACCTAATCTAATCCCCCTAATAAAATAAAAAAGCCCCCCAAAATAATAAAACCCCCTACCCTACACTAAATTACAAATAGCCCTTGAAAGGGCCTTTTGCGGGGCATTGCCCCAAAGTAATCAGCTCTATTTATTACCTGTAAAAAAAAATACAATACCCCCCAACATTACAACCCACCACCCACACACCCAACCCTACTCTAAAACCCACCCAATCCCCCCTTAATAAAACCTAACACTACCCCCCTGAAGATCATCCTACCTTGAGACTTCTTCACCCAACCGGGCCTAAGTCCTCAACGAAGCCGGGCGAAGTCTTCATCCAACCGGGCAGAAGAGGTCCTTCAGACAGGCAGAAGTCTTCATCCAGGCGGCATCTTCTATCTTCATCCATCCGACATCCAATGCGGTTCCAAGATGGCGTCCCTTGAATTCCGATTGGCTGATTCTATCTATCATTCTATCAGCCATTTGGAATTAAGGTAGGAAAAATCCTATTGGCTGATGCAATCAGCCAATAGGATTGAAGTTCAATCCAATTGGCTGATCCAATCAGCCAATAGGATTGAGCTTGCATTCTATTGTCTGTTCCAATCAGCCAATAGAATGCAAGCTCAATCCTATTGGCTAATTGCATCAGCCAATAGAATTTTACCTACCTTAATTCCGATTGGCTGATAGAATTCTATCAGCCAATCGGAATTCAAGGGACGCCATCTTGGATGACATCATTTAAAGGAACCGTCATTCGGCGGGTCGTCGTCGGTCTGGATGGATGCTCCGCGTCGGATGTCTTCAAGATGGAGTCGCTCCTCGACGGATGGATGAAGATAGAAGATGCCGCCTAGATGAAGACTTCTGCTCGTCTGGAGGACCTCTTCTGCCCTGTTGGATGAAGACTTCGCCCGGCTTCGTTGATGACTTAGGCCCGGTTGGGACAAGACGTCTCAAGGTAGGGTGATCTTCAGGGGGGTAGTATTAGGTTTTATTAAGGGGGGATTGGGTGGGTTTTAGAGTAGGGTTGGGTGTGTGGGTGGTGGGTTGTAATGTTGGGGGGGTATTGTATTTTTTTACAGGTAATAGAGCTGATTACTTTGGGGCAATGCCCCGCAAAAGGCCCTTTTAAGGGCTATTTGTAATTTAGTGTAGGGTAGGGATTTTTTTTATTTTTGTGGGCTTTTTTATTTTATTATGGGTATAAGATTAGGTGTAATTAGTTTAAAATTATTGTAATTATTTTATTATTTTCTGTAATTTAGTGTTTTTTTTTGTACTTTAGTTAATTTTATTTAATTGTAATTAATTTATTTTAATTTAGGGAATTAATTTAATTATAGTGTAGTGTTAGGTGTTAGTGTAACTTAGGTTAGGTTTTATTTTACAGGTAAATTTGTCTTTATTTTAACTAGGTAGTTATTAAATAGTTAATAACTATTTAGTAACTATTGTACCTAGTTAAAATAAATGCAAAGTTGCCTGTAAATTAAAAATAAATCCTAAAATAGCTACAATGTAACTATTAGTTATATTGTAGCTATCTTAGACCTAGATTTGGAGTTTGGCGTTAGCCGTGAAAACCAGCGTTAGAGGCTCCTAACGCTAGTTTTAGGCTACCGCCGGTATTTGGAGTCACTCAAAATAGGGTCTAACGCTCACTTTTCAGCCTCGACTTTTCCATACCGCAGATCCCCTTACGTAAATTGCGTATCCTATCTTTTCAATGGGATCTTTCTAACTCCGGTATTTAGAGTCGTGTCTGAAGTGAGCGTTAGAACTCTAACGACAAAACTCCAGCCGCAGGAAAAAAGTCAGTAGTTAAGAGCTTTCTGGGCTAACGCCGGTTTATAAAGCTCTTAACTACTGTGCTCTAAAGTACACTAACACCCATAAACTACCTATGTACCCCTAAACCGAGGTCCCCCCACATCGCCGCAACTCGATTACATTTTTTTAACCCCTAATCTGCCGACCGCCACCTACGTTATACTTATGTACCCCTAATCTGCTGCCCCTAACACCGCCGACCCCTATATTATATTTATTAACCCCTAACCTGCCCCCCACAACGTCGCCTCCACCTACCAACACTTATTAACCCCTAATCTGCCGACCGCAAAGCGCCGCCACCTACGTTATCCTTATGTACCCCTAATCTGCTGCCCCTAACACCGCCGACCCCTGTATTATATTTATTAACCCCTAACCTGCCCCCCACAACGTCGCCTCCACCTGCCTACACTTATTAACCCCTAATCTGCCGAGCGGACCTGAGCGCTACTATAATAAAGTTATTAACCCCTAATCCGCCTCACTAACCCTATCATAAATAGTATTAACCCCTAATCTGCCCTCCCTAACATCGCCGACACCTAACTTCAATTATTAACCCCTAATCTGCCGACCGGAGCTCACCGCTATTCTAATAAATGTATTAACCCCTAAAGCTAAGTCTAACCCTAACACTAACACCCCCCTAAGTTAAATATAATTTAAATCTAACGAAATAAATTAACTCTTATTAAATAAATTATTCCTATTTAAAGCTAAATACTTACCTGTAAAATAAATCCTAATATAGCTACAATATAAATTATATTTATATTATAGCTATTTTAGGATTTATATTTATTTTACAGGTAACTTTGTATTTATTTTAACCAGGTACAATAGCTATTAAATAGTTAAGAACTATTTAATAGCTAAAATAGTTAAAATAATTACAAATTTACCTGTAAAATAAATCCTAACCTAAGTTACAATTAAAACTAACACTATACTATCAATAAATTAATTAAATAAACTACCTACAATTACCTACAATTAACCTAACACTACACTATCAATAAATTAATTAAATAAACTACCTACAATTAACCTAACACTACACTATCAATAAATTAATTAAATACAATTCCTACAAATAAATACAATTAAATAAACTTGCTAAAGTACAAAAAATAAAAAAGAACTAAGTTACAAAAAATAAAAAAATATCTACAAACATAAGAAAAAAATTACAACAATTTTAAACTAATTACACCTACTCTAAGCCCCCTAATAAAACAACAAAGCCCCCCAAAATAAAAAATGCCCTACCCTGTTCTAAATTACTAAAGTTAAAAGCTCTTTTACCTTTGCAGCCCTGAACAGGGCCCTTTGCGGGGCATGCCCCAAGAAGTTCAGCTCTTTTGCCTGTAAAAAAAAAACATACAATACCCCCCCCCACCAACATTACAAACCACCACCCACATACCCCTAATCTAACCCCCCTTAAATAAGCCCCTGAAGATCATCCTACCTTGTCTTCACCTCACCAGGTATCACCGATCCGTCCTGGCTCCAAAATCTTCATCCAACCCAAGCGGGGGTTGGCGATCCATCATCCGGTGCCTGAAGAGGTCCAGAAGAGGCTCCAAAGTCTTCATCCTATCCGGGAAGAAGAGGTGATCCAGACCGGCAACCATCTTGATCCAAGCGGCATCTTCTATCTTCATCCGATGACGACCGGCTCCATCCTGAAGACCTCCACCGCGGACCCATCTTCTTCCGGCGACGTCCAACTGCAGAATGACGGTTCCTTTAAGGGACGTCATCCAAGATGACGTCCCTCGAATTCCGATTGGCTGACAGGATTCTATCAGCCAATCGGAATTAAGGTAGGAATATTCTGATTGGCTGATGGAATCAGCCAATCAGAATCAAGTTCAATCCGATTGGCTGATCCAATCAGCCAATCAGATTGAGCTCGCATTCTATTGGCTGTTCCGATCAGCCAATAGAATGCGAGCTCAATCTGATTGATGGAGCCGGTCTTCAGGATGGAGCCGGTCGTCATCGGATGAAGATAGAAGATGCCGCTTGGATCAAGATGGTTGCCGGTCCGGATCACCTCTTCTTCCCGGATAGGATGAAGACTTTGGAGCCTCTTCTGGACCTCTTCAGGCACCGGATGATGGATCGCCAACCCCCGCTTGGGTTGGATGAAGATTTTGGAGCCAGGACGGATCGGTGATACCTGGTGAGGTGAAGACAAGGTAGGATGATCTTCAGGGGCTTAGTGTTAGGTTTATTTAAGGGGGGTTTGGGTTAGATTAGGGGTATGTGGGTGGTGGGTTGTAACGTTGGCGGGGGGGGGGGGTATTGTATGGGTTTTTTTTACAGGCAAAAGAGCTGAACTTCTTGGGGCATGCCCCGCAAAGGGCCCTGTTCAGGGCTGGTAAGGTAAAAGAGCTTTTAACTTTAGTAATTTAGAATAGGGTAGGGCATTTTTTATTTTGGGGGGCTTTGTTGTTTTATTAGGGGGCTTAGAGTAGGTGTAATTAGTTTAAAATTGTTGTAAATTTTTTCTAATGTTTGTAGATATTTTTTTATTTTTTGTAACTTAGTTCTTTTTTATTTTTTGTACTTTAGCAAGTTTATTTAATTGTATTTATTTGTAGGAATTGTATTTAATTAATTTATTGATAGTGTAGTGTTAGGTTAATTGTAGGTAGTTTATTTAATTAATTTATTGATAGTGTAGTGTTAGGTTAATTGTAGGTAATTGTAGGTAGTTTATTTAATTAATGTATTGATAGTATAGTGTTAGTTTTAATTGTAACTTAGGTTAGGATTTATTTTACAGGTAAATTTGTAATTATTTTAACTATTTTAGCTATTAAATAGTTCTTAACTATTTAATAGCTATTGTACCTGGTTAAAATAAAAACAAAGTTACCTGTAAAATAAATATAAATCCTAAAATAGCTATAATATAAATATAATTTATATTGTAGCTATATTAGGATTTATTTTACAGGTAAGTATTTAGCTTTAAATAGGAATAATTTATTTAATAAGAGTTAATTTATTTCGTTAGATTTAAATTATATTTAACTTAGGGGGGTGTTAGTTTTAGGGTTAGACTTAGCTTTAGGGGTTAATACATTTATTAGAATAGCGGTGAGCTCCGGTCGGCAGATTAGGGGTTAATAATTGAAGTTAGGTGTCGGCGATGTTAGGGAGGGCAGATTAGGGGTTAATACTATTTATGATAGGGTTAGTGAGGCGGATTAGGTGTTAATAACTTTATTATAGTAGCGCTCAGGTCTGCTCGGCAGATTAGGGGTTAATAAGTGTAGGCAGGTGGAGGCGACGTTGAGGGGGGCAGATTAGGGGTTAATAAATATAATACAGGGGTCAGCGGTGTTAGGGGCAGCAGATTAGGGGTACATAAGGATAACGTAGGTGGCGGCGCTTTGCGGTCGGCAGATTAGGGGTTAATTATTGTAGGTAGGTGGAGGCAACGTTGTGGGGGGCAGATTAGGGGTTAATAAATATAATATAGGGGTCGGCGGTGTTAGGGGCAGCAGATTAGGGGTACATAGGGATAATGTAAGTAGCGGCGGTTTACGGAGCGGCAGATTAGGGGTTAAAAATAAAATGCAGGTGTCAGCGATAGCGGGGGCGGCAGATTAGTGGTTAATAAGTGTAAGGTTAGGGGTGTTTAGACTCGGGGTACATGTTAGAGTGTTAAGTGCAGACGTAGGAAGGGTTACCGCATAGCAAACAATGGGGCTGCGTTAGGAGCTGAACGCGGCTTTTTTGCAGGTGTTAGGTTTTTTTTCAGCTCAAACAACCCCATTGTTTCCTATGGGGGAATCGTGCACGAGCACGTTTTTGAGGCTGGCCGCGTCCGTAAGCAACTCTGGTATCAAGAGTTGAAGCTGCGTTAAAAATGCTCTACGCTCCTTTTTTGGAGCCTAACGCAGCCTTTATGTGGACTCTCAATACCAGAGTTATTTTTATGGTGCAGCCAGAAAAAAGCCGGCGTTAGTTTTTCGGGTCGTTACCGACAAAACTCCAAATCTAGCCGTTAGGGTTTATTTTATAGGTAAGTATTTATTCTTAAATAGGTATAATTTATTTCATGATAGGAATATTTGTTTAGATTAATTTAAATTATATTTAAAGGGACAGTAAACCTTAAAAATAATGTTATATAATTCTGCACATAGTGCAGAATTATATAACATTATATTAGCGCAAAAATTATAAAACATAATTTCTCCTTTGAATTTTTTTTAAAAAACTGCTGTTTTACAGACCCGCTCTCTGTGATCTTCTGAGTTGGTCTATTTTTTTTAAAAAGCGCATCGGGCCAGCTGTATAGTCACAGCCCGGCCCGACCGCGCCATAGCACTAAGTGCAGCTCGCTCCTGCTCTGTCAGACAGCACGAGCGAGCTGCACTTAGTGCTATGGCGCGGTCGGGCCGGGCTGTGACTATACAGCTGGCCGGATGAGCTGTTTGAAAAAAACAGGCCCACTCAGAAGATCACAGAGAGCGGGTCTGTAAAACAGCAGTTGTTTTTAAAAATTCAAAGGGGAAATTATGTTTTATAATGTTTGCACTAATATAATGTTATATAATTCTGCACTATGTGCAGAATTATATAACATTATTTTTAAGTTTTACTGACACTTTAAGTTAGGGGGTGTTAGGGTTAGGGTTAGACTTAGGTTTAGGGGTTAATAAATTTAATATAGTGGCAGCGACGTTGGGGGCAGGAGATTAGGGGTTAATAAATTTAATGTAGGTGGCGGCAGTGTAGGGGGCTCAGATTAGGGGTTAATAAATTTAATAAGAAAAAAAGGAGAGCAAATCCGGACAAATAGTCAGTGCAGGTAGAGTTTATTCTTTTAGGTAGTAATTTAGCTGGAGCAGCTTACACCATCTGACATGTTTCGCGCATGTCACATGCGCTTCTTCAGAGATAGTGATTTGGGTGCCACAGGTGAGCCTAAATAGGCTAGAACAGCCAATTAGATAAAGGTGGGTTGATCTTTGGATGATAGGTAGATCACTTAGGCTCAGCTGTGGAGGCCAAAGTATTGACTCTATAGGATGATACACTGTTAGGATGCAAAAGTGTACTAAACATAAACGTGAACAATCAATATTACAAATTATTGTCACATCTTAACAGAGATGTAAGATAAAAAAAGATTAACGTATATCACAATTTGAAAAATTTAACATAAAGATTAGCTAATAATAAATGATAAATATTAAATGATGAAAACAAGATAAAGAGGAAAATCAAAAGAGAAAAATAAATATGTAATGAACTCATAAAAGTTTTCTCTTGTAAATGTTAACTGAAAGAAATAAAATAATACTTTGAGTGGATCCTAGAGTGGGTAAGAAAATATAATAATGAACATATGAAGAAATATACTCTGAATGGGAATAGAGAAAAGATAATGTTGATTCAATTAAATTACATATTTACAATTGCTTCTGAATTAAAATGGTAAATTGTTATAAAAATTTGATTCAATGTTAGAGTTTCACTATGGGGGTAGACCATTGTTTTAGAGAGATTAATATAGTCCTACACATATTATATATATGTGTGCAGAGGACATGTATATAGTGTACAATCAAACAGCGGAATACAGTTGGTCCCTAAAGTGTAAGTTAATTTTTTTGTTTTTTTATTTTTCATTGTTATTCCTCTCTAGTGTACAAGGAGAAACTATGTATGGGATAGAGACGAATTTAGTCCTATTAGATTGCTTGTCTAAAAGTTTCTTAAAGGTTTTATCATATAGTTATAGCTATATAGGAGACTAAGTAAAGAGTAGTTGATAATATTTGATGACTGACACTCGGGTGTGTGTATGTATCCTAGCTGGTAGGCTCAAGGGTTGATTTCTAATTCCTCTAGTTCTGTTGTATATATGTGTGTACACAGATAATACTGTCAGTAATGCTAATGCTAAGAGATCTTGTGTACACATAAGAAATCCTATCCGTATATCAATATTCCTAAGAAATCCTGTGTACTCACAAGAAATCCTATCCGTATATTTTAAACGTATAAAAAGGGACAGAGATAGAGAAAATAAGAAATAAATAAAAGGTAGAAAAATAAAGGGCGAGGAAAAGGAAAGGCTGGCTAGAGCTCCTAAATTTGCCAGTCTAAATACCACGAGGGGAAGAAAAAGGCAGTTGTGTTTAATTCCTCTGTTTTACTTGATGAATAGATTTACATCATACCTCCTATTAATACCTGTGGGTGACCTAGTTGCTAATGTGAAGATCCAGTAGACTTCTCTTTTGAGGAGTGTCTTTACTCGGTCACCTCCCTGAGGATCTTTATCTATGTGTTCTATTCCTTGAAAAGAAAAATTCCTAATGTGATTGATGTGTGTATGGAAATGTTTTGCTACTGGGGTTCTTGGTGAGGTTTCATCTATGGAATTCAGGTGTTTCCTAACCCTGTCTTTGAGCGGGTGGGTTATTGAAACCCACATTCTCTACAGGTAACTAAGTAGATGACGTATGTGGAGGTACAGTTAATCTTACTCTTAATATGATATGTTTTACCTGTTTGGGTTGAGGTAAAGCTTGTACTTGGATTAGTATAGTCACAGCTTTTACAGCGGGCATGTCCACATCTATAAAAACCGGCTGAAGGTGTAAGCCAGTTTATGCGAGACTCAATTTTTTTGTGGAATTTTTTCTTTACTATGTCACCCAAGTTAGTAGCCTTCTTAGCTGCAAACTTGACTATATTGTCCATTTTGTGTTCAAGTATTGTGTCTACATTTAGAACTGGTAGGTACTTTTTGATTATCCTACAAATTCGGTAAAACTGGCCACTATACTTTGTCGTGAAATATATGGGATCTTTATCTGGTATTGAATTTATTTGACTTGTTTCTTGACTTGGGGAGGTAATTTGTGTATATGATTTCTTTTTAGATTTTCGACTAGTGTCACCCTCTGTTTTGTTCAATAGAGTTTGTCTGTCCATTTTTGCTACCTGGATCATTATATTTTTGGGTGATGATTTATTGTAACCTCGAGCTACTAATTTGTGTTTTAGAATCTTAGCTTCTTTGTAGTATATTATTAGTGTGGAACAGTTCCTGCGTAGGTGAAGAAACTGTCCTTTGGGTATGCCTTTTCTCATATGTGGTGCATGGCATGAGTCAGCTCTAAAAATAGTGTTTCTAGCTAATGGCTTGCTGTAGTTGGAGATGAAGATGTTGTTTTCCTCATCATGTTGCAGATGTAAATCTAGATATTCTATGTCTCTATCATGAGCTTTGTAGGTGAATGTTAGATTTAGCTCGTTCTGATTTAGGTATTGAACAAAGTGTGGAATAGTTGTGTCTTTGTTGTCTTTGTAAATTAGAATCAAGTCATCGATATATCTACCGTATGTTATAATGTTGGTTTTGAGATGGTAGTCACCTCCAAAGATGTGGCAGGCTTCAAAGTAGCCCATATACAAATTTGCATATGAGGGGGCAAACTTCGCCCCCATGGCCGTGCCACATCTTTGGAGGTAATAGGTCCCCTCAAAGACAAAAAAATTATGCGTTAAGAGAAACTGTGTCACTTCCAAGAGGAAGTCAATAAAGCTGTTGGGAAAATCAGTGAATCTTTCTAACATATATCTGAGGGCTTTAAGTCCTTCTATGTGAGGGATGCTAGAATAAAGAGAAGAGACGTCTATGGTCAACCATTTATAGTTGTCATGCCACTTCAAATTTTCTATTCTATTGTTTAGATGAGTGCTGTCTCTGATATAGCCGGGATGGGATCTTACTATTGGTTGAAATACATTGTCAAGCCAGTCTCCCAACCTCTCGCATAGGGAACCCTTGCTGGCCACTATCAGCCTGCCCGGAGAGTTTTATGGATCTTGGGTACTATGAGAAAGGTTGGGACAATGGGATGATCAACTAGACAGTGTTGGGCTAGAGCTGGCTTCATAAGGCCTTTATCACAGGCTGTGTCAAGGAGATCCCTAAGTTCATTTCTGAATTTGATTGTTGGATTGAATGTTAACTTATGATATGTTTTGGTGTCTGCTAATTGAGAGAGAACCTCGGTAGTATAGTCAGTTTTATTCAAAATGACTAAAGCACCTCCCTTATCTGCCGAGGTGATGACTATGTCAGGGTTGGTTTGTAGTACTCATAAGGATTCTAGTTAGATTATCTTTAAATGTGTAAATTGAATGTAGGTGGTGGCGGGGTCCATGAGCGGTGGTTTAGGGGTTAAACATTTTATTTAGGTGCGGCGGGGTCCGGGAGCGGCAGTTTAGGGGTTAATAACTTTATTTAGGTGCAGCGGGGTCCGGGAGCGACGTTATAGGGTGTAAAACAGTATAGTATAGTGTGGGTGCTTAGTGACAGGGTACCAAGAAAGCTGCGAATAAGCCGAAGAGCAGCGAGATCAATGACTGTTAGTTAACAACAGTCCGCTGCTCATCACTCCGTACTTGGTGCGTGGCATTTTGACAGCTTTCTTGATCATTTTCTTGATAATTTTGGCGAACGTATTCAGGTCCACGGCAGCGATGTTAGGCGATCTTAGGCGAGCGTATTGGTGACGTTGAATGCAAGAAAGTCAACGGCTTGATAACTAGAGGCCATGGAGTTCAGGTGAGCCAGCTCTGATTGGCTAAAATGGATACAAACAGCAAAGAGCTACGGCACTAGTAGTGAGAATCATATACTTCAACAAACGGTGGCTTACTTGAATTCAAAGCTGTAGTCAAGCATTCAAAATCCCACGGGTAGTTATCTTAATATATAACTGGTCAGGGGCGTATTTAGGTTTTGTGCTGCCCTAGGCACTCAAAATTCTGCTGCCGAAGCCCCCCCCCCCAGCTTTAAGTCCTATTTTTAGACATTTTTGGGGCAGAGTGTAAAAAATAATGTCTTTTTAAGTAGATGTTCACCAGGGCTTGCATTCACTCTGATCACACACATACACACACATATATATATATTAAGACATTATTTTGCAAGTCAGATGATTAAAGTGTTTATATCAGAAAAAAATATCCTTCACTGTATGATAGTTTGTCAGTAGGTAGTTGTTTAACCTTAAACATCTTCTTTGATGATTGACAGTTATTTAAGCAAAATATCTGCTTGGATAAATATGTAATGAATATACAAACTGGCCTTTAAAAGTACTTAAAAAATACAACAGTTGTTATGATAGGTTTAGGAATTGTATCCTAGGGGATAAAGTCACATGATACTATCATAATAAAGTATATACTTGTATTGTTTTTAAATGTATTACATGCATACAACATATTTTCAGTTGTGTTTTAAGTCACATAGTTGTATAGATTCAGCAATATATACTTATTCTTTGCATGTATGACAGATAGACAAACAGTAAATGTACAAGTATTTAGTGACTAATCCGTTTAAGTATTTTAAAGCTTAATGAAGATGTATTGAAGGGAGAAAGACATATGCTGTTTCACAGTGGTCACGTTGTAGTGCACACTGCATTGTGTAGTCTGTGTGAGTCTCAATCACGCGGTGGAGCCAGGAAGAATACTGCATTCCCTCTCAGTCCAGGCCAGGCTGTGCAAGTGAGCTCTGCCTCCACTGCCACCATGTCATGCGCACCCACATACAATCCCATAGGATAGCAATAGCCAGGTCAGCCATTTAAGTCATTAGTAATTGGTTTATTTAGCCACCTGCCCCTGAGTTCAGTAGGGTGGCCCTAGGGACTCAAAATTCTGCTGCCCCTTAAAAATCTGCTGCCCTAGGCACCAGCCTTGTTGGCCTATCCCTTAATACGCCCCTGTAACTGGTAGATATAGTCACAAAACTGAAAACAATTACCTTCTTATTCAGGCAACCTGCACACTTGCACTTCCCAGCTTATAGTGACCTCTCCTCCGTGCAAACATACACCTGAATGCTGTTGCTGATGTCAAAGCCAATCCGTATAGGGGGTGAGGAAATCGACTTGTGTGTTATGAGAGCCCAGTGTGAAAGTCCAAAGCATGAAGAACAAAGTTGAATCCAGAACGGCTCACTCAAAAAACACACTTTATTATTAAAAAATTCCAGCGTGGGCTGTACAACATACTGAGTAACGGGAATAAAATCACATTACAAAACGAGCAACACACATACCGGCTAGGGCTCGTTTTGGGTTTCCCCATACTCACAGTTACCTAGGTGTGTGCTGATTAGTGTTATATCAGTACTGCAGAAAATAGAAATCACCTGTGATCGAGACTTGGCTACAAAGCTTTTACCGACATTAACCCTATCATTATCAATCCTCTTATATAAACTACTATTGTCAAAAGGGTACAGAACATTCTGTGAGTACGGGGAAACCCGAAACGCGCCCTAGCCGGGAGGTAATCACAGAGGTAAAAAGTGTATTTATATAACTGTGTTGGTTGTACAAAACTAGGGAACAGGTTATAAAGGGATTATCTATCTTTTTAAACAATACAAATTCTGGTCCCTTTAACATCCTAGGAGTAGCCTCTTTTTTCTAAACATGTGTTTTTTACAGAGAACTTTCCTGTAGTATATAAGTCTGTACCAAACTAAACAGTACAGTACAGTAAAGTCCCAAAATACTAGGCAATCCCTCTCTAAATGAAAGAAACAACAAACTTAATAAATAGGGGCCCATTTATGAAGCTCCGAACGGAGTTTGTGGACCCGTGTTTCTGGCGAGTCTTCAGACTCGCCAGAAACAGCATTTATAAGCCTGTCCACCTGCTCTGAGCAGGCGGACAGGAATCGGCACAATACAACACGATCGAGTACGATCGGGTTGATTGACACCTCCCTGCTGGCAGCCCATTGGCCGCGAGTCTGCAGGGGGCGGCGTTGCACACACAAGAGCTGCTGGTGCAATGTTAAATGCGGAGAGCGTACTGCTCTTCGCATTCAGCTAGGTCTTGCGGACCTGATACGCACTGTCGGATCAGGTCCTCAAGACCTTTGATAAATAGGCCTCATAGACTTTTCTAAGTAAGGCCCATATTTAAATTAAATTTAAGTTCATGACATATGTACAGTGCATATATTTAAATACACTTTTAAGTACACACATGGTTTAGTATCATTTTAAATTAACTACCGCTACTGTTAAATAGTGATGTCGCGAATAGTTCACCGGCGAATAGTTCCCGGCGAACATAGCATGTTCGCGTTCGTCTCGGCGGGCGAACATATGCGATGTTCAATCCGCCCCCTATTCGTCATCATTGAGTAAACTTTGACCCTGTACCTCACAGTCAGAATACACATTACAGCCAATCAGCAGCAGACCCTCCCTCCCAGACCCTCCCACCTCCTGGACAGCATCCATTTTAGATTAATTTGGAAGCTGCATTCTTAGTGAGAGGAGGGACAGTGTAGCTGCTGCTGATTTAATAGGGAAATCGATAGCTAGGCTAGTGTATTCAGTGTCCACTACAGTCCTGAAGGACTCATCTGATCTCTGCTGTAAGGACATCACCCCAAAATTAAAAACCTTTTATTTTAGTACTGGCAGACTTTCTGCCAGTACTTAAGATGGCGGGGACAATTGTGGGTGGGGGAAGGAAGGGAGCTGTTTGGGAGGGATCAGGGGGTCTGATGTGTCAGGTGGGAGGCTGATCTCTACACTAAAGCTAAAATTAACCCTGCAAGCTCCCTACAAACTACCTAATTAACCCCTTCACTGCTAGCCATAATACACGTGTGATGCGCAGCAGCATTTAGCGGCCTTCTAATTACTAGAAAGCCACGCCAAAGTCATATATGTCTGCTATTTCTGAACAAAGGGGATCCCAAAGAAGCATTTACAACCATTTGTGCCATAATTGCACAAGCTGTTTGTAAATAATTTCAGTGAGAAACCTAAAATTGCGAAAAAAATAATTTTTTTTAAAATTTTGATCGCATTTGGCCGTGAAATGGTGGCATGAAATATACCAAAATGAGCCTAGATCAATACTTTGGGTTGTCTACTACACTACACTTAAGCTAAAATTAACTCTACAAGCTCCCTACATGCTCCCTAATTAACCCCTTCACTGCTGGGCATAAAACACGTGTGGTGCGCAGTGGCATTTAGCAGCCTTCCAATTACCAAAAAGCAACGCCAAAGCCATATAAGTCTGCTATTTCTGAGCAAAGGGGATCCCAGAGAAGCATTTACAACCATTTATGCCATAATTGCATACGTTGTTTGTAAATAATTTTTGTGAGAAACCTAAAGTTTGTGAAAAAGTGAACAATTTGTTTTTATTTGATCGCATTTGGCGGTGAAATGGTGGCATGAAATATACCAAAATGGGCCTAGATCAATACTTTGGGTTGTCTACTACACTACACTTAAGCTAAAATTAACTCTACAAGCTCCCTACATGCTCCCTAATTAACCCCTTCACTGCTGGGCATAAAACACGTGTGGGGCGCAGTGGCATTTAGCAGCCTTCTAATTACCAAAAAGCAACGCCAAAGCCATATAAGTCTGCTATTTCTGAGCAAAGGGGATCCCAGAGAAGCATTTACAACCATTTATGCCATAATTGCATACATTGTTTGTAAATAATTTTTGTGAGAAACCTAAAGTTTGTGAAAAAGTGAACAATTTTGTTTTATTTGATCGCATTTGGCGGTGAAATGGTGGCATGAAATATACCAAAATGGGCCTAGATCAATACTTTGGGTTGTCTACTACACTACACTTAAGCTAAAATTAACTCTACAAGCTCCCTACATGCTCCCTATTAACCCCTTCACTGCTGGGCATAAAACACGTGTGGTGCGCAGTGGCATTTAGCAGCCTTCTAATTACCAAAAAGCAACGCCAAAGCCATATAAGTCTGCTATTTCTGAGCAAAGGGGATCCCAGAGAAGCATTTACAACCATTTATGCCATAATTGCATAAGTTGTTTGTAAATAATTTCTGTGAGAAACCTAAAGTTTGTGAAAAAGTGAACAATTATTTTTTATTTGATCGCATTTGGCGGTGAAATGGTGGCATGAAATATACCAAAATGGGCCTAGATCAATACTTTGGGTTGTCTACTACACTACACTTAAGCTAAAATTAACTCTACAAGCTCCCTACATGCTCCCTAATTAACCCCTTCACTGCTGGGCATAAAACACGTGTGGTGCGCAGTGGCATTTAGCAGCCTTCTAATTACCAAAAAGCAACGCCAAAGCCATATAAGTCTGCTATTTCTGAACAAAGGGGATCCCAGAGAAGCATTTACAACCATTTATGCCATAATTGAATTAGTTGTTTGTAAATAATTTCTGTGAGAAACCTAAAGTTTGTGAAAAAGTGAACAATTTTTTTTTCATTTGATCGCATTTGGCGGTGAAATGGTGGCATGAAATATACCAAAATGGGCCTAGATCAATACTTTGGGTTGTCTACTACACTACACTTAAGCTAAAATTAACTCTACAAGCTGCCTACATGCTCCCTAATTAACCCTTTCACTGCTGGGCATAAAACACGTGTGGTGCGCAGTGGCATTTAGCAGCCTTCTAATTACCAAAAAGCAACGCCAAAGCCATATAAGTCTGCTATAATGGCATGTCTGGCACACAGTGTTGGGGCAAGGGTCCATCTGACCACTGATACCTGGTCTGCAAAGCATGGTAAGGGCAGGTATATCACCTACACTGCGCACTGTGAAGTGGGCGTAACCCTTAGACGTAACCCTTACACTACCTGATCGATACAACATCATACCTGATGTTTTAAAGCACGTTATTCCAAACAATTTAGGAATGTTAGGTGATTTATGCCCTTTATGGATTAAAACCAGACTCTGCATTAACTATGTAATTTTCCATGGGAGTTTTGCCATGGATCCCCCTCCGGCATGCCACAGTCCAGGTGTTAGTGCCCTTGAAACAACTTTTCCATCACTATTGTGGCCAGAAAGAGTCCCTGTGGGTTTTAAAATTCGCCTGCCTATTGAAGTCTATGGCGGTTCGCCCGGTTCGCGAACTTTTGTGGAAGTTCGAGTTCTCTGTTCGCGAACCCACATTTTTAGGTTCGCGACATCACTACTGTTAAAGAAGACTAGAGATGTCCATTTGTTTCTTCATGAAGGCGAAAAACACCAAATTAGTCCTGTTCATTACTACACGATAAACGAATATAGGGCCAGACTACAAGTGGCGCAGTATTTTGTGTTTCCGCTAGAACGCTAATTGTGCTAGTATTAAACTTTTTTAGCTCATCGGAATTTCGCTGGTATTTTGAGTTGAAAGTTAAAAGCTGTCCCTCTCATGCTAACCCGACAAGAGTAAACAGCTTATTTCTAGCACAATAAGACTGACGGCAAACAATAACCTATTCCACCATAGAACTCAATTGAGAAAAAAACAACCGACTTTCTTACAAACATGATCACATATTTTTATATGCGCATGCCCGATTGCATATTATAATATGTGCAAGTCCAACATGAAAATATGAATATTGCATGTTTTCCTCTACCTAATGACAAAGGGCTCCAATGCAATTATATATATATATATATATATATATATATATTTATATATATATATATATATACACATATATATATATATATATATATACACATATATATATATATATATATAATCCACTGAAATAAGTTCACTTCCGACGAACAGTAAATTTCAATTCTGCCAGGGTGCTATAGAAAGTTTAAATATCCAAGTTATAACTCAAGCACTCACTGGACTTGATACAGGTGAAATAAAAAGTGTTTTATTTGGTCTGATGAAGGGGTGAACACCCCGAAACATCATTGGTTTATATAGAATAAAACACTTTTTATTTCACCTGTATCAAGTCTAGTGAGTGCTTGTGTTATAACTTGTATATATATGTACACACACACACACATATATATATATATATATATATATATATACGTATATATATATATATACGTATATATATATATATATATATTTCATGTAAGTGGCAAGAGTCCATGAGCTAGTGACGTATGGGATATACAGTATATTCCTACCAGAAAGGGGCAAAGATTCCGAAACCTCAAATGCCTATAAATACACCTCCCACCTCACTCATTCCTCAGTTTTACAACCTTTGCCTCCTTAGAGGGTGGTGAAGCACAATGTGCTTGATTTCTTCTGTGAAGGGCGCTTCTAAGAATATTGAAGCCCAGTTTCTCTCTAAGTACAGTGTTTGTCTGAGGGATGTGAAGGGAGTATTGCCTGATTCATACCATGTTTTCGCCTATGAGAAATCTATTCTAGGGCTCTCTGTAAATTGGGTCACAGGGATTCATTTGCTGCCTCCCTTTACAGATTGACATTATACTCCTATACCATTACCTTTGCTGATATGTTTCAGTACTGGTTTGGCTGTCTGCTATATGTGGATGGGTGTCTTACATGGTAAGTATATACTTTTATTATATAAGACACTCTCAGCTATGGATTGGGCACTTTTTAAGTAAAGTTGTTATATATTGTTTGTATACATGCCTTGAGTCAGTAATTCAGTGCTCTTTTTTAGCAACTTTATTTGTGACTAAATATTTGTCAAGGTTGGTAGAGTTTGTGAAACATACAGGTTTTTTTTGGAGTTAGTAATTTATTTATAAATTAGGATACTAAGTATTATGGTAGTCTCATGGAATGTTGATAATCACATTTTATGCAGCTATAATAGAAGTATCCATTAGGCTTTATTTTGGTACATTTTGTTTTTTTTGTATATATAATCAAAATTCTAACCTGCTTTTTAGAGTGATAGGTGTATTTAAAATCCTCTTCAGCTTTGCATGTCATGCATGTGATGATGCTATTAATGTCATAGGGTAATGTGTCATCATTATGTGCCATTTTTTTGGCACCAAAAATTTCCCGCCAAAAATTTTAACTTTCTCGCCAAAATGTTCCCGCCAAGATTGCTGTTATAAGCTCCGCCCCAAGCTCATTTAGTGTTCTCAGAAACACTTAGAGAGCTTTCATGCAGCATTTTATGAATCAGTTTTCTTTTTTATATATATATTTTTTTTTTCCACTCTGTTTCCCATTCTCTCAAGCCTGTCATATGTATATCATATATAGGAGCATGGATATAAATTTACAGAACTCATTTATTTTATTTTTTTTCTAAATTAGTTTTTTGCAATTATGTCTCAAACTGAACCTGCCTGCTGCTAAACAGGTATTTAACAAAGCTAAGTATGCATGTTGTAATTAAACTGATCTAAATTATTCAACTCTAATATGTGGCTCTTGTTTAACAAATTGTTAAATATAAATATGAGTATAAATACACACACTGTTATTCCATCTCAGTCTAAATGTACATAGCATTACTGCAGAAATAAAAGATTTTATTACTACAGCTATAGAGAAGACAATGACTGCTACTTTGCCTTCAAATAAATGTAAAATGTTTTTGCAACATTTTCCTAAACTTACGGCTAGATTTGGAGTTTTGTCGGTAACGACCCGAAAAACTAACGCCGGCTTTTTTCTGGCCGCACCATAAAAATAACTCTGGTATTGAGAGTCCACATAAAGGCTGCGTTAGGCTCCAAAAAAGGAGCGTAGAGCATTTTTAACGCAGCTTCAACTCTCAATACCAGAGTTGCTTACGCAAGCGGCCAGCCTCAAAAACGTGCTTGTGCACGATTCCCCCATAGGAAACAATGGGGTTGTTTGAGCTGAAAAAAAACCTAACAACTGCAAAAAAGCCGCGTTCAGCTCTTAACGCAGCCCCATTGTTTGCTATGGGGAAACACTTCCTACGTCTGCACCTAACACTCTAACATGTACCCCGAGTCTAAACACCCCTAACCTTACACTTATTTATTTTACAGGCAACTTTGTAATTATTTTAACCAGGTACAATAGCTATTAAATAGTTAAGAACTATTTAATAGTTACCTAGTTAAAATAATTACAAAATTACCTGTAAAATAAATCCTAACCTAAGTTACAATTAAACCTAACACTATACTATCATTAAATTAATTAAATAAAATACCTATAATTACCTACAATTAAACCTAACACTACACTATCAATAAATTAATTAAATACAATATCTACAAATAACTACAATGAAATAAACTAACTAAAGTACAAAAAATAAAAAAGAACTAAGTTACAAAAAATAAAAAAATATCTACAAACATAAGAAAAATATTACAACAATTTTAAACTAATTACACCTACTCTAAGCCCCCTAATAAAACAACAAAGCCTCCCAAAATAAAAAAATGCCCTACCCTATTCTAAATTACTAAAGTTAAAAGCTCTTTTACCTTACCAGCCCTGAACAGGGCCCTTTGCGGGGCATGCCCCAAGAAGTTCAGCTCTTTTGCCTGTAAAAAAAAAACATACAATACCCCCCCCCAACATTACAACCCACCACCCACATACCCCTAATCTAACCCAAACCCCCCTTAAATAAACCTAACACTAAGCCCCTGAAGATCATCCTACCTTGTCTTCACCTCACCAGGTATCACCGATCCGTCCTGGCTCCAAAATCTTCATCCAACCCAAGCGGGGGTTGGCGATCCATCATCCGGTGCCTGAAGAGGTCCAGAAGAGGCTCCAAAGTCTTCATCCTATCCGGGAAGAAGAGGCGATCCGGACCGGCAACCATCTTGATCCAAGCGGCATCTTCTATCTTCATCCGATGACGACCGGCTCCATCCTGAAGACCTCCACCGCGGACCCATCTTCTTCCGGCGACGTCCAACTGAAGAATGACGGTTCCTTTAAGGGACGTCATCCAAGATGGCGTCCCTCGAATTCCGATTGGCTGATAGGATTCTATCAGCCAATCGGAATTAAGGTAGGAATATTCTGATTGGCTGATGGAATCAGCCAATCAGAATCAAGTTCAATCCGATTGGCTGATCCAATCAGCCAATCAGATTGAGCTCTCATTCTATTGGCTGTTCCGGCGAAGTCCAACTGAAGAATGACGGTTCCTTTAAGGGACGTCATCCAAGATGGCGTCCCTCGAATTCCGATTGGCTGATAGGATTCTATCAGCCAATCGGAATTAAGGTAGGAATATTCTGATTGGCTGATGGAATCAGCCAATCAGAATCAAGTTCAATCCGATTGGCTGATCCAATCAGCCAATCAGATTGAGCTCTCATTCTATTGGCTGTTCCGATCAGCCAATAGAATGCGAGCTCAATCTGACTGGCTGATTGGATCAGCCAATCGGATTGAACTTGATTCTGATTGGCTGATTCCATCAGCCAATCAGAATATTCCTACCTTAATTCCGATTGGCTGATAGAATCCTATCAGCCAATCGGAATTCGAGGGACGCCATCTTGGATGACGTCCCTTAAAGGAACCGTCATTCTTCAGTTGGACTTCGCCGGAAGAAGATGGGTCCGCGGTGGAGGTCTTCAGGATGGAGCCGGTCATCATCGGATGAAGATAGAAGATGCCGCTTGGATCAAGATGGTTGCCGGTCCGGATCGCCTCTTCTTCCCGGATAGGATGAAGACTTTGGAGCCTCTTCTGGACCTCTTCAGCCACCGGATGATGGATCGCCAACCCCTGCTTGGGTTGGATGAAGATTTTGGAGCCAGGACGGATCGGTGATACCTGGTGAGGTGAAGACAAGGTAGGATGATCTTCAGGGGCTTGTGTTAGGTTTATTTAAGGGGGGTTTGGGTTAGATAAAGGGTATGTGGGTGGTGGGTTGTAATGTTGGGGGGGTATTGTATGGTTTTTTTTACAGGCAAAAGAGCTGAACTTCTTGGGGCATGCCCCGCAAAGGGCCCTGTTCAGGGCTGGTAAGGTAAAAGAGCTTTTAACTTTAGTAATTTAGAATAGGGTAGGGAATTTTTTATTTTGGGGGGATTTGTTATTTTATTAGGGGGCTTAGAGTAGGTGTAATTAGTTTAAAATTGTTGTAATATTTTTCTTATGTTTGTAAATATTTTTTTTATTTTTTGTAACTTAGTTCTTTTTTATTTTTTGTACTTTAGCTAGTTTATTTAATTGTATTTATTTGTAGGAATTGTATTTAATTAATTTATTGATAGTGTAGTGTTAGGTTAATTGTAGGTAATTGTAGGTAGTTTATTTAATTAATTTATTGATAGTGTAGTGTTAGGTTTAATTGTAACTTAGGTTAGGATTTAGTTTACAGATAAATTTGTAATTATTTTAACTATTTTAGCAATTAAATAGTTTCTTAACTATTTAATAGCTATTGTACCTGGTTTAAAATAAATACAAAGTTACCTGTAAAATAAATATAAATCCTAAAATAGCTATAATATAATTATAATTTATATTGTAGCTATATTAGGATTTATTTTACAGGTAAGTATTTATCTTTAAATAGGAATAATTTATTTAATAATAGTTAATTAATTTCGTTAGATGTAAATTATATTTAAAGGGACACTGAACCCAAATTTTTTCTTTTGTAATTCAGAAAGAGCATGCAATTTTAAGCAACTTTCTAATTTACTCCTATTATCAATTTTTCTTCGTTCTCTTGCTATCATTATTTGAAAAAGAAGGCATCTAAGCTTTTTTTTGGTTTCAGTACTCTGGACAGCACTTTTTTTTATTGGTGGATGAATGTATCCACCAATCAGCAAGGACAACCCAGGTTGTTCACCAAAAATGGGCCGGCATATAAACTTACATTCTTGCATTTCAAATAAAGATGCCAAGAGAATGAAGAAAATTTGATAATAGGAGTAAATTAGAAAGTTGCTTAAAATTTCATGCTTAATCTGAATCACGAAAGAATTTTTTTGGGTACAGTGTCCCTTTAACTTAGGGGGGGTGTTAGTGTTAGGGTTAGACTTAGCTTTAGGGGTTAATACATTTTATTAGAATAGCGGTGAGCTCCGGTCGGCAGATTAGGGGTTAATAAGTGTAGGTAGGTGGAGTTGACGTTGTGGGGGGCAGATTAGGGGTTAATAAATATAATACAGGGGTCGGCGGTGTTAGGGGCAGCAGATTAGGGGTACATAAGGATAACGTAGGTGGCGGCGCTTTGCGGTCGGCAGATTAGGGGTTAATAAGTGTAGGTAGCTGGCGGCGACGTTGTGGGGGGGCAGATTAGGGGTTAATAAATATAATATAGGGGTCGGCGGTGTTAGGGGCAGCAGATTAGGGGTACATAAGGATAACGTAGGTGGCGGTCGGCAGATTAGGGGTTAAAAAAATGTATTTGAGTGTCGGCGATGTGGGGGGACCTCGGTTTTGGGGTACATAGGTAGTTTATGGGTGTTAGTGTACTTTAGAGTACAGTAGTTAAGAGCTTTATAAACCGGCGTTAGCCCAGAAAGCTCTTAACTACTGACTTTTTTCCTGCGGCTGGAGTTTTGTCGTTAGATGTCTAACGCTCACTTCAGAAACGACTCTAAATACCGGAGTTAGAAAAATCCTATTGAAAAGATAGGATACGCAATTGACGTAAGGGGATCTGCGGTATGGAAAAGTCGCGGCTGAAAAGTGAGCGTTAGACCCTATTTTGAGTGACTCCAAATACCGGCGGTAGCCTAAAACCAGCGTTAGGAGCCTCTAACGCTGGTTTTCACGGCTAACGCCAAACTCCAAATCTAGGTCTGTGTGAATTAAGTTCTGACCTTCAGCATACTGACATATCCTCTACTGATGGGGTCTCCTCTGATTCAGAGGATGCCACGTCAGAGACTGTTATAGACAAATCTTTTTTATTTAATTTAGAATATATTCGTTCTCTCTTAAAGGAAGTTTTGTTTACTTTGGGTATTGAGGAATCCAAGGGGTCTATTTATGATAGTGCAGGGCCGCTAGCAGGGGGTGTCAATCAACCCAATCGTATTTGATCGGGTTGTTTTCTGTCCGCCGCCTTAGAGCAGGCAGACAGGTGGAGCAGCGGTCTTTAGAGCTTGATAATACAGAGCTAGATAAATAGGATCTCCTGATGATAAAGCTAGTAATTGTCTAAATTCTGTATTTAATACTACTGTTATTACTCCTAAAGTATTTCCTATTTCTGACGCTATCTCTAATGTGATTGCTAAAGAATGGTCTAATCCTGGTAACTCTTTTAACCTTTCTTCTAGGTTTAATAAATTGTATCCTTTTCCTGTAGCCAAGGATCCTTTAGATAGGAAGCTTGAATCTTATACAGGAAGGGCTTATTTACATTCTGACTATACTCTTAAACCTGTTATATCTATGGCTAATGTTGCTGCTGCTTCTACTTTTTGGTTGGACAGTTTAGCACAGCAGTTGTCTTCAGAATCTGAAGTATCTAACATTATTGTTTTATTTCAACATGCAAATCATTTTATTTGTGATGCTATATTTGATGTTAGGAATATCAATGTCAAATCCATGTATTTAGCCATTCTAACTAGAAGAGCTTTATGGCTTAAATCTTAGAATGCTGACATGGTGTATACAACTAGGTTATTATCGCACTCTTTTCAAGGTAAAGATCTTTTTGGTTCACATTTGGATTCTATTATCTCCACTGTTACTGGGGGTAAGGGAGTTTTTCTGCCCCAAGACAATAAATCTAAGGGTAAATTTAAAACTCCCAATAATTTTCGTTCCTTTCGTCAGAATAGAGAACAGAAAACCACTCCTTCCCCTAAGGCCCTTGGCTCTAATTGGAGACCATCTCCGAATTGGAATAAGTCCAAGATTATAAGAAACCAAATCCTACCCCTAAACCTATATTATGGTGCGGCCCTCAAGCCAATTCTTCTGGTAGGGGGCAGACTAAAGCTATTTCAAAGAGTTTGGACAGACTCTGTCCAAAATCAGTGGATTCAGAATATAATTTCTTAGGGGTGTAAAATATGATTCAAAATAAGACTTCCTTTGGGAATATTATTTCTTACCCATGTAACAAAAACCCAATAAAAGCTCAAGTCTTTCTGAAATGTGTTTCAGATATAGAACTTTCAGGGGTAATTTTTCCCAGTTCCACAGCAGGAACAAGGATTGGGGTTTTTATTCAAATCTATTAATTGTACCAATGAAGGAAAATTCTTTCAGACCTATTTTGGATCTGAAAACTTTAAATGGTTTTGTAAGAGTCCCAACTTTCAAGATGGTGACTATAAGGACTATTCTGCCTTTTGTTCAGCAAGGTCACTTCATGTCCACAATAGACTTACAGGACGCTTACCTTCACAATCCGATTCATCTAGATCACTATCATTTTCTGAGATTCTCTTTTCTAAACAAGCATTAACAATTTGTCGCTCTTCCGTTTGGCCTTGCAAACAGCACCAAGAATTTTCTTAATAGTTTTAGGTGCCCTTTTATCTGTAATCAGAGAGTATGGTACTGCAGTGTTTCCTTATTTGGACGATATCTTGGAACTAGCTCAATAGATTTCCAGATAGATTCAGTGTCCATGACTCTATCCCTAACAGAAAAGAGACGTTTGAGATTGGTTTCAGCTTGTCTAAACCTTCAGTCTCTTATCATTCCCTTCAGTGGCTATGTGCATGGAAGTTTTAGGTCTCATGATTGCACCATCTGACACAATCCTTTTTGCTTTTTTTCATATGAGACCTCTACAGTTTTGATATCACAACTGATATACTTAAATCCCAACTCTCTACTCTCTCTGACTTGGTGGTTATACCATTACCTTATTGTTTAAGGGGCCTCCTTTGTTTGTCCTACCTGGACAGTGATCACAACAGATGCACGTCTCTCAGGTTGGGGAGCTGTTTGGGGATCTCTGACAGCACACAGAGTTTGTAATCCTCGAGAGGCGAGGTTACCTATCAATATCTTAGAACTCTGTGCTATTTTCAGAGCTCTTCATGCTTGGGGGCCTATTTCTGATGGTGCGAGCGGACATGATACGATATTGCGGATCATGTCCGTTGCACATCAATAAATGATGACAGCATACGCTCTCGGCATTTATCATTGCACCAGCAGTTCTAGTGAACTACTGGTGCAATGCCGCCACCTGCAGATTTGCGGCCAATCGGCCGCTAGCAAGGAGTGTCAATCAACCCGATAGTATTCGATTGGGTTGATTTCTGTCTGCTGCCTCAGAGCAGACGGACAGGTTATGGAGCAGCGGAGCTTGATAAATATGCGCCTTGGCCTCTATTAAAGAGAGAATTGTATATTCGGTTTCAAACAGACAATGTCCCAACAGTGGCATATGTCAATCATCAAGGGGGGACTCGCAGTACCCTAGCAATAAAAGAAGTATCTCTAATACTTTCTTGGGCGGAATCCAATTCTTGTGTAATAACTGTGATTCATATACCAAGTGTAGACAATTTGGAAGCGGGTTATCTCAGCCATCAGATTCTACATCCAGGGAGTAGTCTCTCCATCTAGATGTGTTCTATCAGATTGTGCAGATGTGGGGTCCTCCACACATAGATTTAATGGCCTCTCGTCCAAACAAGAAAACTTCCCAGATACCTCTCCAGGTCCAGGGATCCTCAGGAGGAAATGAATGAATGCTCCAGCAGTTTCCATGGTTTTACCAACATCCTTACATTGTTTCATCTCTGGGAGTGATCTCAAAGATTATAATAGAACAGTTTTATGTGTTTCTGATAGCACCAGCATAGCCTCACAGGTTCTGGTATGCAGACCTTGTCCAAATATCCAGTTGTCACCCTTGGTCTCTTCCTATGGGACCAGACCTTCTGTCTCAAGGCCCAGTTTTCCATCAGGATCTCAAATCTCTAAATTTGAAGGCATGGAAATTGAACGCTTAGTTCTTAGTCATAGACATTTCTCTGACTCAGTAATAAACACTATGATACAGGCTTGTAAGTCTGTTTCAAGTAAGATTTATCATAGGGTTTGGAAAACCTATATTTCATGGTGTTCCACTCATGATTATTTTTGTCATTCATTTAGAATTCCTAGGATTTTACAGTTTCTTCAGGATGGTTTGGATAAAGGTTTGTCTGCAAATACTTTGAAAGGACAAATCTCTGCTCTTTCTGTCTTATTTCATAGAAAGTTTGCTAAGCTTCCTGATATTCACTGTTTTGTTCGGGCTTTGATTCGTAATTGATTAATCAATTTCTCGTCCTTGGAGTTTTAATTTGGTTTTAAATATTTTGCAGGCTTCTTCTTTTGAGCCTATGCATTCTTTGGATATTAAACTACTTTCTTGGAAAGTTGTGTTTCTTTTGGCTATATCTTCTGCAAGTAGAGTTTCTGAATTGTCTGCTCTCCCTTGTGAGTCTCCTTATCTGATTTTCTATCAAGATAAAGCTGTTTTGCAGACTTTGTTTAAATTTTTGCCAAAGGTTGTGAATTCTAACAACATCAATAGGGACATTATTGTTACTTCCTTGTGTCCTATTCCTAAGAATACTCTTGAAAGGTCTTTATATTCTTTGGATGTGGTAAGAGCTTTGAAATATTATGTTGAGGCTACTAAAGATTTCAGAAAGACTTCTAGTCTATTTGTTATTTTTTCTGGTTCCAGAAAAGGTGAGAAAGTCTCTGCCATTTCCTTGGGATCTTGCTTGAAGTTTTTGATTCACAAAGCCTATTTGGAGGCAGGGCAGCCTCCACCTTAGCCTATTACAGCTCATTCTACTAGATTAGTCACCACATTTTGGGCTTTCAAGAATAAAGCTTCAGTTGATCAAATTTGCAAATCAGTTGTCGCGCCGTGCCGCTCTAGCCATGGCTCCTCACGCTTTCTCCCTCAGAAGCTGGTTAGAATCTCCTGTGATGCGAATCCTGCGCCTATGTAAGTAACTCAGTCATACCTATCACTGCCCAAGTATAGGTGTTACTAACTGTTCTCCTGGGTTGTGCTTTTTGCAGTGGTATCATTAGGGGGGTGCAGGGGGTGTGGGCTGCATCCGGGTGTCACCCTCCATGCATAGATTTTTTATTAGAGGGGTCAACATTTGAGAACATTAGTGGGACTGGGTAAAATGTAGACACACTTAATTTTTTTGCCCCTTGAGCCAGCGCTGCAATTTCCACAAATAGTTTTTCGGGCTGCTTTTACTTGTTTGTACTTTGCTCCTCCCTGCCCAATTTCACTATGAATGTTGTGGGCATGCCGTGGGGCTTGCAGAGTTGCGCTGCTAGCCTAAACCTGACTGCCTATCTGTGCTCACTGCTCAGTGATGTGTGGAGCAGTGGAGTTACTCACTGCTGTACTGTCTCTCTAAACTGGAACCGGGAAATCATGAGGGAGATGCCTGGCACATGACCGCATAACTGTCTGACACTGTCTCTAAAGTGAAGGAGCCACGTATGATGTCCACCAGACCGGTACGGTTACGGTACACTAAGTGCACACTGAAGAGGTAGGAGGGGAGGGTGGGTCTGGGGGGTGGGCAGAGTGCAGAGGTGATTGCCCATAAGAAGCAGTAGGCACGCGGCCCGGGGCTGTGCACTGACAGACTTGGAACAGAGTCAGAGAGCAGAATTTTCATAGTTTGCGCGCCTAAACCTTTTCTTTAGTGATTTATTTTTAGAGTGCACTGTTTATCTTATCTGATGAGCCAGGGAGCAGCACTAGGCATGAGCTTTATAATTAATGCATTGCAGTTTACATATTTTGTATGTGTGTGTGTCTGAGTTTTTATGTTTGTGTCTGAGTGTTTTTGTGTGTGTGTGTGTGTGTGTCTAAGTGTTTTTATGTGTGTGTGTGTGTCTGAGTGTTTCTGTGTGTGTGGCTGAGTGTTTTTGTATGTGTCTGAGTGTTTTTGTGTGTGTGTCTAAGTGTTTGTGTGTATGCCTGAGTGTTTTTGTGTGTGTGTCTGAGTTTTTTTGTGTGTGTGTCTGAGTGTTTTTGTGTGTGTGTTTTTTGTGTGTGTGTCTGTTTGTTTCCGAGTGTTTGTGTGTGCATCTGAGTGTGTTTTTAAGTGTGTCTGAGTGTGTGTGTGTGTGTGTGTGTCTGAGTGTTTGTATGTGTGTGTGCCTGTGTTTTTGTGTTTGTGTGTGTCTGCTTTCAGGGGGGTGGGGGATGACACCATAACTTACTGCACCAGGTGACACCAACCCATTGATGCCACTGCTTATTTGTATGCTGGACTGTTATATTGTTGGATTGATTGATATACTGCTGCTGAACCTTGTTTGCCTGACCACTCTGCCTGTTTAACCCTTAACTGCTGGACTGTCATATTGTTGCTGAATCTTGCCTGTCTGACCACTCTGCCTTTTTAACCCTTAAACTGCTGGATTGATATACTGCTGCTGAACCTTGCTTGTCTGACCACTCTGCCTGTTTAACCCTTAACTGCAGGATTGATTTACTGTTTCCAAACCCTGCCTGCCTGACCATCCTAGTGGTTTACCTCTGGACTACCTTACTGTTGCAGATCCCTGCCTGCCTGACTATCCTAGTCTGGTTTCCTGTCTGTTTCTGTCAACAATTTGCCTTTCATTATCCCTTTAAGGCAAGATCTCCTCCCCTAACACATTTCTATTTATTCACTTCTTTTCCCAGAAATCATTGCTTGATTATTGGAAGTGGAATAGGAGACCAGTACCAGTCTTTCTATCTCCTTAACATTAAGAAGCCCTAAAGTTTTCTGACATTAATTATTTTCTAAATCTAACTTTTGTAATTTTCCTTTTCTCATATTGGAATAATACCTTTTGTTATTAACTCCTATCAAACTTGGAGTAAACTCTAACCAAATCTTCAGCTGCGTGAATCTACAGCACTCTGTGTTTCAACCGGAACGGACTGACAGGCAGCGGGTGACGTCATCACCGCTCTCACTGCGCACCACGCCGGAGTCGAAGGATCGCTGCTCGCTGTGGTTGCTGCTCACCCGCTCTTCACTGAACGCTCTTGTTTTCTAAGAGTCTAGTATCTCAACTATCCTCTGTAACATCACAGTCAACTCCTGAATCAGGTATGTGCACCAACGAATACTTTAATAGCATGCTAGGACATAACCGAGTTTGTAATGCATTACTGAAAATCTAATTCTACTATGTGGAACTATAAATCCTATAAATATTCACATCATTATTCCATTCTCGGATCATTCTAAGGAGTTTAACTTTGTTTATATCAAGAAAGTTATCTATATTGTGTTTAACTTTTCCACAATAACTCTATTTATTTTTTGTATGAGTTATTCAGTTTCATCTCACTAAATCACCAATGATTATGAGTCTATGCTGTTCATTCATTACTTAAGATAGAATCCATTTTTTCTCTATAACTCACTTATTTGAGTATATCATTCCTTCTAAGTCGCATAGAAATGACATTCATCACGAATCTAAAATAAACTCTGTAATCATACAGGTACCTAATATCTAAGTCATGGTATTATTGGTGATAATGATTACATACACTTTAAACTATCAAAACTTGAAACATTATTGTTTAATCTAAACTGTTTCCTATCACAGAATAATCAAGCCTATAAAAATAATAATTTGTTTTTTGTAGATTCTGATTTAGACCATAATGGATCCCATAGAAATGGCAAATCAAGTCACCACCTTAAATCAAAAGGTGGAAATTCTGGCTCAAGGGTTAACTGAATTAAAAAATGAGAACAGCAGTCTAAAACAAATCATAAATGAATTAGTGACTCAAAAAGCAAATGAGACACCCGAACCACAGGTAAATTCCCCAACACCTTTCGGTGGGGACCGCACGAAATTTTGTGAATATAAGAACGCTTGTTTACTTCTATTCACTTTGAAACCTCGTACCTACCGTACAGAAAAGATCAAAGTTTTTACTGCTATATCTTACCTAACTGGGGAGCCAAGAGTTTGGGCTGACAGATTCCTTGAGACAGAGGATCCAATTCTGAATTCCCTAGAAAATTTCTTCCAAACAATGGCCATCCTTTATGATGATTTAAACAAACAACAAACTGCCGAACAAAGACTAAGAACCCTTAAACAGGGAAAAAGACCAGTGGAAGATTATATAGCAGATTTTCAGCTATGGGCCACGGATTCAGAGTGGAACACAGTCAGTTTAAAGAACCAGTTTCGTATTGGACTATCTGAATACTTAAAGGATGAACTGTCTAGGGTAGAGTTCCCAGACAGTCTAGATGCTTTAATTAAATTATGTATCTCCATGGATAGGAGGTATCGTGAAAGGAAGATTGAAAAGCACTCATATGAAACAACACCTAAAAGATCATTCCATGCTTATCAAGAAAAAACCTACTCGAGCCCCATACCCATGGAGATAGGTACCATTCGTGGACCTTTATCCCAGGAAGAAAAACAAAGGAGAAGATCTGCAAATCTTTGCTTATATTGTGCAAATAAAGATCACAATGTTGCCACCTGTCCTATCCTAACTCGCCAGAAGAAGGGTAAGTGTACTTATAGTTGTGCTTGTGAAAAACAAAAACACCCTTCACACTTATCCCTAAAATTGTCTTTACAGTGGGACAATCAACAACTTCAGAACGAAGCCATTATTGATTCCGGTGCTGATGGTATATTTCTTGTTGAGTCAATAGTAAAATACAATAAAATTCCAATTCTGCAGAAACCACTCCTGTTTTTGTTAGAGTAATTGATGGTACCCAGATCTGAAAGGGTCCGATCACTCACCACACAATACCATTATTAACCATCTCACCAGATGGTCACAAAGAATATCTAACATACGATATTATACCAAGTTCAATACATCCCATAGTTCTTGGCCTACCATGGTTACAAAAACATAACCCATCCATAGATTGGTCTCAAAATAAGGTTACTTTCACCTCACAGTTTTGTTCAGAGACATGTTATCCATATGTAAATATTGGACACATAGGCTCTGCAATACCACAAGAATATTATGAATTTAATGATGTCTTTAATTTAAAAAATGCTGAATCACTACCACCTCATAGACATTTTGATTGTCCGATTGACATCAAACCTGGAGTAGAAATACCTTCAGGAAAAATTTTCCCATTGTCGCAAAAAGAATTGATTCATCTAAGAGATTATTTAGATGAAAACCTAAGAAAAGGTTTCATTTCTCCATCATCATCACCAGTAGCTTCTGCAATATTCTTTGTCACCAACAAAGATGGCACTCTCAGACCCATAATAGATTACCGTGCACTAAACTCAGTAACCATAAAAAATAGATACCCATTACCACTCATCCCAGAAATAATTGAACGTCTCACTGGGGCAACCATATTCACTAAACTAGATTTAAAAGGTGCATACAATTTAATAAGAATGAGATCTGGTGATGAGTGGAAAACAGCATTTAAAACAAGATACGGCTTATTTCAATATAACGTTATGCCTTTTGGTTTAACAAATGCTCCTGCCACATTCCAGTTCTTTATAAATGAAATCTTTAAAGAATTAATGGATGTGTGCGTAATTGTATATCTGGATGATATACTTGTTTATTCAAAATCTATAGAAGAGCATAGGAAACATGTAAGGTGGGTTCTTTCAACACTACGTGATCATCAGTTATACGCAAAGTTGGAAAAATGCCAATTTCACAAAGATACTATTAAATTTTTGGGTTATATAATTTCTCCCAAGGTATAGAGATGGATCAGGAAAAGGTCACAGCCATAATCAATTGGCAAACACCCACTACCTTGAAATCCCTTCAACGATTTCTAGGATTTTCAAATTTTTACAGAAAATTTATAAATCATTATTCAACCATTGTTCAACCCTTAACTCGACTAACAGGAAAACAAAAATTCGTTTGGGATACCAATGCAGAACATGCCTTTCAAACTTTGAAGGAGAAATTCACAACAGCTCCTATTCTAAGTTTACCCAATCCAGACTTGCCATACACTTTACAGGTAGATGCTTCCAATGTTGGAATTGGAGCCATTCTCTTACAACCTGAAAACCAAGATAATCATCTCCATCCTATCGCCTATTTTTCTCGAAGACTAACTCCTGCCGAGACAAACTATTCTATAGGCAATAAGGAGTTACTTGCGATGAAATCAGCAATGGAGCACTGGCGACATCTCTTGGAGGGAACCACAATCCCATTCCAGGTTCATACAGATCATAAAAATCTTCAATATTTGAAGAAAAATAAAACTCTCTCTTCAAGACAGGTTCGCTGGGCATTGTTTCTGGATAGGTTTAATTTTTTACTTACCCACATACCAGGTACAAAGAATGTAACAGCAGACGCTTTATCCCGGTCATTTGATTCAACTGCAGACACTCAAACTATGGCCTATATTATTCCACCAACTAAAATCATAGCTGCAGCAGTCCTAGAGACATCTGACTTATACCAAGCACAACATTTAGATCCTGACATTCCACCAATTTGTACCCCAGATTCTGAATCTGGTTTATATTTGAATGATGGATTGATATATGTTCCATCATCTCTAAGGAAGCAGATCATTCAACAACATCACGATACCCCTTTAGCCGGACATCCAGGCATAGGTAAAACTACTGATCTTATCAGTAGAGAATACTGGTGGCCACAAATGAAGGCCGACATCCACACTTATATAATAAATTGTCAAATCTGTGCAAGGAAAAAGAAGGAACATCATAAACCTTATGGATGTTTATTACCATTACCCATACCCATAAAGCCTTGGGATATGATTGCAATAGATTTTATTGTTGAATTGCCCATCTCCAATGGTCACAATACCATAATGGTTGTAGTAGACCATTTAACTAAATTGGCTCATTTCATTCCATTAAAGAGAACACCTACTGCCTACACAACCGCAAAAGTCTTCCATAGTCATATTGTTAAACTACATGGATTACCTACCTCCATTGTAACAGATCGTGGATGTCAATTCACCTCCAAATTTTGGAAATTTTTATGCAAGACCTTACAGATCTCATTACGACTCACTACAGCTTTCCATCCTCAGTCCAACGGACTGACAGAACGATTAAACCAGACTCTCGAACAATATTTGAGATGCTTTATATCATCTCAACAAGACGATTGGTATGATTACTTACCTAGTGCCGAATTCGCATATAATAATTCAGTCAATTCTTCATCCAAAATCTCTCCATTTTTTGCTACTTATGGTTTTCATCCACGTGCTTATCCTAACTCACTAACGTGCTCACATTCTCCATCAGTCTCCTCTTACACTGAAACTTTGAAAAACGTCATGGACTCACTACATGACCATCTTGTTAATGCTAAAGAAACTCAAAAGAAATACTTTGACAAGAAACGATTACCATCACCTGAATACAAACCTCAAGATATGGTATGGTTGTCTACGAGGAACCTCAAGTTACCAGTTCCGAGTAAAAAACTGGCGGATCAGTATATTGGTCCATTCCCGATTCTCAAAGTAATTAATGAGAATGCGGTGACTTTAAAGTTACCTCCCACTATGAGAATTCACCCCTCGTTCCATGTATCATTACTGAAACCGTTCATTGGAACTGAGATTCCTTCTACTGATATCCACACCATCCCGGATCCACTGGATTATGAAGTCGATCAGATCCTGGACTCCAGGATTCGTAGGAGGAAGCTTGAGTACCTAGTCCATTGGAAGGATTATGGTGATGATGAGAACTCCTGGGTCCTCTTACGTGACTTAAATGCTCCTGATTTGTTGAGGGAGTTTCATGTTCGTTATCCCTGTAAACCTGGTCCTCAGGTTGCTGGGAGGGGCTCTTGAATGGGGGGATCTGTCAACAATTTGCCTTTCATTATCCCTTTAAGGCAAGATCTCCTCCCCTAACACATTTCTATTTATTCACTTCTTTTCCCAGAAATCATTGCTTGATTATTGGAAGTGGAATAGGAGACCAGTACCAGTCTTTCTATTTCCTTAACATTAAGAAGCCCTAAAGTTTTCTGACATTAATTATTTTCTAAATCTAACTTTTGTAATTTTCCTTTTCTCATATTGGAATAATACCTTTTGTTATTAACTCCTATCAAACTTGGAGTAAACTCTAACCAAATCTTCAGCTGTGTGAATCTACAGCACTCTGTGTTTCAACCGGAACGGACTGACAGGCAGCGGGTGACGTCATCACCGCTCTCACTGCGCACCACGCCGGAGTCGAAGGATCACTGCTCGCTGTGGTTGCTGCTCACCCGCTCTTCACTGAACGCTCTTGTTTTCTAAGAGTCTAGTATCTCAACTATCCTCTGTAACATCACAGTCAACTCCTGAATCAGGTATGTGCACCAACGAATACTTTAATAGCATGCTAGGACATAACCGAGTTTGTAATGCATTACTGAAAATCTCATTCTACTATGTGGAACTATAAATCCTATAAATATTCACATCATTATTCCATTCTCGGATCATTCTAAGGAGTTTAACTTTGTTTATATCAAGAAAGTTATCTATATTGTGTTTAACTTTTCCACAATAACTCTATTTATTTTTTGTATGAGTTATTCAGTTTCATCTCACTAAATCACCAATGATTATGAGTCTATGCTGTTCATTCATTACTTAAGATAGAATCCATTTTTTCTCTATAACTCACTTATTTGAGTATATCATTCCTTCTAAGTCGCATAGAAATGACATTCATCACGAATCTAAAATAAACTCTGTAATCATACAGGTACCTAATATCTAAGTCATGGTATTATTGGTGATAATGATTACATACACTTTAAACTATCAAAACTTGAAACATTATTGTTTAATCTAAACTGTTTCCTATCACAGTTTCCACCTAGGACTGTCCTGCCTGTGGTAAGTCCCACTTATCTTATCTTGCAAACCTTCTCTGCTCTGGGATATTCCCTATCATTCTGGCTCGATGCCGGGATAACAAGACTACTGGCCGAGTTCGGTCTGATAGAGGAGTATCCCACGAGCATTACATTATACTTGGGCCATGGAGCCAGATGAGGTAGCACAAGCAGTTTTTCTACAGGGACAGATGTTGGGAACCCATACCACATAGTTGCAGAATATGGATTCCAAGCTAGAGGCTATTACTGCTCAACTCTCCTTACTAGTTACAGCGAGGAATACCGCTCCTGTTGTTGTACTGCCAGTCTCTAATCCTAGTACTATGGCTTTTTCCTCTGCTTCTGGAAGTATACCCTGAATACCATTGCCTGACAAGTATGAAGGTACTACGGATTGCAGGGGTTTTCTTAACCAATTCAGGCTGCACTTCTGCAATAATCCTCACACCTTTCAGTTTCACCAGTCAAGGGTGACCTTTATCATTTCCTTACTGAAAGACAAGGCGCTAGCCTGGGTCTCTCCGCTTTTGGAACAGAACTCTCCACTCCTGCATGATGCTGATGATTTAATTTCTGCATTATCTTCTGTCTTTGGGATTTCTGACTGTACCTCTGCTGCAGAATTTTCTCTCCTGGACCTCCGCCAGGGCAATAGAACTGTGGCACAATTTGCCATCACACCTTGGAACATGAAACCACTTGGGATGGCAGTGCTCTCAAGGCAGCCTTTAAGAGGGGTCTGCATGAATGCATGAAAGATGAACTCACTTTTCGTGATGTTCCTTCTTCTTTGGATAACTTTTTATCACTTTGTATCAGTCTGGACTCTCGCTTCCAGGAGAGACAAGCCAAAAGAGACAGAACCAGGAGGCTCCTTACCTCCCGTCTTACTATGCGTCCGACTTTGGCAGTATCCTCTACGCATTCAACAGCTCCAGTTACCCCAGTGGAGGAACCCATGGATCTCTCCTCCTTCAAACGTTCAGAATCTGAAAGACAGAGACGAAGGAGATTGAGACTATGCTTTTATTGTGGGTCTAACACCCACCAACTAAAGGACTGTGACATTCGGCCAGGAGAAGCCAATGCCTAGGGGATAATACTGGGGTACCTCTAAGCACTACTAAATGCCCTCATTCCACTCAGATTATGGTACCTGTAATCCTTACCTTCCTTCAGAATACAGTCCACACTCAAGCCTTCATTGATTCAGTGGCAGCTGGAAACCTTCTGGATCACCGTTTTATCTTCTGCAGAAAAGACTTTGTCTCAAAATAACTACTCTGGATGGCGCCCCCCTTGGTTCAGTGTTGATCCATTTTGAGTCAGCACCCCTGACCCTGACTGTGGGAGTCCTTCATACCAAACAGCTGCAGTTTGAGTCATTCATTCCCCCACACATCCTGTCATCCTTGGTCTTCCTTGGCTTCAGGTACACAATCCACAGTTCAACTGGGCTGAAGGACAAATGGCCTCCTGGGGTACCTTCTGTTTCCAATCCTGCCTTGCTAAAGTCACTCCTCTGCCCCACATCCCCATAGCCAGTATTCAGACTCCTCCAAACCTTCCTGCAGTATATGTGGACTTTGCAGATGTGTTTGAGAAAAAAGCAGCCGATGTGCTGCCACCCCACCGTACTTATGACTGCAAGATCGACCTCTTTCCTGGAGCCCTACTTCCTAAAGGGAGGACTTATCCACTCTACAAAGCTGAAACCAAATCCATGGAGGAGTACATCCAAGAGAACCTAGCTAAAGGTTTCATTCGCCCTTCCTCCTCTCCTGCTGGGGCAGGCTTCTTTTTCATCAGTTAGAAGGATGGTGGGCTCAGACCCTGCATCGACTACAGGGCCTTGAACAACATAACTATCAAGAATCTCTATCCCATTCCTTTGATCACCGAACTGTATGACTCACTCTAGGATGCTTGCTTCTTCCCCAAGCTGGATTTATGTGGGGCATACAATCTGATTCGTATCTTTCCAGGCCATAAATAGAAGACCGCCTTCAACACAATATCTGGGCATTACAAATACCTTGTAATGCCCATTGGGCTGTGTAATGCCCCTGCAGTCTTCCAGGCATTTGTCAATGATGTCTTCCGTGACCTCCTCAACCGCACTTTCATCGTCTATCTGGATGACATCCTTGTTTTCTCTTCTACTTTAGAGTTGCATCATAAACACATAAGACAGGTTCTTATATGTCTCAGAGACAATTCTTTAGTAGCCAAGCTAGAAAAATGTGAGTTTGATCAAGTTCAGATCCAATTCCTTGGATATGTCAACTCGAAGGCGGGTTTTGACATGGATCCTGCTAAACTCACCGCAGTTCTAGAATGGCCTCAACCTACGTCTTTAAAGGAATTACAGAGGTTCCTGGGGTTCTCCTATTATTACCGCAAGTTTATAAAGAACTTTTCTCAAACAGTCACTCCTCTCACTGAATTGACAAAACGGAGCAAAGACAAAAAAACATTGGCCTCCTGAAGCCATAAATCCCTTTGCCTGTCTGAAAAAGACTTTCCGTTCTGCTCCTGTGCTCCGCCATCCTGATCCTGTTCAATTTAGAGGTTGATGCCTCCGAGATAGGGCTGGAGCAGTTCTAACCAAAAGGGATCCTTTGACTTCCAAGTCACACCCTGTAGACTTTTTGTCTAAATGCTTTACTCCTGCTGAGAAGAATTACAATGTGGGTAATCGTGAACTCTTAGCCATTAAGATGGCTTTGACTGAATGGCATCATTGGTTAGAGGGTACCGCCAATCCCATTCAGATTCTCACCAACCACAAGAATCTGACTTATCTAGAGACTGCTCATCGACTCAATCCTAGACAGGCCAGGTGGGCCTTGTTCTTTTCCCGTTTTAACTTTGTGGTCTCTTATCTTCCTGGGACCAAGAACAAGAAGGCAGACGCCCTTTCCCATCAGTTACCTCACTCAAGACTCATCTGAAGCTCCTATTGAACACATCATACCACCCTCCTGTGTGGTTGCTCAACTAAATACCACCCTTCTGCAAAGATTGCAACGTGGCCAGTCCAGTAAAAATCCTGGAGCCCCCGTGGCCTCTGATATCCTATTTCTACCTCTGAACCTACGCACCCCTGTGCTATCCAGGGCTCATGATAGTAAACTCTCAGGACATCCTGGTTTGACTAGGACTTTAAAAGGGACAGTCTACACCAGAATTTTTATTGTTTAAAAAGATAGATAATCCCTTTATTACCCATCCCCCAGTTTTGCATAACCAGCACTGTTGTATTAATATATGTTTTACTCCTAAAGTGCAGACTCCTAAATAACTCCACGGGAGTGAGCATAATGTTATCTATATGCCACACATGAACTAGTACTGTCTAACTGTGAAAAACTTTCAAAATGCTCTGAGCTAGGAGGCGGTTTTCAACGGGTAAGAAATCAGTTTGAGGCTACCTAGGTTTAGCTTTTCAAAAATACCACCAAGCGAACAAAGCAAATTTAATGATAAAAGTCAATTGGAAAGCTGTTTAAAATCGCATGCCCTATCTGAATCATGAAAGTTTAATTTTGACTAGACTGTCCCTTTAAGCGTCTTTCACAAACATGTATGGTGGCCTACTATGATGTCTGATGCTCAGGATTTTGTGAAAGCCTGCACAACTTGTGCAGCTAACAAAACTCCTCGATCTTTACCTCCTGGCTTGCTCCAACCATTGTCCATTCCCAAACAACCATGGACACACATAACAATGGATTTCATTGTGACTTTCCTCCTTATGACCACCATACAGTTATCTGGGTTGTGGTTGATCGCTTTTCAAGACTGGCTCATTTTGTACCCCTAACAAAACTGCCTTCAGCCCAAGAATTATTGTTTCTTTTTCTCTTGCATGTGGTACGACTTCTTGGCATTCCTGTGAATATTGTTTCCGACAGAGGTCCACAGTTCGTCTCCACCTTTTGGAGAACCTTTTGTAAGCTGATTGGAACCACTGTTTCCTTGTCTTCTGGCTACCATCCTCAGACCAATGGACTAACTGAGAGAGTTAACCAGGATCTTGAAGCCTACCTTAGAGCCTTTGTCAATGCAATGCATTCAGTTGTTACCCCTAGCTGAGCTGACAAGAAACACTCATTGGCACTCTTCTCTTTGATTTTCTCCATTTCAAGCCGCAGCAGGGTATCAGCCTTGTGTCTTTCCTATTTCTGCTCAGTCCACTGGGGTTCCTGCTGCAGACTGACACGTTACTAATCTCACCACTCATTGGCAACGTATTCGCTCTCAGCTACGTTCAGCTGTCTCTAGATATAAGAAGTTTGCTGATTGTCATAGAGCTTCTGTACGTGCCATCCCATACACCCTGTCTTCCACATCTCACTACTCAAGCCTTACATCAAGAATAGATATACCCAGCTCCAAGCTCCTCTGCTCCTGGTCCGTGGTGACCCTGTATATGAGGTAGCTAAGATCCTGGACTCCAGATACAGGCGCAGACAACTGCAATATCTGATACATTGGAAGTGTTACTTTGTGGCAGATCGTTCCTAGGTCCCTGCCCGTGATGTGCATGCTCCATCTTTGGTCTCTAGATTCCATGCTACTCAACCTTTGAGACAGACTCTGGCTCCCAGAGGTAACCCTTGAGAAGGGGGCTATGTCGCGCCTGCCCCTCTAACCGTTGCTAGGGACGTGGCGTGACCTGTATGCTCGTTGCCTAGGGGGGAGTCGGCGCCTCTCTGCATGCGGTGGTGATGTCATCACCACACGCCTTCTCCCTCAGAAGCCGGTTAGGATCTCCTGTGGCACGAATCCTGTGCCTATGTAAGTAACTCAGTCATACCTATCTCTGCCCAAGTATAGGTGTTACTTACTGTTCTCCTGGGTTGTGCTTATTTGTATGCTGAACTGTTAGATTGTTGCTGAACCTTGCTTGTCTTACCACTCTGCCTGTTTAACCCTTAACTGCAGGACTGTTATATTGTTGCTGAACCTTGCCTGTCTGACCACTCTGCCTGTTTAACCCTTAAAATGCTGGATTGATATACTGCTGCTGAACCTTGCTTGTCTGACCACTCTGCCTGTTTAACCTTTAACTGCTGGATTGATTTACTGTTGCCAAACCCTGACAGACTGATCATCCTAGTGGTTTACCTCTGGACTGCCTTACTGTTGCAGATCCCTGCCTGCCTGACCATCCTAGTGGTTTACTCCTGAACTACCTTTCTCTGGTTTCCTGTCTTTTGCCGCCAAGGACTGTCCTGCCTGTGGTAAGTGCCACTTATCTCATCTTGCAAACCTTCTCTGCTCTGGGATATTCAACGCCGGGATGACAAGACTACTGGCCGAGTTCGGTCTGATAGAGGATTATCCCACGAGCATTACAGCAGTAACTTGGTCTTCTTTGCATACATTTACTAAATTTTACCATTTTGCTGTGTTTGCTTCTTCGGAAGCATATTTTAGTATAAAGGTTCTTCAGGCAGCTGTCACAATTTGATTCTCGTGCCTATGATTTGAGTTTTTAAAAAAAATTAAGAAAACAATTATTTTTTGGATTTAATTTTGCAGCGAAAATAGCTGTTTTTATTTTATCCCTCCCTCTGTAGTGACTCGTGGACTTCCACATCTTGGGTATTATATCCCATACGTCACTAGCTCATGGACTTGACACTTACATGAAAGAAAACATAATTTATGTAAAAACTTACCTGATAATTTTTTTTTTTCATAGTGGCAAGAGTCCATGAGACCCACCCAATATTTTGAGTGAGGTGGGAGGTGTATTTATAGGCATTTGAGGTTTGGGAAACTTTGGCCCCTTCTGGTAGGAATGTATATCCCATACGTCACTAGCTCATGGACTCTTGCCACTGAGAAAGAAATGAATTTATCAGGTAAGCTCTTACATAAATTATGATATATATATATATATATATATATATATATATATATATAAACAGTATATATACATATATATATACACATACACATCTATAAATATGTATATGTATGTATTTCAATGTTAAAGTCCTTTGCCTGCCTTTTTTTCTAACACCTGAGATGTCATATCTTTGAGCCCTTATACATTTTTTGAAAATAATTTTTATTAGAGGGTGTTGTATGAGTGTAACTGTACTTGTAATGTATTTTTGACTTGTTTTGTGACACATATTTGACATGTTTGACTCATGTAACAACTCTGAGATCTCGGTAATCATTCTAGTGTAAATCGTGATTATGCTCACGTAATTGCGCTCAAATTGTAATATGAGCACATAATTTAACCTGTGCGCAATCTATTTTGAGAAACCCTCTTGTAATCTAGCCCATAATGGGCAACAAATTAACAAATAAACAAATATGAAGAAATTAATATATGTTCAACAAATTTGTTTATTAATTTTCGTTTTTGATAAAAGCCTGAAATTGAGTTATGGGGGCCTATCTATCAAGCTCCGAATGGAGCTTGATGTACCGTGTTTCTGGCGAGCCTGCAGGCTCGCCAGAAACAGCAGTTATGAAGCAGCGGTCACAAAGGCCGCTGCTCCATAACCCTGTCCTCCTTCTCTGAGCAGGCGGACAGACATCGCCGGAATTCAACCCAATCGAGTATGATCGGGTTGATTGACACCTCCCTGCTGGCAGCCCATTGGCCGTGAGTCTGCAGGGGGCGGCTTTGCACCAGCAACTCTTGTGAGCTGCTGGTGCAATGCTGAATACGGAGAGCGTATTGCTCTCCGTATTCAGCGAGGTCTGACGGACCTGATCCGCACTGTCAGATCAGGTCCGCCAGACTTTGTTAAATAGAGGCCATGATATCCAATAAAACAAACCAGGAAGGGCAGGCAAATAGATTCACTCAGTCTGTCAGTGGAAGCCTTTCATTTTTCTAGCCAACCAGTATTCTAAGGGGGAGGGATAAAAGTTGAAGGGAGATTTTTAAGTTATTTCCTGAGGCTCTAAAGCTCAGATCTGTTTGCAATCAGTTAATTAGCAGTTGGTTTCCTTTGTGTTCTAATGTATCCCCTATTGAGACTTTCAGAGCTTCTGGAGAGAGAGATTGTCTTTGCCTTCTTTGGGATTGCTGTTTTAGAGAATAATATACCAGCACCTAGTGTGTCTGTGCCTATTTATTCTCCAACATTGTTTTTTGTTTTGTTGGTTTTTTTTATCTTAAAAAAATGAAAAAGAGAAGAGACTTTTAGCTACAGATTAGAAGATGTAAAAAAAAACAGAAAAACGTAAAAGCTAGACTAGAAAGAGACAAGGGTACGTAGACTTTATTTAGGTCGTGACTTAAAAAACAACTGACTATATTACAAGTGGAGCGCAAAATAATTGCGCTCCAGCAAAAGAGAAATTTGCCCGTCTGCAGGAGCACAATAATTAACCAGCCATTAAAAGTGTCTGGTTATTGCTACGACAAGCTCGCGGTAGTAATTAAAGCTCATAAAATTAACCAGAGATTTGATCTTGTTAATTTTCTAAAAGTGTCCCAAATGCCCTCAAAATAGAAAGCATTAAAGTATTTTATATTAAAAAAAAATAGAAATGTTTTATAATTAAAAAAACTGCACTAGGCCTTTTTTGGGGCTTTAAAGTTGGTGGGAGTGGGGTGTTAGAAAAAAAACAGCGCTGAAAAGTGCCTTTACATTGCGATCTATGAGATTCTATATATTTATTTACATATATATTAAAGATGCTGCACTACTTACTTCCTTCAATATGCAAAGTTCTGATGCCGTCTCACCGCTCGCACATTGTTAAATCGGCCCCTTAGTGTGCACTTGTTGGGTCCCATTTTCTTTTAACTTGTAATAAACGCGCAAGTTAGCGCGGGTGCAATGTTTCAATATTGTGCATGCTAACGTTAGTGTGCCACTAGTAATCCAGTTAGTAGGCACAAATTATTTTTAAAAAAATAAATAAAAAATGATAGAATCGTTCAACCTTAGAGCGAACAATAGCATAATAGCTTTCTATGGCTAGTTACAACCCAAGAAGCAGCCTCTTTTTGCTTAACATGTGCCTTTCACAGAGAAAACTTTCCTGTAGCATATCAGTCTGATCTTGACTTAACAGTACAGTCCAGACCCGAAATACCAGGCAATCCCTCTCTGAACAAGAGAAACAGCAAAACCCCAGACGTACGTTTTGGCCCCATGTGGGCCTCATCAGTGAGGTGCAGCCATATCCCTCTAGGCACACTGAGCAACGGGTTCATGTCTGGCTTCCCGCATAACCTTTAGGGAGACTTCCATCAGGGTCATAATTTGCATAAATAAAAAGAGAGAAGCGCTCAACCTGGGAACGAACAATAGCATAATAGCTTGTTCTATGGCTAGTTACCACCCAAGAAGCAGCCTCTTTTTGCTCAATATGTGCCTTTCACAGAGAACTTTCCTGTAGCATATTAGTCTGATCCTGACTTCACAGTACAGTCCAGCCCCGACATACCAGGCAATGCCTCCCAGTTGAGCGCTTCTCTCTTTTTATTTATACAAATGATTTTTTCTGTAAGTGTTACAGTACACGGTTCTTTTGCTTTAGTGAATTTAACTAACTTTTATAAAGAGAGAGAGAGAGAGACATACTAGAATAAAAACAAAATCTGTTTTGTTACCTAAAGAAAATAGAATTTATAATCTTATAGTGCAGCACAATGAAATAATTTGATTTCTGTTATAAAATCTAGATGCAGTTTTGAACAACCACAATGAACAATCATATCATAATATATTAATAAATAAAGCTTAGTGCAGTAGTAGAATAGAGAGAATAAGCTTAAACTTAGTCTTTTTAATTTAAATTATTTTTTTATGCGCTCTGCGTGAAAGAAAGTAAAAATGTCCACAGTTCCACACACACAGGGGCCTATCTATCAAGCTCCGTACGGAGCTTGATGCCCCGTGTTTCTGGCGAGCCTGCAGGCTTTCCAGAAACACCAGTTATGAAGCAGCGGTCTAAAGACCGCTGCTCCATAACCCTGTCTGCCTACTCTAATGAGGCGGACAGGAATAGCCGGAATTCAACCTGATCGAGTACGATCGGGTTGATTGACACCTCCCTGCTGGTGGCTGATTGGCCGCGAGTCTGCAGGGGACGGCGTTGCACCAGCAGCTCTTGTGAGCTGCTGGTGCAATGCTGAATATGGAGAGTGTATTGCTCTCCGCATTCAGCGATGTCTGTCAGACCTGATCCGCACTGTCAGATCAGGTCCAACAGACATATGATAAATAGGCCTCAATATCTAAATTTCAATAAAAGATTACATTTTAATTCATATAAAAGTGCTAGTATATTAAGAGAGAGAAATCTAATACGTAAAACTTTATTTATTTTGTTTTGTTTTGGGGGGGCTAGTACATTTGTGTTTGTGTGTGTGACTAGTAGTGTACGAATCAAACTTTACATATAATTTCTTATCCTTAACCCTTTCCTACCCTAATCCAAATCCCAAACTATTATTAAAAATAAACCGTATTTTTTTCTTAATAAAGTTCAAAAGTAAAACACCAAACAGTTCACGTCTCTACATATACCATGACATATATACCTCGCAGCAACCATTTCTTTTTGGTTTTCCACAAAAAACAAAACTTCACAGGGAGAAGCTTGAAAAAGAGGGGCCTGATCCCTCAAAGCGCAGACCTTCTCTCTCCACAGGTACCACAGCAGCCACAGCCACAACAACATTTGTGGCAGCACCCACTACAACCACAGTCCCATCAGTAATAATGGAGCGACCCTCTGCCATTGCCACCAGTACTAGTAAAGGCAGAGGACATGTTGATTCTCTTCTTGGGACTAGCAGTGGAACTGGGCATCAGTTGAAATTGTTTGGACCACTGCCCGAGCCCAGTGTGTTATGTAAAATTATTTGTTACTGATCCACTTAAAAATAGCAGCGAAAGTACCAGCAGCGTTGCTACTGTGACCAAAATATTGAATTTGTCCATAACCTCCTCCACTTTCTCCACCATCACCTCAAGTGCCACAGTCAGCAGCAGTCCCCTCTTGTTCCAAGAAAATACTCCTCCTGGAGGTAATTAGGGCAGTTGCCAGCCTTAAGGCAAAAATGGCTACTAGCAGCATAGTATATATATATATATATATATATATATATATACCGTATATATATATATGATAGGCGTGTCAATAGAGTGGAGAGGAGATTTGATGAAAGAGGTAAGACTAAAGGGCCAATTCTCTATAGCTCTCTGGGCTGGTGGGATTTCATAAGAATACCCGCCAGCACTTCTATTTGCCTGGAGGAATTTTATAAAGCCACTTTTTACCCTAAAAACAAGTTGTCTCCCTAAGGGGTGTATACTGCATTTTCGTAGTGGATGGAGATTCATACATTACAAAAGTGCACAATTAAATTTGTAATTTAAAAATCATAAAATTAATTAATTTAACCATTCATGTAAAAATATGCAGGAAAAAATTGTATTGTTAAGGTGCATCAAATATCGTAACACAATTATTCACCATGTATTATATCAAAAATGTAAAATTTGTATGTACACAGGAATTAATTGTATTAAATACACACAGTGTAAATCAAAATTTAAGTACACTGGATGTGCAAAAAAAAAACAAACAGAGAAATTTGTACTTATAAGTATTGGGCTTTTGCAAAAAATGGGCTGAACATTTTTTGCGAAAAATGGGCATATTTGAAATTGTCTCTTTAATCCCAGGGTAATTTTGTAAAGATTTTCACACTGCAGATCTCACTTTTTTTTCTCGCCAGCTAGAAGGTGGTATGAATGGACAATAACACAGTTGAAGGGGCCAATTTATGAAAGTGCAAGCGGACATGATACAATGTAGCGTATTATGTCAGCCGCACATCGATAAATGCAGACAGCATACGCTGTCGGCATTTATCATTGCACAAGCAGTTCTGGTGGATCGTATTGGATCGGGCGGATTGATGTCCGCAGTTTCAGAGCAGGCAGACCAGTTATGGAGCAGCAGTCTTTAGACCGTTGATTCATAACTGCTGTTTCCGGTGAGCCTGAAGGCTCGCACGAAAACTGGGGCATCAAGCTCCATTCAGAGCTTAATAATTTGGCCCCGAAGCCTTGACGTGTTGTTACTGCTCATGTTGAAAGATGATAGTACAGGTTGAAAACCAAACTGCTTGGGACCTGGAAAGGTATGGATTTCAGAACAGTTTGGATTTTGGAATATTTACATCTGTAAAATGGAATAAAGAGAATATGGGATGGAACCAAGTGTAAACAACAATATCTTATGTCATTTGGCCAATATTTACATTGTATAATACAGCTTATACATGCAACCTAAAGGTCATTTATATAATTTGTAATACATAGTACCATCAGAAGTATAGTGTAGAGCATAGTATGAGCTTGGAGCAGGTTTAAGGGTTAAGGACAAGTGGGATGAGAGGTGTAGTTATTGGGTTGGCAAGTATTGCATTTTGTAGGGTGGGTGTTAGCTTACCTTTATAAGGTCCTGAAAGGAAGTCAATAGGGCTGATTTATCTAATGCCCCTGTTTCCGCGAGAGCCTTCAGGCTCACCGGAAAAAGCAGTTATGAAGCAGCGGTCTTAAGATCACTGCTCCTTAACTGATCCGCCATCTCTAAGGCTGCAGACATCAATCCATCCAATGTCATACGATCGGGTTGATTGACACCCCCTGCTAGTGGCTGATAGTTAAATGCTGACAGCGTATGCTGTCAGCATTCAGCGATGTCTGTCGGACATGATCCGCTGAGCAGATAATGTCGGACAGACATTTGATAAATTGTCCCCAATGCCTCTTTTCCATCTCTGTGACTAAAGATTCCTGTTTTTCCCGCCCTCCCTCCCTTGTCGTTAGTCTTACGGCGCACATATGTGATGTTTATGTTAACAAGGCAGGGGTAGGGTTATTTCAGATATCCTCAGGTAAAAGCGTTTTTGTAATTTATTCTCTCCCCAGTGATAGCTGGTTTGTGCGGTCAGTGGATCCTGGTCCCATTAAAGGGATAGGAAAGTCAAAATTAAACTTGCCTGATTCATATAGAACACGTAATTTTAAGACACTTTTAAATTCACTTCTGTTTTCAAATGTGTTTCGTTCTCTTAATATACCTTGTTGAAAAAGAATATGCACATATTATACACTAGTAGGAGCTGCTGCTAATTGGTGCCTGCACACATTTGTCTCTTGTGATTGGCTAAATAGATATTTTTAGCTTCCTGTCAGTAGTGCAATGCTGTTCCTTCAGCAATGGATAACAAAGAGAATGAAGCAAATTTTATAAGAAAAGTAAATTGGAAAGTTGTTTAAAATTGTATGTTCTTTCTGAATCATAAAAGAACATTTCTGGGTTTACTATCCCTTTAAAGATTAGAAATTTTAACACTTTGGTAGTGTGAGGTCTTGGCCCCTTGTTTTCTGACTTTGGCTAATTAAGGGCAAGATTACGAGTGGTGCCTTATTTATTGCTCCTGTGCTAACTTAGCTAGAAGTAAGTTTTTTGCGTGAGTTAGATAGCGTGCATATAACAAGTTGAAAGTAAAAAATTTTTGCACGGGCGCTAAGCTGAAAAAGTAAAACTTCGAATACTGTGACCATGTAAATGTATTTTCTGTATAGACTTCAATGGAGAGCAAAAAGTGGAGGAAAAAAAATAATGTCCTTACTCCAAACATGTTTTTTCAAGTGTGCTAACCCGACATTGAATATTAATATTTAACATTCCAATGGTCTTCACATAGAAGAATATGTTCTATTTATTCTTAAAAAATAATATACAGTATATATATATATATATATATAAATATACTGTATATATATATATATATATATATATATATAAATATACTGTATATATATATATATATATATATATATATATATAATGTTTTTCTGGTAACATATATATCTATATTTTAGATATATATCTAAAATTAGAAATAGGTATTGTTATAGATATTTACACACACACACATATATATATATATATGTATATATATATATATATATATATATATATATATATATATATTTATATATATATATATAAAACAGTTCTCAGTGCATCTAGAGAAAACATGTACAGCAAAAAGGAGACGCACTCGCCGGGTCTTAGTAAATAGTGTGTTTAATACACCATGTTTAACAGTGACGTTTCGGGGTGATTAGCCCCGTCCTCAGACCATAGCAAATATGTACATTAGTAACAAATATTTAAAGCCTTACCCTCCACCAAGATTCTATACCGGAAGTGTCCATAGCGTTCCCCCTGCGCCACTGCGCAGGACTGGGGGTGGTCATAGCAACCGGTAAACAATACTCACAGAATGACACTGAACTCCGGATCGTACAGACACGCCCATCTGCACTGACAGTGCCAAAGGTAGCCGTAAGAGCCGGATAATGGTTACAATTCTGATAAACTATCTGCAAAAGAGAAACATACATAATAGAGTATTTAAGCACATCAATAGCTGTTCAAATTAGAAAACAATATACATCGTATTGTAATATAATTGGGGTCATCACTTGAATACATGCTATGATGGGCTTCAATGTTAAAAAAGGGGGGTATATATAGAATATATATACTTAAATTAGCAAGTCATTACATAAATGACATCCCTAAGTAATGGACAAGTATCATAAGAAACAGTGCCAATCTAAATTTAGCCCATTTGGCGTTAAAGTGTTGAGGGTATGAATCCATCTGGATTCCTTTTGTAGAAGTAGTTTGGCCCTGTCCCCCCCCCTCTACTAGGTCTAGGGACATGATCTATTATGACATATCGTAAATTAGACACCGCATGGCCAGCCAACGCAAAGTGACTAGCAACAGGTTGATCAGACTGTTTTTTCTCAATTGCCGATCTAATCGCAGTGCGATGGTTGGCCATGCGTGTCCGTAAATCATCAATGGTTTTGCCTACGTAGTATAAACCACAAGGGCAATGGATCAAGTAGACAACATATTCAGTGGTACATGTAACTCGGTGTCTGATGAAGAATTTTTTGTTTGTGTGAGGGTGTACAAAAAACTTAGTGGCACTAAGGCCATTGCACGTAGTACATCCCAGACATTTGAAACAGCCCGGTTTTGGTTGATTTAACCATGTCTGTTTCTTGTAACAATCAATGGGATCCACTTTGACTAGTGTATCTCGAATAGATCTGGATCTTCTATAACTGACTCTCGGTGGTCCCATGTTGATAAAGGGTAAGGTATGGTCAGACTGCACAATGTCCCAGTCTTTCCTTAGTACAGCTGGAAGATTCTGTTTGTCCACTGTATATGTTGTCACATATGTCATCCTTTCGGTGTCAGGTTTCCTAGTGTTTGCCCGTAATGCTTCCTCTTGCGGCAGATCCCAAAAGTTTTCCAGGCATTTATTTAAGTGTTGTTCACTGTAACCCCGTTGTAGAAATCTTGTCTTCATTTCTACCAGTTGTTTTTTTGTGTGTACAGGGTCGCTGTTGTTTCTGACGACTCTTTTGAATTGAGAGATTGGCAGTGCCTTCTTTAAGGCCGGGGGGTGGCAGCTAGTGGCCTGGAGTAGGGAATTTCTGTCTGTAGCTTTACGAAAAAGTGTGGTTGAGAGATGATTCTGATTCTTGTATATACGCAGATCTAAGAAATCTACAGTTGTATCGCTGTATTCCATCTTGAACTGAAGATTCGGGCGTAACTGATTCAGTTTGTTAAACCATTGTTGAAGATCATGTACCGAACCATCCCAGATCAAATCAGGTCGTCTATATAGCGACGAAAAAACCCTAATATTGGGATGGAAGAATAGATCAGTCTGGTACTGTTCAAACTCTGCCATGTATAAATTGGCAAATGATGGGGCCACGCTCGACCCCATCGCTGTACCCAAAAGCTGTAAGTAGAACAGGTTCTCGAAGCGGAAATAATTCATAGTAAGGCAATGTTGCAGCATTTCCATAATCCACTCAGTATTTGGTCCTATAAAAGGATATCTTCCCTGTATGTCATGTTCCAAATCATCATCCATAGCATGCTCCAGATTAGCAGTCATGTCAGTCATATTGTGAGATAGTATAAAGCAACAATCAGTGCTCCAATAAAGTGTAATGTGAATCCCAAAAAGTGCCAAACAGCAAGGAAGGAGGCCGTCAGAAAAAATCTTTAGGGTGCCGGAGCCAAATTAAGCAATATAAAACAGTTCTCAGAGATCCGCACTCACTCTAACTAATGTGCAGGGGTGCATCTAGAGAAAACATGTTTTCTAATTTGAACAGCTATTGATGTGCTTAAATACTCTATTATGTATGTTTCTCTTTTGCAGATAGTTTATCAGAATTGTAACCATTATCCGGCTCTTACGGCTACCTTTGGCACTGTCAGTGCAGATGGGCGTGTCCGTACGATCCGGAGTTCAGTGTCATTCTGTGAGTATTGTTTACCGGTTGCTATGACCACCCCCGGTCCTGCGCAGTGGCGCAGGGGGAACGCTATGGACACTTCCGGTATAGAATCTTGGTGGAGGGTAAGGCTTTAAATATTTGTTACTAATGTACATATTTGTTATGGTCTGAGGACGGGGCTAATCACCCCGAAACGTCACTGTTAAACATGGTGTATTAAACACACTATTTACTAAGACCCGGCGAGTGTGCGTCTCCTTTTTGCTGTACATGTTTTCTCTAGATGCATCCCGGGCATCTGCTGCACATTAGTTAGAGTGAGTGCGGATCTCTGAGAACTGTTTTATATTGCTTAATTTGGCTCCGGCACCCTAAAGATTTTTTCTGATGGCCTCCTTCCTTGCTGTTTGGCACTTTTTGGGATTCACATTACACTTTATTGGAGCACTGATTGTTGCTTTATACTATCTCACAATATGACTGACATGACTGCTAATCTGGAGCATACTATGGATGATGATTTGGAACATGACATACAGGGGGCTACAGTGTTCAACTTCACACAGGAGGATGCTGATCACATCAGATTTGACGCTTTACCAGCAAGGGACACCAAAGAACCACCGGACCACTTGTTTGCCAAATGGCTCAAATTAAAAAAGAGAAGCACCGACCTGGCACTATACGGGAGTTTTCTCTCGGAATATAACAGAAAGATGTATATCCCTAGAGGATTTAGAATGAAAAGTGTGCCAACAATCGGCCGGAACAATGCTGCCTTTTGTGTCAAATGGTGCAGCATCTTAAACAAGTGTTCCTTAGATCTTATGCTTCTGGTGATTGAGGAAGTGAGGACACGTATGCAGGCAGTAAAACTGGAGATTGACAAGTTTGAAGAACAACATAAGCCAACTTTGGAAGCTGATATTGAACACAATTGGCTAAATAAATTGGAACAACAAGTGGCACAATACCAATTAGAATTGACAACATTCAAAAACAGAAAATGGGATGTAGTGAAGGCAGACTACAAGGAAAAGCGAGTTTACCAATGGCTATTGAGCCCGGAGGAAAGGAGAATTCTAACTACCTCTAATATACACAAGCCTCGGTATCGCAAGCCAAGAAACCTCACTACAGTAGATTCTTCAGGGAATAGTTCGGAATCAGACGGGGCCCCTACCATACATGTGGAACCTGGAACTAGCTCCCAGGGTGTAATTACCCGATCAAAAAACTACAGGGGCACAGGCCGCATAGTCGGAGGGGGGGGCACAAGAGGAAGACCACCCAGACCTCGGAGATTCTGACAGAAAATATTGTGATCAATCTCAGTTCATACAGCCTGACTCCTATTGAATTGGGGGTACTCAATAAAGGACTTTCCTTTATTCCCACTGAATATGACGATCCTTTCACTTCTTTTTTGGATAAACAAAAGTTTGAAAGAAGTTTGCGACTACAAGAACATTTTGGGGGTAACCCAACAGAGATACCTAGATTTCGAGCCAAAGGGAAATATGATCCCAGCAGCACAAATGCAAGCATTAAGACCTACAGCAGACTGCTGGCTGATGGAGCAACAAAAGATCTCCAGGAAACCTTTGGGAAACATCGTAATAATTTCTCACGGAAAGAGAGGGAAGCATTGAAAAAACTAAAGGACAACACAGATTTAATATTCTGTGAAGCCGACAAAGGCGGTGCGGTGGTAATCCTGGATTACTCATACTACCGCAGTGAAGCAATTACACAGCTTAATGATGGCAATACGTACAGACAACTCCCAGGGGATCCAGTGTGGTCTTTTAAGAAACAAATTGACACTTCCTTGTACAGTGCAATAATGAACAAGCTTATAGATGAACAGCTGTTCAGATACCTAACAGTACAGTTTCCACGGGTACCTGTATTCTATACATTACCCAAAGTGCATAAACATCCTACACAACCACCGGGGAGACCAATAGTTTCCGCTATTGGTTCGCTGCTCCAGCCCATTGCTACATATTTGGACTCCCTTTTCCAACCAATGGTCTGCAATATGCCTTCTTTCTTGTTGGACTCCATGGCCCTGATTAAAGAACTCAAACAATACAATCATCTAAAAGGGACGGAACTTCTGGTCACCCTAGACGTGGTGAGTCTTTATACCAACATCCCACACAGCCAGGGGATGGAGGCAATCCGCAACCACCTGAGAAGATATCCTTTTATAGGACCAAATACTGAGTGGATTATGGAAATGCTGCAACATTGCCTTACTATGAATTATTTCCGCTTCGAGAACCTGTTCTACTTACAGCTTTTGGGTACAGCGATGGGGTCGAGCGTGGCCCCATCATTTGCCAATTTATACATGGCAGAGTTTGAACAGTACCAGACTGATCTATTCTTCCATCCCAATATTAGGGTTTTTCGTCGCTATATAGACGAGCTGTTTTTGATCTGGGATGGTTCGGTACATGATCTTCAACAATAGTTTAACAAACTGAATGAGTTACGCCCGAATCTTCAGTTCAAGATGGAATACAGCGATACAACTGTAGATTTCTTAGATCTGCGTATATACAAGAATCAGAATAATCTCTCAACCACACTTTTTCGTAAAGCTACAGACATAAATTCCCTACTCCTGGCCACTAGCTGCCACCCCCCGGCCTTAAAGAAGGCACTGCCAATCTCTCAATTCAAAAGAGTCGTCAGAAACAACAGTGACCCTGTACACACAAAAAAACAACTGGTAGAAATGAAGACAAGATTTCTACAACAGGGGTACAGTGAACAACACTTAAATAAATGCCTGGAAAAATTTTGGGATCTGCCGCAAGAGGAAGCATTACGGGCAAACACTAGGAAACCTGACACCAAAAGGATGACATATGTGACAACATATACAGTGGACAAACAGAATCTTCCAGCTGTACTAAGGAAAGACTGGGACATTGTGCAGTCTGACCATACCTTACCCTTTATCAACATGGGACCACCGAGAGTCAGTTATAGAAGATCCAGATCTATTCGAGATACACTAGTCAAAGTGGATCCCATTGATTGTTACAAGAAACAGACATGGTTAAATCAACCAAAACCGGGCTATTTTAAATGTCTGGGATGTACTACGTGCAATGGCCTTAGTGCCACTAAGTTTTTTGTACACCCTCACACAAACAAAAAATGATTCATCAGACACCGAGTTACATGTACCACTGAATATGTTGTCTACTTGATCCATTGCCCTTGTGGTTTATACTACGTAGGCAAAACCATTGATGATTTACGGACACGCATGGCCAACCATCGCACTGCGATTAGATCGGCAATTGAGAAAAAACAGTCTGATCAACCTGTTGCTAGGCACTTTGCGTTGGCTGGCCATGCGGTGTCTAATTTACGATATGTCATAATAGATCATGTCCCTAGACCTAGTAGATGGGGGGACAGGGCCAAACTACTTCTACAAAAGGAATCCAGATGGATTCATACCCTCAACACTTTAACGCCAAATGGGCTAAATGTAAATTTAGATTGGCACTGTTTCTTATGATACTTGTCCATTACTTAGTGATGTCATTTATGTAATGACTTGCTAATTTAAGTATATATATTCTATATATACCCCCCTTTTTTAACATTGAAGCCCATCATAGCATGTATTCAAGTGATGACCCCAATTATATTACAATACGATGTATATTGTTTTCTAATTTGAACAGCTATTGATGTGCTTAAATACTCTATTATGTATGTTTCTCTTTTGCAGATAGTTTATCAGAATTGTAACCATTATCCGGCTCTTACGGCTACCTTTGGCACTGTCAGTGCAGATGGGCATGTCCGTACGATCCGGAGTTCAGTGTCATTCTGTGAGTATTGTTTACCGGTTGTTATGACCACCCCCGGTCCTGCGCAGTGGCGCAGGGGGAACGCTATGGACACTTCCGGTATAGAATCTTGGTGGAGGGTAAGGCTTTAAATATTTGTTACTAATGTACATATTTGTTATGGTCTGAGGACGGGGCTAATCACCCCGAAACGTCACTGTTAAACATGGTGTATTAAACACACTATTTACTAAGACCCGGCGAGTGCGTTTCCTTTTTGCTGTATATATATATATATATATATATATATATATATATATATATATATATATATATATATATATATATATATATATATAGTATCTCACAAAAGTGAGTACACCCCTCACATTTTTGTAAATATTTTATTATAACTTTTCATGTGACAACACTGAAGCAATGACACTTTGCTACAATGTAAAGTAGTGGGTGTACAGTCTGTATAACAGTGTAAATTTGCTGTCCCCTCAAAATAACTCAATACACAGCCATTAATGTCTAAACCGTTGGTAACAAAAGTGAGTACACTCCTAAGTGGAAATGTCCAAATTGTGCCAAAAATGTCAATATTTTGTGTGGCCACCTTTATTTTCCAGCACTGCCTTAACCCTCTTGAGCATGGAGTTCACCAGAGCTTCACAGGTTGCCACTGGAGTCCTCTTTCACTCTTCCATGAAGACATCATGGAGCTGGCAGATGTTAGAGACCTTGCGCTCCCCCACCTTCCGTTAGAGGATGCTCCACAGATGGTCAATAGGGTTTAGGTCTGGAGACATTCTTGGCCAGTCCATCACCTTTACCCTCAGCTTCTTTAGCAAGGCAGTTGTTGTTTTGGAGGTGTGTTTGGGGTTGTTATCATGTTGGAATACTGCCCTGCGGCCCAGTCTCCAAAGGGAGGAAATCATGCTCTGCTTCAGTATGTCACAGTAAATGTTGGCATTCATGGTTCCCTCAATGAACTGTAGCTCCCCAGTGCCAGCAGCACTCATGCAGGCCCAGGCCATGACACTCCCACCACCATGCTTGACTGCAGGCAAGACACACTTGTCTTTGTACACCTCACCTGGTTGCCGCCACACATGCTTGACACCATCTGAACCAAATACGTTTATCTTGGTCTCATCGGACCACAGGACATGGTTCCACTAATCCATGTCCTTAGTCTGCTTGTCTTCAGCAAACTGTTTTGTCACATGAAAAGATATAATAAAATATTTACAAAATGAGAGGGGTGTACTCACTTTTGTGAGATACTGTATATATGTGTAAAACATTGGAATGTGAAATATTTATAGTAAATACACAGTTAAACACTTTATTAAATATGAATATATTAATAATAATATGTTTTTTCAGCTACTTGACTGCAAAGGGCTCCAATGCACTTAAATACGTCTATACATGTATAAATATGTTTTTATGTGTCTATATTTGTATATACTGTATGTCTATAAATACATATGTACACACACACACATATACATACATATACTTTTTTTAACACCTGAGACCTTGGGGCATATGTATCAAGCTCTGAATGGAGCTTGATGCCCCGTGTTTCTGGCGAGCCTGCAGGAAACAGCAGTTATGAAGCAGCGGTCACAAAGACCGCTGCTCCATAACCTGTCCGCCTGCTCTGAGCAGGCGGACACACATCGCCGGAAATCAACCCGATCGAGTACGATCGGGTTGATTGACACCCCCCTGCTGGCGGTCTATTGGCCGCTAGTCAGCAGGGGGCGGCATTGCAGCAGCAGATCTTGTGAGCTCCTGGTGCAATGCTGAAGATGGCGAGCGCATTGCTTGCCGTATTCAGCGAGGTCTGGCGGACCTGATCCGCAGTGTAGGATCAGGTCCGCCAGCCCTGCCCTTATAACTTTTTTATGCAATATTTTTATTATTGTTCTTTATGAGGCAGTGTTATAATGAGTGTAACTGTACTTTTTTTTTTTATAATCAAAGTTTTTTATTGAGGTAATATCAAATATACAAAACATCAAACAGTATACATTCAGCGACTTGCTATAATACATAGCACATATGTTATTAATAAAACATTGGCTGTAAACACGAAATACAACTTTTACATTCTGAGTTTACCTCTTTTCTATTTCGTTTCCTATATCATAACACAAAAAGAGTCTTTCAGTAATTCAAGCATCCTGAATAACTTATACATCCGATAGAGTGATAGACTAAACATAATATAAAGGTGTATTTATTATCTAAAACTATACATAATATAGGAAAACATAATATGTTGCTCCTATTTGATAGATACGGTAGGTAAACAGGTTATGAAATATGTAATAAACCGTCGTTAGATTCTAGATAAATAAGGAAAAGGTATAGGAGCAACTTATGACAATATAATAACGATAGCGGATAAATACCGCTTATTTGTTCACAAAGAATAGGGGTGAACAATAGCCAAGTAGCTGAACTTTATATAAACAGTTTAAATAATAATTGTTATCTACTTGTTGGTATGTGATGGGGGGGGCGGAGCCATGTGGGATACCTGGATAGTGGTATGTTGCAGGCAAGACCATTAATATACTAATTTCTGGTCATAGGATTTCAGGTTATAGGTGAGGAAAGGAGAGGCATAGACCAAAGATGACAAATAAATGTATACATTGTCACCCTGTAGGAGTATGGCTATAATAGTATGATTATTATTGGTTATAGATTATAGATTTACCTGAGTCTATAGAGAATCAGTTTTAATATCTAATTTAACTCTTAATTGTGATTCGCCCCTCTTTATTGGAAAGAGGTAATACCAAATCCGCTGGTCCGGCCGCAACCAGCAGAACAGGCTTAGGTGGCTATATAAAGCAGTGAGGGCACAAAGCTATTTCCTCCATGAGGGTTCAGGGGGACCCATGGGCAACTGAAATCTAAAGTTGTCCCAGTGAACAGTACAATATATACCCATCTTTTACAACGCATAATGTTCAGAGGGCCTAAGATACTAATCTCCTACAAGGCCCAAAGGGTATAAGTTCTAAAATATCTAAACGAAGTAGGGGTGACAGATATTTCTAACTTTAGGCTAAGAATGTCAAAATAGGGCTGCAAATGATAATGGAGTCTAGATGTAACGAGCCAGGGTCCCTCTTTCGAGTGATTGGGGCTTCTAAACATGAGAACTTTGTGTCTAGAAGGACTTGAGAGCTAGTAATTCCATGTGAGGACTTAAATGCAGAAGTTTATATACAGATGCAGGCTGATTAGTATAATACACATCTAAGAGCTCCAATCACATATAGCAGCCAGGACCCTCTAAGAGATTAGAGGGATAGTATAACATACTCCACAAGGTGTAACCTAAGGCCACTTAAACTTTAAAGTTGTGAGTTATAACTGTTTATGTCACATCCCCAAAATACTAGCGTATAGTCAAGGTCAGTATATGGGCATCAAGGTGTCTAGGGGATATGAAAAGGAAGTATTAAGTAAACAGAAGAACAAACCAACCCAGACTATAAACCACACTGAGCTTGCAACTTAGTTTGTACAACCTTAGCCATATATAACATAATGGAGGTATTTAGAATTAGTGAAGTTATTTTGCCGTCTATGTCCAGGATCTCACAGCAGCCTCTGCTACTCCCTCGATATATTTGAGAACCCATAGGGTAGTGCAGGATGAATGAGGTGCTTGTTCTAATTTACATCACATGACTGACAAAGCTAGGATAATATATACCCTTTCTAGCCGCATAGAACATAAGAGGGTAGTTAAGAGCGCCTAGTGGTAGCGAGGTCATACTTCTGGCTGTTAGCCATCATCGATAAGTTCCAATGTCCTCTATAATGTGGTCACATGAAACTGTGTAAAACTGTCCTCAGTAAATGAGTTATTACAGAACCTTGCTCTGGTGACTATCCAACCCCCACTCTGCCAATATAGTTATTAAAATTAATCACATTGTGTAGCCAAACATAGATTAAAATTAGGACCTATCACATCTAGTTAAACTCTAATGAAGTATGTGCAGTGAAACTTAAATGGCAAGAGACAGCTAGAATTAGCAGGGACATTCCACAGTTTTAGCTTATCATAAATTATTTGTCTATGCCCATTTTAAAATGAGAAGTCAATTTATTCGTGTCCGTTAGGGCTGCTGCTCACCTAGATGCATGTGTCGTCCTATGGGAAACTACCTGAGTTGTGAGATTTAACCAACTCCTCTTCTGCTATGTCGAACTGGCCCAGGAGGCAAATAAAAAAAGAATCCTCGCTGTATAGGCTGATCCAGCAAGCCGACAAGGAGATCAGCATATTGACCTGGTAGTTGTGCAGGCTGGTCGGCGCTGCAAGGAAAGCAGGTAGTGAGATAGTCTAATCTCAGTATGGGCAGTTTGAGACGCTTGGAGCCAAATTTGGGTCTTGCTTTGAGCCCTTCCTGTGTAGCCTTCATTTGTTCTGACCTCCCCTCGGCATCAGGTCCAGCTGCCTCGCCTGCCCTGGATCCCGGGACCGTAGATGGATCTCGCGTTCCAGACAGTCTGAGCCGTCGTAGCTGCAAAATCTCACGCCATATTGCAGTTTGCTGCCCTGACTCTGCGAGGGCCAGGGAGAACTGCAGAGTACTAACTTGCGAAGTAGCTTCCTGCTGTTCTGTCATCCGTGGGTCTGATACTGTTTTACTTGCTGCAGGCTGTTCCACCATGTCCTGGAGTGATAACATATCGCATAGCGGAAGGTTCTTTTTTGGCCTGACAGTCTCTCCTACAGCTTCTCTTATCAGAGTAGGATGTTGATATGGGGTCGTCGCATCTTTCAATTCAGTAGCTAGGTCTTGGTGATGAGAGTCTAAAGAGTTCATTAAAGCACATAAAGCCGCAGTAATTTGTTGCTCCATTTGTACGTTATAACGTGATATGCCAGAGGAAGTTCTTGGTCCGCCACTATGTTGCGTAGATAATTTTAGCTATGGCTGTGAAAACCTAGCCATGCTGCCAACCTACTAGTGGGCCTCTGCGCTGGAATTGCGCTAATAATATGTTCATTCAATCTCAAACTTCACAGTCTGTATCCTAGGATGTGATATTTAGCCAATATATAAAAGTATAGGTTCTTAGGTCGCCATAAGATAGCTTATTTAATATCAAATTTTAGGAGCTCAAAGATAGCACGTCCTGTAGCTTCGGCAGTTGGCTCCGCCCCCCCCGTAACTGTACTTTTAAATTTATTTTTGATGTGTTTTTTGCCACTTTTTTGTCTTGGGTAACAGTTAACCAAAGCTCTGAAGTCAAATGAGTTTAAGTAAACACTTTACTTTCAACTTGTAATACGCATGCTACTTTCGATGTGCACAAAGAGCAGTGATAAACCCCTTTTCGGTTGTGTGCCACAGTCACTTGTAATCTAGCCCTAAATGGGGTGGGGTTATGGGTGGGCCAAAAGGAAGGGCCTACAACCCTAAGTGTGCTTAGAGTGTCCTCAGTAGGTGAACAACAGGTACTCCCTGAAAACCCTGTTTCTTGCCATGGGTGGAACATTAGGGGCTCCGCTACACCTTCCATTGCTGGGCCTTGACCTCTTGTTTAACTTGAGGAGTTTTAGTTTAACTATTTTGCCACTATCCATAGTTAAGTTGGTTATGTTTGTCATGTTGAAGAAACGCAACCTGTCATTGTCTTGTGTCTTATTTATTATTTAAGGTTTAATGTTATGTTAATTACATCGGGAACTCCTAGCTAGGGTCTTTAATCCCTTAAAATAGTACAGTACTGTAAACAGAAAGATAAAACGTTTGGATCTCAGATTAAGTTTGGATTTTGGAATTCTGGGTTTGGTAATTTGTAGCTGTAGTAACTTAGTAGTAGCAGTAGTGGACCGGTTATTACAATTATTGTTACACTGTTTCATTACTTTTTGTAATAGTCTATTTAACTAGTATACTATATTTATACATTAAGGTAGGAAAATTCTGCATTAAGGTAGGAAAATTCTGATTGGCTGATGGAATCAGCCAATCAGATTCAAGTTCAATCCAATTGGCTGATCCAATCAGCCAATCGGATTGAACTTGAATCTGATTGGCTGATTCCATCAGCCAATCAGAATTTTCCTACCTTAATTCCGATTGGCTGATAGAATCCTATCAGCCAATCAGAATTCGAGGGACGCCATCTTGGATGACGTCCCTTAAAGGAACCGTCATTCGTCGGGAAGTCTTCGGCCAGGATGGATGTTACGCGTCGGCGGGATGAAGATGGATCCGGAAGAAAGAAGATTGAAGATGCCGCTTGATAGAAGACTTCAGCCGGATCATGGACCTCTTCAGCTGCCACTTGGATCAAGACTTCAGCTGGATCATGGACATTTTCAGCCCCCGCTTGCGCCAAGACTTCAGCCGGATCATGGACATCTTCAGCTTCCGCTTGGGCCAAGACTTCAGCCGGATAATGGACATCTTCAGCCCCCGCTTGGGCTTGGATGATGACTTTGGAGCCTGGACCGATCGGTGATACCCGGCTTGGTGAAGATAAGGTAGGGAGATCTTCAGGGGCTTAGTGTTAGGTTTATTTAAGGGGGGTTTGGGTTAGATTAGGGGTATTTGGGTGGTGGGTTGTAATGTTGGGTGGGGTATTGTATGTTTTTTTTTACAGGCAAAAGAGCTGTTTTCTTTGGGGCATGCCCCGCAAAAGGCCCTTTTAAGGGCTGGTAAGGTAAAAGAGCTTTTCTATTTTAGTTTTAGAATAGGGTAGGGCATTTTTTTATTTTGGGGGGCTTTGTTATTTTATTAGGGGGCTTAGAGTCGGTGTAATTAGCTTCAAAATGTTGTAATATTTTTCTAATGTTTGTAAATTATTTTTTTATTTTTTGTAGCTTAGTTCTTTTTTTATTTTTTGTACTTTAGATAGTTTATTTAATTGTAGATAATTGTAGGTATTTGTATGTAATTAATTTATTGATGGTGTAGTGTTAGGTTTAATTGTAACTTAGGTTAGGATTTATTTTACAGGTAATTTTGTAATTATTTTAACTAGGTAGCTATTAAATAGTTATTAACTATTTAATAGATATTGTACCTGGTTAAAATAATTACAAAGTTGCCTGTAAAATAAATATTAATCCTAAAATAGCTACAATATAATTATTAGTTATATTATAGCTATATTAGAGTTTATTTTACAGGTAAGTATTTAGCTTTAAATAGGAATAATTTATTTAATAAGAGTTATTTTCTTTCGTTAGATAAAAATTATATTTAATTTAGGGGGGTGTTAGGGTTAGACTTAGCTTTAGGGGTTAATAAATTTAATAGAGTAGCGGCGAGGTCCGGTTGGCAGATTAGGAGTTAATACTTGAAGTTAGGTGTTGGTGCTGTTAGGGAGGGCAGATTAGGGGTTAATACTATTTATTATAGGGTTATTGAGGCGGGAGTGAGGCAGATTAGGGGTTATTAACTTTATTATAGTAGCGGTGAGGTCCGGTCGGCAGATTAGGGGTTAATAATTGTAGGTAGGTAGCAGCGATGTTGGGGGGGGCAGATTAGGGGTTAATAAATATAATATAGGGGTCGGCGGTGTTAGGGGCAGCAGATTAGGGGTACATAGGGATAATGTAGGTTGCGGCGGTGTACGGAGCGGCAGATTAGGGGTTAATAATAATATGCAGGGGTCAGCGATAGCGGGGGCGGCAGATTAGGGGTTAATAAGTGTATGGTTAGGGGTGTTTAGACTCGGGGTACATGTTAGGGTGTTAGGTGCAGACATAGAAAGTGTTTCCCCATAGGAAAGGGGCTGCGTTAGGAGCTGAACGCTGCTTTTTTGCAGGTGTTACGTTTTTTCAGCTCAAACTGCACCATTGTTTCCTATGGGGAAATCGTGCACGAGCACGTTTTTTAAGCTGGCCGCGTCCGTAAGCACCGCTGGTATTGAGAGTTGCAGTGGCGGTAAATTATGCTCTATGCTCCCTTTTTGGAGCCTAACGCAGCCATTCTGTGAACTCTAAATACCAGCGGTATTTAAAAGGTGCGGGGAAAAAAAAGCATGCGTAGCTAACGCACCCCTTTGGCCACAGAACTCTAAATCTAGCCGTTAGATAGTACAACATACATAGGAAGTGTGTGTCTCTCTGGCAGTGTCCTGACCATACAATGTTCGACTACTAATAGTAACATTTTAATCACATGCTAATTCAACCATTTGTAACATTGCCATTGAGTGATTCAGTTAATTTACTGTGTGTGTTTGTGTGTGTGTGTTTGTATATGTATATGTGTGTGCGTGTGTGTGTATGTGTGTGTGTGCGTGTATATGTGTGTGTTTGTATGTGTATATGTGTGCGTGTGTGTGTGCGTTTGTATATGTGTTTGTGTGTTTGTATGTGTAAATGTGTGTGTGACTGTGTGCATGTGTTTCTTTGTATGTGTATATGTGTGTGTGCATTTGTATGTGTGTGTGCATATGTGTGTGTATATGTGTGTGTGTATATGTGTGCGTGTATATATATATATATATATATGTGTGTGTGTGTGCATGTGCGTGTGTGTGACAGCCTGCCTGTCTGCCTGCTGTTTGACTGTGAGTAACATATTATTATGTGTTATCCACAAGTGAGAGTCTTATGGCTGTGTTTGTTTGTAATGAATGAATAAAAGGCTAAATACGGTAATAGAAAATGTAATTGATTACAGCTTCAGCTAAAGGAAAAATAGAAAGAATCTGCAATAAAAGCGTTAAATGAAAAAATGTCATTAACAAATTAATTTTGTAACAAATTTCGGACAAAACAAAAAAACTTAAAATCCTAAATGATAGGGATGAGCGAATGTTTCTAAAAATTCGAAATTTAAAACGTATTTTGATACATTCGTTCATTCGAATCGAATTTCGAATGTTTATATAACATTCTAACATTCTATTTTCAAATTTTTGTTTTTGAATTTTTCAATAAAATTCGAAAATATTTGTTCGAATAATAGAATGTTTAGCTATGTTCAATTCATTCAATTTCGAAATGTAATATTCGAATTCCAATGTGACATTCGAATTTGAATGTCACATTCAAATTTGAAATAGTATTTCTAGTCTAATACTGTGTTTTAAATGTGATATTCGATTCTAATGTGATATTCGATTCAAATGTGACACTCAAATTCGAAATAGTATTTCTAGTCTAATACTGTGTTTTATAAATGTAATATTCGAATTCGAATGTGACATTCGATTCGAATGTGATATTCGATTTGAATGTGACATTCGAAATAGTGTTTCTAGTCTACAATTGTGTTTTATAAATGTAATAATCAAATTCAAATGTGATATTCAAATGTAACATTCGAATTCGAATGTGACATTCGAATTCAAATGTGACATTCGAATTCAAATGTGACATTCGAAAACTGTAAATAACATTTGAAAATCAAATTTTTTTGAATATTCGTTCTTATCAACATTGTATTATGTAAATCAAATTTCTACAATAACATTCGTTCTAACATTCGAATTCGGATATAAACACATTCGCCCATCCCTACTAAATGAATGATTGTTCGAAACAAATATTTTTGTCCATATTATTATCCGTTGAGGAAATGGCTGGGGATAAATGAAAATCCCCACTTGACACTTCGTGCACTCTCTTTACGGAATGCCACACTCCCCTTAGGGAAGAGGAGACTAGGAACCTCATTATACAGTTACATCATGCGTCCAAAATAGTTCATTTGTACGCACAATGTAACTGCATTGTTTGGAACATTTATTTTGTGCATATGACTTACTGATTTTTGCTAGTGATGTTGCGAACCTAAAATTTTCGGTTCGCGAATGTCGGACTCGAACTTCTGGTATTGTTCGCAAACGCGTGAACCGCGCAAACCGCCATTGAATTCAATAGGCAGGCAAACTTTAAAACCTACAAGGACTCTTTCTGGCCACAATAGTGATGGAAAAGTTGTTTCAGGGGTACTAACACCTAGACTGTCACATGCTGGAGGGGGATCCCTGGCAAAACTCCCATGGAAAATTACATAGTTTATGCAGAGTCTGCTTTTAAGCCATAATGGGCCTAAATCAACCATCATTCCCAAAGTGGCTGTCTCAAAACATCCTGGACAGAAGATAGATTGATAGATAGGATAGATAGATATACATAGATTGATAGTTAGATAGAATCGATAGAAGAGAAATAGATAGATTTGTTAGATATATAATTACCCTAATAAAGTCTAATAATTAAACATGCGTTCTTGGACCCAACTAGCTTGTGTTAATTAGTATTTTTCTTAGCACTTTAATCCCTGTCCCCTTCCCCTATCGGGGGTGTTCTTTATGGCCTGCCTGTTTACCCTGAAAAAATATAATAATAAGACATGCAGTCTGGTACCAATTTTAACTAGGTTGTGTTTTAAGTACTACCATTTTTAGCACTTTAATCTCTGTAACTCCCCCTATTTGGTGAGGTCTATACGACCTGGATGATTACCCATACAAAATATAATAATAAGACATCTGCTCTTGGTCTGCGACCCATGGTAACTATGTTGTGTTAATTAGTAATGTCCTTCACATTTTAATAGCTGTTACTCATACTCACCCTATCGGTGGAGGTCTATATTGCCTGCATGATTACCCTTACAAAATATAATAACCAAACATATGCTCTGGGACCCATGGTAAGTAGGTTGTGTTAAGTAGTACTGTTCTTTGCAGTTTAATACCTGTTACAACACCAAATGGTGGCAGGTCTATCTGGCCTTCATGATTAGCTGCACCCAAACCCAAAAAAAAGCCGAGTGGTCTTAGACTAACACCCATGGCTAAATCAGTTGTTTCAATTAGTACTATTCTTAGCACTTTCATCCCTGTTACAGGTGGTCTACATGGCCATCATGATTGGCCGAACAAAATACTACAATCCAACCTTTGCTCAGTCTTCATAGGCCCTTCATTGTCTGTATTTTGATAGTACAGTTTTTATTATTTTTATAGCTGATACAACACCGAATGGTGGCAGCTCTATATGGCCTGCATGATTAGCCGCACCCAAAACAAAAATAAATCCAAGCGGTCTTGGATTAACACCCATGGCTAACTCTGTTGTTTCAAGTACTACTATTCTTAGCACTTTCATCTCATCATCCCTGTTACTTCCAGGACTCTCAGTGGTGGTGGTCTACATGGCCATCATGATTAGCCTAACCAAATACTACAATCCAACCTTGGCTCAGTCTTCCTAAGGCCCTTCATTGGCTGTATTTTGGTAGTACTGTTCTTATTAGTTTAATAGCTGATACGACACCGAATGGTGGCAGCTCTATATGGCCTGCATGAATAGCCGCACTCAAAGCCAAAAAAAAGCCAAGCGGTTTTGCACTAACACCCATGGGTAACTCTGTTGTTTCAAGTTCTACTATTCTTAGCTCTTTCATCTCATCCCTGTTACTTCCAGGACTCTCAGTGGTGGTGGTCTACATGGCCATCATGATTAGCCTAACCAAATACTACAATCCAACCTTGGCTCAATCTTCCTAAGGCCCTTCATTGGCCTTCATTCAGTGATGATTGACAATTTTTGCAATAATGTTAAAAGAAATATGATTGCTGGCAACAATTGGCTAGGTGGGCCTGGCTCACAGCAGGCTGCAAGGCAGCAGGAAAGTGCTATTCAATGGCACCAGCAAACTGAGGATTCTCAACAACTATTAACAACAATTTTAATTTTTAATTATTAAGAATACTGTCACAACAAATATGATTGGTGTAAATATTTTTCAAGTAGGCCTGGCACACAGGCTTGGAAGGCAGTAGAAAAGTGCAATTCTAGGGCACGAGCAAACTGAGGATTAAGATCAACAATCAAATTTTTTTTTAATTTTAATTAGTAACTATACTATCTGTGACAACAATTATGATTGGTGTAAATAGTTGGCTAGACGGCCTGGCACAAAAGGCTGGCAGTGGCAGGCAGGAGGTAAATGCAATTCAATGGCACTAGGAGACTGAATATTTGCAGTCCAAAAAATTATGATTTTTATTTTTTTATATACTGTTACAAGAATTGTGATTGGTGCCACTAATTGGCTAGTTGGGCCTGGCACACAGGCTGGCAGATATGAGTCGTGGATGGTAGGTAGGGCAGCAATTTAACACAGTATGCTGTGTAAGTGACAAAAACACAGGCCTGATAGCAAAATATTTTAAAATTTTAGATTTTAATATTAAAATTATGTTAAGAAGTGCAATGCACATATGACTCTATGAGTGGTCGCACTGGCTGGCTGCTATCTAGGGCAGCAATTAACAACAGAATGCTGTGTAAGTCAGATAGACAGTTAGACACAGGCCTGATAGAAAATATAATTACATTACACTAGCATAATGATTTAAAGACTTTTTTTTGGAAATTTAAAGAAAAAGGTTAAGCACATACATATGAGTCGTGGCTGATAGCCTTGGAAGGGCAGCTATTAAAAACAGTAGGCTCTGTAAGTCGGATACACACACGCCTGATAGAAAATACTATTAGATTACACTAGAAAAATGATTGAAATTATTTTTTTTTGGGGGGGGGGTTAAAAAAAGGTTAAACACATATGAGTCGTGGCTCATAGACTAGGGAGGGCAGCAAGTAAACACAGTAGGCTCTGTATGTCAGCAAAACACACAGGCCGGATAGAAAATTATATTAGATTACACTAGCAAACAAATTTAAACTTTTTTTTTTATATATTAAAATTAAGGTGAAGAAGAATAGATATGAGTGCTGGGTGGCTGCCTGGCACAGACCAATTAACCAAAAGTCTGAAAAAAATGAGGTATATTAATGCTGAGTGAGCCTGACAGACACAGGCCTGATAGAAAATGTAATTAGATTACACTAGCAAAATATTTTTTTTTTTTTTTTTTTTAAATTAAAGATAATGTTATAAACGGATATTAACACTGCTGGCTGGCACAGAGCAATGAACCAGAGTATATGCTGTGTGACACTGGCCTGATAGAAAATGAAAAAAAATTACACTAGAAAAATAATTACATTTTTTGGTTAGTTAAATTTAAACTAATGTTGTTAGGGAGATATCAGTGGTGGCAGTAGTCACAGCATATGCTGTGAGTCTTAAACACACAGCCTGAAAGCCAGGCAAATGCTAATAAAAAAAAAAGAAAAAAAAAAAAAACGACACGAAATATAGCCCTAAAAAGGGCTTTTTGGGGTGCTGTGCTTGCAGCAGAGATGAGTGGAGTCCTTCTGGACTGTAAATACACTAGCCTAGCTATGTTTTTCCTATTAATGTCAGGAGCAAAAACACAACATGTCCTCTCATTAAGAAAGCAAGGTCGTTATGAGTCTAAAATGGCGGATTCCGAGTAGCTGGGAGTGTCTGTGAGGGAGTGTCTGATGTTGATTGGCTCTAATGTGTCAGGCAGCTGTGACATAAAAGGTCAAAGTTTCCACAATGATGAGACATAGGGGCGGATCGAACATCGCCATGTGTTCGCCCATAAACGCGAACGCGAACAAGCTATGTTCGCTGTGAACCGTTCGCGGGCGAACAGTTCGAGACATCACTAATTTTTGCATTTGCACAACATAGTTAAATAGCGGAACACTTTAATATTGTACATCGTGAGCATGGTGTATTCCGTGGTAACTTTTTTTTTTATGTGACATAGGTGGGGCTCCATAATTTTACATTTAATATGGATACATATTAGCTAAAATTTCTAGCACCATTTTGTGCTGAACTTGAGCACAACGCAACTCACTACTTTTAATATGAGCGATAATAGCGCACCCTGCACCAACCATTTAAAGGATAGAGCGTGCTAAAAAAATTGGCCACAAGAAAATTCTCTGGTAAACTTTTTTTTTAACATTCACTTTTAATACCAGATTATGCGCTATTCTTAGCACAGGATCGCAATAATGATAATGCACCCATTTGTTGTGCTCCACTTTTAACATTGCCCTTTATATTAAAATCCCATGGTGTTTACTGTCCCTTTAAGAGAAGGCTTATTTAAAGGGACATGAAACTCTAAAGTAAAATTTAATTATTCAGATAGATTTTAAACAATTTCTCAATACATTCCAATACTGGGAGCTATCTATTGACTGGTAGATACACACATATGCCTCATGTCATTGGTTCTCCCAATATGTTCAGCTAACTCTCAGGAGTGATTTGCTGCTCCTTCAACAAAGGATATTAAAGGAATAAAGCAAATTTGATCATAGTAAATTGCAAAGTTGTGTAAAAATGTATGCTCCATCTGAATCATAAAAGAAAATTTTTGAGTTTCATGTCCCTTTAATTCTCAGGATACAACATCTATTTACATGTTTAGCAAATTTAGCAAATGTATTTGAAGAGAACAAAAAAGCAATAGAGATATTGAGTCAAAAATAACCTCCTCATGGCGAATGTGTACAAATGAAATAATGTTTGTAATGGAATTGCAGGACCCACTGGCAGTGAAAGAGTAAAGAGCAATGTAGATCTAATCTAATAGCGATCATCAGTAGTCCAGGCCGAGAAAGAGAGCGAGAGAGGACCATAGAAAGAACAGTGAGAGCAGAATGATTTATTAACACAACCTGGTTTCCAATCCTCCCTGACATTTTACTTCATCAAACTAATTAGATGCCGGTGACACTGTTTGTAGAGAAATGAGAAGCGTTTCTGATGGTTTCACATGGATTGTCTGGAACGTGCAGGTATTATTTTCTCACTGCTGCCCACTTCTATATCCTAGGGGTGTTGGCGAGCAAAACAATTTGACCAGATGGTCAGGATGGCATAATGCTGCACTTTCATGTCACTACAGGATAGAGAGCAGGTAACCAGTGTAAACTTCTGTGGCCTGTTCAAGTTTGTAATCATTTTAAAATGATACTTGAAAGATACACAAGAAGACTATCTGACTGGTACAGACATTTGAGAGAATGTCCCTATAGCAGGTAGTAAACATAATCTTTTGCATGTTATGCCTTTGTATTTGTTGAAGCAAAAACATATGTAAACACAGTGCAGCCTTTAATGTTAAATTATTGAGATTTCTACACACAAGTTCTAAAAAAGGGCCAACATATTTAAATAAAGTGAGTTGTGACTGAGTCAGTGTGTTTAATTAAATTGTAAGACCAATAGAGTTGCCAGTGCACTCACCAATGCTGTCCTCCTCTGCTCTGTCTGACAGCAGGAGCGAGCTGCACTTAATGTTATGGTGCGGTCGGGCCGGGCTGTGACTATACAGCTGTCCCGATGCGCTGTGTAAAAAAAACAGACCCGCTGAGCAGAGAGAAGAGAGCGGGTCTGTAAAACAGGCATATTTTTAAAAAATAAAAATGGAAAAAAAGGTTTTATAATGATAGCACTAAAATAATGTTATATAATTCTGCACTATATTTTTTTATGTTTACTGACACTTTAAGGGCTATTGGCAGTTTAGTTTAGGCTAGGGTTTTTTTTATTTTGGGGGGGATTTTGTATTTTGATAGGGCTATTAGATTAGGTGTAATTAGTTTAAATATCTGATCATTTCTTTTTTTATTTTGTGTAATTTAGTGTTTTGTTTTGTTTTTTTGTAATTTAGGTAATTGTATTTAATTTATGTAATTGATTTAATTGTAGTGTAAGGTTATGTGTTAGTGTAAGGCAGGTTAGGTTTTATTTTACATGTACATTTGTATTTATTTTAGCTAGGTAGTTAGTAAATAGTTAATAATAACTATTTAGTAACTATTCTACTTTGTTAAAATAAATACAAACTTACCTGTGAAATAAAAATAAAACATAAGCTAGATACAATGGCCTCTAGTTATCAAGCCGTCAACCGCAAATACGCTGGAATTCCGCAGCATATTTGTGGCGAGGCTGATTTGCCATAGTTATCAAGCCCTACAGCCCGGCAAAAGTAGAATTTAGTGACGTAACCTACGATCCTCCGGACTCAGTCCGACACAGATCGATGGTTACATCACTACAGATGTTCCAAACGCAAGTTTGGCAATATCTGACTACTTTTGGTAGTTATCAAATACCTACCAGGTACGCTCGCTACTATTCCGGGCCAGCGTACCTGGTTTTCAATCCGCCGCCCTGGAGGCGGCGGATCCCATAGGAATCAATGGGAGTCTGACAGCAGCGAGAGCTCATGTTCGCTGCTGCCCGATATCCCATTGATTCCTATGGGAAGTGTCTGTACCTAACACCCTAACATGTACCCCGAGTCTAAACACCCCTAATCTGCCCCCCCTACACCGCCGCCACCTACTTTATACTTATTAACCCCTAAACCGCCGCTCCTGGACCCCGCCACAACTAAATAAACTTATTAACTCCTAAAGCGCCACTCCCGGACCCCGCCGCAACTAAATAAACTTATTAACCCCTAAACCGCCGCTCCTGGACCCTGCCGCAACTAAATAAACTTATTAACCCTTAAACCGCTGCTCCCGGACCCCGCAGCAACTAAATAAACTTATTAACTCCTAAAGCGCCACTCCCGGACCCCGCCGCAACTAAATAAACTTATTAACCCCTAAACCGCCGCTCCTGGACCCCGCCGCAACTAAATAAACTTATTAACCCTTAAACCGCTGCTCCCGGACTCCGCAGCAACTAAATAAACTTATTAACCCCTAAACCGCCGCTCCCGGACCCCGCCGCAACTATCTTAAATTTATTAACCCCTATCCTGCCCCCCCTTTACCGCCGCCACTATATTAAACTTATTAACCCCTAAAGCTAAGTCAAACCCTAACCCTAACACCCCCTAACTTAAATATTCAAATACCTACCAAGTACGCTCGCCACTATTCCGGGCCAGCGTAAATGGTTTTCAATCCGCCGCCCTGGAGGCGGCGGATCCCATAGGAATCAATGGGAATCTGACAGCAGCGAGAGCTCATGTTCGCTGCTGCCCGATATCCCATTGATTCCTATGGGAAGTGTCTGCACCTAACACCCTAACATGTACCCCGAGTCTAAACACCCTTAATCTGCCCCCCCTACACCGCCCCTACTTTATACTTATTAACCCCTAAACCGCCGCTCCCGGACCCCGCCACAACTAAATAAACTTATTAACCCATAAACCGCCGCTCCCGGACCCCGCCACAACTAAATAAACTTATTAACCCCTAAACCGCCGCTCCCGGACCCCGCCACAACTAAATAAACTTATTAACCCCTAAACCACCGCTCCCGGACCCCGCTGCAACAAAAAAAAAATTATTAACCCCTAAACCGCCACTCCCGGACCCCGCCGCAACTATCTTAAATTTATTAACCCCTATCCTGCCCCCCCATACCGCCGCCACTATATTAAACTTATTAACCCCTAAACCTAAGTCTAACCCTAACTCTAACACCCCCCTAACTTGAATATTATTTAAATAAATCTAAATAAAAATTACTATTATTAAATAAATTATACCTATTTAAAAATAAATACTTACCTGTAAAATAAACCCTAAGCTAGCTGCAATATAACTAATAATAATATTGTAGCTATTTTAGGGTTTATATTCATTTTACAGGCAACTTTGTATTTATTTTAATCAGGTACAATAGTTATTAAATAGTTATTAACTATTTAATAACTACCTAGCTAAAATACTTACAAAATTACCTGTAAAATAAATCCTAACCTAAGTTACAATTAAACCTAACACTACGCTATCATTAAATTAATTAAATAAATTAACTACAATTACCTAAAATTAAATTCAATTAAATAATCAAAACTATAGTACAAAACCCCCCCCCCCACTAAATTACAGAAAAAAAAATACAAGGCGTTTAAACTAATTACACCTAATCTAAGGCCCCTAATAAAATAATAAAGCCCCCCAAAATAAAAAAATGCCCTACCCTATTCTAAATTACAAAGTAATCAGCTCTTTTACCAGCCCTTAAAAGGGCTTTTTGCGGGGCATTGCCCCGAAGTAATCAACTCTTTTACCTGTAAAAAAAAATACAACCCCCCCAACATTAAAACCCACCACCCACATAGCCCTACTCTAACCCACCCAAACCCCCCTTAAAAAACCCTAACACTAACCCCCTGAAGATTTCCCTACCTTGAGTCGTCTTCACTCAGCCGAGCAAAATTCTTCATCCAAGCGGGGCAAGAAGAGGTCCTCCATCTGGTAGAAGTCTTCATCCAAGCGGGGCAGAAGAGGTCCTCCATCTGGTAGAAGTCTTTATCCAAACGGTGTCTTCTATCTTCATCCAACCGTGGCTCCATCTTCCAGACCTCCGACGCAGGACATCCTGCTGGCCAGACGGACTAACGACGAATGAAGTTTCCTTTAAGGGACGTCATCCAAGATGGCGTCCCTCGAATTCCGATTGGCTGATAGGATTCTATCAGCCAATCGGAATTAAGGTAGGAAAAATCCGATTGGCTAGTTCAATCAGCAAATCGGATTGACCTCACATTCTATTGGCTGATCGGAACAGCCAATAGAATGTGAGGTCAATCCGATTGGCTGATTGGATCAGCCAATCGGATTGAGCTTCAATCCAATTGGCTGATTGAATCAGCCAATCAGATTTTTCCTACCTTAATTCGAGGGACGCCATCTTGGATGATGTCCCTTAAAGGAACCTTCATTCGTCGTTAGTCCGTCGGGCCAGCAGGATGTTCCGCATCGGAGGTCTGGAAGATGGAGCTGGATGGAGGACCTCTTCTGCCCCATTTGGATGAAGACTTCTACCGGATGGAGGACCTCTTCTTGCCCCGCTTGGATGAAGACTTCTACCGGATGGAGGACCTCTTCTTGCCCCGCTTGGATGAAGAATTTGGCTCAGCTGAGTGAAGACGACTCAAGGTAGGGAGATCTTCAGGGGGTAGTGTTTTTTTAAGGGGGGTTTGGGTGGGTTAGAGTAGAGGTATGTGGGTGGTGGGTTTTAATGTTGGGGGGGTTGTATTTTTTTTTACAGGTAAAAGAGCTGATTACTTTGGGGCAATGCCCCGCAAAAAGCCCTTTTAAGGGCTGGTAAAAGTGCTGATTACTTTGTAATTTAGAATAGGGTAGGGCATTTTTTTTATTTTGGGGGGCTTTATTATTTTATTAGGGGGCTTAAATTAGGTGTAATTAGTTTAAACGTCTTGTATTTTTTTTCTTTTCTGTAATTTAGTGTTTGGGTTTTTTGTACTATAGTTTTGATTATTTAATTTAATTTAATTTTAGGTAATTGTAGTTAATTTATTTAATTAATTTAATGATAGTGTAGTGTTAGGTTTAATTGTAACTTAGGTTAGGATTTATTCTACAGGTAATTGTGTACGTATTTTAGCTAGGTAGTTATTAAATAGTTAATAACTATTTAATAACTATTGTACCTGGTTAAAATAAATACAAAGTTGCCTGTAAAATAAATATAAACCCTAAAATAGCTACAATATAATTATTAGTTATATTGTAGCTAGCTTAGGGTTTATTTTACAGGTAAGTATTTATTTTTAAATAGAAATAATTTAGTTAATAATAGTAAGTTTTATTTAGATTTAATAAAATAATATTAAAGTTAGGGGGGTGTTAGTGTTAGACTTAGGTTTAGGGGTTAATAAGTTTAATATAGGTGGTGGCGGTATAGGGGGGCAGGATAGGGGTTAATAAGTTTAATATAGGTGGCAGCGGGGTCCGGGAGTGGCGGTTTAGGGGTTAATACATTTATTAGAGTTGCGGCGGGGTCTGGGAGTGGTGGTTTAGGGGGTAATAAGTTTATTTAGGTGCGGGGGGCTCAGGGAGTGGCGGTTTAGGGGGTAAAAGAGTATAGTTTAGTGTGGGTGCTTAGTGACAGTATAGCAAGAAAGCTGCGAAGAAGCCGATGAGCAGCGAGATCGATGACTGTCAGTTAACAACAGTCCACTGCTCATCGCTCCGTACTTGGTGCGCAGCTTCTTGACAGCATTCTTGATGACTTTGGCGAACGTATTCAGGTCTGCGGCAGCGATGGTAGGCGAGCTTAGGCGAGCGTATTGGGCCGGGAGATTGCAGGAAAGTAGACGGCTTCATAACTAGAGGCCAATGTATCTGTTAGTTATATTGTAGCTAGCTTAGGGTTTATTTTACAGGTAAGTAGGTTTTATTTAGATTTATTTTAATTATATTTAAGTTATGAGGTGTTAGGGTTAGACTTAGGTTTAGGGGTTAATAAATTTAGTATAGTGGCAATGCTGGGTGCAGCAGATTAGGGGTTAATAAGTGTAGGTAGGTTGCGGCGACATTGGGGGTGGCAGATTAGGGGTTAATAGTATTTAACTAGTGTTTGTGATGCGGGAGTGCAGCGGTTTAAGGGTTAATAGGTAGTTTTTGGGTGTTAGTGTACTTTTTAGCACTTTAGTTATGAGTTTTATGTTACGGCGTTGAAGCATAAAACTCATAACTACTGACTTTCAGTTTATGGTATGGATCTTGAAGTTTTAGGCTGTAACGCTCACTTTTTGGCCTCCCAGGCAGACTCCTAATACCGGCGCAAAGGAAGTCCCATTGAAAAAGGACTTTTTGAAAGCTGCAGTAATTACGTTGCATTACGGCCAAAAAAATGTGCGGTGCCCCTAAACCTGCAAAACTCGTAATGCCAGCGGTAGTGAAAAAGAGCCTTAACGCTGCTTTTTCACTCATACCGCAAAACTCGTAATCTAGCCGTAAATGTTTTGTTTAGAAACAATTACGATTCACACTAATATCAAGTATTATAATACAAATATGCTGATTGATTTGAGAAATAGTTTAAGAATAAATAAACCTAATTTTAACATGAGACCATTACATCAATAACGAACACACCGGATGAGTCCCGGTTCACATCTAAAGTGAGTATAATTTCAATGTAATAGAATTACAAATTATCACCTTGATAGTTATATACAATAGATATTTGCAAATAGACACTTTTCATGATGATGAATAATGCAACAAGCTAACCATTAGTGTGTCTATATTGAGTTGTTTATAACAATAGATTGCTTATAATATTGATTAAGATGCTTAGATATTTATATTTTATGTTCTGATGTTTACATTATGATTTGATGTCTCAAAACATTATAGTCTGTATGAAGAAATTAAGTAAACAATGCAACACCTACGTTTTTAGTGATTTAAACAATAATATATAGTTATACAGCCCCCTCAAATATAATTAAATAACTAGTGATATGTTATCTCCAAGTGGAGGACAAGGGCCTCTTATGGACCCCTAAAATCTTACCTTTAACTGTGGGGATTCCAGGGGAGGTGAAGAAAAATAAGTTCACTCTGACCTATAAATAATGTACAGCAAAACACATGCAGACCGGCAACGGGCAACTCCCTGTATTGGGTCTTGGTGCAAAGTGGTCAGGCTGGCGACCTCCAACCCAAAAGATACAGTAGAAAGTCCAATACTCCACAGCACCAAGGAATATAAACAATATTCTTTTATTGTCTTACAACATCACAGACAGAATAATAATGCAACGTTTCGGGACCTTAATCCCTTAATCATGCATGATTAAGGGATTAAGGTCCCGAAACGTCGCATTATTATTCTGTCTGTGATGTTGTAAGACAATAAAAGAATATTGTTTATATTCCTTGGTGCTGTGGAGTATTGGACTTTCTACTATAAATAATGTAGGCTCTAACATCTATCAGTTTCATGAACATATATATTAACTGCGTACATACTATTAGTTGGGTAACTGTGACTATAAGAATTATGCTATCGTATATAATCCAGAGAGGCAAAAAATATCTGGAGATCATGAGCATATACCATCTCACCTCAATACCAGCGCTGCTTACGGTAGCGGTGAGCTGACAAAACGTGCTTGTGCACGATTTCCCCATAGGAATCAATGGGGGAGAGCCGGCTGAAAAAAAACCTAACACCTGCAAAAAGCAGTGTAAAGCTCCTAACGCAGCCCCATTGATTCCTATGGGCAAATACATTTATGTCTACACCTAACACCCTAACATGAACCCCGAGTCTAAACACCCCAAATCTTACACTTATTAACCCCTAATCTGCCGCCCCCGACATCACAGACACCTGCATTATACTTATTAACCCCTAATATGCCGATCCGGACACCGCCGCCACCTACATTATACTTATGAACCCCTAATCTGTTGCCTCCAACATCGCCGACACCTACATTATATTTATTAACCCTTAATCTGCCACCCCCAATGTCGCCGCAACCTACCTACACTTATTAACCCCTAAGCTGCCGCCCCCAACGTCGTCGCCACTATATTAAAGTTATTAACCCCTAAATCTAAGTCTAACCCTAACACCCCCCTAACTTAAATATAATTTAAATAAATCTAAATAAAATTACTACAATTAACTAAATTATTCCTATTTAAAACTAAATGCTTACCTATAAAATAAACCCTAAGCTAGCTACAATATAACTAATAGTTGCATTGTAGCTAGTTTAGGATTTATTTATTTTTTACAGGCAACTTTTTATTTTCACTAGGTAGAATAGTTATTAAATAGTTATTAACTATTTAATAGCTACCTAGTTAAAATAAAGTCAAATTTACCTGTAAAATAAAACCTAACCTAAGTTACAATTACATCTAACACTACACTATAATAAAATTAATTCCCTAAATTAACTACAATTATATACAATTAAATACAATTATCTAAAGTACGAAAAAAAACCACTAAATTACAGAAAATAATAAAATAATTACAAGTTTTTTAAACTAATTACACCTAATCTAATCCCCCTAATAAAATAAAAAAGCCCCCCAAAATAATAAAAAGCCCTACCCTATACTAAATTACAAATAACCCTTAAAAGGGCCTTTTGCGGGGCATTGCCCCAAAGTAATCAGCTCTTTTACCTGTAAAAAAAAGTACAATACCCCCCCAACATTAAAACCCACCACCCACACACCCAACCCTACTCTAAAACCCACCCAATCCCCCTTAATAAAACCTAACACTAACCCCTTGAAGATCACCCTACCTTGAGAAGTCTTCACCCAACCAGGTAGAGGTTCTCAACAAAGCCGGGCAAAGTGGTCCTCCAGACGGGCACAAGTCTTCATCCAAGCCGGGCAGAAGAGGTCCACCAGACGAATGAATGAAGGTTCCTTTAAATAATGTCATCCAAGTTGGAGACCCTTCAATTCTGATTGGCTGATTCTATCAGAGTTTGCATTCTATTGGCTGTTCCAATCAGCCAATAGGATTGAAAATCAATTCTATTGGCTGATTGCATCAGCCAATAGGATTTTTTCTACATTAATTCCAATTGGCTGATAGAATTCTATCAACCAATCGGAATAGAAGGTACGCCATCTTGGATGACGTCATTTAAAGGAACCTTCATTCAGTCGTCGTATGAAGAATGAAGAGGATGCTCCGCGTCGGATGTTTTGAAGATGGAGCCGCTCCACGCCGGATGGATGAAGATAGAAGATGCTGCCTGGATGAAGACTTCTGCCCATCTGGAGGACCTCTTCTGCCCGGCTTGGATGAAGACTTCTGCCCGTCTAGAGGACCACTTCGCCCGGCTTCGTTGAGGACTTAGGTGAATACTTCTCAAGGTAGGATGATCTTCAAGGGGTTAGTGTTAGGTTTTATTAAGGGGGGATTGAGTTGGTTTTAAAGTAGGGTTGGGTGTGTGGGTGGTGGGTTTTAATGTTGGGGGTGTATTGTACTTTTTTTACAGGTAAAAGAGCTGATTACTTTGGTGCAATGCCCCGCAAAAAGCCCTTTTAAGGGCTATTTGTAATATAGTATAGGGTAGGGCTTTTTATTATTTTGGGGGGCTTTTTATTTTATAAGGGGGATTAGATTAGGTGTAATTAGTTTAAAAAACTTGTAATTATTTTATTATTTTCTGTAATTTAGTGTTTGTTTTTTTCGTACTTTAGATAATTGTTGTTAATTGTATTTATTGTAGTTAATTTAGGGAAGTAATTTAATTATAGTGTAGTGTTAGATGTAATTGTAACTTAGGTTAGGTTTTATTTTACAGGTAAATTTGTCTTTATTTTAACTAGGTAGCTATTAAATAGTTTATAACTATTTAATAACTATTGTACCTAGTTAAAATAAATAAAAAGTTGCCTGTAAAATACAAATAAATCCTAAGGCCTAGATTTGGAGTTTGGCGTTAGCCGTGAAAACCAGCGTTAGAGGCTCCTAACGCTGGTTTTAGGCTAACTCTGGTATTTGGAGTCACTCAAAAAAGGGTCTAACGCTCACTTTTCAGCCGCGACTTTTCCATACCGCAGATCCCCTTACGTAAATTGCGTATCCTATCTTTTCAATGGGATGTTTCTAACTCCGGTATTTAGAGTCGTGGCTGAAGTGAGCGTTAGAACTCTAACGACAAAACTCCAGCCGCAGGAAAAAAGTCAGTAGTTAAGAGCTTTCTGGGCTAACGCCGGTTCATAATGCTCTTAACTACTGTACTCTAAAGTACACTAACACCCATAAACTACCTATGTACCCCTAAACCGAGGCCCCCACATCGCCGCCACTCTATTCATTTTTTTTAACCCCTAATCTGCCGACCGCACACCACCGCCACCTACGTTATCCTTATGAACCCCTAATCTGCTGCCCCTAACACCGCCGACCCCTATATTATATTTAGTAACCCCTAACCTGCCCCCCCACAACGTCGCCGCCAGCTACCTACACTTCTTAACCCCTAATCTGCCGACCGCAAAGCGCCGCCAAATACGTTATCCTTATGTACCCCTAATCTGCTGCCCCTAACACCGCCGACCCCTATATTATATTTATTAACCCCTAATCTGCCCCCCCACAACGTCGCCTCCACCTGCCTACGCTTATTAACCCCTAATCTGCCGAGCGGACCTGAGCGCTACTATAATAAAGTTATTAACCCCTAATCCGCCTCACTAACCCTATCATAAATAGTATTAACCCCTAATCTGCCCTCCCTAACATCGCCGACACCTAACTTCAATTATTAACCCCTAATCTGCCGACCGGAGCTCACCGATATTCTGATAGATGTATTAACCCCTAAAGCTAAGTCTAACACTAACACCCCCCTAAATTAAATATAATTTTAATCTAACAAAATTAATTAACTCTTATTAAATAAATTAATCCTATTTAAAGCTAAATACTTACCTGTAAAATAAATCCTAATATAGCTACAATATAAATTATAATTACATTGTAGCTATTTTAGGATTAATATTTATTTTACAGGCAACTTTGTAATTATTTTAACCAGGTACAATAGCTATTAAATAGTTAAGAACTATTTAATAGTTACCTAGTTAAAATAATTACAAAATTACCTGTCAAATAAATCATAACCTAAGTTACAATTAAACCTAATACTATACTATCATTAAATTAATTAAATAAAATACCTACAATTACCTACAATTAAACCTAACACTACACTATCAATAAATTAATTAAATACAATACCTACAATTACCTACAATTAAACCTAACACTACACTATCAATACATTAATTAAATACAAAACCTACAAATAACTACAATGAAATAACTAAAGTACAAAAAATAAAAAAGAACTAAGTTACAAAAAATAAAAAAATATCTACAAACATAAGAAAAATATTACAACAATTTTAAACTAATTACACCTACTCTAAGCCCCCTAATAAAACAACAAAGCCCCCCAAAATAAAAAAATGCCCTACCCTATTCTAAATTACTTAAGTTAAAAGCTCTTTTACCTTACCAGCCCTGAACAGGGCCCTTTGCGGGGCATGCCCCAAGAAGTTCAGCTCTTTTGCCTGTAAAAAAAAACATAAAATACCCCCCCCCCAACATTACAACCCACCACCCACATACCCCTAATCTAACCCAAACCCCCCTTAAATAAACCTAACACTAAGCCCCTGAAGATCTTTCTACCTTGTCTTCACCATACCAGGTTCACCGATCGTTCCTGAAGAGCTCCTCCGATGTCCTGATCCAAGCCCAAGCGGTGGGCTGAAGATGTCCATGATCCGGTAGAAGTCTTCATCCAAGCGGGGCAGAAGAGGTCTTCCATCCGATTGAAGTCTTCATCCAAGCGGGGCAGAAGAGGTCTTCCATCCGATTGAAGTCTTCATCCAGGCGGCATCTTCTATCGACATCCATCTGGAGCGGCAGCATCCTGAAGACCTCCGACGCAGAACATCCATCCTGGCCGACGACTGAGCGACGAATGACAGTTCCTTTAAATGACGTCATCCAAGATGGCGTCCCTCGAATTCCGATTGGCTGATAGGATTCTATCAGCTAATCGGAATTAAGGTAGGAATATTCTGATTGGCTGATGGAATCAGCCAATCAGATTTAGCTCGCATTCTATTGGCTGATCGGAACAGCCAATAGAATGCGAGCTCAATCTGATTGGCTGATTGGATCATCCAATCGGATTGAACTTGATTCTGATTGGCTGATTCCATCAGCCAATCAGAATATTCCTACCTTAATTCCGATTGGCTGATAAAATCCTATCAGCCAATCGGAATTCGAGGGACGCCATCTTGGATGACGTCATTTAAAGGAACCGTCATTCGTCGTTCAGTCGTCGGCCAGGATGGATGTTCTGCGTCGGAGGTCTTCAGGATGCTGCCGCTCCGTTCCAGATGGATGTCGATAGAAGATGCTGCCTGGATGAAGACTTCAATCGGATGGAAGACCTCTTCGGCCCTGCTTGGATGAAGACTTCTACCGGATCATGGACATCTTCAGCCCCCCACTTGGGCTTGGATCAGGACATCGGAGGAGCTCTTCAGGACCGATCGGTGAACCTGGTATGGTGAAGACAAGGTAGGAAGATCTTCAGGGGCTTAGTGTTAGATTTATTTAAGGGGGGTTTGGGTTAGATTAGGGGTATGTGGGTGGTGGGTTGTAATGTTGGGGGGGGTATTGTATGTTTTTTTTACAGGCAAAAGAGCTGAACTTCTTGGGGCATGCCCCGCAAAGGGCCCTGTTCAGGGCTGGTAAGGTAAAAGAGCTTTTAACTTTGGTAATTTAGAATAGGGTAGGGCATTTTTTATTTTGGGGGGCTTTGTTGTTTTATTAGGGGGCTTAGAGTAGGTGTAATTAGTTTATAATTGTTGTAATATTTTTCTTATGTTTGTAGATATTTTTTTATTTTTTGTAACTTAGTTCTTTTTTATTTTTTGTACTTTAGTTAGTTTATTTCATTGTAGTTATTTGTAGATATTGTATTTAATTAATGTATTGATAGTGTAGTGTTTAATTGTAGGTAATTGTAGGTATTTTAGTTAATTTATTTATTGATAGTGTAGTGTTAGGTTTAATTGTAACTTAGGTTAGGATTTATTTGACAGGTAATTTTGTAATTATTTTAACTAGGTAACTACTAAATAGTTTTTAACTATTTAATAGCTATTGTACCTGGTTAAAATAATTACAAAGTTGCCTGTAAAATAAATATTAATCCTAAAATAGCTACAATGTAATTATAATTTATATTGTAGCTATATTAGGATTTATTTTACAGGTAAGTATTTAGCTTTAAATAGGAATAATTTATTTAATAAGAGTTAATTAATTTCGTTAGATGTAAATTATATTTAACTTAGGGGGGTGTTAGTGTTAGGGTTAGACTTAGCTTTAGGGGTTAATACATTTATTAGAATAGCGGTGAGCTCCGGTCGGCAGATTAGGGGTTAATAATTGAAGTTAGGTGTCGGCGATGTTAGGGAGGGCAAATTAGGGGTTAATACTATTTATTATAGGGTTAGTGAGGCGGATTAGGGGTTAATAACTTTATTATAGTAGCGCTCAGGTCCGCTCGGCAGATTAGGGGTTAATAAGTGTAGGCAGGTGTCGGCGACGTTTTGGGGGGCAGATTAAGGGTTAATAAATATAATATAGGGGTCGGCGATGTTAGGGCAGCAGATTAGGGGTACATAGGGATAATGTAAGTAGCGATGGTGTCCGGAGCGGTAGATTAGGGGTTAATAATAATATGCAGGGGTCAGCGATAGCGGGGGCGGCAGAATATTGGTTAATAAGTGTAAGGTTAGGGGTGTTTAGACTCGGGGTACATGTTAGAGTGTTAGGTGCAGACGTAGGAAATGTTTACGCATAGCAAACAATGGGGCTGCGTTAGGAGCTGAACGCGGCTTTTTTGCAGGTGTTAGGTTTTTTTTTCAGCTCAAACAGCCCCATTGTTTTCTATGGGGGAATCGTGCATGAGCACGTTTTTGAGGCTGGCCGCTTGCGTAAGCAACTCTGGTATCGAGAGTTGAAGCTGCGTTAAATATGCTCTACGCTCCTTTTTTGGAGCCTAACGCAGCCTTTATGTGGACTCTCAATACCAGAGTTATTTTTATGGTGCGGCCAGAAAAAAGCCGGCGTTAGCTACGCGGGTCCTTACCGACAAAACTCTAAATCTAGCCATAAGATAGCTACAATGTAACTATTAGTTATATTGTAGCTAGCTTAGGGTTTATTTTATAGGTAAGTATTTAGTTTTAAATAGGAATAATTTAGTTAATTGTAGTTATTTTATTTAGATTTATTTAAATTATATTTAAGTTAGGGCAGTGTTAGGGTTAGGGTTAGACTTAGATTTAGGGGTTAATAACTTTAATATAGTGGCGGCGACGTTGGGGGCGGCAGATTAGGGGTTAATCAATGTAGGTAGGTGTTGGTGATGTTAGGGATGGCAGATTAGGGGTTAATAAAATTTAACTAGTGTTTGCAATAAGGGAGTGCGGCGGTTTAGGGGTTAATATATTTATTATAGTGGTGGCGATATCCGGTTCAGCAGATTTGGGGTTAATTTTTTTATTTGTATTTGCAATGTAGGGGGGCCTCGGTTTAGGGGTTAATAGGTAGTTTAGGGGTTAATAGGTAGTTAATAGGGTCACATTTGACTCAAATCTTTCCTTCACTCCTCACATTCAGTCCTTGGCCACAGCCTGCCGCTTCCACCTTAAAAACGTCTCTAAAATTAGACACTTCCTTACACAAGACACAACTAAGATTTTAATCCACTCTCTCATTCTTTCCCGCCTTGATTACTGCAACTCTGTCCTCTCTGGTCTCCCCTCCTACCGCCTAGCTCCTTTACAATCCATAATCAATGCCTCTGCCAGACTCATCTTCCTTACACGTCGCTCTTCATCTGCTGCGCCTCTCTGCCAATCCCTTCACTGGCTTCCTCTTGCCTCTAGGATCAAACACAAAACTCTCACTCTTACATACAAAGCCCTCAACTGCACTGCTCCCCGCTACATCTCAGACCTTGTCTCCAGATACTCTCCCTCCCGTCCCCTTCGCTCTGCTCATGACCTCCTACTCTCCTCCTCTCTTGTCACCTCATCACACTCCCGTTTACAGGACTTCTCCAGACTGGCTCCCATCTTATGGAACTCTCTGCCTCGCTCCACAAGACTCTCTTCTAGTTTTAAAAGCTTCAAGTGCTCCCTAAAGACTCTACTGTTCAGGGACGCATACAACCTACGCTAACCTTTCCTAATACCAGTTCCTCTCCTCCACTGCAATCCCCTGAACCCTCTTAGCATGTAAGCCTAAAAGTCCAGCTGTCTGTAGATCACCTTCTTAAGAGCTGACTACAACAGTGCAACTCTTGGCAGGGCCCTCTACCCTATAATTGTTTTGTTGTACTCCCCCTTTGTTTATAGCGCTGCGGAATCTGTTGGCGCTCTACAAATAACCGATAATAATAATAATAAAAGTTTATGGGTGTTAGTGAACTTTTTAGCACTTTAGTTAAGAGTTTTATGCTACGGCGTTAACCCGTGAAACTCTTAACTACTGACTTTAAAATGCGGTACCAGGCTTGACAGGAGAGGGTGTACCGCTCACTTTTTGGAAGACCAGCGTTATGCAAGTCCCATTGAAAAAATAGGATACGCAATTGACGTAAGTGGATTTGCGGTATTTTCGAGTCTGGACAAAAAAGTGAGCGGTACACCTGTACCTGCAAGAATCGTAATACCAGTGGGCATTAAAAAGCAGCGTTGGGACCTCTCAATGCTGCTTTTTAAGGCTAACGCAAGACTCGAAATCTAGCAGTATATATGGAGAAGAAACTATAAATATTGTCTGCTAAATTGTTAGTCAATAAGACGACTATTGTAAATGATATATACCTAAATGCAACAAAAGGTTATGGCTATGCATATGGGAGCTTGCATGATAATCAACAGAAACCATCTTACACACATTTTACAGAGTCAACCATATATCTACTTTACATGACAGTAAGAAAGGTATATACGGGCCACACATTAAAGTGTAAATACATTTATTACCATGGATAGCTCTTCAGCTAGCTATCTGTTATTCCCTCTAGCTGAATTGAGACAACTTTTAAATGTTAAATGAATACATAGGGGTCGATTTATAAAGCAGCCGAAGCTGCTTCCGACCCACTCCACTTTTGCGGAGCAGAAGTTAAGAAGCAGTGGTCGTAAGACGATCGGGTTGATTGACACCCCCTGCTAGCGGCCGTTTGGCCACAAATGTGCAAGGGGCATCATTGCACAAGCATTTCACGAGAAATGCTTGTGCAATGATAAATAGCGACAGCGTATGTTGTCGGCATTTATTGATGTGCGGCAGACATGATCCGATACAGCGGATCATGTCCTCTCGCACTATAATAAATAGGCCCATATAGTGACTGGTGTTGGAGTCCCTCATAAATTTAGAACATCACATTATATAAGTATGCAAAGTATGTAAATATTATGGTTCACTAGGAAGGTAATATAACATTGAGATAGCCAAAAAGCAGGTTAATATATGGGTAGCAACTAGTAAAGCTATCAGTTAAGAAAACAAACACAGCCTGTAAGGTTTAAAAACCAAACCATATCAGGAGATATTAGGAGGCCGTATAATTGTGAGGGTTGATGTGGGAGTAAATAGAGTTAAACACTTCTATCTAGGTTACCTCAGAGATTCTGACCCTTAAAATATAGTGTACAGAATGTTGCAAAATGTGTGTACATTTAAAAAAAATAACATAACCCGCATTGTAATATAAGTATCAAATGAGCCACAGATCTACTATAATCCCCTGTCTCGGCCGCTGACAGTGGGAGCAAAGATTAGCATACATCAATATTTAATGGGCATAAACCTAGTATACTTACAATTAACAGGGTTGATCTTACAGTGATTATTGCCAAATATTAATCTGGAAGTAAACACATACTTAAAGCTATTTGATATCCAAAAAGTTCCTACTGTCCATAGTATTCGTGTTATGAAATAAACGTTCAGTTTCAGTACCAGCTAATTATATAAACCCTTGTGTACTGTTCCGGGCAAAAGTCCTCTCTTAACCCACTCCAACTCTTGGGCTGTCTGTAAAACTCTTCTCCAACTGACCTACTTTTTCGTCAGGAGAAGAAAAGTCGCAGTGAGAGAACAGGGCATCCAAATTGCGTTGAGCGATATTTGCACCGTGGGTAGAATGCATCATGTGCTGTAGCTGTGCACCTTCAGCCAGCTTGTGCATTGAACTTGGAATAATATATGGTGCATCTCCAAAGACAGTGATTTGGCTCTGGATGTGAGGACTAGGCGTGGTTTCATTGTGCAATGAGACATCCACTGCACTTGAGGTTTTTCGGATGTTCCTGTCTTCGGAGCTACAGAAAACATTGTTACAGGTGTATATGGTAGCCTTATCAGGTATATTGTCACCAACCGGGGCCAGGTAGTATTGCTTCACCGGCAGTGTAACAGTCTGGGGAGTATGTCCTTGTAAATCCACATTGGGCTTCAGGATTAGCAAAATTGTGGCAACTAAGCATATTTGATCAGCCTGGACAGTTGTTCTTCAAAACTCTGCAACAAATTTTAAAATGCCTAAGATAGGCCTTCCATGGTTGTATGGGTACAGAGGCTGTTAGTATATCAGTTAAACCCACAAAAAATACCAAATGTAGTGAGAATAGCGCTCTTTTTTTCCCCTCTTTTCTCACTTTTTCTACCTTTCCACCATCTTCTTCTGTGTCTTTTTCTTTTTCTGTAAATTTTCTGGTCTTCGGATGGACCACTGGCACCATCTCCTCTCCCGACGACTCCTGTAAAAAAACACAAAAGGAAGGAGAGGAAGCAGGAGAAGCAGAAGAAGAATAAGAATAAGAAAAGGTAGATGAGCAAAGGGAGGTTTTCTACAGGAGTCATCGGGGAGGAGGTGGAGGAGATGGTCCCAGGGGACCGTCCGAAGACCAGAAAATTTACAAAAAAAGACATAGAAGAAGATGGCGGAAAGAGAGAAAGAGAAAAAAAGGAAAGAACTAAAAGAAGAAGAGACAGAAATAACTAATTGCATCGATCCCACTATTACAGAGGGACTTATTGTCATTAACATCTAACAACATGTATTAACTGATAAGGAAGAATCTGTTCTATCTAATGGTTTGGGCTTTACTCCCACAAGTATTTTTTCTGGTTTTAATAATACCCTCTTAGATATTAACAAATTTATTCGAAAATTATCTTTAAAAAAGATTTTTTTCATTAACTAATAAGTGTACAGAACACAAATTCTGATGGTCTGATCAATACCCCTGAAAAATATACTATTTCGTCTCATATGTCATTTGGTGATGCTTGCTCTATAGTTACCTTAAATGATTTATATAATGATAATGACATTGACCCTGAAACCCCTATAGATAAACTTAACAAACCTACGAAAAATAGGTCTAAGTTCCATCCAGTTAACTTTAGGGGTCATATGATCAATGCTACCAAAGGCTAGTACAGGAGGAAATTTTAAAGTTGGAGGAACACATTAGCCATGGCAACGATACTGTCACCTTGAATCTTAGACACAAATAACCAATTGCAATAAAAACATTACAAGAGAATAAAGAAATAGTGATCAGAAATTCAGATAAGGGTGGCAGTATCGTTGTCATGGACAAGACATATTATTTTAATGAGGCTTTGAGACAACTTTCAGATAACACAGTATATCGTCTGCTTCCACATAATTCAGTTTATAACTTCAAAAAAGACATGTGCAAACGTATTGAAGATGGTATCTTATTGGGTGTTTTCAGCCCTACGGACTTGGAAATATTAGTTCCAGATAGCCCGATTACTCCTATATTCCATCATGTACCAAAGGTACATAAAAATAAAGATTTCCCGCCAGGGAGACCCATAGTGGCCGGTATAGGTTCACTGTTGGAACCCCTGGGGGAATGGATGGATACAATTCAGCAACCTATTTCTAAAAGACAGCTGAGCTATCTTCAAGACACTTCTCATCTGTCGCTTACACTTGATACAATAGAATGGCAATATAAGTATTGTTGAGTTACCGCAGACATTTACATCCCTATATACCAGCATAACGCAATATTTAGGTATTAAAGCTGTTGAATATTTTTTGGAGAAAGAATCAGATTTGGATTGATGTAAAAGATGTTATGTAGGTGAAGTTTTACAATTTTTGCTTTTAAATAATTTTTTTATGTTTAACAATGAGTACTACTTACAAGTGAGGGGGACCGCAATGGGGCCAAATTTGCCTCGGCATTTGCAAATATTTTTGTTGCTTGGTGGGAATTGTCATATATTTACACCACATGCAACTCCTGGCAAGAGCAGATATTGCTGTTTGTGTGATACATTGATGATTTGTTGCTTGTGGTAAAAGATGATGGAAATGATTGATTTTAGTAGACATCTGATTTTTTTTTTTTAGATCTTACCATTCAGGCTGTTGATAATCAGATAATCACCAAAACTTTTTGAAAACCTACTGCCAGTAACACTATCCTCCATGCTGCCTCTCAGCATCCTAAACATTTAATTAAGGATATCCCTAGAGGTCAATTTATTAGGAACAACAGTCATTAGAGCTAAAAGAAAGGCTTATTAGGAGAGGCTATGATTCGATCTCATTGGAACGTTGTAGAACCTCAGTCAGAAATTATGAGCTTAGACTTAACGGTACTAAAAGTCGTCATAATACACGTGTTATGGATAGGGGCACTGAGGATACAGTCGTATTTACTATTAAATATTCACAACAATATAATGACCTGGTAAAGATTTTTAAAAAAACATTTTCATGTATTAACAGGGGATGAAATACTTAAACCCCTTATTAGTACATGTTGGTTTGTTCCTAGAAACCTGAAGACCCTGGCAAGAACTCTTCCCCAGAGTTTAGTGAAAAAAAATGTAACTACAGGTACCCTTGATTGGCTATCTAGTAAAGGTAACTATAAGTGCGGGAGTAGAGATTGCATTACCTGGGCCGATTTGATTATAGGAGATTACTTTGTTTCGAGCTTTGATAATGTACCAAAAAATTTTTATCAAAAAATCGTTATGCAAAATCTATCTCTTGATACTCCTAATCACTAAAACTGGCTGTAGCAACAGTTATAATTAAACCGCGGTATGCACAGGATAATGATGTTAAATCCAGATATATAAAGGCTTATAATTTCCTGCAGGTATTTCAGCCTGTATGTTTAAGCAGTTATTTTTTCTTTTTATATCCTTTAGATGGAACGTTTATACCATATCCTTGTTCATATATTAATATTCATATATTGATTCGAGGGTTTTTTGGAGTTATACTTTAAAGTCCTAGATCAGACTTACTCGTAAGTCACTTTTATTTAAAACAGGTTTTGACTTCAAAGTTATGATCTCTTAAATTAGCACAGTTCTCCAAATATATATACAGAGGGGTAGTGATTTCTATGAACCGGGAGACAGCTCCCTTACGGCTAGATTTGGAGTTTGGCAGTAGATGGGTTGCTAACACTACGCGTGGCTTATGTCTAACGCATGGCATTGTTTGACTCTAGTATTTAGAGTTCCAACAATACCTTCTAACGATACTCCTAACGCGTGTATTTCACACGCGGAATCCTGCCCGCGTTAGACAGTCTCCCATAGAGATCAATGGAAAAGAAAACAAACACGCTTTTTTCATCTAACACTCAATCTCGCGAGAAATACGCACAGCTCGGTCATATGACGCATACCACATCATGCACAACAAAAACACGCCGCAAATGTCACAACAACAATCACTAAACAAAGCACAGAAGCATTACACATTCACAAGCGGGGGGAATTTTAATATAATAAAATACAGGGAATACGCATATACTTTAAGATGTGGAAATACGCAAAATAACAACAAGGAAAAATAAATAAATACATACACTAGCAAAATAATCGCATTCAATATCACTATATATTAGGACCAACATACATATACAACACTTCACTAATACCACACCATCGCAAATTCACATTTAAACATAATACTATTGGTCAATGTTATAGAAAACGAGCACTATGACATCATCGCATTCTACACATTCCACAAATACTAACTCAAAATCAGCATGCGCAAATTCACACACCTAATACACATTGCGCAAATATTAATTGCTAATAAAGCACACCTGAACAAAATTTACAACGCAAATCGGTACATCATTAAACATTTACACAGGGTATATAAGCACCACACAAGCATGGCTTCTTTGACTGTGTTGCTGGTGGGTCTTTGGAGATTGGAGGTTTAAGATTAGAGAGTTTGTGCATTATTGTGAGTGAGTTAGTGTTAGTGTGAGAGAGTCAGTTGTTAGTGTTATCGTGAGTGAGTGGGAGTTAGTGGTAGTGGGAGAGAGTCAGTTAGTGGGAGCGTGAGTGAGTTAGTGGTAGTGGGAGTTAGTGAGAGTTAGTGGTAGTGTGATAGAGTCAGTTAGTGGGAGCGTGAGTTAGTGGGAGTTAGTGAGAGTTAGTGGTAGTGTGATAGAGTCAGTTAGTGGGAGCGTGAGTTAGTGGGAGTTAGTGAGAGTTAGTGGTAGTGTGAGTTAGCGAGCGAGTGCTTTTTCTGTACACTTAACACATTTACACGCAAACACATTCAATACATACATACACTTATCAATAACACTACATACACTCCATACCCCATACCCTCTCATACTACACTCCATACCCCATTCCCTGTAGTCCCATTCCCTTTCATCCCATTTACTCTTATCCCATACCCCATCCCATACCCATCCCCTAGTTACATTTAGTTTACATATCCTCCTTTTAGTCTTCTTCTTCATTTTGTTCATTTAAATATTCCTTACCCTCTTTTATTTATATCCCTTTCACACTTTCAGCACTTTTTTTGGTATTTTTAGTTCTTTATTTTGACCCCCTTTCATTTGATCACACTCACTTTTGGTTTGCTTAGTTGGGGTTTAGTTTAGGGAAGAGATGGAGGGCAGGCAGGGGAGAGGTAGAGGGGGGAGGAGAGGGAGGGGGAGAGGAACAGGGCAGGAAGGGGGGCAGGAAGGGGGGCAGGAAGCGGGGGTGGAAGCGGTGGGTGGACCCAGCCACTTGGTTCAAGATGAACAAGTGGCTGGGCCCAGTGGCGGACAGAGTAGGGCTTCACAGTCCGGGAAACAGAGGGCATCGTCACAGGGGAAGGCCAAGACGACTAGGGAGGCGAGGTTTTCGATGGAGGAGAAGGAGGCTCTCGTAGAAGCCTATATGGCCAGGTATAGGAGGCTGCAGCATCAGAAGACCACCCCGACTGAGAAGAGGAAGCTCTGGCATGAGATAAGGAATGCAGTCAATGCAGTGGGTGGCCGGAAAAGAGATATGGACTCTATTAAACATCGATACTGGGACTGCAAGATGGATCTTAAGAAAAAGTTAAGCCTGGAGGCCCGACATTCCGCACAAACCGGTGGCGGCCCTGCACTGGAAATCGATTACTGCAGATGGGAGGAAATGTTGCGTCCCAGCATCTCCGAGGTGGATGTAGTCGGTATGGGAGGAATTGATACCGGGAACCTGCCATTCTCATCTGACGGTAAGCTCATTTAAGAATAAATTCACATACGAATGTATTTCAAGGGACACTATACGCAAACCTTTACTTTCATGATTAAGGTAGAGAATACAATTTTAAACAAGATTCCAATTTACTTATATTACCTAATTTGATTCATTCTTTAGATATACTTTAATGAAGAAATAGCCATGCACACGGTGAACCAATCACAGGAGGCAGCTATATTCAGCTACCAATCAGCATCTTCTAAGCATATCTAGATATGCTTTTCAGCAATGAATATCCAGAGAATGAAGCTAATTAGATACGAAAAGTACATTAGAAAATTGATTATAATTTTATGCTTCGAAATCATGAAAGATAAAACATTGGGTTTCATGTCCCTTTAAGGATCAGATTAATGCTATAACGTTGTTTACACGCATTCACAATTACTTTGCGGTTACATCAGTATCTAGGCTATAGGTTAGGTGTGCATTTAAACAGACTGAAAACAAACGCTAAAACATTCAGATTGACCACAGATATCACAAACACGGTTTAGAAAATGCGGAAATCGTATTGATTGTTAGATTTCAAAGTGGATTAATGAGGCTGCATTTGTAATTGTATCGTAAGCTAAGTCATTTAAAGCTTTATTTGGAAATATGCTAATATATACATTTATTTCTTTTTCAAATATACAGAGTCTGGGGAGGAGGCAGCACAGCAAATACAGGCTCCTCCTTTTCCCCGGGATGAGAGTGGTGGGGATGAATCTCCACCTTGGAGGGAAGATGCCCCCCGTGACGAAAAGGCCCCGGAACAAGAGGAAGAGGCCCCGGAACCAGAGGAAGAGGCCCCGGAACCAGAGGAAGAGGCCGAGGAACCAGAGGCCCCTCAAGGACCCGCACCCCGCCGTGCACGGGCACCCCGCCGTGCACGGGCACCCCGCCAAGCACAACAAGAGGAAATAGCGGAGGTGCGGGTTCTACTAGACTACATAGACCAGATGCGTAACTCCCGGATACAAAATATAGAAGGCCGAAGTAGAATAATTGAAGAGCTCAGTGGCATTCGAGAAGGCCAAACCCAAATCATACACCTCCTTACTAGAATCGAAGAAGGCCAAAACAGAAACTTTAATCTACAACAAGAGATGTTTAATTTCTTCCGGGAGGCGCATGCTGGTCTGCCTCCTAGTCCGCCTCCTGCTGCTGGGCCTCCTGCTGCTGGGCTTCCTGCTGCCGGGCCTCCTGCTGCCGAGCCTTCTGCTGCCGGGCCTCCTGCTGCCGGGCCTCCTGCTGCCGGGCCTTCTGCTGCCGGGCCATCTTCTCCTGTCGGGCCATCTTCTCCTGCCGGCCCATCTTCTCCTGCCGGCCCATCTTCTCCTGCCGGCCCATCTCCTCCTGCCGGCCCATCTCCTCCTCCTCACCTTGGTCGTCCCAGTACTCTTCCTTCCACTCTTCCCACAACATCTCCAAGGAGAACTCGTCCGAGTCGGCAGTTGCCCCTCCCAGAGCCTCAGCCCCATGGAAAGAGGGGAAGGAAGAGGAAGTAAGTATTTGTTTTCATGTTTAATGTTTTTGGTATTTAATGTGTAATGGATAGGTATGTGATGATGTGGTTTTCATACACTTGTGGACCACACTCTGTATATAATCTACTTCTATGGGACCGGGTCCATGGAGGCAGATTGTTTGCAGAGTGTGGGTTATAAGTATGTGAAAACCACATCATCACATACCTATCCTTGTTCATGATATTGATTGGTTTCTGTGATGTGATGTCCAAACTGTTTCCCGAATCGCAAACAAAATTACCATTACAATTATCCATGATGGCATATTACTGTTTGAATGCCAATAACACAGCTTAAAGGGACAGTCAGAACATTATTGATTACAAAGAAAACACTGTATTACGCATTATCAAGTTGGAAACAACAAAACATGGAGAAATACGTGTGACTTATGTGCTTACCCTTGTATCTATGCCTATGAAAAATGACCACTTATTTGTTGTTCTGACATAACAACATTTTACACAATCAATGATCAATACATGGTAAAAATGCTGTATGAGCTCAAGGTTTTAGATATACAAATGCTATCCAAATGCACTCTTCAAGCTCTAAGAAATGAGCACACGAACCTCATAGGTTTAGCTATCAAATTAAAATAAACACAGACAAATGATTAATTGGTGAGAAACCTTTGATATCATTGATATTACAAAATTGATTTTTTTAATAATGCTAAACATTATTTGTTTGCTAAACTGTCCCTTTAACAAAATTACATATGCTAACATAGAATATTTGCAGATTGTTGGTATATCTACATGTACTTGTTCAAACAATAAATATTGAAAACTGATTTATATTGACATGTTAAATAAAGTCTATTTTCTTAAAGAGACATTATTGTGTTAATTTCTTTTTACAAAGACATTTGTTTTAACAATGAATATGGTTTAAAGTCCTTTTAGGAGTGGGGGGGGGGGAAATATGCTAACAATAATATATTTGGAGATTAACCAATGTGGAACTCATACATGATACAAAAATAAACATTTGCATTAAAGGGACAGTATACTATATTTTTAACAGAACTGCATGTAATAGACACTACTAGAAACAACAAGATTAACATATACTGATATCAATATTACAAAGCTTTAAACACTTTCGAAGAAAATCGGGTTATCTCTATTGAAAATATAGATGAATCCCCATTACAACCGTAAAACAAGACAATACCACATCATTAACATAAGAAAAGACCCTTTACACAAACAGGAGAAAGCTGGAGATGGTACTCACATGAAACTTTGAGGCTTGGCGAGGAGTCTGAAAATTACTTACATTTTATTTGAACAGAAGCAAAATGAGACGTGTATTTGGAAAACAATAGACTATCTAACTAGAGACCAAATAAAATATTTTGATTTATAATGTGAGTGTCTAATGAACCTTTAATAAAATATACGACGAAATTACATTTAGAAGAAGTCGGCATCATATATTTAGCATATGATAAAGATAAATGCATATTGATTACTTTATTCTAACACAATAGCGCATATTTATGAATTAGATATCTTTAACATTAAACACAACAGTATATAAAGACAAATAATAAAATTACATTGGAGATGTTAATCTTAAAGTCATTTACAATTGTATTACATATATGATTCTGGAAAAACCATTATTTTTGGTAGGTCCCTTTAAGGATCAACCCGATAAACTAGAGCTTTCAATCAATAAAATGAATAAGGAGGACAAAGAATCGTGCAATGACATGTCTTTTATTAGTATGTCAGAAAACATCAATGTTTATAAATAATCTTGTAAAAATAAGGAAAATTTGAGCCATATGACAAGGTAACAGAGTGCATCACAGTCCATGAAGAGAGTTGCCAAGGGCCAGCATAGCCCCATTGGAGCCATATGACAAGGTAACAGAGTGCATCACAGTCCATGAAATATGTTATTCAGACAGACCAAAATCATTAAAGGGACAGTTTACTCAAACATGTTGTCCCCTTTAATTGGTTTTCGATGATCCACTTATACAGCTTGAGTGTCTAAAATCTTGTTAAAGGATTTACATTGTACTTACATTAGCAATTTAAATATTTTAATTATACTGTGGTAGGCACACCTATCCTTAAACATTTTGGCGTTGAGGACAAGCTGTGTAAACATAGCAACATGAAGAAATTACATTCCCACTGGGTTAGACAATAGATAATGTATCAACATTTGTACATAAATTGTTGGATCCAAGTAGTGGTGATTGGTATATGTAGTGATATCAAATTAAAGGGACACTGAACCAAAATATTTAATTGACTGATTCAGATAGAACATGACATTACAAATAATAAAAAATTACACATATTCTTTAAATGTTAGAATTCTCTAGCTAGATTTTGAATGCAAGAATGTAGGTTTATAGGGCAGGCCATATTTGTTTATCAACTTTGGTTGTCCCTGCTGATTGATGGATACATTCATCCAACAATAAAGAAATGATGTCCACAATTATTTTCTATTTTAAATTAATTATAGGCATTTCTTTGTTTCAATAAAGATAGCAAGAGAATGAAGAATAATTCATAAGAGTAGTAAATTATAAATTTGATTAACATTGCATGCTCTATTTGAATCACAATAGAAACAATTTACCTCCAGTGTACCTTTAAGTATCTTATAATGTGGATTTTGAATGATACTTACAGCTGTGCCTGGGAAGGACAATCCGACACCCAGGACAATGAAGGTTGAGACAGGGGGGAGGGATGGGATTGTGTTGGGGAGGGATGGGATTGGGTTGGGGATGGATGAGCTGCTGCTCCGGGGTAGGCCGTACAGCTGGGGAGTGGTGAGTTGGGGTCTGGGCAGCTGGGGTAGCTGTACGGGCCAAAATACGGGGAGAGCGGCGAAGGGGGACGAAGTGGCATTTTTTGGGAGGGACAGGATAGGAAAAATGGGAAGGGCCGGCAGGGGTCTGGGCAGGGGCCTGGGCAGGGGTCTGGGCCTGGGCAGGGGTCTGGGCCTGGGCCTGGGCAGGGGACTGGGCAGGGGTCTGTGACTGGGCAGGGGACTGGGCAGGGGCGGAAAACAGATGACCAGAGGTGGAGGATCCATCTGAAATAAATAATACAAATATATTAACATCTCATACATAATGAAATCAAATCAACGCATTTCAAATTGATTATGTTTTCAATATACTTAGAAGTGTGTTTGAATTTCTAAACAATTATGACATGAGGATATGGTATGCATATAGGCACTCAGATGAATATCAATACAATCTGTACAATTATAAAATTATTATTGTGGTTTGGCCTGGAATATGCATGTGACATAATGATGGCATGAATTAGAAAAAAAAAACAATCCAAGCATATTTTCATGCTGCCTGATATAGAAAGGGGGCAGTAGTGTATTTGAACAGACAAATAATATTCCTTTTTAAAGTGCAAAAGCTGTAGACTTTGAATGTCTTCAATAAAATGATTTCCAATAAAGCAACATGTTGGAAACATGATAGATATATTTCACATACCATCAGACTTCAAGGGAGCCTCTTCCTCCTCCGTCCCACATGTTAAATCAATCTCTGTAAAACATAACATGTTGTGTACACGTTAAGATCAGATATTATAACATATGTTACTGTTGCTCAAAGACACACATCAATGTTGCATTAAAGATATACACACCAAAAGTTATGATTTACATAATTTTGATGGAGCATACAAATGACATTAGATTTGTTATTCTCAATGATTCAGATTTTAGATTTATTGTTTGTATTAATTTTAACATCATAAAAGCATAGTACATAGAACATTTAAGATTTCTCATGTGTGTATCACTTGATGACAAAAATGAACATGGAAACAAACATATGCTATACATCTTCTGAATAACAAAGGTGTAGACTAAGAAATTTTTAATTATTAAGCTTTCAATATTCCAAGAAAATTAATATATAATCAGAGGAGTAAATTATATGTTTGTTTCAAATGTTATGCTTCATCAGAATCATGCTCATAATATTGATTACCAATACACCTTCAATGACATATAAATGAGTCAATGGACTTACCAGAAGACCGCAAAGGCAGCTCTGTGTCAGTGCTGGATTCCTCTGGGCTCCCCACACCAACTCTCTCTATGAATGATATAGATATATATTAGTGAACACATTTGGGATAGTACTAAATCACATCTGTAGCGATTTTTAAGAATAATCAACTTGAAAATGTGAAGAATACAGCAGTCATTATCCAAAAAAATGCTTGATTGAATCAAGGGGATTCTGTTAAAAATTATGTATTGAACATATGTTTAATTTCTGACTATATTATACATCAAACTCATCTCATACGATGCTATTGCATATCTAAATATACCCATTGATCAATGTTCTTAAAAGAATACACACAAACCACATTTTGAATAACAGCTGTTGACAAATATAAACAAAGACATGTGGCACATCGAGCCATTTGTGCAATGTACAGTAATCTTGTTTAGGACACAACACATATTGATCACAATACCAAACCAAATTGATTAGTACAAATATGTAATCATGGTGCTGTTAGAGTATGCTTATATCTATAAAGTAACTCCAACAGTGAATATGTGAATTATATATCAATATTGTCTAATCCAAAGAATGTAAAGATTAATGAATCTATTGTTTATTAAAGGGACACTGACATGATTTATTTCAATCATTGATTTCACTGTTCAAACTGTTCCAAATGATTTAACATTGACTCCTATTATAATTTAAATGTTGCTACATTTTAATCTTAAAGGCAGATAAGAAACATTGGATTCAATAAATATTGTTTGTTGAAGGTATCCACCAATCATCAATAAAAACCCAGGTTGGTCAACAAAAATTGAGCTGCAGATAAACGTACATTCTTGATTTTAAAATACATTTAGCAATAGAATATTTCACATATGATTATAGTATTATATTTAAATGTTGATTAATATTGCATGCTCTATCTGAATGACAACATTAATAATTTTAGCTCAGTGTCCCTTTAATATAAAAATATATTGATTTGACAATGTTGGTGTTAATGAATTCTCTACTCCATATGTTGATGTAATGAATGGGATTGAGCATGCAATTCCAATCTAATATGTTATTTAAGGATATCCTAAGAATTATTTAATTTTCATCTATTAAAGGGACATGAAGCTCTAAATGTGTAATTGTATACTTTTTGAAACTATGTACTACTGTTATCTGAACACATGATTTTAACTTTTGTCAAAATGCAAATTTATGCATAAAAAAACAGACGGATAATACCAGTAATGCATTGTTTAACCTAAACCAAAATCCATTTTTTTTTAGAAGAACTAAAACAATAGACTGAACCAATGTAGCTCATAAAATGTTTAAACAAAACAATAAAATCACGTTTAAAAATCAGTCTATGTAAAATTTAGTTGGCATGTCCCATAAATGACGTGATCAATTTCAAAAATGGAATCTATATTTTTAAAATCAAAACATATGCAAAAGTGTGTGTATTTTTAAAAAAATGTATACAAATAAGATTAAGCAATACACAAGGGAAGAATATAAATTGGACATTCAAAGAATCTTACATTAAAATTAAGACATCCAGAAGAGATGGGATATCTTAAATTCGATAAAAATTCAGAGTAGTCTTACAATGTAATCCTATATTTTTGTTTTTATTTATTCTTATTTGCAAATATTTAAAAAATCCATTTTGCAGATACATATAAATATTGAACAATGTGGATTTAGTATGTAATGTTCTGTCCATGTTTCTAAGACAAATGTCAATTAAAATGAGACATACCATACTGTGACAAGACCTGGCTTGAGGATCCAGCACCAACATCCAGATCTGTAATATATTAAATGAGGATTGGATATCATTAATACAAATCATGCCATGTTTAAAATGTTTACATTATTAGCAAATCAATTAAAAACTATTAATCCTTTGGTAGTCCCATGAGTTAATTGTTTCCTCAATTAAATTCATGATAAATATATCCTGTACTCTTATTTTCAATCAGTTGTGTTGTTTACTGTAGCTTTAATTATTTTTTTGTGTTATTTCATTCTCATCAATTGATGGGCATATGTTATAATTTATTTGGATTCTGTTTTTTTTTTTTATTATGTATAATATTGAAAATAAGAATACTGTATTCTTCACATATATAATAATTCACATTTCATTTTGACCAACATGTGTCAAGCAATGCCACTTACAGCAAACCCATGTTAACGTGTATGTGTAATTCCATATTCGCGATCATTGCGCAATGATTCCAAGTGGAATTACGCATCCGTCATTTGACCAACATGTTTCAAGCAATGCCACTTACAGCAAACCCATGTTAACGTGTATGCGCAATTCCATTTTCGTGATCATTGCGCAATGATTCAAAGCGGAATTACGCATCCGTCATTTGACCAACATGTATCAAGCAATGCCACTTACAGCAAACCCATGTTAACGTGTATGCGCAATTCCATTTTCGCGATCATTGCGCAATGATTCCAAGCGGAATTACGCATCCGTCATTTGACCAACATGTGTCAAGCAATGCCACTTACAGCAAACCCATGTTAACGTGTATGCGCAATTCCATTTTCGCTCTGTGACGCATATTCTGTAGAGCGCAATAAACATCATTCCTATTTCATGTGTCACTAATCTAAAATCAAATATCTAAACATCATATGTAGTGTATGTTGTGAGATCTGTATAGGTTTAGTATCTGACTATATACACATTTTTAAAAAAAATAATCAAATATTAAGATATTATATGAAGTTGGATAGTTACCTGGTTCAGATTCTCCATCAGCTCCTCCCAGGCCACCGGACGGAGAAGCAGCTGCCCTGGCCCCCGCGTCAGGACTTTCAAATCCCGCAGCTGGGAGGGAAGAAGAGGAGGCCGAGGATGGAGAGGATCTAAATCTTTTGGGGACCCGGAGATTGAGGAGCTCGCATAAAGTCACCTCATAAGGGAGTAGGTATAGTTTCCGCGGGGCCTTTCTTTGGCCCCCTCTTTTACGGGCTTGTATTCAGTCCCTTATGAGGTTGACTTTTTTTGTCAAGCGCAACCTCATATCTCCGAATCTCCTCATGATTTGATCCTGGCTCCTCTGGACGCCACACACCAATTTAACCGCATTGGTGATAGACTCCCAGAGGGCCTTCTTAACAGGCGCATCTGTCGACCTCTTCTTGTTCCCAAACAGCTGGGGATAAAAGTCCTTGACGGCGTGGACCAGTGCAGCGCTCTCCTGCTTGGTGAACCTGGGAGGTTTCATGCCTGCTGGGTTGTAGAATAATATAATAGTTATAATAATAATAATAATATATATATACGCCTGCAGGCATTAGAGAACTGACAAAGATGGCAACGTGTAATGGACTTTTATATGGGGAAGTAAACATGAGATGCACCATGGGACAAGTTATCTGTACATCTGATTGGATAAAAGTTGGAAATATTGTTAGAATGTCTGTGAGACCATCCTGACTCAAGTTGTGTTTGTGTGATGAACTCTGATTGGCCGTTCCTTAATGTTTCATATCTTAGCAACTTCCCTACACATACCTCCTGGTGGTGCTGTTACTTCATTTTTCATGTAGAAGTATTTGTAACTCATGGGCCTGTCATGCGGATATGTGTGACGCCGATTTAATATCCGTGATCCGTTAAATATTAATGTTTAAATTCTCTTTAAAATCTAATACTGTCACATTATTAAATGTTGTAGACATTTTTCGGTTTAATAACGGTCTGTTTCTTTAATACAAATACACATTTAATATTGTATGTCTTTATTGTTCATAAAATCAATTTGTTGACTTATTGTGAAGTATTGACATTGCTCTATTAAATGTATTTATAATGCACATTGATTGTGTGCTATTGCGTGACATTAGACTCTAATGTTTAAAGATGCAAATCTGTTGTTTCAAGATCCGTTTCCCACGCCACATTTCTGAATGTTCAAATTCAGGTTATAATGTTAGTAACTTGGATAATCTGTTTATAGATGTTAAACTACAGGTTTGTTTGTTATTAGTAAATAAACCTTGAGCTTGTATTTGTCTGAACTGCTCATATATGTTATTGTGCAATGGCGTCTTTATTTTTAAATAGACATTACAAACAAACAATTGTATCAAATGATCTGTAGAGATAGAAAATTGTTTAGACTTTAAAATGAAAAGCAATTTATCTTTGTATTTAGATATCCTCAACATAAGACATTTAAATGCACATGGTTGAGCCAATCACATAAGGCATCTCTGTGCATCCACCAATCTTCATCTACTGAGCCTATCTCAATATGCTTTTCAAGCAAAGTATGTCAAGATAAGAAGAGAAGTAAATACACTCTTTAAATCTCTTAAAGGGACACTGTCCAAACAAATGTAGCGTTCGTGATTCCGATTGAGCATGAAATGTTAAGCAACTTTATAATTTACTCCGATTCACAAATGTTAAGAATTATCTTGTTATCTTTCTTTGCAAATCAATAATGATATTTTAGATTACGGACAATTTTTGCAAAAAACCTGGGTTGTCCTTGATGATTGTTGGATAAATTAATCCACCCAAAACAAAATAAATTCTGTCCAGAGTACTGAAGCCAATAAATTATCAATTTAATGCCTTATTTTTAAAGTAATGATAGCAACATCACGAGGAACATTGATAATATGAGTCAATTTTTAAAGTTGCTTAAAATAGAATACTCATTCTGAATGTATAAATCATTATTTTTTTAACTGTCTCCCTTTAAGTATATTTTGAGTTCATTTCCCTTTAAGGAGACATTTCACAATAATGCTTGAAAAATCATAAACCTAGGCACCTTCCTTTTTCAAAAGTAGTATAACATATGAGTAAAGCATATTTAGATTAAATTCTGGATTGTTTTACACACTGACTGAAATATATATTGTAATGGATGTATTTTGCAGTCTTCTGCTTCGAGGGACATTAAGCTGTATGTTATTTATGCATTTTGGATAAGATTATAATATTTAAACAACTGAATATGTTTTGTTATTCAATCATTAGATTGTAATTATATATAATCTTGGATTAAATACATATCTACATAGGCTATTTTGATGCTGATTGTTGGTTGCACATAGATGCCTTATGTAATTGACTAAGATATGTGCATTGATGTATCTTTTTCTAAGTATATTTCAAGACTGAATGTAATTCTATAGTACTTTATAAATATGTTTAAATTCTTTAATTATTTTTATAAATTCAAGACACAATATACTTTGTGAATGTCCCTTTAAGGACAAAAACATTCGGAATGTTGATTTAACATTGTCGAAAGAAACTAAAGGGGAATGAAAATTATACATAGATATGTGATGTCTAACCCAAGAGGTAAGATTTTAATAAATACATAATATTAATAACTATAATTAAATGTCCCTTTAAATGACTCCACTAGAAAATAAAATCTATTAACATGGCATCCAATAACTAGCTTGTGCAAAATATGAAGTTAAATGACCTACCATTTTTTAATGTAAAATTTATAAATTTAATTAAATAATGTTTTTAGATACCTAAGGAAGATACAAGATCTTATAAAATTAATTTTACATTCAACAACACTGTCACTTTAATGTAAGTGAACCACTTCCCTTCTTAAAAGTGAAACCAAAAACATTTTTGTCAAATTCTGACTACATATCCGAAATTATTTTAACATCGAAGAATTTCACAAGAAAAGTATAGATGGATCTCACTCCCCAATTTTAAAAAAAAAGATAGTTTAATTTAATATTCTCTGAATCAGTGGATTTGCTAAAATTAATGCCTAATTTGATCTTATGCATGTGCTTGTCAAATAGACAACTACCAGTCATGGGAGTCAAATTGTTTTTTATTGACAGATTATATGGATATTTATTATAATCTGTTCAAAAGAGGGTATTTAACATTCAAATGTGGATTATTACCATTTAAAAATAATTTAATTTTTTAACAAAAAAAATAAATAAAAATATATTCCGTGAAGTCATCAGATGACAATCGGAAATGAAAAAACACAATTTAAATAAGTTAATACACACGTTTTAAAAAATATTCATAAAATACATTTACAATCATCTTGTGTCTATGCTCTAACTTTGTGCATAATTTGATAAAGATATTTATGATTTGAATTTTTTTATTAAAAACCAAACAAACCATACACCATTATATTGTGTAATAAAAATTAAATTTAAATATCATATTTTCTAATTATACATAATAATGTATATCAAATTTCAATAATATATATGTATGCTGAACATAAATGTAATATTTCATGTCCATTCAAATACCTCTATATCAACTATAATATGTATTCCTTTTTCTGATTGTGATCCCTAAATATCTAATTATGAACTAAGTATGACTAATGTATGTAAGCTACTAAGATTCGACATTCTTGCTGTGATTCTTAACTAGCATGCATTGGTAAACCAACCTGGATAATGCATGGTCTTTGAAAGTCAATTCAGAGGTAAACAGTTGATCTTCAATAGGTGTCTTATTCATTATTTCAAAAATAGAGGACTGTGAAATACCATCTAAAAATTAGAAAATAATCTAAGTGTCTGATTGTGATCCCTAAATATCTAATTATGACTAATGTATGTAAGCTACTAAGATTCAACATTCTTGCTGTGATTCTTAACTAGCATGCATTGGTAAACAAACCTGGATAATGCATGGTCTTTGAAAGTCAATTCAGGGGTAAACAGTTGATCTTCAATAGGTGTCTTATTCATCATTTCAAAAATAGAGGACTGTGAAATACCATCTAAAAATTAGAAAATAATCTAAGTGTCTGATTGTGATCCCTAAATATCTAATTATGACTAATGTATGTAAGCTACTAAGATTCAACATTCTTGCTGTGATTCTTAACTAGCATGCATTGGTAAACCAACCTGGATAATGCATGGTCTTTGAAAGTCAATTCAGAGGTAAACAGTTGATCTTCAATAGGTGTCTTATTCATCATTTCAAAAATAGAGGACTGTGAAATATCATCTAAAAATTAGAAAATAATCTAAGTGTCTGATTGTGATCCCTAAATATCTAATTATGACTAATGTATGTAAGCTACTAAGATTCAACATTCTTGCTGTGATTCTTAACTAGCATGCATTGGTAAACCAACCTGGATAATGCATGGTCTTTGAAAGTCAATTCAGGGGTAAACAGTTGATCTTCAATAGGTGTCTTATTCATCATTTCAAAAATAGAGGACTGTGAAATACCATCTAAAAATTAGAAAATAATCTAAGTGTCTGATTGTGATCCCTAAATATCTAATTATGACTAATGTATGTAAGCTACTAAGATTCAACATTCTTGCTGTGATTCTTAACTAGCATGCATTGGTAAACCAACCTGGATAATGCATGGTCTTTGAAAGTCAATTCAGGGGTAAACAGTTGATCTTCAATAGGTGTCTTATTCATCATTTCAAAAATAGAGGACTGTGAAATACCATCTAAAAATTAGAAAATAATCTAAGTGTCTGATTGTGATCCCTAAATATCTAATTATGACTAATGTATGTAAGCTACTAAGATTCAACATTCTTGCTGTGATTCTTAACTAGCATGCATTGGTAAACCAACCTGGATAATGCATGGTCTTTGAAAGTCAATTCAGAGGTAAACAGTTGATCTTCAATAGGTGTCTTATTCATCATTTCAAAAATAGGGGACTGTGAAATACCATCTAAAAATTAGAAAATAATCTAAGTGTCTCCAATAGGATACCTCCACAGCCTTATTCTATCAAATAGTTGGCACTTACCATGTGAACATGTCTTTGTATGGTTTTCGAGGTCAGCAGATTTGAAAGATAATGCCAGACATGATCCCATTGGTATTCTTCAATTTCAATCTTGTATTTTTCCACTGTCAGTCTGGGAATTCTTCACTGTCATTCTTCAAATTCTTCCCTTTCAGTTTTTACATAAAGTCATCTCCCTAATGGCATAAATTTTTGAAAGAAAACTACTACTACAAGTGTGTGAATCAGTTCTGTAGCACTCTCCCCCCCCCCCATTTCAGAATCAATTTCTGTCACTAGCTTACTAAGCGTGTGTAGCATCTTGTGTTATGTTCTATCAAGTGTGAAGATGAGTCATATTGAGCAGAACGAACCTCTAATGTGTGACATTGAACCATAGTCATGCTAGAGGATAGTTATGCTAGAGGATCCCTTTCTGAGTATTTACATTTTAAGTAATGTGTAAACTAAATACTAGTTTAGAAAATGTATGCCATATGATGTATTTGTGTACAATTCATGCCAGCAACAGTCCATACATTTATACTTACCAGCTGATGTCCTCTTTAAAAACCAGGTGGCAAAGACTCACTACAGGACCCAATGCACAGAGCATCACCTATATTAATAAATGAAACACATTTTTAGCATTTGATGAACAATCCTAACATGTTTGCACAATTCTCTACTTGTCATTTCCCTAGAGTTCATATCTATTGACAATACTCCAGTCTAACTTCTATTATTTACCATCTAAAGTGGCGGTTGATGATGTCTGCTCTGACATCGAGCCCCTCGTCCCGGAATGGCCCCTCTAGAACAGGATCATCCTCCTCATCTCTGAGGAGGTTTCGGTGCGCCTGGACGCCCTGCAGCATCCCAGCCCGCTGTGCAAAATTATGCAGGACACTACAGGCTATAACGAGCTTAGCCACCTTATTTGGGTTGTACTGGAGGGCTCCTCACGACCTGTCCAGGCACCTGAACCTCATCTTCAGGAGCCCGAACATCCGTTCAACCACCGCCCTGGTTCTCTTATGAGCCCTATTGTAGCGATCCTCAGACACATCAGTCGGGCTACGCAAGGGGGTAATAAGCCAAGGCCAGCTCATGTACCCAGAATCACCTATAAATTAAGAACAGAACATAATTCAAACTGAATCCTCAAAATTGTTTTTCGATTCTAAAAAAAGTTTGTGTACACGATAATCCACTAACAAATGTTTATTTTTTAAAAGAATAATCTAGTTCAATAATATTCTCTATCTTCCCATTTCAGCTAAGACATGCTACATATGCGTATTTCGCCTAAACCAGACCTTGTGTAAAATACCAACTAAATGGTTACATAGCATTCTCTATCTGAGCATTTAAGGTAAGACATGCTACATATCTGCATTGAACTAACACTAGACATTAGCGGAAAGAGACAACGACATGGTTAAATTGCATTTGCTAATATCTTCCCATTTCAGCTAAGACATGCTACATATGCGTATTTCTCCTAAACCAGACCTTGTGTAAAATGGAAACGAAATGGTTACATTGCATTCTCTATCTGAGCATTTAAGGTAAGACATGCTACATATCTGCATTGAACTAAAACTAGACATTAGCGGAAAGAGACAATGACATGGTTAAATTTCATTAGCTAATATCTTCCCATTTCAGCTAAGACATGCTACATATGCATATTTCTCCTAAACCAGACCTTGTGTAAAATGGCAACTAAATGGTTACATTGCATTCTCTATCTGAGCATTTAAGGTAAGACATGCTACATATCTGCATTGAACTAACACTAGACATTAGCGGAAAGAGACAATGACATGGTTAAATTGCATTAGCTAATATCTTCCCATTTCAGCTAAGACATGCTACATATGCGTATTTCTCCTAAACTAGACCTTGTGTAAAATGGAAACGAAATGGTTACATTGCATTCTCTATCTGAGCATTTAAGGTAAGACATGCTACATATCTGCATTGAACTAAAACTAGACATTAGCGGAAAGAGACAATGACATGGTTAAATTGCATTAGCTAATATCTTCCCATTTCAGCTAAGACATGCTACATATGCGTATTTCTCCTAAACCAGACCTTGTGTAAAATGGAAACGAAATGGTTACATTGCATTCTCTATCTGAGCATTTAAGGTAAGACATGCTACATATCTGCATTGAACTAAAACTAGACATTAGCGGAAAGAGACAATGACATGGTTAAATTGCATCCTATAGCTGAACATTACGCTAACATTTTAAAACTACAGTGGCAATTGTCTAACTAATTAACCATGTTGTGCACAAATACTCACCAACGAGATAACCAGGGGGCATTTGTCTTTCCTCAAACGGTCTCCACAGGGACGACTGAGCGAGGATGCGGGCATCATGACAAGCTCCTGCAAAATTCGCACACTCATGCATAATCCTCATCTGTGCGTCACAAACATACTGCACGTTGAGGCTATGAAAATGTTTGCGATTTCTGAAGGGCAAGTCATCAATTGGAGCACGCAGCGCAATGTGGGTACAATCTATGGCTCCCAAGACATTGGGCAATTGAGCAATATCAAAGAATTCCTGCTTCAGGCGCCTCCAATCACCATCATTTTGTGGGAATCCTATGTAATGCTTACTGATCCGTACCATGGCGTCCAGAAAGTTATCAAACACCACAGAGAATGTACCTTGAGCCAGGCCATGCATGTACATTTCTCCGGATTGAAAACTCCTGGAGGCCAGGATGTAAAGACAACTTAGCATCTTACTCATGCCGGGAACAGCAGTCCTTATTCTTATACGTGGCTCCAAATGAGGTTTAAGAAGATCGTAAAGGCCAATGAGCTGTTCGCGATTGAGCTGATACTTATCATAAACCTCAAAGTCGCTCATGTTTTCCAAGGTGGGTCTCACCCTTTAGACACGAGGACCTCGAACCAGACGACCCCTTCATCTCAGTCTGAGCCGCCGAGGCTGCCTGATTCGATCAACAGCTAGTTCGCCAATAGCAGCACCAGCAGCGTCTACCATGTCATTGTCATCCATCTTTCAAAACAGCGTAACAAGATATACACTTGATCTGATGTGGATCACAAGTGATGCATTGGCCATGTTGTTTGGGGGATTTATAGTACAATTAGTCCAATGGTAGTGAGTTTGTAATGATTGCTAATTGTATTCACTTGTTTGTATGTGAGCGGCGCGAATGCTTTCACAGTGGGCGTTTTTTTTTTGTTTGCTGAAATGTTGTTTTCCCCCAATGAATCTCAATGTGAAAGTGTCAAATATCACACATACAGTGCATGTTTGTAATGTTTGTTCATATGCGTAATCAATATTTCTTAAACGCGATCTTATAGTAACAAGCACACGTCCAGGCTAACATGAATGAAAGTGCATAGTTGTGTATAATGTGCATCAAATGTGATCGATCAATGTTGCTGCAACATTGTTTGAAAACGATAAAGTAACATCTGCCATCTGTAGTATTGTATATATAAGTGATTAGCGAGATGTCAATATTGTACGCGTCACTTTAAAATCGCACTAATACTGAAGAACTTCCCGTCTGCCATCTGTAGTATTGTATATATAAGTGATTGCCGAGCTGTCAGTATTGTACGCGTCCCTTTCAAATCGCAATAATAATTCCGAACTTCCCGTCTGCCATCTGTAGTATTGTATATATAAGTGATTGCCGAGCTGTCAATATTGTATGCGTCCCATTAAAATCGCACTAATACTGAATAACTTCCGGCTGTCATCTGTAGTATTGTATATATAAGTGATTGCCGAGCTGTCAATATTGTATGCGTCCCATTAAAATGGCACTAATACTGAATAACTTCCGGCTGTCATCTGTAGTATTGTATATATAAGTGATTTGCGAGCTGACAATATTTATTAATTGTCCCATTCAAATCTCCCTAATAATGCTGTTCCAAACTGTTATTTACGTATATGTTGTATTGTAGTATTGAGTGTTAAAGTTAGAAAGGGGCGGTACAGTCGTGAATCTGTAATGTGTATGGTTGAATCTTCTAATGACGTCATCATATTATTAACCTGCCTATGTAGTTCTGAAATCCTCATTGTGTTGTTGTATTGCGCTACATTGTTATTGTGTGCTGAATAAAATATAAATGTGTGCTTTGTGGTTGCGTGATGGGTGATGCGTGTTATGTACATCTACGTATATATTGTGATTGTGTGCCACATATGCTGACTTCTATATAGCGGTCTGGCATTGTTGTTCCTTCCCATAAAGTGACATCTGTAATCTGGTGTAATGATGTTCTTCTTGTACGTAATTCCTAATGGTTTATTGTGATGGAATCATGATGTTAAAAGTACAGTAAAATCCATATGTTCTGTTTTGTGATTCCTAGAGAGAATGGAATGTGTTTTTACCCCATCATTTGAATGCACATATATGAGTGTATGGTAAAAGTAATGTATGTGCATCCATGACTGATCATGTGTTAAGCCTATGTAGATATGCAGTTGCTGCAAGCATATGAGTTGAATAAATGAAATGCAATAATAAAGGTAAATGAGAGGTGTTTCCCATTGTGTACTGTTTATGAATCCTGAAATGTTTTAATGATTTTTTTGTCCGTTTAAATGTGATTTTTTTTTTATAAAAAAGTTTGTTACTAGTGATGTTGATTTTTAGTTGATGTAATGTAAAAGTATGAAACAATTTAATGCTGTTGTGAATATTCAATAAGTACAATCCATAAGTCCACCATAGGGAAATAGTCATTTCTTGATCTATTTATCATAGCTGGGTCTAACGCAGAAAAGCATGTTTTTTTTTCCTATTTCTAGCGCTGGTATTTGGAGTTTTTAGGTCTACGCTATTTGCGTGCGTTATGGAAATCTGTGTTTCGCGTGCACGAGCACGTCTTCCCCATAGAAGTCAATGGAGGCTCTAAATTTTGTTAATTTTTTTTTCAAAGACTGGTTTTCCTCGTAAAGTGAGTGTCGTCATGAGCTTTTGTGAAAAAGTAGCTAAATCGTGTTCATTTTGTAATAAATAACTTTTTTGTGTATGTAATGTGGTGTATATTGTTTGTATGCATCGATGAGTGTATGTTTGTGATAATATTATTAGTTAGATGTAGCTATATGAGGGTCTTTTCCCGTGTGTCAATGTAAGTCAATGGCAAAATGGATTTGTGTTGTTTTTTTTTTCTAACACCCGAGATCTCGCAACTTTGATCCTTTGTATTTTGATGAAAAATTATTAAATCATAAAAATAAATATAGTGTAGTGTTTGTATGAGTGTAAGTGTAGTTTGTGTAATATTTGTTTTGTGATTCGTGGATGTTTATTTTGTCGGTAGATGTTAACTACTGGGTTTGAGCTGTCGGTAGAGATTTGAGCGTTGGGAGATTTTTGAGTGTCGGTAACTGAACTCTAAATACCGGAGTCCATAAAAAACAAGAGTTAGGAGCCTCTAACGCTGGTTTTTACGGCTAACGACCAACTCTAAATCTAGGCCTTAAGCTCTATGAACTCCAGCCGAATTTACAGGTCGGTCTCTTACCTCTCTTTTATATCTGCAGGGAGTTCCTAGCTGTCACTCATAAGTGGTCTCACCTGCTATTGGCTGTTCAATCCGGCTTAACACTCCTGCTAAGACCCGCTGTGCACTGCGCGTCCTTGCCCACCGGATCAGTGGTTAAAATTGTTGCTTGGTGGGAATTGTCATATATTTACACCACATCCTCCATGCTGCCTCTCAGCATCCTAAACATTTAATTAAGGATATCCCAAGAGGTCAATTTATTAGGTTACGCAGGAACAACAGTCATTAGAGCTGAAAGAAAGGCTTATTAGGAGAGGCTATGATTCGATTTCATTGGAACGTTGTAGAACCTCAGTCAGAAATTATGAGCGTAGACTTAACTGTACTAAAAAAAGTCATCATAATACACGTGTTATGGATAGGGGCACTGAGGATACAGTCGTATTTACTATTAAATATTCACAACAATATAATGACCTGGTAAAGATTTTTAAAAAAACATTTTCATGTATTAACAGGGATGAAATTCTTAAACCCCTTATTAGTACATGTTGGTTTGTTCCTAGAAACCCGAAGACCCTGGCAAGAATTTTTGCCCAGAGTTTAGTGAAAAAAAATGTAACTACAGGTACCCTTGATTGGCTATCTAGTAAAGGTAACTATAAGTGCGGGAGTAGAGATTGCATTACCTGGTCCGATTTGATTATAGGAGATTACTTTGTTTCGAGCTTTGATAATGTACCAACATTTTTTTATCAAAAAATCGTTATGCAAAATGTATCTCTTGATACTCCTAATCACTAAAAATGGCTGTAGCAACAGTTATAATTAAACAGCGGTATGCACAGGATAATGATGTTAAATCCAGATATATAAAGTCTTATAATTTCCTGCAGGTATTTCAGTCTGTATGTTTAAGCAGTTATTTTTTCTTTTTATATCCTTTAGATGGAACGTTTATACCATATCCTTGTTCATATATTAATATTCATATATTGATTCCAGGGGTTTTTGGAGGTCTACTTTAAAGTCCTAGATCAGACTTACTCGTAAGTCACTTTTATTTAAAACAGGTTTCGACTTCCAAGTTATGATCTCATAAATTAGCACAGTTCTCCAAATATATATAGAGGGGTAGTGATTTCTATGAACCGGGAGACAGCTCCCTTGAGATCTATGAACTCCAGACGAATTTACAGGTCGGTCTCTTACCTCTCTTTTATATCTGCAGGGAGTTACTAGCTGTCACTCATAAGTGGTCTCACCTGCTATTGGCTGTTCAATCCGGCTTAACCCTCCTGCTAAGACTCGCTGTGCACTGCGCGTCCTTGCCCACCGGATCAGTGGTTAAAATCCGTCACTTGCGCAAGACTTTATTTCCACTCTTTGCTTGTAACACTTCAATCGGGGGGTAATTACTCTGCTCTTTAGTACTATGTACGCAGAGAAATCAGCTAATAAGCAAGATCTTGAAAAAGCCCCAAATTGAGGGGTGAAACGCGTAGAAGGACTGTATACTTTTGTGAGCTGTTTTCAACGGAAGAAATTGTGAGGAGTTGCTTATTAGCTGATTTCTCTGCATACATAGTACTAAAGAGCAGAGTACTTACCCCCTGATTGAAGTGTTACAAGCAAAGAGTGGAAATAAAGTCTTGCACAAGTGAAGGATTTTAACCACTGATCCGGTGGGCAAGGACGCGCAGTGCACGGCGAGTCTTAGCAGGAGTGTTAAGCCGGATTGAACAGCCAATAGTAGGTGAGACCACTTATGAGTGACAGCTAGGAACTCCCTGCGGATATAAAAGAGAGGTAAGAGACCGACCTGTAAATTCGGCTGGAGTTCATAGAGCTCAAGGGAGTTGTCTCCCGGTTCATAGAAATCACTACCCCTCTGTTTATATATATGAAGAACTGTGCTAATTTAAGAGATCGTAACTTGGAAGTCAAAACCTGTTTTAAATAAAAGTGACTTACGAGTAAGTCTGATCTAGGACTTTAAAGTAGACCTCCAAAAACCCCTGGAGTCAATATATGAATATTAATATATGAACAAGGATATGGTATAAACGTTCCATCTAAAGGATATAAAAAGAAAAAATAACTGCTTAAACATACAGACTGAAATACCTGCAGGAAATTATAAGCCTTTATATATCTGGATTTAACATCATTATCCTGTGCATACCGCTGTTTAATTATAACTGTTGCTACAGCCATTTTTAGTGATTAGGAGTATCAAGAGATACATTTTGCATAACGATTTCTTGATAAAAAAATTTTGATAACATTTTTTTTGATAAAGTTTTGTAAGTACAATATTGTTTTATTGTGTATGAATCGTATTCTAAACAATTTGAGTGTGGATGAGTGGTGAATGGCAATTGGATGTTTTTTTAAAGATTGTTTTTAAATATAGTTTTGAATTGGTACTGACAGTATTTAATAAATATTTAATAAACTTTTAATTTTGAATTGGAACTATTGCAGTAGTGGATATTTATTCAACATATTTTGCATTGCATTAGATTTATAGTAGAAAACTTGGGGTTATATAGTTTTTATACCCGCAGATTATTATTCCCCATAGACCATATTAGTTACCCATAGCTTTTTTAGCGCCATCTAACCCCACATAAATCTGTACATTAATACATAACTACCTAGGAAAGAGGTGGTACCAGTTGATCTGCAAGTTGGGTGAGTCTAGCGCATCACTTCACAGCCAATTGTGTTAAACTTTGATAATGTACGACACAGTATAAAATGTTATGCTAATTGCAAAACTAAATATGCTGTTTATCTTTTAACCTGTAATATATGTTATTGCAAATACGTGGGTAAAACCTCACGTGAGGTCAAGACTAGATTTGACGAACATGTTAGGGATGTTACATTTTTTTGCAAAGATTCAGCTGTAGCGAACCACTTTAGCTGTTTCCATTTTTCACATATTGCAGATATGTCTGTGCAAATTATAGACATAGCCACTGTTCTGCTTAGAGGAGACAATAAGCAAAGAACTTTGGACAAAAAATAATTGTTCTGGATTCTGAAATTCCATTCAAGACAACCAAATGGCATGAACAAGGAGTGTGACAATTACTTTATAGATGATTAGTCTCATTTTAGAGTGTCAAAGTGAAGTATAGCTCCTTGTTCATTCCATTATGCATTATGATTTAACACTTATATTCTGATAAACATCATTGTATCCATATTTATGTATTTGTACTAGCGCTGTGGTTACAATGTCAATGCTTTTCATAAGTTTAAATATAGTTTTTGTATTAGAGTCAAATTCTGATAAACTGATCCTGATATTTGTTTTTATAACAATCAATCAGCTAGATTACGAGTTATGCGTTAAGTTGTAAAAGCAGCGTTAACAGGTCCTAACGCTGCTTTTTCACTACCACTGGTATTACGAGTCTTGCAGGTTTAGGGGCACTGCACACTTCTTTGGCCTTAGCGCAAAACGACTTACGTAAACTTCGTAAACCCCTTTTTTCTATGGGACTTCCATAGCGCCGGTATTATGAGTCTGTCCTGGGAGGCCAAAAAGTGAGCGGTACACCCTCTACCTCCAAGATCCGTAACGCATTCTAAAGTCAGTAGTTAAGAGTTTTACACTGCAACGCCGTAGCATAAAACTCATAACTAAAATGCTAAAAAGTACACTAACACCCATAAATAACCTATTAACCCCTAAACTGAGGCAATCCTGCATCGCAAACACCAAAATAACATATTTAACCCCTAATCTGCCGCTCCGGACTTCGCCGCCACTAGAATAAACATATTATCCCCTAAACCGCTGCACTCCCGCCTCACAAACACTAGTTAAATATTAGGAACCCTTATTCTGCCGCCCCTAACATCGCTGCCACCTACATTATACTTATTAACCCCTAATCTGCCATCCCCAAAGTCGCCGCCACTATATTAAATGTATTAACCCCTAAATCTAAGTCTAACCCTAACCCTAACACCCCCTAACTTAAATATAATTTAAATAAATCTAAAGATAATTATTATAATTAACCAAATTATTCCTATTTAAAACTAAATACTTACCTATAAAATAAACCCTAAGCTAGCTACAATATAACTAATAGTTTATTTTTATTTTACAGGCAAGTTTGTATTTATTTTAACTAGGTAGAATAGTAATTAAATAGTTATTAACTATTTAATAACTACCTAGCTATAATAAATACAAATTGACCTGTAAAATAAAACCTAACCTAAGTTACAATAACACCTAACACTACACTACAATTAATAAATTAACTAAATTAAATACAATTAAATAAATTAACTAAATTAAATACAATTAAATAAATTAAATTAAATTAGCTAAATCATAAAAAAACCCCACTAAATTACAAAAAATAAAAAACAAATGACAGATATTTAAACTAATTACACCTAATCTAATAGCCCTATGAAAAAAAAATAAAAAAAAAATAAAAAAAAAACCCTAGCCTAAATTAAACTATCAATAGCCCTTAAAAGGGCCTTTTGCGGGGCATTGCCCCAAAGTAATCATCTCTTTTACCTGTAAAAAATACAAACAACCCCCCCAACTGTAAAACCCACCACCCACACAACTAACCCCCCAAATAAAAGACTAACTAAAAAAACCTAAGCTCCCCATTGCCCTGAAAAGGGCATTTGGATGGGCATTGCCCTTGAAAGGGCAGTTAGCTCTTTTGCGACCTAAAGCCGTAACCTAAAAATAAAACCCACCCAATACACCCTTAAAAACCCTAACACTAACCCCCTCAAGATCGACTAACTGTTCTGAAAACTGGACATCCATCCTCAAGGAAGCAGCAGAAGTCTTCAACGAAGCCGGGAGAAGTCTTCATCCAACCCGGGCAAAGTGGTCCTTCAGATGGGCAGAAGTCTTCATCCAGACGGCATCTTCTATCTTCATCCATCCGACGCGGAGCGGCTCCATCTTCAAGACATCCGATCCTCTTCATCCGGAGTCTTCTTATTGATTAAGGTTCCTTTATATGATGTCATCTAAGATGGCGTCCCTTAGATTCTGATTGGCTGATAGAATTCTATCAGCCAATCGGAATTAAGGTAGAAAAAATTCTATTGGCTGATGCAATCAGCCAATAGGATTGAAGTTCAATCCTATTGGCTGATCCAATCAGCCAATAGAATGCAAGCTCAATCCTATTGGCTGATTGCATCAGCCAATAGGATTTTTTCTACCTTTATTCCGATTGGCTGATAGAATTCTATCTAAGGGACGCCATCTTGGATGACGTAATTTAAAGGAACCTTCATTCAGTAAGAAGACTCCAGATGAAGAGGATGCTCCACGTCGGATGTCTTGAAGATGGAGCCACTCCGCATCGGATGGATGAAGATAGAAGATGCCGTCTGGATGAAGACTTCTGCCTGTCTGGAGGACCACTTCGCCCGGCTTGGATGAAGACTTCTCCCAGCTTCGTTGAGGACTTTGGCCCAGTTGGATGAAGACTTCTGCTGCTTCCTTGAGGATGGATGTCCCGTCTTCAGAACAGTAAGTCGATCTTCAGGGGGTTAGTGTTATTTTTTTTTAAGGGTGTATTGGGTGGGTTTTATTTTTAGGTTAGGGCTTTGGGCCGCAAAAGAGATAACGGCCCTTTTAAGGGCAATGCCCATCCAAATGCCCTTTTCAGGGCAATGGGGAGCTTAGTTTTTTTAGCTAGTATTTTATTTGGGGGTTGGTTGTGTGGGTGGTGGGTTTTAATGTTGGGGGGGTTTGTATTATTTTTTTTACAGGTAAAAGAGTTGATTTCTTTGGGGCAATGCCCCGCAAAAGGCCCTTTTAAGGGCTATTGGTAGTTTAGTTTAGGCTAGGGTTTTTTTTATTTTGGGGGGTCTTTTTATTTTGATAGGGCTTATAGATTAGGTGTAATTAGTTTAAATATCTTGTAATGTGTTTATTATTTTCTGTCATTTAGTGTTTGTTTGTTTTTGTACTTTAGCTAATTGTATTTAATTTATTTAATTGTATTTAATTTAGGTCATTTATTTAATTGTAGTGTAGTGTTAGTTGTTAGTGTAACTTAGGTTAGGTTTTATTTTACAGGTACTTTTGTATTTATTTTAGCTAGGTAGTTAGTAAATAGTTAATAACTATTTAGTAACTATTCTACCTAGTTAAAATAAATACAGATTTGCCTGTAAAATAAAAATAAACCCTAAGCTAGCTACAATGTAACTATTAGTTATATTGTAGCTAGCTTAGGGTTTATTTTACAGTTTAAGTATTTATTTTTTTATAAGGAATTATTTAGGTAATAATACTAATTTTTATTTAGATTTATTGTAATTATATTTAAGTTGGGGGTGTTAGGGTTATGGTTAGACTTAGGTTTAGGGGTAATACATTTAGTATAGTGACAGCGACGTTGGGGGCGGAAGATTAGGGGTTAATAAATGTAGGTAGGTGGCGGCGATGTTAGGGACGGCATATTAGGGGTTAATAATATTTAACTAATGTTTGCGAGGCAGGAGTGGGGCAGTTTAAAGGTTAATATGTTTATTATAGTGGCGGTGACGTTGGGGGCGGCAGATCAGGGGTTAATAAATGTAGGGAGGTTGCAGCGACATTGGGGGAAGGAGATTAGGGGTTAATAAATATAATGTAGGTGTCGACAATGTTGGGGCAGCAGATTAGGGGTTAATAAGTATAATGTAGGTGGCGGCGATGTCCGGAGCGGTAGATTAGGGGTTAATAAATATAATGTAGGTGGCGACGATGTCCGGGGGCGGCAGATTAGAAGTTAATAAGTGTAAGATTAGGGGTGTTTAGACTCGGGGTTCATGTTAGGGTGTAAACATAACACTTTTATTTCCCCATAGGAATCAATGGGGCTGAGTTACTGAGTTTCACGCTGCTTTTTTGCAGGTGTTAGACTTTTTCTCAGCCGGCTCTCCCCATTGATTCCTATGGGGAAATCGTGCACGAGCACGTACGACCAGCTCACCGCTGACTTAAGCAGCGCTGGTATTGGAGTGAGGTATGGAGCTCAATTTTGCTCTATGCTCACTTTTTGTCTTTTAACACCGGGTTTATAAAAACCTGTAATACCAGCGCTGCATGTAAGTGAGCGGTGAGAGAAAACTGCTCGTTAGCACCTCATAGCTCCTAACGAAAAACTTGCAATCTAGCCAAATGTTTTTAATTGTTTTTTTTTCTGATTTGTAAGAAATGGGTTAATGACTTGCCCTATAAAGGGGCATCCCTTCTTACACACTGTAGCCTAAGATTATGCTCCTCTAGAGGGCACAAAATGCATCAGGCCTTTACACTCCCTTGCTCTGTGTTTTGTCATCTATGCTGTTGCTTTTTAATTTGTTTTTTTCATTAAAGAACACTTTTTTTAAATGCAATTTTTTCAAGTAATGCCTGCAATTTTTTCCTTGTAACTTAATTTTAGTCTCATCTGATTAAAGTACCTTCTTCCATATGTTTGGGGAGTCTCCCACATGCCTGTTGGCGAACAGCAAAAGTGTTTGCTTATTTTTTTCTTTAAGCAATGGCTCTTATGTAAAGAATGTATAAAAGATAGCAGCACCACTTCTTCACAGCAAAGTCATGTATTTATTAGTACATAACCAACAGAGTAAAGCAATGTTTCAGTCTACATGATCTTAATAATGTTGCATACAAAGAACAACTAGTTCACCTTACTTAAAGCCAATATGGGCGGAGTTTCAATTCTCAAGTTAATTGAAATGTTCTCTTTAATGAACTCTTTTAACATCTCTTACATTAAACTTAGTCACACTATACACCCCTCTACTGGTGAACTATTAAATTACATTAAAAAAAAACCTAGTGCATAAAGAATTCACAATTAGCAATCACTGCACAATATGCATATACATATTCTTTTCTGAGGAGAATACAAAATAAATTATTATAATTTCCATATAAATAAAACCTATTAATTAGGTACAAATAAGTTTCTCAATATATCCCCTTTAAGATAATTGTCATTCTATCTCCCTGTTCATTGGCTCCAGAGAGTTCAATTTAAATATGTAATAACTCTCTCTTTCCTTTAAGAGCTTAGTCATGTCAGTGTCTCCCCCCCCTCCTGGGTCTTTCTACATGCTCAGTGGTGAGATACAGGAGTCTTCAATACACTTCCTCTTATAATAGACTTATGCTCTTTAATTATATCCCTAATTCTTCTGGTGGACTCACCTATACACATTTTTGCACAGGGGCACTTAATTAAATCTATAGCATAGTCTGTATTACATGTGTGATAATCCAAAATTCTTAATTTCTGACCACTCAAAGGGTGATGAAAATACTCACCATTTATCATGTTGTTGCAATGGCAACACCCAAGACAATGGTAGCACCCTACTTTAGGGGTAGACAGATATGTATGTTTCATTCATTTGCTAGAACCCACATCTGTTTTAACAATCTGTTCCCTGATGTTCCTACTCCTCCTATAGGCTGGCGTGGGTCTTTGTTGAAACTCCTGTATCTGGGGATTTAAATCTTTCAAAACATTCTAATGTTTGTTAATCATCTTTATAATTGTCTCACTCAGAGGGTTATACTGAGATACACAAAATAACCTGTTTGTCTTCCCCGTCTATTTCTTCTCCTTCCATACACCCCTCAATATAGTATACCTAGGGATTTCCTTCACTTTTTCAATTTGTTCCCTTACCATTAATTCAGGATAGCCTATTTCTCTGAATAATTGTCCCATTTCCTCAAGTCTAGTGTCCACATTTTTTTATCAGATACAATCTTTCTTACCCTCAATAACTGACTCCTAGGTGGACTTTTAATTAGAGCTGGTGGATGAGCACTATTATAGTTCATAAGACTATTTATATCACTCTAAACAGTCCACCTACAATGTTCTACCTGTCTTCCATACTGTAGGAAGTCAATTGACTCTTCACTATGGGTCATTTTAAATTTTATGTGTCTTGTGGCACTATTCATATTATTATTATTATTCTTTATTTATAAAGCACCAAAAGATTCTGCAGCGCTGTCCATGGGTAACAAAGATAAAAGGACAGTACAATATGAAACACCAGACAAAATTTAACAAACAAATACAGGAGGAATACAGGGGAGGGATATGAATAGTGCCACAAGACACGTTTTAAATGACCCATAGTGAAGAGTCTTGATGTATTGGGGAAGAGTTACCATGTTTTGGCAAGACTATAGCCTATGGGGCCAATTTATCAAAGTGCAGCGGACATGATCCGCTGTAGCAGATCATATCCACTGCACATCGATAAATGTCAACTGCAATGCTTGTGCAATGCTGCCCCTGCAGATTCGCAGCCAATCAGCCACTAGCAGGGGGTGTCAATTAACCTGATAGTAGGTGATTGGGCGGATTGCTGTCCGCCGCCTCAGAGGTAGCAGACAAGTTAAGGAGCTGCGGTCTTAAGACCGCTGCTTCTTAACTCCTATTTCCAGCAAGCCTTAAGGCTCACACGGAAACAGGTGTATATGGCCCCATTTTGGCCGTGATAGATCGGCCCCTAAGCCTCTAGCAGGGTAAATGTTTGCTTCATCAATTGAATGAAACAAAAAAGAGTAATTGTGGACCAAAGAATAGTTATACATGTATTGTAGTAAAAGAGTCAGGGCTCTTATAAGGATCAAATTATCTAATTACCACTGTTCCATTAACTCTTTATCAACCTTTGTTAAGCCTGCATGTTCTATTTAAGAATTCATTTCTAATTCAATACACAGTTATTAGGAAATGGTAATCTACATGACAAACTATAATACAGGTGGAAGGTTTCAGCTATATCTTCACTGCTGGGTTTTCGGAGAGCATTTTATTTTTTTTATTTTTTTAAATTAATTTTTTATTGAGACAAACAAGAGAAAAAAAAAAAAAAAAACAATACAAGCCCACATGGGTATGCGAATAGTAGTTACAAACATAAAAGTGAACGGTAAGTCTTAAAAAGTGGTGTGATAATTATTATCTTTTAGTTAATGCATACGTAATTTTATATTGGCAGGTGAGTATAGAGGTGGGATTTCTCGTAAATGAATATAGGGTCTCCTTTTTATGTTATGAGAAGTATTATGAATATAAGTCCATGTAGTTATATCTCTGTTTTGTGGAGAGTTGGGCTAAGTAGACCACTTTTTGCAGACTTAAGTTGTTACAGAGTGAAAGTATAGTCTGAGATCAGAAAATGGATTTGGAAAGAGGAGAATGTGAATCAGGAAGCTGAGTGAATTTTCTGAATGTTCAAGAGATCTGTAGAAATGGGGGGATATAACTAATACAAATACTGTGAGAGAGGTGAAAGATTGCAGCGGGCAAGAGCCGCTTGGGTTGAAGGAAAGTGGGTATAGGACCCGTTATAGGGGGGGGAGCGGAGCTATAATGGATTACTCTGAAGGAAATGGTGCTGGTTTAAGGGGGAGATAGTGTACCTGGTAAATACTCTGAATATCTGTTTGGGGTATAAAGAGAGGGAGTGGGGGGTAAATAGGGTGCTAGGATTTTACATCCTTCAAGGTAAGTTGTAAGGCAGCAGAGAGCTAAGGAAATCGCTGGAGTGGATCTTTTCCATAGGAGGAGAAATATATTGGCAATGCGTTATGTAAGGTTATGGAAATGAGTACAAAGAACTACGGCATGAAACATTATCTCAGGGCCCAATATTAATTCTAGAGTGTCAGACTATAGGGGTCTCATAGGTGGCTAAGTTCCTGTATTAATAGTGAATGTCTCCTCATCTGATGTTAATAGATGATCAGCTACTGGGTGATTTTATATAGGTCAGTTTGCATCTATTTTACAGTTTGTTAGGGGTCCTAAATGTACTTTTAATAATTGTGACCTCTTCAAAGCTTTAGGGGGGAGGTAAAATATTTTCACAACATTTAGACTTGATTTCCCAGGATCCTATGGAGTTACCTAAGCTAGGTGGCCTATATTTCGGCATGTCATGTCATACTGTCACTGCATTAGAAGCTCTTAGGTTATTTATAGATTACTGGAACATAGCTGGAGATTCTTTCATCTCAGATACAGTGGATATAAAGGGTACTACCCACATCATATAAATTGTTAGGTGGTATTCAATATGTGGGCACTATAAGGTAAATACATAGTATAGAAACTGGCCAAGAGGCTCATATACCAGTAAAATATATGAGTATGTTACAGTGATCCTGCAGTGAATTTTCTTTTTTTAAATGTAATCAGTAGCTGACCAATGTGAATAACGTATTAACCCCCTATCACTAACTCTCTTACTTGACAAATGTAATTATCTAGACTTCTTTTGCATAACATAGCAATCGGAACAGAAGTAAGTCTGAACAGTGCATATATTACAAACAGTTTTGAGGTCCCAGAATCAGTCTATACAAGCCCCGGTAGGGTGTAAGTCTATGGGATAACCAAATGTTAGTTTTCTATTTATTAGCAAACCTGTACCCTGTGCATTAAGTGAAATATAAGGGACAGGAAGGGGAGGTTATCTACAAGAGTGACAGGTATTCCTAAAAGGTAAATACAAGCAGTGACTAGGTAGGATTTAAGGAAAGTTGAGCTAAATTTTAGTCCCTCTCAATGAAGTCACTGAGCATATATATTATAAACTAAAGTAAAGATAATCTAAGACCTCTCAGTCACTACTATATATCACCCCTCCGAATACATTATAAAAATTGGCTCGTAAGAGGGCTGGCAATAAACATAGACAAGTGCTGAGTGTGTTTATCAGTCATGTTACAACAGCCACATATTTAAACAACTGCAGGAGATAAATGTTGAGCACGAGGGAAATCAAACTGGGAGAACAATATAAACATAATGAGTTAATTTGGGTGTTGATATTACTGAAGCCATCAGGGACTTTATGCTACACCCCCTCTTCAACCCTTTACTGCAATTGAACCATGGTAAAGGCTGTGGTGATCGCTCCCAGGTTTCTGAATAGAGCAGAGATTGGTCTTGAGGGATCCTGATCACTAAAGAATGACAAGTGGGATCTGGTGAGGACTGTAAGTCACTGACATGGTAAGTGATAGCTATGTTCCATTTAGTATGAAAAATCAGCCATCTGACATATTATGTTTGCCCTTTTTCTAAAAATAAAAAACAAACTTAATATCAATAAAGTAATGTTAATGAAACTACTTCCATAACCATTTTTATTACAAGGTAGTTGCTTTTCTAGAACCACTCGCTACATTTCTGTACATCTGGATTTTGAAACATTGCAAGTATCACATTTTTAGTTTTAGAGTTGTAAATGTGTAGCAATCCTGTTGGCATAATAGGCCACTAATGCAAATTTCAGCTAAAACTTTAGAATCTCTTCCCCATTCTGCTCTTACAGAGCATTTTTTCATCAAAACATACTCATACGACTTTGATAAAAAATAATTCATTTAAATTTTTCAACCTACATTTTTAAAGGAGCTTGAGGCTTGTAGTGAATCAGTGGACTTTGTCATTATAGGTGTTTGTCTAAAAGAGTTATTTCGTGTTCCTGCTGCAGTAAGGCGTTAGTGTACATTTTAGGAGGCCTAGATTGGGCTCTAATTTTAGTAATCTTTATAAGATCTGTGATTTAAGCATGAGGTGGCATGTTTATTGAGTTAATATTCTTACTCTGCCAGTTTATTACTTGAATATAGTGGTTTTGACTTTTGCTTCCCCCTGACTAGCTTTTGTATTAACCCTTATTTTTGGACTGACTTGGTATTTGACTTAGCTTGTTTGTTGGCTCTGAATTTGATTAATTATTATGTACTGTTTTTCCCTGTAAGCCTGTCTGACTTTAGATTTCCTTACGCTAGATTATTCTGCTGTCAGGAGATCTGCATTTAAGAAGCTTATGCAAGTTTGTCTTCGTCTGGATAGAGAGACTAAACTTTTACAATGGTATGTTTTCCTTCTCATATTTGAATTTATAAAATTACAGTTACTTTTTAGTTAAGTATTGCTTTGTTTTGTAGGAGCTGATTAAGAGTAACTAGAGAGAGTTCAGCTAAGTTTAGTCTCACCCTGGCCTTTGTTTAGACACTTTCGGCTAGATTTAGAGTTTTGTCGGTATAGACCCGCGTAGCTAATCGCTGCTTATTTTCCCAACGCACCCTTCCAACAACATCCTTCTTCCCCGACGGACTAACGACGAATGAAGGTTCCTTTAATGGACGTCATCCAAGATGGTGTCCCTTAAATTCCGATTGGCTGATAGAATTCTATCAGCCAATCGTAATTAAGGTTGAAAAAATCTGATCCAATCAGCCAATCGTATTGAACTCACATTCTATTGGATGATCGGAACAGCCAATAGAATGCGAGTTCAATACGATTGGCTGATTGGATCAGCCAATCGGATTGAACTACAATCTGATTGGCTGATTTCATAAGCCAATGAGATTTTTTCTACCTTAATTCCGATTGGGTGATAGAATTCTATCAGCCAATCGGAATTGAAGGGACGCCATCTTGGATGACGACCCTTAAAGGAACCTTCATTCGTCGTTAGTCCGTCGGGGAAGAAGGATGTTCCGCGTCGGCAGGATGAAGATGGATCCGGAAGAAAGAAGATAGAAGATGCCGCTTGGAAGAAGACATCGCCCGGATGGAAGACCTCTTCTTTGCCGATTGGATCAAGACTTCTACCAGATGGAGGACATCTTCTTGCTCCGCTTGTATGAAGAATTCGGCTCGGCTGGATGAAGACGACTCAAGGTAGGGAGATCTTCAGGGGGTTAGTGATAGGTTTTTTAGGGGGGTTTGGGTGGGTTAGAGTAGGGGTATGTGGGTGGTGGGTTGTAATGTTGGGGGGGTATTGTATTTTTATTTTCAGGCAAAAGAGCTGATTACTTTGGGGCAAGGGCCCCGCAAAAAGCACCTTTTAAGGGCTGGTAAAAGAGCTGATTACTTTTGTATTTTAAAATAGGGTAGGGGATTTTTTATTTTGGTGGGCTTTTTTTTTATTATTGGGGGCTTAGATTAGGTTGTAATTAGTTTAAACTGCTTGTAATTCTTTTTTATTTTTTGTAATTTAGTGTTTGTTTTTTTTTGTATTATAGAATAGTTTATTTAATTGTATTTAGTTGTAGTTAATTGTAGGTAATTTATTTAATTAATTTAATGATAGTGTAGTGTTAGGTTTAATTGCAACTTAGGGTAGGATTTTATTTTACATGTAATTTTGTATTTATTTTAACTAGGTAGCTATTAAATAGTTATTAACTATTTAATAGCTTTTGTACCTAGTTAAAATAAATACAAAGTTGCCTGTAAAATAAAAATAAATCCTAAAATAGCTACAATGTAATTATTAAATATATTGTAGCTATATTAGGTTATTTTATAGGTAAGTATTTAGTTTTAAATAGGAATAAATTATTAATTTTAGGAATATTATTTTGTTTAATATAAATTATATTTATGTTAGGGGGGGTGTTAGATTAGGGTTAGAGATTACTGTTTAGGGGTTAATAACTTTATTATAGTAGCAGCGACGTTGGGGGCAGGAGATTAGGGGTTAATAATTGTAGGTAGGTGGCGGCGATGTTAGGGAGGGCAGATTAGGGGTTAATAACATTTATTATAGTGTTTGCGAGGCGGGAGAGTGCAGCGGTTTTAGGGGTTAATACATTTATTATAGTGGCGGCGATGGTCCGGTCGGCAGATTAGGGTTTAATATGTGTAGTAAGGTGGCGCAACGGTTGGGGGGCAGATTAGGGGTTAATAAATATAATATAGGGGTCGGCGATGTTGGGGGCAGCAGACTAGGGATCATAAGTATAACGTTAGGTGGCGGCGATGTCGGTCGGCAGATTAGGGGTTAAAATTTTTTATTAGAGTGGCGCGATGTGTTGGGGGGGAGGGGGCTCGGTTTAGGGGTATATAGGTAATTTATGGGTGTTAGTGTACTTAGAGCATAGTAGTTATGAGCTTTATTATTCCCGGCTATTAGCCCATAAAGCTCTTAACTACTGACTTTTTTTTGCGGCTAGAGTCTTGTCGGTAGAGGGTCTACCGCTCACTTCTCCCAAGACTCCAAATACCGGCGTTAGGCAGATCCCATTGAAAAGATAGGATACGCAATTGGCGCAAGGGGATCTGCAGTAGCCTGGAATCGCGGTAGGGAAGTGAGCGTTAGATAAATACCAGCAGGCGGCCAAAAGCAGCGTTAGGACCCCTTAACGCTGCTTTTGACGGCTAACGCAAAACTCTAAATCTAGCCGTTAGTTTATTGCCAGTGATCCTGTAAGGGTTTGTGCTGAGTTGTGCCTCTCACCCATTGATTCCAGCTTGCTTAATTCTGAAACAACAGTACTCCACCTGATGATGGAAAAGACACGTACCTGGCCATGAAAGCTGTTTACTGTTTGTTACAGACTTTTTGAGTGTGTCTCTGTCGTGTCAATGGAAGTAACTATAGGGGTCTCATAGATGTCAATTGTGTTTGGGCCTGCACCTCTTAGGGACCATCTTGCCCTGCAATCAGTAGTGTCATTACTTCAGGGGGCGTGATAAGAACAGGCTTCCATCTTTAAAATACCTGGGTCACAGTTTAAGGAAAGTGTATGAATTCGCTTTTGCAATACGGTGGAAAGGTTTCCAAGGTCACCATCACAGTAATGCTGTACAGAACAACATGTCACAATATTTGCAGAGGAAGGTTGTGTAAGTGCATATACCTCTACAACAGACTAACCAAGGGGAGAAGGATAACTTCAAATCACAGAGGAGCAGCTCTTTTTTGTCCCATGTGGCTGCCAGCTCAGCTTCTGCTAATTACAAACAGCCAGAGTGGGTGCTGTAAAAAGGGAAAACCCATCAACAACCTATGCTCCTGTGAACATGTGAGGGTCTAGTTAAGATCCTTGTTGTGCCCTAGCAGCCTTCTTACTCTTAGTCTTCAATTAAATATTCCCAGACCTCTTCATTTTCACCTATAACCCTTCTATCCTTCTCACTTAATTCATAGTCTACTCAACACACATAGACTCATTTTTAACACCCTCTCCATTCTGCTAGGCAAAAAAAACAAAGGCTTCCATAACCATTTTTGTTACAGGGAGCTGCCTTTCCAAGACCTCTGCTGCATTTTAATTTTAATTATTTAGGGTACATTGTAAAGAAGCTTGAGGGTAGCATTGAATCCTGATGGTGGAACTGTATTTGTTTTTATCTTCAATTACCTCCTCAGACCAAGGAGTTAATTTATTAAATCCTGGGCGGACATGATTTGCTATAGTGAATCATGTCCACCCTGCATCGCTTAATGCAAACAGCATTCTTAAAGGGACACTAAACCCCCCAAAAAATTCATGATTCTGGTAGAGAATACAATTTTAAACAACATTTCAATTTCTATCATGTAATTGGCAAGAGTCCATGAGCTAGTGACGTATGGGATATACAATCCTACCAGGAGGGGCAAAGTTTCCCAAACCTCAAAATGCCTATAAATACACCCCCACCACACCCACAATTCAGTTTTACAAACTTTGCCTCCTATGGAGGTGGTGAAGTAAGTTTGTGCTAAGATTTCAGAAAGACTTCTAGTCTATTTGTTATATTCTCTGGTTCTAGGAAAGGTCAGAAGGCTTCTGCTATTTCCTTGGCTTCTTGGTTAAAGCTTTTGATTCTTCAAGCTTATTTAGAGTTGGGTCAGGCCCCGCCTCAGAGAATTACAGCTCATTCTACTAGATTAGTCTCTACTTCGTGGGCTTTTAAGAATGAAGCTTCAGTTGATCAGATTGGAAAGCTGGCAACTTGGTCATCTTTGCATAACATTTACTAAATTTCTAACGTTTTGATGTATTTGCTTCTTCAGAAGCAGTTTTTGGTAGAAAAGTTCTTCAGGCAGCTGTTTCAGTTTGATTCTTCTGCTGATGTTTTAAGTTTTTCTTTTCTTCATGAGAATAACTTATATTTTGGGTTGTGGATTAATTTTTCAGCATATAGCTGTTGTTTATTTTTATCCCTCCCTCTCTAGGTGACTCTTGCGTGGAGTTCCACATCTTGGGGTATTTGATATCCATACGTCACTAGCTCATGGAATCTTGCCAATTACATGAAAGAAAACATAATTTATGTAAGAATTTACCTGATAAATTCATTTTCTTTCATATTGGCAAGAGTCCATGAGGCCCACCCCTTTTTTTATGGTGGTTATGATTTTTTTTATATAAAGCACAATTATTTACAGATTCCTTTGTTGATGCTTTTTACTCCTTTCTTTATCACCCCAACTACTTGGCTATTTGTTAAACTGAATTGTGGGTGGGGGTTGAGGGGTGTATTCTATCAGGCATTTTGAGGTTTGGGAAACTTTGCCCCTCCTGGTAGGATTGTATATCCCATACGTCACTAGCTCATGGACTCTTGCCATTATGAAAGAAATTAATTTATCAGGTAAGTTTCTTACATAAATTATGTTTTACTTCTATTATCTAATTTGCTTCATTTTTTGATATCCTTTGTGAAGAAATAGCAATACACGTGGGTGAGCCAATCACATGAGGCATCTATATGCAGCCACCAATCAGCAGCTACTTAGCCTATATAGATAAGCTTTTCAACAAAGGCTATCAAGAGAATAAAGCAAATTAGATCATAGAAGTAAATTAGAAAGTTGTTTAAAATTGCATGCTCTTTCTAAATCATGAAAGAAAAAATGTGGGTTTCATGTCTCTTTAACTTCAGTTTACAGATCGCCGGAATCTCGCTCTGCTTATTAAATTCCATCCCCCATGTATCAGCTACTATCTTGACTGCTGTGAATATGGGTATTCTGGAGGGCATTTTATTTTTTCTTACAGGGTTTTTGCCTGTACATTTTAAAACATATATCTATTTTGTATTTATTGAGTCAAAAATAATGTTAATCTTTCAAGTAATATATATCTGGAAATGTTAATGCAACCGCGGTACATATAAACCTTACAGAATAATTACATAGTATTGCACCATTCTGAACTGGTATTCGCTGTATCTACACTTCTAAAGGATCTCCCAACAGCTTCTAGGACAGAGAGGCCAAGGCTCAGAAACTTGTGGGAAGACTTGCACAATGTATTGTGGTCTTTGACATGATTGGCAAGGATGAATTATTGGGAGTATGGTTGGGTGGGGGTGTGGCAGGATGTGTGCAGGGTCGAGCAGAGTATGGTTGGAGCAAAGTTGAATAATTCCTGGTTTCACTTGAAAACTAGGACAATACTAGACAGTATCACTGATAATTAACATGTTTTTCTATATTACAGTGTTAAGTGTCTATACATTGATAATGAGTATACTGCACTACATAATGATACATGCTATACTTATAATCTGATCCTGCATAATTTTGCAGAGTATACACTTATAATGGACACGCTGAGCTATATAATGAATGATGTAGAGTAAAAAAGATATTGAGCACACTGTTCTATATACTGTGTTGAGTTATACATATAATCGATAATGATACTTCCAATGCAATGGGGGAGTAGTTATCAAAGCCTGTCTAACTTTTCTGGCTTCGCCGGCCACAATACGTCCGCGCTAAGCTCGCCTACCTTCGCCGCGCGGACCTTGAATACGTTTCGCCTAAGTTATCAAATAAAGCTGTCAAAAAGCCGCGGGGCGATGAGCAGCGGACTGTGACAGTTATCACTCAGTCCGATCTCGCTGCCCTTCGGCTTTTTCCCAGCTTTATTGCTAGCCTGTCACTAAGCACTCACACTAAACTACACTGTTCTACCCCCTATACCGGCGCCCCCGGAGGCCCCCGCAACTAAATAAAGTTACTAACCCATAAACCGCCGCTCCTAGACCCCGCCGCAAGTCTTATAAATGTATTAACCCCTAAACCGCCGCTCCTAGACCCCGCCGCAAGTCTTATAAATGTATTAACCCCTAAACCGCCGCTCCCGGACACCGCTGCCACCTACATTATACCTAGTAACCCCTATCCTGCCCCCCCTATACCGTCGCCCTCTATTATAAAATTATTAACCCCTATCCTGCTGATCCCGCACCTCTCCGCAACTAAATAAATAGTTTAACCCCTAAACCGCCGCTCCATGAACCCGCCGCAACCTATAATAAATTTATTAACCCCTATCCTGCCCCCCACTACGCCGCCGCCACTGTAATAAAATGATTAACCCCTAAACCTAAGTCTAACCCTAACCATAACGCCCCCCTAACTTAAATATTAATTAAATACATCTAAATAAATTAACTCTATTAACTAAATGAATCCCTATTGTAAAACTAAATACTTGCTTATAAATAAACCCGTAATATAGCTACAATATATCTAATAATATATTCTAGCTATCTTAGGATATTATATTTATTTTACAGGTACCTTTCAATTTATTTTAACCATGTACAATAAACTATTAAAAGGTTATTAACTATTTAATAGCTTGCCTAGCTAAAATAAAAGAGAAATGTACCTGTGAAATAAATCCTAACTAAGTTACAATCAATACACTAAACAACTACACTATACTTTAATAAATTATTCCTATTTAAAAATAATACTTAAATCGAAAAAGGGGGAGTGGGTAAGTGCGCTAAAAAAGCTAAAGCTATCAGAACAAAGTATATTTTACTTTAAGGGTCATTAGTATTACCTTAATTTTTTTTTTTTTTCTTTCTTTTTTTTTATATATGTGATCTCTGAAATATATATTAAAATAGTAAATGGAACTTCATTTTTTATGAATAAAAAATAAATGTTAATAAAGGTGTTCATTAGAAGTGAATTTAAACTTTGTGTAAGTGATATAGAAAAGTAACTAAAATTGTTGCTAGCAAGGTGATGTGAAAAGTAACTAAAATTGTTGCTAATAAGACGATGTGAAAAAATGTGTCATTAACAGTGTTTGGAATTTGTTATGTTTGGAAATATCCTATATATTGATAATACAGTACTTGAAGACTAGGTAGTAGAGGTGTAGTACCAATAGCAATATTTGAGAATAAGTATTTATTGGTCCAGGCTAGAAATTAGCAGGATCCAAGGGACCTAACAAATAGCCCTTAATAGTAAATGCACACAGATGTAAATAATTTTACAGATTTATTTTCAGTTAAAAATATTACAATATAACAATTAGATAGGGGACGTCTCCCCAATTGCACAGCTAAAGTTTCTCTAAAACCATAAAAATCTAAAAAAACTACTATAAAACAATCTATAAACAATCTATATGATGAACAGCAAATAGTCAGAAACTCTAAATCATATAAGCACAGTAGAATCTAGTGTGGTTAACTCTCGTAATAACTTTTGGTGTGATAGATTCGTTTATCCAGACTGAGTTATTTAGTATCGCCTTCAAATTATATGTGGATAATGCTAAAAGTCTCTATGCAAGTTCCGTAATAGATTGTGATAGCACACAGAGGTATATTTTCTAGGGGTGATTGTACTCTCCCTTCAGATGTGGGTAAGACAAATTTAAAGCTTACTTTTTAAGTCCTGGAAGAGCTGCTGGAGCCTGTGTCCGCCGGCTATCTCTCAGCCGAGTCATGACTCGGCTGAGAGATAGCCGGCGGACACAGGCTCCAGCAGCTCTTCCAGGACTTAAAAAGTAAGCTTTAAATTTGTCTTACCCACATCTGAAGGGAGAGTACAATCACCCCTAGAAAATATACCTCTGTGTGCTATCACAATCTATTACGGAACTTGCATAGAGACTTTTAGCATTATCCACATATAATTTGAAGGCGATACTAAAATAACTCAGTCTGGATAAACAAATCTATCACACCAAAAGTTATTACGAGAGTTAACCACACTAGATTCTACTGTGCTTATATGATATAGAGTTTCTGACTATTTGCTGTTCATCATATAGATTGTTTTATAGATTGTTTTATAGTAGTTTTTTTAGATTTTTATGGTTTTAGAGAAACTTTAGGCTGTGCAATTGGGGAGACGTCCCCTATCTAATTGTTATATTGTAATATTTTTAACTGAAAATAAATCTGTAAAATTATTTACATCTGTGTGCATTTACTATTAAGGGCTATTTGTTAGGTCCCTTGGATCCTGCTAATTTCTAGCCTGGACCAATAAATACTTATTCTCAAATATTGCTATTGGTACTACACCTCTACTACCTAGTCTTCAAGTACTGTATTATCCTATATATAGGATATTTCCAAACATAACAAATTCCAAACACTGTTAATGACACATTTTTTCACATCGTCTTATTAGCAACAATTTTAGTTACTTTTCACATCACCTTGCTAGCAACAATTTTAGTTACTTTTCTATATCACTTACACAAAGTTTAAATTCACTTCTAAAGAACACCTTTATTAACATTTATTTTTATTTCATTAAAAAATGAAGTTCCATTTACTATTTTAATATATATTTCGGAGATCACATATATAAAAAAAAAAAAAAAAAAAAAAAAAATTAAGGTAATACTAATGACCCTTAAAGTAAAATATACTTTGTTCTGATACCTTTAGCTTTTTTAGCGCACTTACCCCACTCCCCCCTTTTTTCACTTAAAATTACTGAGGAGAAACGAAGGATCTTCTCAATCTGTAAGTGTGTGGTATCTCCTTTGTACCAGCGCTCTACTGTCACTCCACAGATCACATAAAAATAAATACTTACCTGTAAAATAAACCCTAAGATAGCTACAATGTAATTAATACTTATATTATAGCTATCTTAGGATTTATATTTAGTTTACAGGTAACTTTGTATTTATTTTAGCTAGTTAGAATAGTTATTAAATAGTTATTAACTATTTAATAACTACCTAGCTAAAAGAAATACAAAATTACCTGTAAAATAAATCCTAACTTAAGTTACAATTAAACCTAATACTACACTATCATTAAATTAACTAAATAAACTACCTACAAATAACTACAATGAAATACAATTACATAAACTAACTAAAGTACAAAAAATAAAAAAATCTAAGTTACAAAAAATAAAAAATTAAGTTACAAACATGTTAAAAATATTACAACAATTTTAAGCTACTTACACCTAATCTAAGCCCCCTAATAAAATAACAAACCCCCCCAAAATAAAAAAAATCCCTACCCTATTCTAAATTACATAAATTTCAAAGCTCTTTTACCTTACCAGCCCTTAAAAGGGCCATTTGTGGGGGCATGCCCCAAAAAGTTCAGCTCTTTTGCCTGTAAAAGAAAAATACAACCCCCCCCAACATTAAAACCCACCACCCACATACCCCTAATCTAACCCAAACCCCCCTTACAAAAACCTAGCACTAATCCCCTGAAGATCATCCTACCTTGAGTCGTCTTCACTCAGCCGAGCCACCGATGGAACTGAAGAGGACATCCGGAGCGGAAGAAGTTAATCCTCCAAGTGGCGCTGAATAAATCTTCCATCCGATGAAGTCATCATCCAGGCGGCGCTGAAGAAGTCTTCGATCCGGCCGATGTCATCTTCAAAGAGGCGCTGAAGAGGTCTTCTATCCGGGCGAAGTCATCTTCCAAGCCGGGTCTTGAATCTTCCTTCCGCCGACGCGGAACCACCTTCTTCACCGACGGACTACGACGAATGACGGCTCCTTTAAGGGACGTCATCCAAGATGGCGTCCCCTCAATTCCGATTGGCTGATAGGATTCTATCAGCCAATCGGAATTAAGGTAGGAAAATCTGATTGGCTGATGGAATCAGCCAATCAGATTCAAGTTCAATCCGATTGGCTGATCCAATCAGCCAATCAGATTGAGCTCGCATTCTATTGGCTGATCGGAACAGCCAATAGAATGCGAGCTCAATCTGATTGGCTGATTCCATCAGCCAATCAGATTTTTCCTACCTTAATTCCGAGTGGCTGATAGAATCCTATCAGCCAATCGGAAGTGAGGGGACGCCATCTTGGTTGACGTCCCTTAAAGGAGCCGTCATTCGTCGTAGTCCGTCGGTGAAGAAGGTGGTTCCGCGGTCGGCGGAAGGAAGATTCAAGACCCGGCTTGGAAGATGACTTCGCCCGGATAGAAGACCTCTTCAGCGCCTCTTTGAAGATGACATCGGCCGGATCGAAGACTTCTTCAGCGCCGCCTGGATGATGACTTCATCGGATGGAAGATTTCTTCAGCGCCGCTTGGAGGATTAACTTCTTCCGCTCCGGATGTCCTCTTCAGTTCCATCGGTGGCTCGGCTGAGTGAAGACGACTCAAGGTAGGATGATCTTCAGGGGATTAGTGTTAGGTTTTTGTAAGGGGGGTTTGGGTTAGATTAGGGGTATGTGGGTGGTGGGTTTTAATGTTGGGGGGGGTTGTATTTTTCTTTTACAGGCAAAAGAGCTGAACTTTTTGGGGCATGCCCCCACAAATGGCCCTTTTAAGGGCTGGTAAGGTAAAAGAGCTTTGAAATTTATGTAATTTAGAATAGGGTAGGGATTTTTTTTATTTTGGGGGGGTTTGTTATTTTATTAGGGGGCTTAGATTAGGTGTAAGTAGCTTAAAATTGTTGTAATATTTTTAACATGTTTGTAACTTAATTTTTTATTTTTTGTAACTTAGCTTTTTTTATTTTTTGCACTTTAGTTAGTTTATGTAATTGTATTTCATTGTAGTTATTTGTAGGTAGTTTATTTAGTTAATTTAATGATAGTGTAGTATTAGGTTTAATTGTAACTTAAGTTAGGATTTATTTTACAGGTAATTTTGTATTTCTTTTAGCTAGGTAGTTATTAAATAGTTAATAACTATTTAATAACTATTCTAACTAGCTAAAATAAATACAAAGTTACCTGTAAACTAAATATAAATCCTAAGATAGCTATAATATAAGTATTAATTACATTGTAGCTATCTTAGGGTTTATTTTACAGGTAAGTATTTATTTTTAAATAGGAATAATTTATTAAAGTATAGTGTAGTGTTAGGTGTAATTGTAACTTAGGTTAGGATTTATTTCACAGGTACATTTCTCTTTATTTTAGCTAGGTAAGCTATTAAATAGTTAATAACTATTTAATAGTTATTGTACATGGTTAAAATAAATTGAAAGTTGCCTGTAAAATAAAAATAAATCCTAAGATAGCTAGAATATAATTATTATTTATATTGTAGCTATATTAGGGTTTATTTTAAAGGTAAGTATTTAGTTTTAAATAGGATTCATTTAGTTAATAAGAGTTAATTTATTTAGATGTATTTAATTAATATTTAAGTTAGGGGGCGTTAGGGTTAGACTTAGGTTTAGGGGTTAATCATTTTATTACAGTGGCGGCGGCGTAGTGGGGGGCAGGATAGGGGTTAATAAATTTATTATAGGTGGCGACGGTGTAGGGGGGGCAGATTAGGGGTTAATACATTTAATATAGGTTGCGGCGGGTTCAGGGAGCGGCGGTTTAGGGGTTAATACATTTATTATAGTTGCGGTGGGCTCCGGGAGCGGCAGTTTAGGGGGTAATAACTTTATTTAGTTGCGGCGGTGTAGGGGGGTCAGATTAGTGGTGTTTAGACTCGGGGTACATGTTATGGTGTTAGGTGTAGACAGCTCCCATAGAAATCAATGGGATGTCTGTCAGCAGCGAACTTGTACTTTCGCTATGGTCAGACTCCCATTGATTCCTATGGGATCCGCCGCCTCCAGGGGTGGCGGATTGAAAACCAGGTACGCTGGGCCGTAAAAGTGCCGAGCGTACCTGCTAGTTTTTTGATAGCTAGCAAAAGTAGTGAGAATGTGCCGCACTTGTGTGCGGAACATCTGGAGTGACGTAAGAATCGATCTGTGTCGGACTGAGTCCGGCGGATCGAAGCTTACGTCACAAAATTCTACTTTTGCCGGTCTCGAGCCTTTGATAACTAAGGCGAATCAGCCTCGCCACAAATACGCTGCGGAATTCCAGCTTATTTGAGGTTGACGGCTTGATAACTACCCCCCAATGAGTGCTGTGATGAGAAAATATTGCAAGGGAGAAGATGAGCACCTCACTCTCTAAGCTTCAACAATTCAGCAAAAACACAACATAAAATGAAGCAAACATTGTTTATATTCCCCTTTAAATCTTCTCACCTGCCCACCTGTAAAGGATTCCTCTTCTTACAATGCTTCAACTACCTTTTTCCTCAACGTTTTTTTTTTTTTTTTTTTTTTTCGGGGCTGACTTTTTGTTAGCAGATTTCGGCCTACGCTTGTGAAATATCTACTTTTATATATTTTCAGATTCTTTAGCATTGGAAAAATAATTTAGCTGTAAGAAAAAAAATAACGATAATCTTTATGGTGTCTTCATATTATGTTATCAACAATAGACATGAAATTATGTTGTTTCATATATAATTGGCGTCTATTTTCTCTGTAGATACTGAGCTTTTACATTAAATGTTCTATGGATTTCTTTCAATAATCCTGTGTGAGGTTCTCTGCTCAAATTAGTTTTAAAGGGAAATTTTTTTTTAAAAAAAAAATAAATATATATATATATAAAACCGTTATTCATATATGTAGTTTTGTACCTCATTATAACTTTATAATATATATTTTACCCTTTAGTTAAGTCCTGCTCCATTAATGAAATGCCTCAGGGATATAAATTGGTAGCATGTGTTGTATCTATTTTTGATCAGTTATTTATCAGGCTAGGAATTTAATTTTTTTATGTTATGGGGCGTTGTTGCAGAAAAATTCTGCAACAACGCCCCATAACATAAAAAAATTAAAAAATTCCAGACACTATTATTTTTCAGCTAGTTCCGATGGTGCTGGCAAGTAATTATTATTTATGTAGCACCATTTGCTTGATGTACATTTGCTTGATTTTTCTGCAAATAAATAAAATACAAATTTGCTATTATATTGCTTCTTTAAATTTTTTTTATATAATCACTTATTTTCCCTCTTTATTATTTTTTTCCCTACATAATAATGATATACTGGTACCTAGAATTGTTTTTTTATTTTATTTTAATATTATATGACAGAACATGTGTCATTTTTGCCCTTTGTCTAAGCATCAGCTAGGAACTTGATATCAATAAAGTCACATTAATGGAACTGCTGGGCCAAAAAATAGTTTTGTCATATTGTCATAACCATTTTTCTACAAGGAAGCTGCTTTTCTGACTACTGCTGTGATAGCCATACAGCACTGTACCATATGGCTAACACGACTATTAGATAAGAAACGTCAAATCATTAAAAAAAAATAGCTTTGCCATGGGCAGCCAAAGGGCGTTATTTTATTATAACGATCAACAAAATACAGGTATGTTTTATTTTATAATCACTTAATCATCATGAATTAAGGTCATTTTTATTTACTGCATAGATATAGCCTAGCATTTTAAATATCAATTTAAAGGGACATTAAACACTAAATACATGCTAGATAGAATGATGCATTCAAAAAAAAGATTAGTCCATGACTAACTTGTAGATGTATTTTTTAAAGTTTCATTAGTTGTTTAAAAAGTGACAAAATAAGTGTAAAGTTTTAGTGTCTATAAAACACTGGGAGCTGCCATGTTGTAACTTGTGTTACCTTCTCTGCTGTGGCCAATTAGAGACAGTTATAAATAGGTCACTAGAGTGTGCAGCCAATGGTTGTGCTTGATTTAACAGTGTTCTGCACTTCCATTTCTAACAGGAACTGAAAGCTCACAATTTCAGAATGGAATTACAGGCAAAGAGGACAAAATAAATAATGAAAGTATATTGCAGAGTTGTTTTATTATATACAATTTATCATTTTATATTACCATCTCAAAGTGTTTAATGTCCCTTTAAGGAAAGTGTATGGATTTGCCTTTTCAATATGGTGGCCATGTTTCCAAGGAGGCCATGTAATGCAGTACAGAAAAACCTGTGACAATATTTGTAGAGGAAGGCTGTGTTAGTGCATGTACTCTGGCACAGACTAACTAGGGGAAATGATTACTTAAAATTACAGAGAAGCAGCTCTTCTTTGTCCTATGTGGCTGCCAGCTCAGCTTCTGCTGATTACAAACAGTCAGAGTGGGTGCTGTTAAAAATTGGGCCCCATCTCTGCCTTTCCCCTGGGGCCTAGTGAAGTCTAGGTATGCCCCTTGTTGTGCCATAACATCCTTCCTCCTCATAGTTTTTTATTAAGTATCCCCAGACTCTTCCTTCTTACCTAAAGCCCCTTCCATCCTTCTCACTTAATTCATGCACACAAAGGGGTAGATTGATCAAGCAGTGGATGCTGCAATCTACCCCCAAAAGTTTCCGGCTCACCGAAAACCTAAGTTAAGAAGCAGCGGTCGTAAGACAGCTGCTCCTAAACTCATCCGCCATCTCTGAGGTTGTAGACAGCAATCATCCCGATCAGATACGATCGGGATGATTGACACCCACTGCTAGCGGCTGATGGGCCGCAAATGTTCACGGTGCGGCATTGCACAAGCATTTCACTAGAAATGCTTGTTCAATGTTAAATGCTGACAGCGTTTGCTATCGGCATTTAACGATGTCGGGCGGACATGATTCTCTGCAGCGAATAATGTCCGCCTCCGCCGCTTGATAATTTGGCCCCTTAGACACACACATATATATATAAATATCCTGTTATTCTTGCATTCGTTTAACCAGTTGAAAGTAAAATGTTAGGGGTATATTTATGAAAGCGTCAATCTCAGTGCATTTGCCAGCGTCAATACGCTCGCCAGACATTGCTGCTGCGGATCTGCATATGATACTCTTATTTCATTACTGTCCATGAACAAGCACTTCTCAAGCTAATCTTTTATTTTTCATCTGTTATTGTCCAAGAAATAGCTACATGTATACCTAAACAAACAATATCTCAAAGAAAGTTATTTTTATATTTTTTGTTATACCAAAAAATCTGTTATATGGTGCTTTTATCTCATTTTTTTTTTATATAAATGATTATTAATTCTAGAATTTGTACATATATCTTTGCACATACTTGTGTGTATATATATATATATATATATATATATATATATATATATATATATATAGCATCAAAAAAGACCTTGCACTCGCTGGTCTTTTTTGATGCTATATTTAATTCCACTAGCACCCTGGTTGCTGCAATTAAGTGAGAGTGCACATCTTTGCTAAACGTATATATATATATATATATATATATATATATATGTGTGTGTGTGTGTGTGTGTGTTATATCAGAAATCTTTTGCAAACATATTTACATGTCCCTAAATTCCTTCTTTTGTTCAAAATAATGTTATCTTTCATATCTCTGTATTTATACCACTATATGTATATAGTGTAAATGTATTATTATTCTGAGCAGGAATAATTACGAATATAACATGTAATCAGAGTATCATACCTATTTATTTGCAATCAATGGATATTTTAAGAGCTGGGCCAGTTTTCACTCTGTACCTGTGTAACCTCTCGTGACTGAAATCTAGTTTTAAAAACCACCCCTTCACAGGTGTTATAAAATGGGCTGGCATATAAGATGGCATTTCTTATTGAAGAAGAAATTCAAGAAAAGGAAGAAATACACTGAAAATAGCATGACAGTAAAGAGGTGATTTTAATTTCTGCTGTATCTGAATCATGACAGTTTAATGTTGGTGGGCTATCCCTTTGAGCTATCAGCTTAACATTATATTGAATCCCGACTTCTGGTCTATGGCCCACCATGATGGTTTCATCACATTGGATCAATTAGAATCACATGCCGCCTGCCCCGCATTCCTCTGCTTTGAGCTCATTAGAATTAAAAGTTTCCTCACTAGTTGGGGATTTTGTCCTAATCTCTCCCTCCCACTTACCCCATGGGAGTCCGTCTGGCACAGGGGTCACAAGTTAATTAGACCGTTGTCACTAACTACAATCTAATCGACGGAACCATTCCACCTGACCTAGCACCACACCTATTTAGGTGGGAATCCCTCCTTCACATATGTATTCCAGTAAAAACTTGGCAACGGGCCCTTATGCTGACTAAGAAAACTCTACATTGTATAACAATGTTTGAAACATACTATAAGGTTGTATCTCACTGGTACCTAGTTCCCACACGACTGTGGATGCCTCTCTATATGTAATGTAAGGTGACAACTACAATTCCCCTCTCCCGCCCCTTGCCCTCCTCTTTCTCTCTCTCTCTCCCCCCCTCCTCTTTCCCTCCCCTAGACAATTGAGACTTTGTTGTAATGTACTAGATATACATTTGTTTTCATGGACCAAAATGTTCTACTTTTAGGTCATGAAAGGATCTTTACTTTCAATACCACTGTCCTGTTAATAATGTTAATCGGACGTATTTGCCCGAGTTACTTACTTTGTGACTTTCTGTGTTTGGGCCCTGTGTGGCTCCACTTGCTATTTGTTACTTTCAAACTCAAATAAAAATATATATTTTTTAAAAAACGAAAAAAAAAACCTGATTAAATTGAATCAAACATCAATTTGAATTTTAAAATCATTGTCTAAAATATTACACTGTGTGTCCTAATGTCAGCATCAATGTTTATATTTAATAATAAATTCACATATAAATACTTTCAAAGTATAATACACAATGTAACAAATGGCACTTACAAGTTCTGATGAGTGATCAATGACACAAGAATCAAGCAATTTGTTAGTGATAGTTTAAAATGTATATTTGAATCAGATTGGCTGATGTCATAAATCATGTGATGATGCATATTCCAATCAAAAGTGGTTGAAAAATTTACTAGTGTGGGTTGTTTTGGAGTTTGCGTCATAATTGGTGCAAAAAGGGTTGAGTCAAAATTGGTTCGAAGTGGAGAGTGTGACTTGTATTACATGGCTTAAACATGGTGCACATAGATTTTTCCAAAACAATAAAAAGGAAGTTAGCTATATTATGTTGTGTATTTATTTCATTTTTATCTCTATATCTATTAGTGCGACAAGTTTGGGGCAAAACTTTTCAACAAATTTGTAGAAATATTGTCCCCTTTCTTTGTAATGACGGACAAATTTGTAGCATAATCCATATGTAGTAATGTATTTTTTATTTTTATCCCTATATCTACTAGTGCACCAAAGTGGAACAATAATATTGTTTAATTTAGAAAGGGTATACAATTTTAATAGAGTTTCTAACTCACTTTTATTATGTAATATACTTCATTCTCTTGCAGCATCGGACATAAGCTTTCTGTGTTTTCAGACTCCCATTGAGTTCTATGGCATCCGTGACCTCAAGGGTGATGGATTGAAAACTAGGTACGCTGCGTCGGAATACACGCGAGCATACCTGTTAAATGTTTGATAAATTGGGAAAAGGTCAAATAGAGTTGAATCTGAATTTGAAACATCTGTAATGACGCAAGCATCGATCTGTGTCGGATTGAGATCGCGGAATCGTATATTATGTCACAAATTTCAACATTTGCCTATCTTGACGCTTTGATAACTACAGCGGAACAATCTCGCGACAAATACGACATGGGATTCAAGCGTATTTCCAGTTGATGCTTTGATAAATATACCCCTTAGTGCGCAAGTGAAAGCCTGGGACACGCTAACATCTGGAGGTTGAATAAGAGTCTTCTAGGTGCTACAAAAGCCTATTCAGGATTGTCACTATGTAGCAAATCAGGTTTGCTTTTCTACTGACGTCATTTAGGGGCAGTTATAAATGGGTATGGAATATAACAGTGTTAAGTCTTAATTTTCACTTTTAACAGGATTTGAAAGCCCACAATTTTCAGAATTAAATTATGGGGGAAAATGAATCAATTATTATTAATTAAATTAATTAATAGTTTTATTTTGTAATGATATACTATTTTTTTCTATTGATATGCTAGCATAAGATATTTTCTGCATTTCTAAATTGTTACTGCTCATTTTTCACTAGAAAAAGAGGAAATCCAGATGTTTCTATAAAAAGAGAAGGATTGGCAGATTGTTATAAACATCTGCCTAGTGTTTATCGGCTCAGAAAAACAGAAAGATTGGAATATTGTATATTTCTTAAAACACCTATCCAGATACTGAATTGTTATACTTGTGAAAAAGGGCATTGCCAGACAAGCCTATTTATAATAAAGCTATCAAAGCATTGATTTCTAAAATCTAAACCTAATTATATAATTTAAGTGTGCCATTATGTTTAATTATCCATCTCAGTATGTAGTGCCACTTCCCCGAATTTAACATTTAATTTATATTGTTTTATAATAGAAACATCACAAACATATATTACTAAACAATCAAAACTTAGCTTTAACAGTGCGTGGCAACTATTTAAGAATTTTAGTGGCAAAAATAAGGCATAATAACCATACAGGGCCAGATTACAAGTGGAGCATTATTTAACGCTTCTGCTCGAGCACTAACTCTGCTAGAAGTAAGTTTTTTGTAATAAATGTAAAGAGTTCTCGCTCATATGCCAACCCGATGCACGCAAAAACCCAAACTTTGAATATTGCATGTGAAATGACGTATTCCCCTAAAGAAGTCAATATAGCAAAAAAAGTTACAAAATCCCCCACTATACTCGCACGTAAATCCGATCGCATATTCTCAAGTGCGCAAACTCGACATGAAAATATGATTATTTTCTCATTACCAAAGTTCTTCACATCCCAGAATAGGTTCTATTTATTCACAAATACATATTTATATACATCTGATGGTATTTTGGTACAATTTATATCTATACCTATATATACAAAAGAGTAAAGGAAGCGACCGTATACTGTTGGGACAATTAGTCCAGACTATATAGTATAAGCTAGCCCCAAGGTTTAGCCCATAAACCTCACAGCCAGAGTATTATTATACAATAAAGTAGACCGCTGTACAATAGTTATTCAGTCAAGCAAGTTAGAGTCACAGGGCTTGTCCGGTCAAAAACAAGTGTCAAATATTCAAGAGCACTACCGTGACTATTCATGCAACGCTATGCGGCCAAACACACTTACCGGTCCTGGTGCCAACCAGAAACAAAACTTGGAAAGTCATGATGTCTGCTGGCTTAAAAATCCATGGGGTACATCATAAAACAAGTAAAACACAGAGACACAGCATGTGCACTGCTGACATTTTTTGGCACTAGGCCGTAATTGTAGCTAATAGTGCACACCTGTCTCTCAGCTTATAAAGCATACAATCAAGGGGTTAAAAGAAAAAAAAAAAAAAACCTGTGTCTAGTCTCTGTGTGTCAATACCTTAAAGGTAAATACTATATAGAAATCTGCTACTCTTTCCTAGACATAGAGGCTAATTGGTCAATGTTAATACATCCCATAAATGTGTTATTTTACAATTTAGTATGATTTAGTCCAATTCGGGAAACAAAACGATATTTTACCATTGTAATCATTCTTTCATCTATCTTTGAATGAAGAGCATACTTCGCTGTTTACTATGCGGACTTGACACATCAAAATTATGATGTGTTACAATGCATGTTAAACAAACAATTATGTGTGGTCTAGTTTTATCCTAAGACTAAACTCATAAACTTATATAGATATCCACAACAACATCTGTGAATCCTTACATACATACATATAAGTGCAATACAGCAGTAGTACTAATATGATACTAATATGATAGTGAGTGGGAAATACAGTCTCATATTGAGGCTCAAATATCTACTTAGATAAGGTGTAAGAAAAGGAGAGGATGGAATATTCATTATATATTCTGCCTCCTAACCAAATTGCTAATTTAGATTAGTTCAAACAATATTATGAATTATATTCAAATACTGGCAATACCATGCTACAGAAATGTAAACATATATGCATATATGTGGATCGAAAGAGGATATTCTCAAAAGTACATAGGCGCACTGCTAAACAATTATGAATAATGTAATAATAATAATAAACAAAGTTCAAAAACCAATCAGTTGGTACAGTTTAGTTCTTTCCCAGTAAAGTTCTGGTATAGGGTAAGTGATAGCGCTTACCAGAGCCAACCTCAATCCTATGAGGTAAGTGATCAGCAATGGAGTATAGATGATCCCTTTGGAACTGTGTGCTCTCGTGGAAATCTTTTGGTATCTGTTGCTCCTATGGAGCAACAGATACCAAAAGATTTCCACGAGAGCACACAGTTCCAAAGGGATCATCTATACTCCATTGCTGATCACTTACCTCATAGGATTGAGGTTGGCTCTGGTAAGCGCTATCACTTACCCTATACCAGAACTTTACTGGGAAAGAACTAAACTGTACCAACTGATTGGTTTTTGAACTTTGTTTATTATTATTATTACATTATTCATAATTGTTTAGCAGTGCGCCTATGTACTTTTGATAATATCCTCTTTCGATCCACACTCCATTCAGTGACACGGGTACACTGACTCACACTTTAGGCTGCACGCTTAGTTCCTATACTTATTTTTACATACAAGTTTAGTTGCACTTCTGACCAACCAAGTGAGTGCAGTCTAACAATAACAAAATCACCACATCTTTAATTACTGAAATATTTTGTTTACACAATCTATAACTTACTAGGTATTTCTCCTACCTTAGTTTTAGCGCTGGTGACCCCCCTTTCTTCCACATATATGCATATATACATACAGTAAAACTCCTATTTACTTTATTGAATAGGTATACATATATTTATTGTCAGAGATATCTTTATAGACATGTGTCGTACCCCTAAGAACCATATGTATACCATATTACTACTTATATTGAGGGATCTATACTTTCACTTCCAGTAGTTTATAAAGTCATACTCCGAGTTCATCCCATTCGGAACCCGTGTCCTTAGTCTTAAAATCCATTACATTTCCCTTTTTCCCAACACCTTGTCCCTATCACCATCTCTAGTGGGAGTGGACACTTTTTCAATGGCTTACCACCGAAAGGTGGTCAGTGCTTTCTTGTGTTTTTGGGCAAAGTGTTGGACCAGAGGGGTGGTAGACTCTCCTGTGCTTATTGTGGACAAATGGTTCCTAATGCAGGTCATTTGACTTAACCCAACATAATGAACCCAACATTCAATACATGTTATGATGTAAATAACATAAGTTTTAGTGCAGTTTAAACAGGAGTCTATCTTAAAAGTTCCCTCGTGACTTCTGACCTAAAGCTGTCTGAGACCAATGTGTACTCACACGGCCTATACTTCCTTTTGCCAGATATTTGAGCCTCAATATGAGATTCTAATTCCTTCCAACTCACTATCATATTAGTATCATATTAGTACTACTGCTGTATTACACTTATATGTATGTACAGTATGTAAGGATTCACAGACGTTGTTGTGGATATCTATTTAATTTTATGAGTTTAGTCTTAGGATAAAACTAGACCACACATAATTGTTTCTTTAACATGTATTGTCACACATCATAATTTTGATGTGTCAAGTCTGCATAGTAAATAGCTAACTATGCTCTTCATTCAAAGAGAGATGAAAGAACAATTAAAATGGTAAAATATTGTTTCCTGGCCCAAATTGTACTATATAGTACTAAATTGTAAATGAACACATTTATGGGATGTATTAACATTGACTAATTAGTATGCTCTTCATTCGAAGATAGATGAAAGAACAATTAAAATAGTAAAATATAATTTTGTTTCCCAAATTGTACTAAATTGTAAAATAACAGATTTATGGGATGTATTAACATTGACCAATTAGCCTCTATGTCTAGGAAAGAGTAGCAGATTTCTATAATAATATAATTAATAATATTATATATATAGGTATAGATATATAGATATATACAGATATGTATAGGAATATCTATTTAGAAATACAAAGATTCCCCTAAGTGAAGAACATTGGAATGGGAAATATTTACAATAAATAATAAATACACAGTATAGCACTTTATTAAAAATTAATATTGCATAAATATGTTTTTTCATCTTTTCACACACTTAAGTGAAAAGGGCTCCAATGCATTTATATATGTATGTATGTATATATATACTGCTCCAGGAAAGATAATTTCCGGCTGATTTCTACCTTGTTACCCTTGACGTCAACAGCCTCTACACCATCATCCCACATGATCTTGGTGTAGAGGCTGTGAGACAGTCATTGATGAAATCTGATGAATACCTAGGCCCTCCTGTTGAAATCTTACTGGACTGGCTGATGATGTGCTTGACACACAACTATTTCCGATTTGAGGAACACTTCTACCTTCAGATGGTAGGGACGGCTATGGGGTCCAGTCTGGCCCCGTCCTATGCGAACCTGTTTATGGCATGGTTCGAAGAGGAATTCGTGTTCAGCCAAAACAACCCAAACCTATTACTATACCGCAGGTATATAGATGACCTGCTGGTCATCTGGGGTGGAACAGCAGGAGAACTGGAGACGTGGATTGAATCCCTTAATGATTTTCTGATCCCAGTCAAGTTCAAGCATGAGATTAGCTGTGAGACGATACACTTTCTTGACCTATGCATTTTTAAATCTGAGGGAGCTGGGGAATGTAAACTGAATACGACTTTGTATTCCAAGCCCACAGATAGAAACACATTATTACAATTCACCAGCTACCACCCACCTCAACTCAAGAAGGGAATTGTCAAGTCCCAACTGATGCGTGTTATACGCAATAATTCTGACCACGAGTTGATGTTGCTTCAGCTTGAGGAAATGAAAACAAAATTCCTCAACAGAGGCTATAATCCGATGATGGTGCAAAAAACACTTGAAGAGGTGAAGCAGCAGGAACGAAGTTGCCTAGTGGCCAGAGGATTGGGTAGAGACCCTACCAACAGTGAACCGACCTTGAACCTGGTGACCAGGTTTACTCCAGCCACAGGTACATTACGAAAGGTGATCCATAAGAACTGGCCGCTCATAAGTGGAGATAAATCGCTACCGTTCTAAGAAAACCCTCCTCCTAGGGTGGTGCACAAAAGTGGAAGAAGCCTCAAGTCATATTTGATGAAAACTGACCCTTGGAAAAAAGAAAGAACTTGGTTGAAACCCCTTAAAAATGGATGTTATAAGTGTGGGAGCTGCGTGACCTGCAGCTCCCTCATCACTGGGGAACGATTTCACCATCCTACTACCAATAAGAGCTTTGTGATAAGGCACAGATTGACGTGCACATCTGATTTCGTGGTTTATCTGTTGTCCTGTCCATGTGGACGGTTCTATGTAGGCAAAACCATCACCCCGTTCCGGGAGAGACTCGCCAATCATAAGAGCGCCATTAGAGCGGCCCTAAAAGATGGCCACTCGGACCAGCCAGTGGCAATACATTTCCTGGAGCAACGACATGCTGTATCTACCCTTAGAGCTATGCTCATTGATAGGGTGGCCCCCTTGAAACGGGGGGGCAACAGGAATTCAGAACTCCTTAGAAGTGAAGCCAGATGGATCCATAGACTGAACACACTTGCTCCAAATGGCTTAAATGCCCGTATTGACTATGCTTTATTTTTCTGATGATCGAATGCAATTGTTATCTATTTATTGTCCTTTTGCTCTATCTGGTTGCCTTAACAGGTCTAGCCCCATTTTGGCACTTGTTCACCTACTGCTTGCCTTCCTCTTGGATGTGTTTCAACTTTGGACACACTTGACGTGGGTGCTGGGTCTATGTGGTTTTCTGCTATCCTAAGGCCCCTATCTGGGGTGCACTACTACTACCTCTGACGGACCAGTTGATTGTTTGTGTGGCCCCTTGACGGATAGGTGTACTACATGGGCGTGTTATGACACTGGGTTTAGCCTCATATCAGGTTGGTCCTTTGGATCACTCTGACCCCAAGTTAGGGGGTTCAACCCCACCTCCGGGTTTGGGTGTCTGCGATTGGCAGGTGCTTTTTTCCACCACGTAACACCTTTAACGATATGACTAGAAGTCCTAGCTATTTGACCTCCGATACCGTGGTCTAGGGGTCCCATACTGTGTAATTGAACGGTAAGGTTGTGTATCTGATGTGGTATGCCAAACATGTGGCTGCTGTATGTCCAGTATTTTGCCTACACTATTACTTTGGTCGTTCTGATTAAAATTCCAACGTAGTTTTGGGTTCCATTATTGTATTGGTAGTTGGACACCCGTGATATCACTGATACCGGCCCCTCTGACTGTAACAGCCGGGGTATGACTTTGCCCCATGAATTGTGCACTGAGGTTAGACATTTATTTTGTATTTACATTACTTCCCTAATATTATGGTTAGGGGACCGGCACCAGTGGTTATGATTTGAGCAGGGTTAGCCGTTTGTTACACGCGTAGAGAATTCTACTATGTATTTGGCTCTGTTACGCGATCGGCGGAGGTGTGTCAACGGCGTGTGATCTGATTGGACTCTACAGGGGGCAGGCTCGCCCTTTTTAATGGCTTACGTCGCGGCTGTTTTCCACTAATGACTTTGTCATTCTAGGAGTATCACGCGGACGCTGTGATCCGCACGGGCTTAGGTAAGAAGGGCTATGGCCCGTGATGTGTTTCCTTAACCACATACGCTTACTGTGACTGTTGCTGTAATAACTTATGTTTATGGGTGAGTGGCTCAGTGATAGGATGTGTATTAACGTGGCTCAGGTTGGGGTTTCTTAATTGTAAAGGCTTATTGCGGCTGTGTACGTGTGGGTTAATCATTATGGCTAATTATTGTACTGATATGGTTTTGGGTTTAATTATGATTTGAACAGCTGAGGATGTTGCAGGGATGACTATAAGGTTCCCTTGAGGTTTATTACTCAGCGGTTAGTTGTTCCTATGTAGGTTATTGCCGTCACTGTATGACGGATCATTGTCGATATGTTGTACACCGCTGTGGTTACTTTTCCCAATGGAGGTGTAATAATGGAGTCGGTCCGCGGATGGCGCCCACTATGGTACCTATCGATAGTCCTGATTATATTTTGCATATAAGCACAGATTTAGGATTACGCCTACACTGTATATACTAACTAATCCTTGCTCTGTTTAGTTGAATCTACCTGTGTGGGGATATGGTATAAGATTTATTCTCCCACTTGTACTGTTTCCATGAGGAATATGGAGGATATTACTGCATTGTTTCCTATGTGGTAGGTGTATAGACACTGGAATGTGGGGTGAGTTGCAATATTGTGAGCTTGTTGCGTGTTGTCCCGACACCATTGAGTCTATTAATTGAACTATTGCTATGGTTTTTTAACCCTTATGCCAGTGTACAATGATATATGCTAGCCAATTGGTGTTTTATAGCAGACCTCTAATATGGGAAGCTTATGTATCAAGTGGACTATGGTAATTCCATATGTGGTTCTTTTACTTTCTTTTTGTTACAGTGTTATTCATTTTTGGATTTCTTTTCCTCCTTTTGTCTGTTTCATTTCTCTTTTCTCTTTTGCTCACGTTTCCCTTGGCAGCTGGATGTCATAACTTCTCTGTTTCAATTGAAGCATTTTTAAGTTTCACTTGGGTTATCATGGTCCTTCTTGGTGGAGGGTCACGATTCGGTGTATTCTTGGACATTGCACTTTTGTAAAGTGTTTTATCATTTTCTCTGTGTTTATGTTTTTAGATTATGAATCTTGTCTTGAAGAAGGCCTAAGAAAAGGCTGAAACGTCGACAATATACCTTTGTTAGAACTACAATAAAAGATTATCTTATGTATGAAGTCCTGTGAGTGCCCTCCTTCTCTACTAGTATTCTATACATATCACTTGAGGATTGCACCCAGGCATTGGAAACATTGATGTGGAAGGAGTGCTAGGCCACCGGCTACCATTTATATATATATGTCTTTATGTGTGCACATATATATTTATGTGTTTATATGTGTATATATCTGTAAATAGATTTATACACATATAACTACATAAATACATATGTACACGCATATATATATATATATATATATATATATATATATATATATAAAAATATATATATATACACATATTTAGACATGTTTATATACAGAATGTATCTCTATGTTAAAGCCCTTTGCATTCTTTTTTTCTTTCTAACACCTGAGACTTTATGGGCGAGATCCAATATAGGGCGTACTTTTCGGCGCAAGCGAGGTAACCCGCGCTGCCCAAAGTTTCACCTCGCACATCGGGGTATCCAATATACCCCGCCAGCAGTTGCTAAAGTGCCGTAAGTCGGACAAACTAACGATGTCCAGAAATAAGCATAAGTACAAATTTCTGGAATCGCCAGTGACTTACCGCACTTTAGAAACTGCCGTCACCTACAAAAACTTACTAAACTTTTAAATCTCCCGCAACTGTCTAACACTCCTCCCAAAAATAGCCCGACAGGTATACCCTTCTATCCGCAATCCCCCCTCTCACAATAAATGTATTAACCCCTAGACCGACAACCCCCCACAACGCAATAAGCTTAATTATTAACCCCTAAACCGCCATAGCCCACACCGCAATAAACCTATCCTAGTATTAACCCCTAAACCGCCGCTCCAGGACCCCGCCGCCACCTATATTAAATGTATTACCCCCTAATCTGACCCCCCTACACCGCCGCCATCTATATTAAATTTATTAACCCCTAATCTGATCCCCCTACACTGCCGCCACCTATATTAAATATATTACCCCCAATCTGACCCCCCTACACCGCCGCCACCTATATTAAATGTATTACCCCCTAAACCTAAGTCTAACCCTAACACCCCCTAACTTAATTATTATTTAAATAAATCTAAATAATATTAATATTATTAACTAAAGTATTCCTATTTAAAACTAAATACTTCCCTATAAAATAAACCCTAAGATAGCTACAATATAATTAATAATTACATTGTAGCTATTTTAGGGTTTATATTTATTTTACAGGTAACTTTGTATTTATTTTAACTAGGTGCAATAGCTATTAAATAGTTAATAACTATTTAATAGCTACCTAGTTGAAATAATTACAAAATTACCTGTAAAATAAATCCTAACCTGTTACAAATACACCTAACACTACACTATCAATAAATTGATTAAATAAACTACAATTATCTAAACTAAAATACAATTAAATAAACTAAACTATATTACAAAAAAACCCCACTAAATTACAAAAAATAAAAAAATATTACAAGAATTTTAAGCTAATGACACCTAATCTAAGCCCCCTAATAAAATAAAAAAGCCCCCCAAAATAATAAAATTTCCCTACCCTAAACTAAATTACAAATAGCCCTTAAAAGGGCCTTTTGCAGGGCATTGCCCAAAAGTAATCAGCTCTATTACCAGCCCTTAAAAGGGCCTTTTGCGGGGCATTGCCCCAAAGTAATCAGCTCTTTTACCTGTAAAAAAAAAGAACAATCCCCCTCCATTACAACCCACCACCCACACACCCCTACTCTAAAACCCACCCAATCCCCCCTTAAAAAAACCTAAGTCTAACCCCCAAGTGGTCCTTACCTGTCCTGAAGACCGGCAGAGAAGGTCCTGTTCCATGCGGTGAAGTCTTCTTCCAAGCGGCAACCTCTTCTTCTTCCAGGAACCAGCCAGCGCGGAGCGGAGGAGTTGAAGACTGATGACTGCGGAGCTGAAGACCATCGACTCTGGAACTGAAGACTGGCAATGCTGGAACTGAAGACCGCGGAGTCATGGAGCGTGGAGGATCCTCTTCATACGATCTCTGCCATACACTGAATAGGAATTCAAGGTACGCAATTAAAAATGGCATCCCTTGAATTCCTATAGGCTGATTTGAGCCTTCAAATTCAAATCAGCCAATCGGATGAGAGCTACTGTAATTCTATTGGCTGATTTGAATAGCCAATAGAATAAGAGCTACTGACATTCTATTGGCTATTCAAATCAACGTGGGTAAAGACCCACGTAGCTAGCACTGCTTTTTTTCCGAGCGCACCCTTCAAACAACGCTGGTATTTAGAGTTGTCTGAGTGGCTGCGTTAGGCTCAGAAAAGGGAGCGTTGACCATAATTTAGCTCCACTTCAACCCTCAATACCAGTGTTGCTTATGGTAGCGGTAAGCTGGAAAAACATGCTCGTGCACAATATCCCCATAGGAAACAATGGGGCAGTTTGTGCTGGAGAAAAACCTTACACCTGCAAAAAAGCAGAGTTCAGCTCCTAACGCAGCCCCATTGTTTCCTATGGGGAAACACTCTATAAGTCTGCACCTAACACCCTAACATGAACCACGAGTCTAAACACCCCTAACCTTACACTTATTAACCCCTAATCTGCCGCCCCCACTATCGCTGACACCTACATTATATTATTAACCCCTAATCTGCCGCTCCGGACACCGCCGCAAACTACATTATAGATATGAACCCCTAATCTGCTGCCCCTAACACCGCCGACACCTATATTATATTTATTACCCCCTAATCTGCCCCCCCTAACCTCGCCGCTACCTACCTACACTTATTAACCCCTAATCTGCCGACCGCACCTCGCCGCCACTATAATAAATGTATTAACCCCTAAACCGACGCACTCCCGCCTCGCAAACACTATAATAAATAGTATTAACCCCTAATCTGCCCTCCCTAACATCGCTGCCACCTACCTACAATTATTAACCCCTAATCTCCCGCCCGCAACGTTGCCGCTACTATAATAAAGTTATTATCCACTAAACCTAAGTCTAACCCTAACCCTAACACCCCCCTAAGTTAAATATAATTTTAATTAATCAAAATAATATTCCTAAAATTAAATAAATTATTCCTATTTAAAACTAAATACTTACCTATCAAATAAACCCTAATATAGCTACAATATAACTAATAATTACATTGTAGCTATTTTAGGATTTATATTTATTTTACAGGCAACTTTGTATTTATTTTAACTAGGTACAATAGCTATTAAATATTTAATAACTATTTAATAGCTTCCTAGTTAAAATAATTACAAAATTACCTGTAAAATAAATCCTAACCTAAGTTACAAATACACCTAACACTACACTATCATTAAATTAATTAAATAAATTACCTACAATTAGCTAAACTAAAATACAATAAAATAAACTATTCTATAATACAAAAAAAACAAACACTAAATTACAAAAAAAAAAAATACAAGAAGTTTAAACTAATTATACCTAATCTAAGCCCCCTAATAAAATAAAAAAGCCCCCCAAAATAATAAAATTTCCCTACCCTAAACTAAATTACAAATAGCCCTTAAAAGGGCCTTTTGCGGGGCATTGCCCCAAAGTAATCAGCTCTATTACCAGCCCTTAAAAGGGACTTTTGTGGGGAATTGCCCCAAAGTAATCAGCTCTTTTACCTGTAAAAAAAAAAAAGAACAATCCCCTCCATTACAACCCACCCCCCACACACCCCTACTCTAAAACCCACCCGATCCCCCCTTAAAAAAACCTAAGTTTATCTCCCAAGTGGTCCTTACCTGTCCTGAAGGTCCTGTTCCAGGCGGTGAAGTCTTCTTCCAAGCGGAAAATCCCCCCAAAATAAAAAAATGCCCTACCCTATTCTAAACTACAAAAGTAATCAGCTCTTTTACCAGCCCTTAAAAGGGATTTTTGCGGAGGAAATTGCCCCAAAGTAATAAGCTCTTTTACCTGAAAATAAAAATACAATACCCCCCCAACATTACAACCCACCACCCACATACCCCTACTCTAACCCACCCAAACCTCCCTTAAAAAAACCTATCGCTAACCCCCTGAATATCATCCTACCTTGAGTCGTATTCACCCAGCCGAGCAGAATTCTTCATCCAAGGTGCGCAGAGGAGGTCCAGTAGAAGTCTTCATCCAAGCGGGGCAAGAAGAGGTCCTCCATCCGGTAGAAGTCTTCATCCAAGCGGGGCAAGAAGAGGTCCTCCATATGGTAGAAGTCTTCATCCAGGCGGCGTCTTCAATCTTCATCCATCCGGAGCAGAGCCATCTTCAAAGGAGCCGACGCGGAGCCATCCTCTTCAACCAGCGACTTCCCGACGAATGAAGGTTCCTTTAAGGGACGTCATCCAAGATGGCGTCCCTTCAATTCCGATTGGCTGATAGGATTCTATCAGACAATCGGAATTAAGGTAGAAAAAATCTGATTGGCTGATGCAACCAGCCAATCAGATTGAAGTTCAATCTGATTGGCTGATCCAAACAGCCAATCGTATTAAGCTTGCATTCTATTGGCTGTTCCGATCAGCCAATAGAATGCGAGCTCAATACGATTGGCTGTTTGGATCAGCCAATCGGATTGAACTTCAATCAGATTTTTTCTACCTTAATTCAGATTGTCTGATAGAATCCTATCAGCCAATCGGAATTGAAGGGACGCCATCTTGGATGACGTCCCTTAAAGGAACCTTCATTCTTCCCATAGAAAAGATAGGATATGCAATTGACGTAAGGGGATCTGCGGTAGCCTGGAGTGGCGGTAAGGAAGTGAACGTTAGACCCTTTCCTGCCTGACTCTAAATACCAGCGGGCGGTAAAAAGCAGCATTAGGACCTCTTAACGCTGCTTTTGACGGCTAACGCCAAACTCTAAATCTAGCCTTTTATTAGGTATTGCGGTGGGGGATTGTGATTGACAGGTAGCTAGACATTGCGCATGCGTTAGGTGTTAGGTTTTATTTTGCAGGCAGTTTAGGGAGTTACGGTGCTCCAATACTCAGGGTAAGGCTTGCTACGCCTGCATTTTGTGGCGAGGTGAAAATGGAGTAAGATTTCTCCATTTTCGCCACGTAAGTCCTTACGCTGTATATTGGATACCAAATTGTGCGTGTTTTCTATATCAGTCTATGGTGCAAAAAAATACGGGCGAAGGCAGAAATATACGAGCGTAACTTCTATGTTACGCCATATATGTGATACCAAACCCGTGGAAAATCTGGCGTCGCCGGCTTCTGCGGGCGGCGCTGCATATCGGATGGGGCCCTATATCTTTGAGCCCTTATACATTTTTGTGCAATTTTTTTTTAAATAATTTTTTATTAGATAGTGTTTTTATGAGTGTAACTGTATTTTGTAATTTATTTTGATGTGTTTTGTGACACTTTTTTGCTTCTCAAAAAAAGTTAACCAGAGCTCTGAGGATTCGGTAATCATTGTAGCATAAATAATGATTGCGCTCACGAATTTGCATTTACTTTAAACTTTTAATATGAGCGTTAAACCCTACTTGCGCAAAAAGCTGCAATAAACCCCTTTTCGCTTGCGCTTAACTGTTAACGTGCCACTCGTAATCTGGCCCATAATGTGATTAAAGGAACACTGTACTGAAATATTTCTACCCATCAATGTGTTACGAATACTCCATTTTACCTAAGGGAGTGTATTAAATTATTTACAAATAGCTCATTTACCTTTGTTTTTCTCATTTAAAATAGGTGATTTTGCATGTTGTATTCCATCCTATACTGAAAATGTTGTATTTAAAGGGACAGTCAACTCAAATGTTTTTATTGCTTTAAAATATAGACATTCCCTTTATCACTCATTCCCTAGTTTTGCACAGAAAACATGGTTATGTTAATACTAGGGTTGCACCGATACCGATACTAGTATCGGTATCGGTACCGATACCAAGTATTTGCATGAGTACTTGTACTCATGCAAATGCACCGATACTTAAACCGATACCTCCAACTCCTACCCATATGCTACCTTGTGGCGTTTTTTCAAACTGCATGTTCCCATTTCATTTTAAACTGGAGTGGAGACTAAACTAAAAATTGTTTACTACTATTCTGCCAATTCAAATTGCTGTTATTTGCATTATTGTAGGAGAGATCAATGTAACTTGTTCAGACAAACCCCTGAAGCACTGGGCAGTTAATAAACAGATTTCCAGCAGTAGTGTGGAAAGTGAAAGACTGTTCAACTTAGAGTCGAACCTCCATACAAATGTCAGATTGATGTTATATAACAGCCCTACAACCCAATTGCATCACCCCTTTAAATTTAATATTTTATTGTAATATTTTTTATTTATAAACATGTTCAGTGAACTTTGTGACAAATAAAACTGTTTTATTATTTCATAATGTCTTTTGAATTACAGTCCTTTATAATTATAAAGATGGAATCTTAAATAATCCGTATTGTGCTTGGTAAACTGTCACATGAGTATTTGAAAACAAGTATCGGTACTTTTACTCGGTCATAAAAAAATGGTATTGGTGCAGCGCTAGTTAATACACTTTTTACCTCTGTGATTACCTTGTTTCTAAACATCTTCTGACTGCCCCCTGATCACATGACTTTATTTATTGACTTGCATTTAAGCCAATTAGTGCTGTGTTGTTAGAATCCATGGGCTCAGCACAATGTTATCTATGATGTGAAAAGCAAATACAAAAGCATGTGATCATGGGGCTGTCTTTAGGGACATAGAAACAGACAAAAATTTAGAGGTTTAAAGGTTTAAAGGTTATAAAGTATTTAAATTAAATTATTAAAATAAATGTAATAAAATTATTGTGCAAAGCTGGGAAATGGGTAGTAAAGGCATTATCTATCTTTTTTAAACAATAACAATTTTGTATTGACTGTCCCTTTAAGTACTGGTTACAAATAACCTATGTAAACTAGAAGGTTCAGATGAAATAATGCTTCTAGTGGGGGATGTGACAGAGGGGTACTAAAATGCTAATTTTCTATTGTTCTTCTTAAGTGTTGGCTTTTGAATAAACAGAGATAAATAAGATAAGGAAGGCTTTGTTTAAATAATTAGACAAATAAGATAAGCTTGTTTTCCCTACAAGCGCAAGCCATTGTGGGCCAGATTACATGTGTTGCGTTATTGTCAGCAAAGGTTGTGATAACCAATATTGCGCCCTCACTAACTTGCGTGCGTATTACAGGTTGACCGCAAAATAAATTTGCTTGTGTTGGATTACTGCGAGTGGAGATATAGCGTAAAGAGTAAGAGTTAAAAAGTAATCTGCACCAAACACAACATAAATACATTAAAATAAACTCATATATATATACTATTCAATAAAAATGATTTATATAAATATTCATAGAAATTGTTTTATAATCGTTAAAATGTATATGATATATGACACAAGGTGTTTGAATAGAAATGGCTATAATGTATACTGTGTGTGTGTGACTAAATATGTGTATAGGGGTATATATATTTATATATGTATATATATTATTTTAATACATTTTGGAAGCTATTATAATGCACCACTAATGGGCTTCTTTATTGGATTACAATGACGGAGCCCTATTTGATGATAATAAAATTGCACTGTAAGCAAAGAGAAATATCAGTTGTGAATTAGACATAAATGCTAGGATGTGATAATTATAACACATCAGCACACTGAACACAACTCAGGATGAGACCCTCAGGAATTAAAATTGTCACTGAACCAGGTAATGTTTAGCTAAGGATTGACAATAAAAAAAAATAACTCACTGTGAGTATTAGTCAGAGTTCAGTAGGAGAATACACAGTTCATAACTGTAAAGGTAAATATGCAGCTGCATCCAAAAGTATAGACAAGAATAGACAAGCAGGCAAGGTCAGCAACAATAAGCAATTTCTTGGTCAGCAACTTAAAGGGACATTAAACACTTTGAAAAGTTAATATATATATATAAATTGTCTATATAATAAAAACACTGCAATATACTTTCATTATTTATTTTGCCCCCTTTTCTTGTAATTCCATTCGGAAATTGGGATCTTTCAGTTCCTGTTAGAAATAAAAGTGCAGAACACTTTTAACACTGTTATATTACACACGGCAACTGACTGCACACTCCAGTGACCTATTTATAACTGTCCCTAATTGGCCATAGCAGAGAAGGTAACCTAAGTTACAACATGGCAGCTCCCTTTGTTTTATAGACATCAAAACTTTACACTTATTTTGTCAAAATTAAATAACTAATGCAAATTTAAAAAATATATCTACATGTTAATCTCAGACTAATTTCTTTATTTAGCATTTATTTAGTGTTTAATGTCCCTTTAAGCAGATATTTAGAGAGAGTGGTCAGACAGGCAAGGCTTGGCAGCAATAAACAATATCCAGGTAAAAAGAATCATCCAGAAGGGTAATCAGTCAAGCTGTGGTCAGCAACTTTAAACAGATAATCCAGAGATTGACCAGGCAGGCAAAGGTTGGCAATTTAAAGGCTAAAGTACACAAAAGGAGAAATCAGAAGAATGTTCAAACACGCAGAGGTCAGAAAGAAGCAAAAGATACACAGAAAGCGCACCCACAAAATCCAGAAAGGAGTAAACAAATGGGCAGAGAGTATAAAAAGGCTATCGGATGTCATCAGGAGTGGCCAAGAGCAGCGAATAAGCTAGCATCACATTGGTAAACAATTTAACACTTTAAAAACCTGACAGACGCTTCCGAGCTCAGCAAAAACCACAGCATGACACACACCAAATAACAATTGATACTTAACATATCATCACAATCAATTAAATGTATAAACAGCAAGAAAATAATAACATGTCTACAATATATCATTAGTTGTGGCATGCAGGCATGCAGGGGGAGAGGGGACTGCCAGGGGAGGAGATAGTGCAGCAGAATGAATATTAGTAAGAATGTCAATTAGATAAAAACAATTGTAGCGCATCATGTCCGCCGCATATACGCTGTCTGCATTTATCATTGCACAAGCATTTCTTACTTATACTTGTGCAATGCCGCCCCTTGCAGATTCGAGGCCAATCGACTGCTAGCAGGGGGTGTCAATCATCCCGAACGTATCCGATCGGGCTGATTGCTGCCCCTGGCCTCAGAGGTGGCGGACAAGTTAAGGAGCAGAGGTCTTAAGACTGCTGCTCCTTAACTCCTGTTTCTGGCTAGCATTAAGGCTTGTGCGGAAACAGATGCATTGGGGCAGATTGATGGCTTGATAAATCAGCCCCATAGTGTCTACTAGTACATCATTGAAGTACTTTTTTTTTCTTTAGCTTTTTGTGGTCGCTGGATGTTTTACAATGGGCCTCTTAGTCCTTTGGTATTCTTAACTTACTAGAATCCTTATTTATGTTATAGGTCCATGTTGATATATTTTTGTATTTTATCCCAGGTACTCAGACAGTGATATTTGTTTATTTCTTTTAATTGATTTCCTTTTTGTATCAATATGATACTTTTTAGTAGCTTTATTAAAAGTTTTGGCCATTATGTGACCTGTGATATTGTGAATATTTAAGTGTGTGCCAAGTGGTCATATCTTTTCTTTTTTGTGTTCCACTATTTATTTATATATACTCTTTCACCCCCCACCCCCCACACACAAACACTGCTAGGTATTTTAGAGAGTGTATGGGCCATTGATAGGATTATAATTATAGGTCTCTGGTCCTGCATCTTTTTCTGCTTATTTGAATCTATCTGAATCATGAAAGAAACATTTTGGGTTTCATGTTTCTTTAAGGCTTAATTGAAACAATGTCTGGGAGCACTGGTCCATATGTTCTGCAACTGTTTGCAATCATTAGTAAACAATCTCAGTTTAGTGGTGTATTTTGGCCTAGGTCAACTAAGGCTGTGAATAGGGCATCTGGATTTTGTGACCAAGCAAACTTTGAGGGGTAGTCTTATTTCATGATACTTTCCAATTACATTGTTTTACAACTGTTTTTATTACAAACCAATGACCCCCTTCATTCATTTCTGAACACCAGTTGTGAGAAATATATGAGGCAAGCATGAGATAAATGTTTTTCAGGTATAGGGGGGTAACAGATTTCCTAGCGCGCAGGCCACAACAATAGCTAAATATACCACTGTCTCAATTTCTAAAGAAAATCTAAATGGAAGATTTAAGCTAAAAGGCAATTGAGCATTTTGTTTTTCTTTACTCAGGCAGTTTTGCTATTTTTAGCTATGACGCATGAAAATGAAATGAATTAAATTATCTTTTTTTTTCTTCCTAAAATGTTACTAAATTAAATAAATAGGCAATATGCAAAGTATCAATATATGTGCCTAGCAGCTTTTGTGCAATATGGTGGTAATCTAAAGCTAATATTGACCCAGGAAATGTAACATCAGAAAGATTACATTTTTTAACCTTTTTAGTATCTACCTTTTGTTCAAGGCTCATACTCACCTAGATTACAAGTTTTGCGTTCGTGTTTTAATGCTGAAAAAATAGTAATTTCAGCGTTAAAACAGCACAGCAGCGATTACAAGTCTTGTCGGTATAGCTGTACCGCAAGCTTTTTAACCTGTAGCGTAACGTCAGTCCGGCACATGTAAAAATTACGTTTTTTCATGGGACTTCCACAGCGCTGCCATTACAAGTTTTGCGGTGAGGCTAAAAAGCTTGCGATCCAGCCTATACCGACAAGATCCGTTTCGAAATCTAAAAGCAGTAGTTATGAGTTTTACGCTACAAAACTGTTACATAAAACTCATAACTAAACTGTTACAAAGTGCACTAACACCCATAAACTACCTATTAACCCCTAAACCGAGGCCCTCCCACATCGCAAATACTATATTAAACTTATTAACCCCTAATCTGCCGCTCCTGATATCGCCACCACTAATACAAATGATTAACCCCTATTCTGCCGCTCCCCGACATCGCCGCCACTATACTAAAGTTATTAACCCCTAAACCCCCACCCTCCCACATCGCAAACACTATTTAAATATTATTGACCCCTAATCTGCCGTACGCCAACATCGCCCCCACTATACTAAAGTTATTAAGCCCTACACCGCCGCCACTTTAATAAACCTATTAACCCCTAAACCGCAAGCCCCCACAATGAAATATACTAAATTAAACTATTAACCCCTAAACCAAAAGCCCTCCACATCGCAAAAAAACTAATTTAAACTAGTAACCCCTAAACCTAACGCCCCCCTAACTTTATATTAAATTACAATTTCCCTATCTTAAATTATATTAAATTAAAACTTACCTGTCAAATTAAAAAAAAATAAGTTTAAACTAACAATTAAACTAATATAACTAATAAACTAAAATTAAACTAACTACCAATTAAATAAACTATATTACACATTAAAATTCCTAACACTACTATAAACATTACAAACATTCACCGAGATTACGAGTTTTGCGGTAACAGGGGTGCGTTGCTAACAAGCATTTTTTTTTCAATGCTCCCTTAAGACAACGCTGGTATTACAGGTTTTTTAAACCCGGCTTAAGCCGCAAAAAGGTTAGCGTAGAGCAATATTTAGCTCCACATCTCATCTCAATACCAGCGATGCTTACGGTAGTGGTGAGCTGGCAAAACGTGCTTGTGCACGATTTCCCCATAGGAATCAATGGGGCAGATCGGGCTGAAAAAAAACTATCACCTGCAAAAAAGCAGCGTTCAGCTTCTAACGCAGCCCCATTGATTCCTATGCGGAAACAAAAGTTATGTCTACACCTAACACCCTAACATGAACCCCGAGTCTAAACACCCCTAATATTACACTTATTAACCCCTAATCTGCCGCCCCCAACATCGCTGACACCTGCATTATATTATTAACCCCTAATCTGCTGCTCCGGACACCGCCGCCACCTACATTATACTTATTAACCCCTAATCTGCTGCCCCCAACATCGCCGACACCTACATTATATTTATTAACCTCTTATCTGCCCCCCAACGTCGCCGCAACCTACCTACAATTATTAACCCCTAATCTGCTGCCCCCATCGTCGCCGCTACTATATTACATTTATTAACCCCTAAACCTAAGTCTAACCCTAACACCCCCCTAACTTAAATATAATTTAAATAAAACAAAATTAAATTACTACAATTAAATAAATTATTCCTATTTAAAAGTAAATACTTACCTGTAAAATAAACCATAAGATAGCTACAATATAACTAATAGTTACATTGTAGCTAGCTTAGGGTTTATATTTATTTTACAGGCAACTTTGTATTTATTTTAACTAGGTAGAATAGTTATTAAATAGCTATTAACTATTTAACAACTACCTAGTTAAATAAGTACAAATTTACCTGTAAAATAAACCCTAACCTAAGTTACAATTACACCTAACACTACACTATAATTAAATTAATTTACTAAATTACCTACAATTAAATTAAATAAACAAAAGTACAAAAAAAAAACAACATAATTTATGTAAGAACTTACCTGATAAATTAATTTCTTTCATATTGGCAAGAGTCCATGAGCTAGTGACATATGAGATATACAATCCTACCAGGAGGGGCAAAGTTTCCCAAACCTCAAAATGCCTATAAATACACCCCTCACCACACCCACAATTCAGTTTAACGAATAGCCAAGCAGTGGGGTGATAAAGAAAGGAGTAGACAGCATCAACAAAGGAAATTTGGAAATAATTGTGCTTTATACAAAAAATCATAACCACCATAAAAAGGGTGGGCCTCATGGACTCTTGCCAATATGAAAGAAATGAATTTATCAGGTAAGTTCTTACATAAATTATGTTTTCTTTCATGTAATTGGCAAGAGTCCATGAGCTAGTGACATATGAGATATCAATACCCAAGATGTGGATCTCCACTCAAGAGTCACTAGAGAGGGAGGGAATAAAAATAAAAACAGCCATATTCCGCTGAAAAAATTAATCCACAACCCAAAAAAAATAAGTTTATTTTCATTTTAAAAGAAAAAAACTTAAATCAAAAGCAGAAGAATCAAACTGAAACAGCTGCCTCAAGAACTTTTCTACCAAAAACTGCTTCCGAAGAAGCAAATACATCAAAATGGTAGAATTTAGTAAATGTATGCAAAAAGGACCAAGTTGCCACTTTGCAAATCTGATCAACTGAAGCTTCATTCTTAAAAGCCCACGAAGTGGAGACTGATCTAGTATAATAAGCCGTAATTCTCTGAGGCAGGCCCTGACCCGACTTCAAATAAGCTTGATGAATCAAAAGTTTCAACCAAGAAGCCAAGGAAATAGCAGAAGCCTTCTGACCAGAAAATAAACAAATAGACTGGAAGTCTTCCTGAAATCTTTAGTAGCTTCTACATAATATTTCAAAGCTCCTACCACATCCAAAGAATGTAAGGATCTTTCCAAAGAATTCTTAGGATTAGGACACAAGGAAGGGACAACAATTTCTCTACTAATGTTGTTAGAATTCATAACCTTAGGTAAAAATTGAAAAGAAGTCTGCAAACCTGCCTTATCCTGATGAAAACTCAGAAAAGGAGACTCACAAGAAAGAGCAGATAACTCAGAAACGCTTCTAGCAGAAGAGATGGCCAAAAGAAACAAAACTTTCCAAGAAAATAGTTTAATGTCCAAAGAATGCATAGGTTCAAATGGAGGAGCCGGTAAAGCCTTCAGAACCAAATTAAGACTCCAAGGAGGAGAAATTGATTTAATAACAGGCTTAATACGAACTAAAGCCTGTACAAAACAGTGTATATCAGGAAGTATAGCAATCTTTCTGTGAAATAAAACAGAAAGAGCGGAGATTTGTCCTTTCAAGGAACTTGCAGACAAACCCTTATCCAAACCATCCTGAAGAAACTGTAAAATTCTAGGAATTCTAAAAGAATGCCAGAAGAATTTATGAGAAGAACACCATGAAATGTAAGTCTTCCAAACTCTATAATAAATCTTTCTAGAGACAGATTTACGAGCTTGTAACATAGTATTAATCACTGAGTCAGAGAAACCTCTATGACTTAGTACTAAGCATTCAATTTCCATACCTTCAAATTAAATGATTTGAGATCCTGATGGAAAAACGGACCTTGAGATAGTAGGTCTGACCGTAACGGAAGTGGCCAAGGTGGGCAACTGGACATCCGAACCAGAGCCGCATACCAAAACCTGTGTGGCCATGCTGGAGCCACCAGCAACACAAATGACTGTTCCATGATGAGTTTGGAGATCACTCTTGGAAGGAGAACTAGAGGCAGGAAAATGTAAGCAGGATGATAACACCAAGGAAGTGTCAGCGCATCCACTGCTTCCGCCTGAACATCCCTGGACCTGGACAGGTATCTGTGAAGTTTCTTGTTTAGATGAGAGGCCATGAGATCTATCTCTGGAAGACCCCACATCTGAACAATCTGAGAAAACACATCTGGATGGAGAGACCACTCCCCTGGATGTAAAGTCTGGCGGCTGAGATAATCTGCCTCCCAATTGTCTACACCTGGGATATGCACCGCAGAGATTAGACAGGAGCTGGATTCCACCCAAACAAGTATCCAAGATACTTCTTTCATAGCTTGAGGACTGTGAGTCCCACCCTGATGATTGACATAAGCCACTGTTGTGATATTGTCTGTCTTAAAACAAATGAACGGTTCTCTCTTTAGCAGAGGCCAAAACTGAAGAGCTCTGAGAATTGCACAGAGTTCTAAAATATTTATTGGTAATCTCGCCTCTTGAGATTTCCAAACCCCATTGTGCTGTCAGAGATCCCCAAACAGCTCCCCAACCTGAAAGACTTGCATCTGTTGTGATCACAGTCCAGGTTGGCCGAACAAAAGAAGCCCCTTAAACTAAACAATGGTGATCTATCCACCATGTCAGAGAGTGTCGTACATTGGGATTCAAGGATATTAATTGTGATATCTTTGTATAATCCCTGCACCATTGATTAAGCATACAAAGCTGTAGAGGTCTCATGTGAAAACGAGCAAAGGGGATCGCGTCCGATGCTGCAGTCATGAGACCTAAAACTTCCATGCACATAGCCACTGAAGGGAATAACTGAGACTGAAGGTGCTGGAAGGCTGCAACCAATTTTAAACGTCTCTTGTCTGTTAGAGACAGAGTCATGGACACTGAATCTATCTGGAAGCCTAAAAAGGTGACCCTTGTCTGAGGAATCAAGAAACTTTTTGGTAAATTGATCCTCCAACCATGTTTCCGAAGAAACAACACTAGTTGATTCGTTTGAGATTCTGCAGTACATAAAGACTGAGCTAGTACCAAGATATCATCCAAATAAGGAAACACCGCAATACCCTGTTCTCTGATTACAGATAGTAGGGCACCCAGAACCTTTGAAAAGATTCTTGGAGCTGTTGCTAGGCCAAATGGAAGAGCAACAAATTGGTAATGCTTGTCTAGAAAAGAGAATCTCAGAAACTGAAAGTGTTCTGGATGAATCGGAATATGAAGGTATGCATCCTGCAAGTCTATTGTGGACATATAATGTCCTTGCTGAACATAAGGCAGAATAGTCCTTATAGTCACCATCTTGAAAGTTGGTACTCTTACATAACGATTCAAAATTTTCAGATCCAGAACTGGTCTGAATAAATTTTCTTTCTTTGGTACAATGAATATGTTTGAATAAAACCCCAAACCTTGTTCCTGAAGAGGAACTGGCATGATTACCCCTGAAGACTCCAGATCTGAAACACACTTCAGGAAAGCTTGAGCCTTTATTGGATTTAAAGGGATACGTGAGAGAAAAAATCTTCTCACAGGAGGTCTTACTCTGAATCCTATTCGATACCCTTGGGAGACAATGCTCTGAATCCAATGATTTTGGACAGATTTTATCCAAATATCCTTGAAAAACTTTAATCTCCCCCCTACCAGCTGAGCTGGAATGAGGGCCGCACCTTCATGTGGACTTAGGGGATTACTTTGGTTTCCTAAATGGCTTGGATTTATTCCAATTTGAGGAAGGCTTCCAATTGGAAGCAGATTCCTTGGGGGGAGGATTGAGTTTTTGTTCCTTATTCTGACGAAAGGAACGAAAACGGTTAGAAGCCTTAGATTTACCTTTAGGTTTTTTATCCTGAGGCAGAAAAACTCCCTTTCCCCCAGTGATAGTTGAAATAATAGAATCCAACTGAGAACCAAATAAATTATTACCTTGGAAAGAAAGAGATAGTAATCTAGATTTAGATGTCATATCAGCATTCCAAGATTTAAGCCACAAAGCTCTTCTAGCTAATACAGCTAAAGACATGGATCTAACATCAATTTTGATAATATCAAAAATGGCATCACAAATAAAATGATTAGCATGCTGCAGTAAGCGAATAATGTTAGATATGTCAGAATCCAATTCTTGTTGCGCTAAATTTTCCAACCAGAAAGTTGATGCAGCCGCAACATCAGCCAAAGAAATTGCAGGTCTCAGAAGATGACCTGAATAGAAATAGGCCTTCCTTAGATAAGATTCAAGCTTCCTATCTAAAGGATCCTTAAAGGAAGTACTATCTTCCATAGGAATAGTGGTACGTTTAGCAAGAGTAGAAATAGCCCCATCAACTTTGGGGATTTTTTTCCCAAAACTCTATAGATTTTGCTGGTAAAGGATACAATTTTTTAAACCTTGAAGAAGGAATAAAAGAAGTACCTGGCTTATTCCATTCCCTAGAAATCATTTGAGAAATAGCCTCAGGAATAGGAAAAACCCCTGGAGAAACCACAGGAGGTTTAAAAACAGCATTTAAAAGTTTATTAGACTGAACGTCAATGGGACTGGTTACCTCAATATCCAAAGTAATTAACACTTCTTTTAATAAAGAACGCATATACTCTATTTTAAATAAATAAGCAGATTTGTCAGTGTCAATGTCTGAGGAAGGATCTTCTGTATCAGATAGATCCTCATCAGAAGAGGATAAATTATTATGTTGTTGGTCATTTGAAATTTCATCAGCTAAATGAGGAGTTTTAAAAGACCTTTTACGTTTATTAGAAGGTGGAAATGCAGACAAAGCCTTCAGGATAGAATCAGAAACAAATTCTTTAAAATTTACAGGTATATCATGCACATTAGAAGTTGAAGGAACTGCAACTGGCAATGTACTATTACTGATGGATACACTATCTGCATGTAAAAGTTTATCATGACAACTATTACAAATGACATTCGGTGAAATAATTTCTACAATTTTACAACAAATGCACTTTGGTAGAACCGATGTTCCAGCAGAAACTTCTGAGACAGGATCAGATTGAGACATCTTGCACAATGTAAGAGAAAAAACAACATATAAAGCAAAATTATCTATTTCCTTATATGACAGTTTCAGGAATGGGAAAAAATGCAAATAGCATAGCCCTCTGATAGAGAAAAAAGCAAGAGGCAAACATTCATGGGGTATTGAAATAATTAAAAAGTTTGGCGCCAAGTATGACGCACAACGTAACTAAAACTTTTTTGGCGCCAAAATAACCAGAAATTACACACTTGCGTCACTAATGACGCAACCGTGTGAAAGGTATCGGCGTCAAGTATGACGCCGGAAATGACGAAGTTGCGTCATAGACGTATTTTTTCACACCAAAAATATTTTCGCGCCAAGAATGATGCAAAAAAGTTTAGCATTTGACGCACCCGCAGGCCTAATACCCGCAATTTGCAAGAAGCAGTCAATTGAAAAAAAGACAAAACCCCAGGTAAGAAATAAATTTCTTTAAAAAATGTTTATATTCCCCAAATATGAAACTGACAGTCTGCAGAAGGAAATTCATGAACCTGACTCATGGTAAATGTAAGTATAATACATATATTTAGAACTTTATATAAATGCATAAAGTGCCCAACCATAGCTGAGGTGTCTTAAGTAATAAAATACATACTTACCAAAAGACACCCATCCACATATAGCAGATAGCCAAACCAGTACTAAAACAGTTATTAGTAGAGGTAATGGTAAATTGAGAGTATATCGTCGATCTGAAAAGGGAGGTAGGAGATGAATCTCTAGGACCGATAACAGAGAACCTATGAAATAGACCCCCGTTAGGGAAATCATCGAATTAAATAAGCGATACTCCCTTCACGTCCCTCTGACATTCGCTGTACTCTGAGAGGAATCGGGCTTCAACAATGCTGAGAAGCGCATATCAACATAGAAATCTTAAGCACAAACTTACTTCACCACCTCCATAGGAGGCAAAGTTTATAAAACTGAATTGTGGGTGTGGTGAGGGGTGTATTTATAGGCATTTTGAGGTTTGGGAAACTTTGCCCCTCCTGGTAGGATTGTATATCCCATATGTCACTAGCTCATGGACTCTTGTCAATTACATGAAAGAAACACTAAATTACAGAAAATAAAAAAATAATTACAATTTTTTTAAACTAATTACACCTACTCTAATCCCCCTAGCAAAATCAAAAAGCCCCCCAAAATAATAAAATTCCCTACCCTATACTAAATTACAAATAGCCCTTAAAAGGGCTTTTTGTGGGGCATTGCCCCAAAGTAATCAGCTCTTTTACCTGTAAAAAAAATACAATACCCACCAACATTAAAACCCACCACCCACACACCCAACCCTACTCTAAAACCCACCCAATCCCCCCTTAATAAAACCTAACACTACCCCCTTGAAGATCACCCTAGCTTGAGCTGTCTTCACCCAGCCGGGCAAGAGTGGTCCTCCAGAGGGGCAGAATTCTTCATCCGATCCAGGCAGAAGAGGACCTCCAGACGGGCAGAAGGCTTCATCCAGGCGGCATCTTCTATCTTCATCCATCCAGAGCGGAGCGGGTCCATCTTGAAGCCAGCCGACACGGAGCATCCTCTTCAAATGACGACTCCCGACGAATGAAGGTTCCTTTAAATGACGTCATCCAAGATGGCGTCCCTTGAATTCCGATTGGCTGATAGGATTCTATCAGCCAATCGGAATTAAGGTAGGAAAAATCCTATTGGCTGATTCAATCAGCCAATAGGATTGAGATTGCATTCTATTGGCTGATTGGAACAGCCAATAGAATGCAAGTTCAATCCTAATCCTGATTGGATCAGCCAATAGGATTGAACTTCAATCCTATTGGCTGATCCAATCAGCCAATAGGATTTTTCCTACCTTAATTCCGATTGGCTGATAGAATCCTATCAGCCAATCGGAATTCAAGGGACGCCATCTTTGATGACATCATTTAAAGGAACCTTCATTCGTCGGGAGTCATCGTTTGAAGAGGATGCTCCGCGTCGGCTGGCTTCAAGATGGACCTGCTCTGCTCCGGATAGATGAAGATAGAAGATGCCGCCTGGATGACGACTTCTAGCCGTCTGGAGGTCCTCTTCTGCCCGGATCGGATGAAGACTTCTTCCCCTCTGGAGGACCACTTGTGCCCGGCTGGGTAAAGACAGCTCAAGGTAGGGTGATCTTCAAGGGGGTAGGTTTTATTAAGGAGGGATTGGGTGGGTTTTAGAGTAGGGTTGGGTGTGTGGGTGGTGGGTTTTAATGTTGGGGGGGTATTGTATTTTTTTTTACAGGTAAAAGAGCTGATTACTTTGGGGCAATGCCCCGCAAAAAAAGCCCTTTTAAGGGCTATTTGTAATTTAGTATAGGGTAGGGAATTTTATTATTTGGGGGGGGGGGGCTTTTTTAATTTGTTAGGGGGAGTAGGTTTAATTAGTTTAAAAAATTGTAATTATTTTTTATTTTCTGTAATTTAGTGGGGGGTTTTTTTTTGTACTTTAGTTTATTTAATTTAATTGTATTTAATTGTAGGTAATTTAGTAAATTAATTTAATTATAGTGTAGTGTTAGGTGTAATTGTAACTTAGGTTAGGATTTATTTTACAGGTAAATTTGTACTTATTTTAACTAGGTATTTATTAAATAGTTAATAACTATTTAATAACTATTGTACCTAGTTAACATAAATAGTGTTAGTGTTAGTGTACTTTTTAGCACTTTAGTTAAGAGTTTTATGTTACGGAGTTAGCCCATAAAACTCTTAACTACTGACTTTTAAATGCGGTAGGAGTCTTGACAGGAAAGGGTCTACCACTCACTTCTTCCAAGACTCGTAATACCGGCGTTAGGCAAGTCCCATTAAAAAGATAGGATACGCAATTGACGTAAGGGGATTTGCGGTAAGCTCGAGTCGCGGAAGAAAAGTGAGCAGTACACCCTCTCCTGCCAGACTCTTAATACCAGCAGGCTTTAAAAAGCAGCGTTGGGAACTCTCAACGCTGCTTTTTAAGGCTAACGCAAGACTCGTAATCTAGCAGTTTCTAATTACAAAAAATAAAAAATACTAAATTACAAAAAATAACAAACATTAAACTACGAAAAATAAACAAAATTATCAAAAATAAAAAAGAATTACACCTAATCTAATAGCCCTATAAAAATAAAAAAGCCCACCCAAAATAAAAAAAAAAACCCTAGCCTACAATAAACTACCAATAGCTCTTAAAAGGGCCTTTTGTAGGGCATTGCTCTAAGTTAACATAGTAACATAGTAGATAAGGTTGAAAAAAGACTGAAGTCCATCGAGTTCAACCTATACAAATCTAAAATACTTACAAAAAGCTCCAGTTAAGCTTAAATAACCCCATTAAAATGTGACCCATTTAATACTAGCAATCATATCCATGAATTTTGTTTATATACAGAAATTTATCCAGACTATTTTTAAATGTATCTATGGTATTGGCATTCACTACCTCCTTTGGTAATGAGTTCCACAATTTTATTGCTCTTACAGTGAAAAAACGTTTCCGTTGCAGGAGATTAAATCTCCTTTCCTCCAACCTTAAATTATGACCTCTTGTCAGAACCAATTTTCTTGGAATAAAAAGAGCTTCTGCCATCTCTGTATATGGGCCTTGAATATATTTATATAAAGTAATCATGTCACCTCTCAAGCGCCTTTTTTCTAAAGAGAACAGACCCAGTTTGGCTAGCCTCTCCTCATAGGTTAATTTCTCCAATCCCCTTATTAGCTTTGTGGCCCTTCTCTGAACTTTTTCTAGTTCTGCAATATCTTTTTTAGCAATCGGTCCCCAGAACTGCACTCCAAACTCAAGGTGAGGTCTTACCAGGGCTTTATATAATGACAGAATTTATGCTTTCCTCCCTTGAATCAATGCCTCTTTTAATACATGCTAGTATCTTATTAGCCTTTGAAGCCGCTGCCCTGCATTGTGCACTCATCTTTAGCTTGTTATCTATTACTACTCCCAAATCCCTTTCCTCCTGTGTTTGGCTAAGTCTTGTCCCATTTAAAAAATACATAGCCTGCTTATTTTTACTTCCAAAATGTAGAACCTTACATTTTTCCATATTAAATCTCATTTTCCATTCAATTGCCCATAGTTCTAATTTTAGCAAATCCCTTTGCAAAGAGAGTTCATCCTGCTCTGACCTAATGACCTTACTTAACTTAGTATCATCTGCAAAAATAGAGATGTCGCTATTTAATCCTTGCTCCAAGTCATTTATAAAAATATTAAAAAGAACAGGGCCCAGTACTGATCCCTGGGGGACGCCACTGATTACCTTTGTCCAATCTGAGTATGATCCATTTACTGCTACTCGTTGCTCCCTATCTTTTATCCAGTTATTTATCCATGAGCTAACATTTTCAGCTATTCCCAGTCCCTTAATTTTGTGCATTAATCTCTCATGTGGCACTGTATCAAATGCCTTTGCAAAATCTAAGTATATCACATCAACTGATTCCCCTTTATCTATATTTTTACTTACTTCCTCGTAGAATCTAATTAGATTAGTTTGACATGATCTATTTCTCCTAAAGCCATGCTGATTAGAACTCATAATCTTGTTTACACGAATATGCTCATCAATATAATCCCTTATAATCCCTTCAAATATCTTCCCCACTATTGATGTCAGACTAACTGGTCTATAGCTTCCTGGATCATCCCTGCTTCCCTTTTTGAAGAGTGGCACCACATCAGCTTTACGCCAATCCTGGGGTACCATGCCTGAGGATAATGAGTCTTGAAAAATTAAGAGTAAAGGTTTGTCTATAATAGTGCTAAGTTCCCTTAACACCCTTGGGTGTATTCCATCTGGGCCTGGAGTTTTATTTACCTTAATATTTTTTAGTTTTTTCCTGATATCCTCTAAACAAAACCCAGTTAGTGGTATGGACTGGCATGTTCTATTCTGTTCCAAAGTATCATTCAATGGTTCCTCTCTTGTGTATACTGAAGAAAAAAACTGGTTTAGTACCTCAGCCTTCTCCCTGTCATTATTTATCATGCTACCCTCCACACATTTTAATGTACCTATATTATCCTTCTTAGATTTTTTGCTATTTATGTACTTAAAGAACCTTTTAGGGTTAGACTTAGAATCCTTGGCAATTAATTTTTCATATTCAATTTTGGCTAATTTGATTGCTTTTTTGCATGCTTTGTTACATTCCTTATAAATATTGTATGCTGAGTCTGTACTATTTTCTTTTAATAATTTAAATGCCCTACGTTTTTTCCTAATTTCTTTTAACACATTTATATTTAGCCATAACGGCTTATTTTTTTTATTTTTATTTTTATAACCATATGGTATGTATTGATATGTATATTTATTTAACAAATTTTTAAATATTATCCATTTATCCTCTGTATTTTTATTAGAAAATACATTGTCCCAATTTATATTATTTAATGATTTCCTTAAATCGTTGAATTTTGCTTTCTTGAAATTAAAAGTCTTAGTTAAGCCTTTAAAACACTGCATATGAAAAGAGATTTCAAATGTGACCATGTTATGATCACTGTTACCCAAATGTTCTTTGATTTCTATGTTTGATATTATATCTGTATTGTTTGATAGCACTAAATCCAATATAGCTTTACTCCTAGTTGGCTCCTCTATTAATTGTGACAAGAAGTTATCCCTGAGAACATTTAAAAATCTATCCCCCTTAGCTGAATTACTAGTTTCATTGCCCCAGTTTATATCAGGGTAGTTAAAATCTCCCATAATTACAGCACTGTTATTAGCAGCCTTACCTATTTGCATTAGTAGTTGAGTTTCCTCTGGGTCACTAATGTTGGGAGGCTTGTAGCATGTTCCTAGTAATATTTTTTTAGGATTTTTCCCCCCACTCTTTATTTCAACCCACAGGGTCTCTACATTGTCACTTGTATCATAAATATCTTCCCTTATTGTAGGTTTAAGGTCAGGTTTAATATACATGCAGATTCCTCCACCCCTTTTATTATTCCTGTCCCTCCTAAATAATGTATACCCCTCTAAGTTAACTGCCCAGTCATGTGAATCATCCCACCAAGTTTCAGTTATACTAATAACATCATAGTCCTCTTCTGCAACTAAGAGCGTCAGCTCCCCCATTTTACCTGTCATGCTTCTTGCATTTGTTGTCATACATTTAATTTTCATGTGCTTTCTGCTGCTACTTGGTGTACTTTCCTCTATACTTTCTAATGTGACATTTCTTAAGTCATCCCTTCCTTGAGATATTAATGGAGAGACATATTCAGACACTGATCTTTTAAACAGCTCTTTTACCTGTAAAAAAAATACAAAGACCCCCCAACAGTAAAACCCACCACCGAACCAACCACCCAAAATAAAAAACCTAACTCTAACAAAAACCTAAGCTACCCATTGCCCTGAAAAGAACATTCGTATGGGCATTGCCCTTAAAAGGGCATTTAGCTCATTTACGGAAAGCCGAAACCATAAACTAAAAAAAAAAAACACCCAAAAAACCTTAAAAATCCTAACACTAACCCCCGAAGATCCACTTACAGTTGCTGAAGTCCCGCTTGAAGGATCTTCATCCCGGCGGCTCCATCTTCATCCAAGCAGCAGATGGCTCCATCTTCATCGAGGCGGCTCCTTCTTCATCCAGGCGGCTTCTTCTATCCTCATCCCGGCAGTATCTTCTATCTTCATCCCGGTGGCACAGAGCGGATCCATCCTGAAGACATCCGGCGCGGAGCATCCTCTTCATACGGTCGCTGACGTACACTGAATCTTCAATGCAATGTACGTGATTCAGAATGACGTCCCTTGCATTCCTATTGGCTGATTTGATTTTGGAAATTCAAATCAGCCAATTGGATGAGAGCTACTGAAATCCTATTGGCTGTTCAAATCAGCCAATAGGATGAGAGCTACTGAAATTATATTGGCTATTCAAATCAGCCCATAGAATTTCAGTAGCTACTGTTAGGGGGTGTTTGTTTTGTTTTGTTTTGTAGCAAAAGAGCTGTTGACTTTAGGGCAATGTCCTACAAAAGGCCCTTTAATTGCCCACAAAAGGCCCTTTTAAGGGCCCTTGGTAGTTTATTATAAATTAGGCTTTTTTATTTTGGGGTAGTTATTTTTTAAAAAATAGGGTATTAGTATAGGAATAATTTTTAATGTTTTGGATCATTTTGTTTGTTATTTTTTGTTATGGTAGTTTTTTTATTTTTTGTAACTTTAGTGTTTTTTTGTAATGGTAGGGTTTTTATTTTTGTAATGTTAGGTTTTAGTGTAAGGCAGCTTAGGTTTTATTTCACAGGTAAGTTTGTATTTATTTTAACTAGGTAGTTAGTAAATAGTTAATAACTATTTACTAGCTAGTCTACCTAGTTAAAATAAATACAAACTTACATGTGAAATAAAAATAAAACCTAAGCTAGCTACAATATAACTATTGTTGTGGGCAGAAGATTAGAGGTGTTTAGATTTAGGGTTTATTTTAGGGTGTTAGGTTTAAACGTATCTTTTTTTCTCCATAGACATCAATGGGGCTGCGTTTCGGAGCTTTTCTTTCCGTGATCGAAGGTGTTAGGCATTTTTCTGACCCACTCTCCCCATTGATGTCTATGGGGAAAGCGTGCACGAGCATGTCAAAACAGCGCTTGAATTGTGTGCGGTATGGAGCTCAACGCAACCATATTGCATGCACAAGCCAGCTGTCTGAAAACTAGTAATGGCTGCGCTATATAGGGTTAAATAACACAACTTTTGTTGTATTTGTTAATTTCCCTATAGCGCGCATAACTTGTAATCTAGCTGACTGTTAGTAAAGGTTCAAGTGAAAAAGCTAATGCCATATTTTGTTAGGAGTTTTGCCAGTGGCACTCAATGGGTTATATTCTGTACATGGGAGGCAAGGGCAGTTTGTGCCAAGAAAGGTTTATGTAGCTTTTGTAGTATACAGTGAGCTGCCCGGTTATAAACTTGGGATAAAGGAGGATTGGGAAATAAATTACAGCTTTGATGCGTTTGTTCTGTAGTACACAGCAGGCTCCCTGGATGCTAGAATTGAATTGTAATTCCATATTTACAACTTTTGTTTCTTTTTTGCACCTGCTCACTAGGCTTTCATTCTGCAAAGTCTGAAATAATCCTGCTCGTATCTGCAGAATAATCTCAGGTGCTGTGTGCTGTCATTTTTGTCCTGTAGGAAACACAATAAGATTTGACTTAACTAATAAATCAAATGTATAAAATATACAGATTAAAAAAGTAGAAATGAATGCTAGATTTTCTGATGTGATCACTGTGTGATTTTAGTATATATTGAATAGTTTTGCTGCAAAATAGAGCAAACTATCAAATTTAATACTGAAAGCAATTCTAATCTTCTAAACGCACAATATTCTTTAGATCATAGGTGTCCCCAAAAAAACACAATTTATGCTTACCTGATAAATTTATTTCTCTTGTGGTGTATCCAGTCCACGGATCATCCATTACTTGTGGGATATTCTCATTCCCAACAGGAAGTTGCAAGAGGACACCCATAGCAGAGCTGTTATATAGCTCCTCCCCTAACTGCCATATCCAGTCATTCGAACGAAAACACGCAGAGAAAGGAGAAACCATAGGGTGCAGTGGTGACTGTAGTTTAAATGAAAAAATTACCTGCCTTAAAATGACAGGGCGGGCCGTGGACTGGATACACCACAAGAGAAATAAATTTATCAGGTAAGCATAAATTGTGTTTTCTCTTGTAAGGTGTATCCAGTCCACGGATCATCCATTACTTGTGGGATACCAATACCAAAGCTAAAGTACACGGATGAAGGGAGGGACAAGGCAGGTACTTAAACGGAAGGTAACACTGCCTGTAAAACCTTTCTCCCAAAAATAGCCTCCGAAGAAGCAAAAGTATCAAATTTGTAGAATTTTGAAAAAGTTTTAAGCGAAGACCAAGTCGCCGCCTTGCAAATCTGTTCAACAGAAGCCTCATTTTTAAAGGCCCAAGTGGAAGCCACAGCTCTAGTAGAATGAGCTGTAATCCTTTCAGGAGGCTGCTGGCCAGCAGTCTCATAGGCTAAGCGAATTATGCTTCTTAGCCAAAAAGAGAGGTTGCCGAAGCCTTTTGACCTCTCCTCTGTCCAGTGTAGACAACAAACAAAGCAGATGTTTGACAAAAATCTTTAGTAGCTTGTAAGTAAAACTTTAAAGCACGAACCACGTCCAGATTGTGTAATAGACGTTCCTTCTTTGAAGAAGGATTAGGACATAAGGATGGAACAACAATCTCTTGATTGATATTCTTGTTAGATACCACCTTAGGTAAAAACCCAGGTTTGGTATGCAGGACTACCTTATCCGTATGGAAGATCAGATAAGGAGAATCACATTGTAAAGCAGATAACTCGGAGACTCTACGAGCCGAGGAAATAGCTACCAAAAACAGAATTTTCCAAGATAAAAGTTTGATATCTATGGAATGAAGAGGTTCAAACGGAACTCCTTGAAGAACCTTAAGAACCAAATTTAAGCTCCATGGGGGAGCAACAGGTTTAAACACAGGCTTGATTCTAACCAAAGCCTGACAAGATGCCTGAACATCTGGCACATCTGCCAGACGCTTGTGCAAAAGAATAGACAGAGCAGAAATCTGTCCTTTTAAGGAACTAGCTGACAATCCTTTTTCCAAACCATCTTGGAGAAAAGATAATATACTGGGAATCCTAACCCTTGGATTCACACCAATAAAGATATGTACGCCATATTTTATGGTAAATTTTCCTGGTGACAGGCTTTCATGCCTGTATTAAGGTATCAAGGACTGACTCGGAGAAGCCACGCTTTGATAAAATCAAGCGTTCAATCTCCAGGCAGTCAGTCTCAGAGAAATTAGATTTGGATGGTTGAAAGGACCCTAAAGTAGAAGGTCCTGTCTCAGAGGCAGAGTCCATGGTGGAAAGGATGATATGTCCACCAGATCTGCATACCAGGTCCTGCGTGGCCACGCAGGCGCTATCAAAATTACCGATGCTCTCTCCTGCTTGACCTTGGCAATGAGTCAAGGGAGCAGAGGAAATGGTGGAAACACATAAGCCAGGTTGAAAGACCAGGGCGCTGCTAGAGCATCTATTAGTGTCGCCTTGGGATCCCTGGACCTGGATCCGTAACAAGGAAGCTTGGCGTTCTAGCGAGGCGCCATGAGATCCAGTTTGCCCCAACGATGAATCAATTGTGCAAACACCTCCGGATGGAGTTCCCACTCTCCCGGATGAAAAGTCTGACAACTTAAAAAATCCGCCTCCCAGTTCTCTACACCTGGGATATGGATAGCTGATAGGTGGCAAGAGTGAGTCTCTGCCCAGCGAATTATATTTGAGACTTCTAACATCGCTAGGGAACTTCTTGTTCCCCCTTGATGGTTGATGTAAGCAACAGTCATGATGTTGTCGGACTGAAATCTGATGTACCTCAGAGTTGCTAACTGAGGCCAAGCCTGAAGAGCATTGAATATCGCTCTTCCAGAATATTTATTGGAAGAAGTGTCTCCTCCTGAGTCCACGATCCCTGATCCTTCAGGGAGTTCCAGACTGCACCCCAACCTAGAAGGCTGGCATCTGTTGTTACAATTGTCCAAACTGGCCTGCGAAAGGTCATACCTTTGGACAGATTGACCCGAGATAGCAACCAGAGAAGAGAATCCCTGGTCTCTTGATCCAGATTTAGTAGAGGGGACAAATCTGTGTAATCCCCATTCCACTGACTGAGCATGCAGAGTTGCAGCGGTCTGAGATGTAGGCGTGCAAACGGCACTATGTCCATTGCCGCTACCATTAAGCCGATTACTTCCATGCACTGAGCCACCGAAGGGCGCGGAATGGAATGAAGAACACGGCAGGAATTTAGAAGCTTTAATAACCTGGACTCCGTCAGGTAAATTTTCATTTCTACAGAATCTATCAGAGTCCCTAGGAAGGAAACTCTTGTGAGTGGGGATAGAGAACTCTTTTCCTCATTCACTTTCCACCCATGCGATCTCAGAAATGCCAGTACTACGTCCATATGAGACTTGGCAATTTGGAAGTTTGACGCCTGTATCAGGATGTCATCTAAATAAGGGGCCACTGCTATGCCCCACGGCCTTAGGACTGCCAGAAGCGACCCTAGAACCTTCGTAAAGATTCTTGGGGCTGTAGCTAATCCAAAGTGAAGAGCTACAAACTGGTAATGCCTGTCTAGAAAGGCAAACCTGAGAAACCGATGATGATCTTTGTTATCGGAATGTGAAGATAAGCATCCTTTAAATCCACTGTAGTCATATATTGACCCTCCTGGATCATAGGTAGGATGGTACGAATAGTTTCCATGATGGAACTCTGAGGAATTTGTTTAAGATCTTTAGATCAAAAATTGGTCTGAAGGTTCCCTCTTTTTTGGGAACCACAAACAGATTTGAGTAAAAGCCCTGTCCCTGTTCCTCCTTTGGAACTGGATGGATCACTCCCATAACTAGGAGGTCTCGTACACAGTGTAAGAATGCCTCTCTCTTTATCTGGTTTGCAGATAATTGTGAAAGGTGAAATCTCCCTTTTGGGGGGAAGCTTTGAAGTCCAGAAGATATCCCTGGGATATAATTTCCAACACCCAGGGATCCTGGACATCTCTTGCCCACGCCTGGGCGAAGAGCGAAAGTCTGCCCCCTACTAGATCCGTTACCGGATAGGGGGCCATTCCTTCATGCTGTCTTAGAGGCAGCAGCAGGCTTTTTTGGCCTGCTTACCTTTGTCCCAGGTCTGGTTTGGTCTCCAGACCGTCTTGGACTGAGCAAAAGTTCCCTCTTGTTTGCATTAGAGGAAGTTGATGCCGCACTTGCCTTGAAGTTTCGAAAGGCACGAAAATTAGACTGTTTGGCCCTTGATTTGGACCTGTCCTGAGGAAGGGCATGACCTTTTCCTCCAGTGATATCAGCAATAATCTCCTTCAAACCAGGCCCGAATAGGGTCTTCCCCTTGAAGGGAATGTTAAGCAGCTTAGATTTTGAAGTCACAGTCTACACAATTTCTCTGGCACTGCAATTGTATCACAGTCATTCAGAGCAGCTAAAACCTCCCTGAGAAACACGCAGAGGTGTTCAAGCTTAAATTTAAATGTAGAAATATCAGAATCAGGTTGCATCATCTTTCCTGAGTCAGAAACATCACCCACAGACTGAAGCTCTCCTTCCTCAGCTTCTGCATATTGTGAGGCAGTATCAGACATGGTTCTTAAAGCATCAGTATACTCTGCATTTCGTCTAATCCCAGAGCTATCTCGCTTACCTCTAAATTCAGGTAGTCTGGTTAATACCGCTGACAGTGTATTATCCATGACTGCCGCCATGTCTTGTAAAGTAATCACTATGGGCGCTCTAGATGTACTTGGCACCATTTGAGCGTGAGTCCCTTGAGCGGGAGTCAAAAGATCTGACACGTGAGGAGAGTTAGTCGGCATAACTTCCCCCTCGTCAGATTCCTCTGGTGATAATTTTTTTTAAAGACAGAATATGATCTTTATTGCTTAAAGTGAAATCAGTACATTTGGTACACATTCTAAGAGGGGGTTCCACCATGGCTTTTAAACATAATGAACAAGGAGTTTCCTCTATGTCAGACATGTTTGTACAGACTAGCAATGAGACTAGCAAGCTTGGAAAACACTTTAAATCAAGTTAACAAGCAAATATAAAAAATGGTACTGTGCCTTTAAGAGAAACAAATTTTGTAAAAATTTGAAAAACAGTGAAAAAGGCAGTAAATCAAACGAAATTTTTACAGTGTATGTAATAAGTTAACAGAGCATTGCACCCACTTGCAAATGGATGATTAACCCTTTAATTCAAAAAACGGATCAAAAAAACGATATAGACGTTTTTTAACAGACACAACAAACTGCCACAGCCTGCTGTGGCCCTACCTTCCCCAATAAATGACTTTGGAAAGCCTTTGAGCCCTTTAGAGATGTCCTATAGCATGCATGGGACTCCTGAGGGAAGCTGGATGTCACAGTTTGAAATTTTAACTGCAACAACTGTAACTTTTATACTACAACAGTGGAAAGCCTCAAGAAACTGTTTCTAGGCATGATTTAAGCCAGCCATGTGGAAAAAACTAGGCCCCAATAAAGTTTTATCACCAAAGCATATATAAAAATGATTAAACATGCCAGCATACGTTTTATATTGCAATTTTATAAGGGTATTATCCCTGAGAGTAAGCATGATACCAGTCGCTATTAAATCACTGTATTCAGGCTTAACTTACATTAATCCGGTATCAGCAGCATTTTCTAGCATTTTCCATTTCTAGAAAAAATTGTAACTGCACATACCTCATAGCAGAGTAACCTGCACGCCATTCTCCCGCTGAAGTTACCTCTCTCCTCAGACATATGTGAGAACAGCAATGGATCTTAGTTACAACCTGCTAAGATCATAGAAAACTCAGGCAGATTCTTCTTCTATTTACTGCCTGGGATAAAATAGTACAACTCCGGTACCATTTAAAATAACAAACTTTTGATTGAAGTTAAAAAATTAACTATATTTCACCACTCTCTCTTACTACCTCCATGTGTGTTGAGAGTTGCAAGAGAATGACTGGATATGGCAGTTAGGGGAGGAGCTATATAACAGCTCTGCTGTGGGTGTCCTCTTGCAACTTCCTGTTGGGAATGAGAATATCCCACAAGTAATGGATGATCCGTGGACTGGATACACCTTACAAGAGAAATATATATTGTGAAGGAACAGCCAAAAGCATAGGGATAACTGAATTGTCAATATATAGACTGATCAGACTTATATGCTACAGGAAAGTTCTACTTTGTGAAAAACATTATACAGTATATATATATATATATATATATATATATATATATATATATATATATATATATATATATATATATATATATGTTTATATCCTCTCCAAAAACACAGGCACTCACTGGTCTTATAAAAGGTAATCCTTTAATCAATCCGTTAAAACAATTATAATACCATGACGTTTCAGCACACCATTGTGCCTTTATCAAATGTAACAAAAATATTAAAAGCTTTTAATATTTTTGTTACATTTGATAAAGGCACAATGGTGTGCCGAAATGTCATGGTATTATAATTGTTTTAACGGATTGATTAAAGGATTACCTTTTATAAGACCAGTGAGTGCCTGTGTTTTTGGAGAGGATACGAATTGGTCTGCAGTGCACCTTGGCAGCTGAATTGGTGTAAGATTGTGCTGTCCTCTATCTGGACAATATATATATATATGTATATATATATATATATATATATATATATATATATATATATATATATATATATATCAAAATAACAAGAGTATTGCATTGAGCAATGATACTTTTTTATTGGACTAACTATACATTTATACATTGACAAGCTTTCGGAAGAGTTCCTTCCTTTATCAAGTCTAAAGCAATTCTGACCAATTCAATGGAATTTACAGATTGTATCTTAAAACACAGAATAGCTAAGAAGACAATGCAGGGAGAGGAGGAAGTGTCGTAGAAATCATGAGGGGGGCTTAGGTAACAGGCAGACAGTGTCCAGTGTAGGAGAACAGACAGGGGAAATATATAGCTTTACATAGAGCATATACTGACATAAAGTTATATATCAATATGTATCAATATGTTATATATCAATATGTCAGTATATGCCAAAATGTACTGTGACATACTAAAGCAGGACTGGGCTGCAGGACAGTATTCCAACATGATATCGACCCCAAACACACCTCCAAGACAACCACTGTCTTGCTAAAGAAGCTGAGGGTAAAGGTGATGGACTAGCCAAGCATGTATCCAGACCTAAACCCTATTGATCATCTGTGGGGCATCCTCAAACGGAAGGTGGGGGAGCGCAAGTTTTTAACATCCACCAGCTCCATGATGTCGTCTTGGAGGAGTGGAAGAGGACTCCAAGAGGGTTAAGGCAGTGTTGGAAAATAATGGTGGCCACACAAAATATTGACACTTTGGGCCCAATTTGGACATTTCCACTTAGGGGTGTACTCACTTTTGTTGCCAAAGGTTTAGACATTAATGGCTGTGTGTTGGGTTATTTTGAGGGGACAGTAAATTTACACTGTTATACAGGCTGCACACTCACTAATTTATATTGTAGCAAAGTGTCATTTTTTCAGTGTTGTCACATGAAAGATATAATAAAATATTTACAAAAATGTGAGGGGTGTACTCACTTTTGTGAGATACTGTATATGTATATAAATAAAATTAAAATGTTATATATATATATATATATATATATATATATATATATAAAAAATATATATAGTATATATATATATAAAATAATAGTTTAGCTATCCAAACATTTAAAAGAAATTATATAAATATTCTGATGATTGCTTTTTATTTACAAGTTTTATAGATGATAAGTGATTTAAACTATATTTTCAACTTTTTGCTCAAACCAAAAAAAAAGACTGTGTTTACTAACATGTAAACTTAACAGATGCAAAATGTAATACAAACAGATGTAGAGGAGTTCTCAAATAGTTAGAAAAAATTACCAGATGAATTGGAATACAGCTATGGAAATGCCTCCATGAGAAGTACAGAAGTGTCAATGTGCCACTAAGGTTGGCTGTACAATTGGAAAAGGTGAAACCAAGGGACCCAAACACCAATTGTAATGGATGCCACATAGAGGTAGCATATTCTGGAGAATAGTTTCTTTTTTAAAGACGAAAAATTATTTCATATGGCAAAAACACATGGGGGCTACAAATTAATATTTCAGAATCCTTAAGGGCTGCACATACATTTATAGCTACTAAACCCAGAAATAGAATATTTCTGAAAAATATCCATGGTTGCAGGATACACTCTGTCTGTTGTTCCACCCCCCAGAGTGTTTTGTGTTGTCCCTTTGTTTATCTACTTACTAGAAATCACCAACATACACATTTTAATTCCAGTTTTTCTTGGGGCATCCTTAGTTCTGCTATTGCCCAGGGGCCACAAAGAGTAGTGCAGAGGGCTGCATGTGGCCCACAGCCGCCAACTGTCCATCCCTGTCATGAGGGGTCTATTCACTCTGTATCAGCATCCTTTTGGGAAAAACAAATATTCTGAACATTCATTTTTTATACTGCTGATGACTGCTGATGACTATAATTAGAGTTAGACATTAGTGGATGAAGAGTTGATGGGGATGTCATTTCATCCTTGGACCCAATGCCACAAATGCATCTATACATTCTTAGTAAGTGGCTTATCTTGGGATTTTCAAATTGATGGCAATGGCTTCATAACTGAAAACTCTGCAAAATAATCATTGCATATACATTCTGATAGACTTTAATAGTGGCTTGTGTCAGTAATGGTCTCACTGTTATTGTTCCTGAGAGCTGTTCTTCTCTTCATTCTTTAGTAACTGTGTGTTCCAGATGGCTTTTTTTATTGTTAGTGCATTGAGATGTGTGTGAACTTTCTTATTTTTTTTTTAAGTGTATATTATAGTTATTGCACTGAACATGTAGCCTCTGTTTAGTGCAATTCATTGATTGTAGCACTTACTCATTTCTTAATTGGTGTAGATTGCTCTTTGCTAAATGGCGTTATATTTATTTCTGACTCATGTTTTCTGATTTCATTGCCTAGAGCCAGTAGTGCATGATAATGTGCCCGATTTGTGATATTACGTACAACAGGTTTCCTTATTTGGTATCCTGACCGCTTTTGATCTTGGTGAGCGGGCAGTGGACACTGTACAACTGATAGTTGCATTTAACTTAGTGCGAGTATTTCCTTGTGCAGCGCCACCGACTACTTGACAATGACATGTACAGAGTGTTTAATGCCACCACCTCAGATGACTATCGCATGATGAAGACTGCAAAGGCTCTAAAGCATCTTCAGCTGCATAATAAATTGAACCCAATGTGTCAAATAAACATTCTGTCTTTTCTAAATCTTGGAGATAATGTATGATTTGTGATATGGATCATTTTTAGCAGTGACGTGCAGTGACGTCAGAGGATGGTGAGGCAGTGGCTAGGATACGCCTTCATTCTTTAGATATCCTTTGTTGAAGAAATAGCAATGCACATGGGTGAGCCAATCACATGAGGTATCTATGTGCAGCCACCAATCAGCAGCTACTGAGCATATTTAGATATGATTTTCAACAAAGGACATCAAAAGAATAAAGAAAATTAGATATTAGATGTAAATTGGAAAGTTATTTAAATTTGCATATGGGTTTCATATGGGTTTCATGTCCCTTTAAATGGTGTCTTGGAAAACTGGTCAACTTAGTAAACATCTGATTTTAGTCTAAAAGGATTGTAACAGAAACTCTTGCCAGATAACACAATGCTTGCTCTGATTATGAGATCTAGAAATCCATGCCCATTAAAATATGTTTAAAACATACATTTTACTTTAATGCTGCAAATTATGCTTATAGATTCTTTCATTACATAAGGGATGAGAGTCAGAGGGGGAGGAAGAGAGACAGAGAGAGAAAGAGACCATGGGGGAGAACAACACATAAGGAGAGAGATGGATAGATAGAGAGAGAGACACACACACACACACACACACTCACAAGGGGCGGGACCACTGCATTTTAAAGTAATAAAACAGCAGAGCTACAGAGAGTTCAGAAAATTAGTCTATAATTTAGTGTGAAGTACAGAGGCAAGCTGCTAAGTTAGTGGGTGTAAAGTTTGAGTAAACAAAATACAAAAACGACCCTGCTATAAAAGAGTAAACAAACACTAAACCACATTCATTAAATTATCATTTTAACTAACAGAATCTTTCAGTAAAATCTTACTTTAATAAGATGTGGGTGAAACACTGCTCTCTGTGCCTCTCTCCTGCTCTGTAAGGATTCAGGAAGTGACAGTGGCACATTCCACTGCACTTAGAGGGGAAGAACAGAACTCTCTTTTTCACTTTAGCAAAGCTAGCAGGTTCACAGGACAGCAACAAAATATATGAAAGTTGTTTTTTTGCGTTTTTGTTTTGTTTTATATGATTTAACATCCAGCCCCAACCCTATGTTCCACTTACTAATGCCTCTCACTGGATTGGTTCAGCCCAAATAGGACTGCCTCAAATAAGCAGTTAATGAGCCATGCAATGATCTTAACCACTTGCATCCAGTAGATGGCGCAGCATGTTGTGTAATGGTGGGCAGACCTGATTGTGCCTCTTCATTGCACAACATATAGCTGTGAGAAAAAAAAATGCTGGGGGAAAAAATCTACAATTTTTTTTTTAAAGCCAATAAAAAAAATATATTTTTGCCCATATGAGAGGTGAAGCACTGCCTCACCTGCCTCTAGTGACTGCACATCACTGATTTTTAGAAGATATTGTTTTTATAAAAAAGTCAAAATGCACTATCTGTGTACAACTGAAATATAACTGAAATTAATAGCCTGTATCAGAAATGGTCAACTTCCTAATTTGCAGGGGCTACATATCAATTTTGTATAAGTTTGTGGTTTACGGCTTTTAAAGAGCTTATAAGTTAATGTTTTGTAAATCAATAATATAATGTATTTCCTAAAAATATCCAGAGGCACATGGTCAGATTTATGCTAATATATAGAGTACACTCTGTCTGCTGTACTCCTCCTCCATATATTTTTTGTTTTGATTTTTGTTAGAGCCTTAAAATTGTTAGCACACATTCATATTTATTTTTATAATGAAGGCTGCAAAACCTAGTGCAGAGGGCCACATGTGGCCTTTGGAACACTAGTTCGACATCCCTGACCTAAGTGATAGCATCTCAATGTTAGTTTTTAAATAACTGTAGACATTTTAATTTTAAAGAAGACAAATCTAGCAGAAATCTATACTTAAGTGAATAAATGGGAACTAGGTTGTTCCTTTTTGTTCTGAGGTTTTAAATGTGTTAAAATTCTCATTAGAACTATTTTAATAACCATATATAATAAGGCAAATAATACTAGAGTGGCATACTATAATTAATATCTTTATACATGGGTATCATCATTGGATTAATAATTTCTTTGTTGGTCAAGAGAATAACGGCTTTTTTTATGTATTAAACCCTTTATTTTACATCTAAATCTATGCCCTTTGCCAATGGTTTAGCTATAAAAAAAAAAGACATGAAGCACTTTTAATGATTCTTTTCTTTATATATTTGTAACCAAGGGAAATAAAAGCATTTTAGCACAAAACTTTACCCTTAATATTATTTTACCCAATTTTATATTGCTTAATCAACTCAGAAGATCCAAAGTCTGAATTTACCTCCAACCCTGACAATTGATCATATACTGCTGTTGGCCAATTAAAGAACTGAGCAATCTCAATGGGTGACTCTAGACTGTTGATAGATTAATCTATTTTCTATATTCCCTTCTTATTAGCAGTGGTGGTTGGAGACATATTTCAATCGCATTCAGAATGAGTCTCCAGTTAATTCCTTGTGTGAGTATGTATTGATATGACAGAATATTGAAATATACCAAAGGATAGGACACATTCATATTTTAGAAATATTTTTTTGGAAATTCAGACAACAGTTAAATAGCATTACATACCACTGTGCTCATGTAATTACATAACTCCATCCTATAAATTTTATAGTGTGTACCTAGAGTCTGGAGTACATACATGTCTGAATATTAAAGGTCTAAGAACATTTATTACAACCCATCATCTACTGCACAATTCAAATATTTGCAAACTAATAAACACCTAGAGCTCGATCACATATGCTAAGTTGCTCGCAAAAGCCGGCGTCAGCTATTTTTAGACGGATGTCACAATCACATTACACGGTGCCGCATACAAATGCGACACGTATATTTTACCCGTCGCCCGCTGTTTTTGCTCCCATAAACTAACATAAAACCGTCATTATCACATATTCAGCACAAAGACTTACGCAGCGAAAATGGAGAAATTTTACTCCATTTTGACCTCGCCACACATAGGCAGACGCAGCAAGCCTTGCGCTGAGTATATGAGCACCGTAACTCCCTGGAAGTTTTAACAAACACCTAACACATGCGCTATATCTACCTGTCAATCGCCATCCCTCCCCTGCAATAACTAAATAAAATGTATTAACTCCTAATCTGCCAATCCCCACATCGCAAAGTACCTAATAAACAGGTAGATTATGAGTTATGCGCGCTATAGGGAATTTAACAAACGTATTTTATTATTATTTGGAATTTTTTAAGATAATTAGATAGATTTATATTATTTAGTTTTTGTTAGACTGGCCAGTCTTTATATGATTCATTTTTTATGCTTGAATTTACATTTTATATAATTGAGGGACATTTTATTGAATAAATATTATATTGATTTAACCATATCTTTGCATAGTTATTTATGAAGTTTTGAAAATACATTTATTTCATACTACTATATCGAATATATTTTAGAACTGTAGAATCCACTTTTAGACTTTTCTATTTTTCCCATCTAAAGGTTAATAGTCACAGGCGCAACAACGCTTTCTTTATTGTCTCCTTAATTTAACAAACGTAACAAAAGTTGTTTTATTTCACCCCCTATAGCGCAATCATTACAAGTTTTGAAACAGCTGCCTTGCGCGTGCGATATGGTTGCATTGAGCTCCATACCGCACACAATCAAGTGCTGTTTTGACGTGGTCGTGCACGCTTTCCCCATAGACATAAACACCTGAAGTGCGTAATGAAAAGCTCCGTAAAGCAGCCCCATTGATGTCTATGGGGAAAAAAAATAATATATAGAGTGTGATATATGCAACCATATATCACACCCTTAGGGGGCGTCTTCTAGTGACTAGATACCATATAAAACAATAATCAACAAAAAATAACAAATAACAACAAAAAATTGAAAAATTAAAAAGATAAAAAATATAGAATATATATAAAAAGCAAACAATTGTTTGTCCATATACCAATATAAAATATGAGCAAAGAAAGTCCAAAGTAAGTGAGGCAGCTCTCTGTCAAAGGACGGTCATCCTGATATGTAGTGATCTGTAGAAAAAGAGGAACAGATGCGCCACCATGGCCTAGTACCACCAAGGAAGGGTATATTCAAGTACAAATATATGAGTATACTCACAAGCAAAGCGCACCCAGTGGTGCTAATGGAGCAGACTGGAGCTTCACAGCGGTCCAGCTCACTGATATCCACCAGCAGAGATCCAATCAGTAGTCCTTAGGCAAGCCTGTGGTTTGAGGCCTATACAGTATAAGCAAAGGAAGCATGCAAACATAGCCCAGTAACGTTTGCACCAGAGCAATATCAAGCTAATAAGATGCACTTACAAGATGAAATGCACCTCCAGGTGCAATACCAGCTGACTGGGACCTCACAGCCGCCCAGTAGACTGTTAACTCCAGATCAGGACCGCATCAGCCCCAAAAATAGTACAAAGAGAACCAGCAGTATATACTGATGGTATACAACACAATAGCAAGTGTGTATAAAAAAATACTTTATTTAAAATGCGACGCGTTTCTCAGCCTTCTGTGGGCTGTTTCATCAGGCAATAAAACACAATATTAAAATACACTTGCTATATAACTAAACATTAGAGGAGGTAACAATCATCTGATAGGCCAAATAATTAAAAACCCACACCTGTGTGTGTTTGCAATTAGTAGGTTGACATAGTAACTTCAGTATACACAGAAGCCTCACAGGTGATATGCAAAGTGCATAAAGATCACAGGTACTCAATTGGCATAGCAGCCACATAACAACACAGGCCTAAAATGCTTTTTCTTAATATAAAAAATGCACAATGAATATAAGCAGCAATTCACATCAGATAATGTGACAAAAAAACATAATAACATAATAATATAAACATTTAAAACTTAAATCAAATTCATATATCTAAATATATATAAACCAGAACAATCAAACTAGATATTAGTATGTATTAAACGCAATCAGATGTTCATATGTGTAATTCAGACATTTTTCTATCGGACGTCTGTAAATAATAAAATTATTTTTTTTCTTTTTTAAAACAAATCCCTTGCCTAACTCTCTCACTTACCACCCATGGCTCATGCTTTTTCTGATGTGTTTAGAATGGGTGGATTAAACAGACATGTACCATAGGCCACCTCTACCTAATGTCGTAACATTTCTATTATGCTGATTTACTTCGTGTAATAAAAGGTTGAGCTATCATAATACTTCCTACTATGGTGGACCTACGTGAGCAATCTGTAGATGTACATGGAAACATTACTTGTTGTTTAATAAAACACCGGACTAAGTGTAACACAAGCGGGGCTTTCAGACATCATCAGCCCTACTCTCCGCCCTCTTGCGTGAGTTGGTGTGTGAAGAGGCATGTGTCAATACTCCAATAGAAGTTGGAGATTCTTGAAAATGGGCGGGGATATGGTCGTGTAGTTTTTCATTGAAAACTGAAAAAATGACAATGTACAAGATCTCGTGATTGAGCGCCTGTATAATAGACTTTATGTAACTGACTGAGGTCAGAAAGTATATATTCTAACTACCAAGAGATCTTCATCAAAACAATACAGAGTGACCAGATTCTATATATCAAACTAAGTGTAAAGCAAGGCTTTCAGACTTCATCAGCCCTACTCTCCGCCCTCTGGCATGGGTTGGTGTGTGAAGAGGCGTGTGTCAATACTCCAATAGGAATTGGAGATTCTTGAAAATGGGCAGAGACACGGTCGTGTGGTTTTTAATTGAAAACTAAAAAAATGACAATGTACAAGATCTCACGATTGAGCGCCTGTATAATAGACTTTATGTGACTGACTGAGATCAGAAGGTATATATTCTAACTAACAAGAGATCTTCATCAATACATAACAGAGTGACCAGATTCTATATATCAAAATAAGTGTAACAAAAATCTATGTTTAAAGTGACGGCCCCTGTAAGGGACTAATGATCTAATTCTAGTGGGGAGTTCATTATCCTAATGAACGGGAGCTCACAAGTGTATCAGAGCTCCTCTTATCCCTCATATTTGTGTGTTAAATAACATTGATACTGAAAACCAACTAAAGATGATAGAAACAGGTTGTAATACATATCACATTAAAACCTCTTGTGATCATATAATAAAATATACTAAAGTGAGAAACATCTAATGTGTGATAATGAAAGTGCAATGAGATTAGTGTAAATGGATTATATTGTGAAGTTATTTGATCAAACATATAACATTGCTATATGATAAATGTTTCTGTCCAGGTGCAAATCTACCTGTGTATTATATATGGAATCATCTATAACCTATAACCACTATATGTAAGAAGAAGTGGAAATGAATCAACAGATTGATAAGGGCAAAATTTATGTGCAGATTGATAAACCATGTGATAACAGTGGATGTGACCTAAAAATGTCTAAAGTGTTAAAAAACTATAAACGATGTGAAAGAATAATAATGGTGTGATAGCAGTGTCTGACGTTCATTTCAGTGATAGCATAGTCTGTTTGGCTGGAAAATCTGAAGGATGTAAGTAATTATATATAGGATAAGTTTATATAACCTGTAGTATAGTGATGTGTAACCTTAATATGATGTCATATTGTGCAATGATAAAAAACATATAAACACGTATATATGCATATACATAATCATACACACATACAGTCATGTGCAGAAGACATGCACATACACACCTATGTACATATATATATATATATATATATATACATATACATATGTATATATACACACACCCACACATGTATGTGAATATTAGTAGATGAATTTTATCACAAGAAAATCAGGGTAGACTGGTACAATAGGGATCAGATCATACCATCTAGATCTTCAGTCTCCTGGATCAATGGTCAGAAAGCTGCCATATCCAGATTTTCATTGAGCCCATCAGGCTGAAAAGTTTTAAATTTTTTGATCCAGTATGACTCTCTTTTCCTGAGAGTCATAAATTCATTACTGCAGGATCTAGATATCACTTCTATGGGTGTTATTTTCATTGGATTTTTCTGTTTCTTGTGATAAATCAAACAATGTCTGGAGACACTGTGAGATTTAGAATTCTTTTTAATATTATATGAATGTTCACAACATCTTTTTTGATCTTCCAACAGGTACGGCCTACATATTGCACCCCACATTTACAGTGTAAAAGGTAGATGACAAAAGATGTTTCACATGTCATAAAACCTTTAATATTATAAGTAGTGATGTCGTGAACCTAAAATTTTCGGTTCGCGAACGGCGGACTCGAACTTCCGGTATTGTTCGCGAACACGCGAACCGCGCGAACCGCGCGAACCACCATTGAATTCAATAGGCAGGCGAACTTTAAAACCTACAAGGACTCTTTCTGGCCACAATAGTGATGGAAAAGTTGTTTCAAGGGTACTAACACCTGGACTGTCGCATGCTGGAAGGGGATCCCTAGCAAAACTCCCATGGAAAATTACATAGTTTATGCAGAGTCTGCTTTTAAGCCATAATGGGTCTAAATCAGCTAACATTCCCAAAGTGGCTGTCTCAAAACATCCCGGACAGAAGATAGATTGATAGACAGGATAGATAGATATACATAGATTGATAGTTAGATAGAATCGATAGAAGAGAAATAGATAGATTTGTTAGATATATAATTACCCTAATAAATTCTAATAATCAAACATGCGTTCTTGGACCCAACTAGCTTGTGTTAATTAGTACTTTTCTTAGCACTTTAATCCCTGTCCCCCCCCCCCCCCATCGGGGGTGTTCTATATGGCCTGCCAGATTACCCTGAAAAATTATAATAATAAGACATGTGGTCTGCTACCTATTTTAACTAGGTTGTGTTTTAAGTACTACCATTCTTAGCACTTTTATCTCTGTAACTCCCCCTATTTGGTGAGGTCTATACGGCCTGGATGATTACCCATACAAAATATAATAATAAGACATCTGCTCTTGGTCTGCGACCCATGGTAATTATGTTGTGTTAATTAGTAATGTCCTTCGCATTTTAATAGCTGTTACTCATACTCACCCTATTGGTGGAGGTCTATATGGCCTGCATGATTACCCTTACAAAATATAACAACCAAACATATGCTCTGTGACTCATGGTAAGTAGGTTGTGTTAAGTAGTACTGTTCTTTGCAGTTTCATACCTGTTACAACACCAAATGGTGGCAGGTCTATCTGGCCTTCATGATTAGCTGCACCCAAACCCAAAAAAAGCCGAGTGGTCTTAGACTAACACCCATGGCTAACTCGGTTGTTTCAATTAGTACTATTCTTAGCACTTTCATCCCTGTTACGGGTGGTCTACATGGCCATCATGATTAGCCGAAGAAAATACTACAATCCAACCTTTGCTCAACCTTCATAGGCCCTTCATTGTCTGTATTTTGATAGTACAGTTCTTATTATTTTTATAGCTGATACAACACCGAATGGTGGCAGCTCTATATGGCCTGCATGATTAGCCGCACCCAATAGAAAAATAAATCAAAGCGGTCTTGGATTACCACCCATGGCTAACTCTGTTGTTTCAAGTAGTACTATTCGTAGCACTTTCATCTCATCATCCCTGTTATTTCCAGGACTCTCGGTGGTGGTGGTCTACATGGCCATCATGATTAGCCTAACCAAATACTACAATCCAACCTTGGCTCAGCCTTCCTAAGGCCCTTCATTGGCTGTATTTTGGTAGTACTGTTCTTATTAGTTTAATAGCTGATACGACACCGAATGGTGGCAGCTCTATATGGCCTGCATGAATATCCGCACCCAAAGCCAAAAAAAAGCCAAGCGGTTTTGCACTAACACCCATGGCTAACTCTGTTGTTTCAAGTTCTACTATTCTTAGCTCTTTCATCTCATCCCTGTTACTTCCATGACTCTCGGTGGTGGTGGTCTACATGGCCATCATGATTAGACTAACCAAATACTACAATCCAACCTTGGATCAGTCTTCATAAGGCCCTTCATTGGCTGTATTTTGGTAGTACTGTTCTTATTAGTTTAATAGCTGATACGACACTGAATGGTGGCAGCTCTATATGGCCTGCATGAATAGCCGCACCCAAAGCCAAAAAAAAAGCCAAGCGGTTTTGCACTAACACCCATGGCTAACTCTGTTGTTTCAAGTTCTACTATTGTTAGCTCTTTCATCTCATCCCTGTTACTTCCAGGACTCTCAGTGGTGGTGGTCTACATGGCCATCATGATTAGCCTAACCAAATACTACAATCCAACCTTGGCTCAGTCTTCCTAAGGCCCTTCATTGGCTGTATTTTGATAGTACTGTTCTTATTAGTTTAATAGCTGATACGACACCAAATGGTGGCAGCTCTATATGGCCTGCCTGAAAAGCCGCACCCAAAGCCAAAAAAAAATCCAAGCGGTTTTGCACTAACACCCATGGCTAACTCTGTTGTTTCAAGTTCTACTATTCTTAGCTCTTTCATCTCATCCCTGTTACTTCCATGACTTTCGGTGGTGGTGGTCTACATGGCCATCATGATTAGCCTAACCAAATACTACAATCCAACCTTGGCTCAGTCTTCCTAAGGCCCTTCATTGGCTGTATTTTGGTAGTACTGTCATCCTTTTGAATAATAGATTACAGGAAAGGCATTGATTTTAGAATCCCAGAGATCATTTATATGACCCGTGAAATAGAAAAAAACATTGATTACACACCCGTTACACTTATTTATCCTCAAGCCTTTTTAATACGAGGGTCCCGGAGCCTCAACCGAAACAACAGCATGAAAGAGGAGATATGTCATCCTTTTGAATAAAAGATTACCGTAAACGCATTGATTTTAGATACCCACAGATCATTATTTGCAACCGTGAAATAGAAAAAAACATTGATAACACACCCGTTACACTTATTTATCCTCAGGCCTTTTTAATACGAGGGTCCCGGAACCTCAACCGAAACAACAGCATGAAAGAGGAGATATGTCATCCTTTTGAATAATAGATTACAGGAAAGACATTGATTTTAGAAACCCACAGATCATTTATATGACCCGTGAAATAGAAAAAAACATTCATTAGACACCGGTTACACTTATTTATCCTCAGGCCTTGTTAATACGAGGGTCCCGGAGCCTCAACCGAAACAACAGCATGAAAGAGGAGATATGTCATCCTTTTGAATAAAAGATTACAGTAAAGGCATTGATTTTAGAAACCCACAGATCACTATTTGCAACCGTGAAATAGAAAAAAACATTGATTACACACCCGTTACACTTATTTATCCTCAGTCCTTTTTAATACGAGGGTCCCGGAGCCTCAACCGAAACAACAGCATGAAAGCGGAGATATGTCATCCTTTTGAATAAAAGATTACAGGAAAGGCATTGATTTCAGAAACCCACAGATCATTATTTGCAACCGTGAAATTGAAAAAAAACAATGATTACACACCCGTTACACTTATTTCAAGGACACTAGGAGACTGATTACTGACAGTCTAAACAGTGATGATTGACAATTTTTGCAATACTGTTAACAGAAATATGATTGCTGGCAACAATTGGCTAGGTGGGACTGGCTCACAGCAGGCTGCAAGGCAGGAGGAAAGTGCTATTCAATGGCACCAGCAAACTGAGGATTCAAATCACAGCAACTATTACCAAAATTTTTAATTTTTAATTATTAGAATACTGTCACAATAAATATGATTGGTGTAAATATTTTTTAAGTAGGCCTGGCACACAGGCTTGGAAGGCTGTAGAAAAGTGCAATTCAAAGGCACGAGCAAACTGAGGATTAAGATCATCAACAATCAAGATTTTTTTTTTTTTATTAGTAACTATACTGTGACAAAAAATTAGGATTGGTGTAAATAGTTGGCAAGACGGCCTGGCACAAAAGGATGGCAGGCAGGAGGTAGATGCAATTCAAGGACACTAGGAGACTGATTACTGACAGTCTAAACAGTGATGATTGACAATTTTTGCAATACTGTTAACAGAAATATGATTGCTGGCAACAATTGGCTAGGTGCGCCTGGCTCACAGCAGGCTGCAAGGCAGGAGGAAAGTGCTATTCAATGGCACCAGCAAACTGAGGATTCAAATCACAGCAACTATTACCAAAAATTTTAATTTTTAATTATTAGAATACTGTCACAACAAATATGATTGGTGTAAATATTTTTTAAGTAGGCCTGGCACACAGGCTTGGAAGGCTGTAGAAAAGTGCAATTCAAAGGCACGAGCAAACTGAGGATTAAGATCATCAACAATCAAGATTATTTTAATTGTAATTAGTAACTATACTGTGACAAAAAATTAGGATTGGTGTAAATAGTTGGCAAGACGGCCTGGCACAAAAGGATGGCAGGCAGGAGGTAGATGCAATTCAAGGACACTAGGAGACTGATTACTGACAGTCTAAACAGTGATGATTGACAATTTTTGCAATACTGTTAACAGACATATGATTGCTGGCAACAATTGGCTAGGTGGGCCTGGCTCACAGCATGCTGCAAGGCAGGAGGAAAGTGCTATTCAATGGCACCAGCAAACTGAGGATTCAAATCAAAGCAACTATTACCAAAAATTTTAATTTTTAATTATTAGAATACTGTCACAACAAATATGATTGGTGTAAATATTTTTAAGTAGGCCTGGCACACAGGCTTGGAAGGCTGTAGAAAAGTCCAATTCTAGGGCACGAGCAAACTGAGGATTAAGATCAACATTAAAAAATTTTTTTATTTAAATTAATAACTATACTGTCTGTGACAACAATTATGATGGTGTAAATAGTTGGCTAGACGGCCTGGCACAAAAGGCTAGCAGTGGCAGGCAGGAGGTAAATGAAATTCAATGGCACTAGGAGAGTGAATATTTGCAGTCCAAAAAATTATGATTTTTTTTTTTTTAATTACTGTTGATTGTGATTGGTGCCACTAATTGGCTACTTGGGCCTGGCAGACAGGCTGGCAGATATGAGTCGTGGATGGTAGGTAGGGCAGCAATTTAACACAGTATGCTGTGTAAGTGACAAAAACACAGGACTGATAGAAAATTAAGTTACATTACACTAGCAAAATATTTTAAAATTTTAGATTTTAATATTAAAATTATGTTAAGAAGTGCAATGCACATATGACTTTATGAGTGGTCGCACTGGCTGGCTGCTACGTAGGGCAGCAATTAACAACAGTATGCTGTGTAAGTCAGATAGACAGTTAGACACAGGCCTGATAGAAAATACAATTAGATTACACTAGCATAATGATTTAAAGACTTTTTTTTGGAAATTTTAAGAAAAAGGTTAAGCACATACATTTGAGTCGTGGCTGATAGCCTTGGAAGGGCAGCTATTAAAAACAGTAGGCTCTGTAAGTCGGATACACACACGCCTGATAGAAAATACTATTAGATTACACTAGAAAAATGATTGAAATAATTTTTTAAGGGGGGAATTAAAAAAAGGTTAAACACATATGAGTCGTGGCTCATAGACTAGGGAGGGCAGCAAGTAAACACAGTAGGCTCTCTATGTCAGCAAAACACACAGGCCGGGTAGAAAATTTTATTAGATTACACTAGCAAACAAATTTAAACTTTTTTTTTTTATATATATTAAAATTAAGGTGAAGGAGAATAGATATGAGTGCTGGGTGGCTGCCTGGCACAGACCAATTAACCAAAAGACTGAAAAAAGAGGTATATTAATGCTGAGTAAGCCTGACAGACACAGGCATGATAGTAAATGTAATTAGATTACACTAGAAAAATATTTTTTTGTGTTTTTTTTTTTAAAATTAAAAATAATGTTATAAACGGATATTAACACTGCTGGCTGCTGGCTGGCACAGAGCAATGAACCAGAGTATATGCTGTGTGACACTGGCCTGATAGAAAATGAAAAAAATTACACTAGAAAAATAATTATATTTTTGGGTTAGTTAAATTTAAACTAATGTTGTTAGGGAGATATCAGTGGTGGCAGTAGTCACAGCATATGCACACAGCTGAAAGCCAGGCAAATGCTAATAAAAAAAAAACGACAAAAAAAAAAAAACGGCACGAAATATAGCCCTAAAAAAGGGCTTTTTGGGGTGCTGTGCTTGCAGCAGAGATGAGTGGAGTCCTTCTGGACTGTAAATACACTAGCCTAGCTATGTTTTTCCTATTAATGTCAGGAGCAAAAACACAACACGTCCTCTCATTAAGAAAGCAAGGTTGTTATGAGTCTAAAATGGCGGATTCCGAGTAGCTGGGAGTGTCTGTGAGGGAGTGTCTGATGTTGATGGGCTCTAATGTGTCAGGCGGCTGTGACATAAAGGGTCAAAGTTTCCACAATGATGACACATAGGGGCGGATCGAACATCGCCATGTGTTCGCCCACAAACGCGAACGCGAACAAGCTATGTTCGCTGTGAACCGTTCGCGGCCGAACAGTTCGGGACATCACTAATTATAAGTTGCTCCCATATTGGATGATATAAATATATAGGCCCTATGAGATATAAAGCTGCACATCCCACATCTTTTCCTGCAGCACTTAGATATTTTATGTCTAGGGTTACTACTGCCCCTAAGATTAGTTGGTGAAGTATTGCTAGGGAAATATTTGTCACTAACAATCTTACTACGGGGTAAGGCAATTTTTAAAGTGGGTGCTCTTCTATAAACCACTTTGGGTTTGTTGCCTATTATTTTCTTGAGAGTGGGGTCATTAGTTAAAATAAGCCAATGTTTAATGAGGATCTTGTTGATAGCATGATGGTTAGAATTGTATCTTGTGATGAATAGTGGATGATTCAGTTCTTTAAATGTTTCTTGATTGCTATGTTTCTTATTAAAATAACTAGATCTATCTTCATTTCTAACTCTAATTATTTCATGATTAATTAGATCTTGTGGGTAGCCTTTTTCTAAAAATCTATCCCCAATCATCTATCCCCAATCCTCTATTTTGGAACAATTCCTCCTAATTCTCCTGAGTTGTCCATATGGGACATTCATCTACCAACACTTATAATGATTACTCTCGAAGTGGAGAAAACTATTACAGTTGACACTCTTTAAAAAGGTTTTGGAAGCAACTTTACCCTCAGTAGTCCTCCCCAAAATAAGATCAAGGAATTCAATCTCATTCTCATCTCATTTGATGTTATGGGTGAAGGATATTCCATAAGTGTTATTATTCAAATGATCAATAAAGCTATGGGGAAAAAATAAATACGTTTAAACCTAACACCCTAACATAAACCCTAGTCTAAAAACCCCTAGTCTGCTGCCCTCGACATCACCGACACCTACTTAATGTTATTAACCCCTAATTTGCCGCTCAGGGCAATGCAAAAGAGCTAAATGCCCTTTAAAGGGCAATGCCCATACAAATGCCCTTTTCAGGGCAATGGGTAACTTAGGTTTTTGCATTGTAGGTTTTTTTAATTTTGGGGGGTTGGTTGGGTGGTGGGTTTTTACTGTTTGGGGGGTCTTTGTATTTTTTTTTTTACAGGTAAAAGAGCTATTTATCTTAGGGCATTGCCTTAAAAAGGCCCTTTTAAAAGCTACTGGTAGTTTATAGTAGGCTAGGCTTTTTTTTATTTTGGGTGTATTCTTTTTATTTTTATAGGGCTATTAGATTAGGTGTAATTATTTTTTATTTTTGATAATTTCGTTTGCTATTTTTTGTAATTTAGTGTTTGTTATTTTTTGTAATTTAGTCTTTTTTATTTTTTGTAATTAGATAGTTTGTAATTTTTAGAGTAGTGTTAGGATTTTGTTCATGTGTAATATAGTTTATTTAATTGGTAGTTAGTTTAATTTTAGTTTAATAGTTATATTAGTTTAATTGTTAGTTTAAACTTAGTTTTTTTAATTTGACAGGTAAGTTTTAATTTAATTTAAGATAGGGAAATTGTAATTTTAATAGAAAGTTAGTTGGGGCGTTAGGGTTAGGGGTTACTAGTTTAACAGGTTTATTTATTATATTTTGTTGTGGGGCTTTCGGTTTAGGGGTTAATAGGTTTTTTATAGTTGCGGCTGAATTAGGGGTTAATAACTTTAGTATAGTGGGGGCGATGTGGGAGAACTGCAGATTAGGGGTTAATAATATTTAAATAGCGTCTGCGATGTGGGAGGGCGGCGGTTTAGGGGTTAATAACTTTAATATAGTGGCGGCGATGTCGGGGAGCGGCGGAATAGGGGTTAATAATTTTTATTAGTGACGGCGATGTCGGGAGCGGCAGATTAGGGGTGAATAAGTTTAATATAGTGTTTTACAATGCGGGAGGGCCTCGGTTTAGGGGTTAATAGGTAGTTTATGGGTGTTAGTGTACTTTGTGACAGTTTAGTTATGAGTTTTATGTAACAGTTTTGTTGCGTAAAACTCATAACTACTGCTCTCAGATGGTGGTACTGATCTTGTCGGTATAGGCTGTAACGCAAGCTTTTTAGCTTCACTGCAAAATTCGTAATGGCTGCGCTTTGGAAGTCCTTTGAAAAAACGTAATATTTACGAGTGCAGGACTGACGTTGCGTTACAGGCTAACAGGCTTGCAGTACAGCTATACCGACAAGACTCGTAATGGCTGCTTTGCTGTTTTAACACTGAAATTACCATATTTTCAGTGTTAAAACATGAACACACAACTTGTAATCTAGGTGAAAGTTATTAACCCCTAATGTGCCACCCTCCCAAAACGCAAAGTATCTAATTACACTATTAACCCCTAATCCGTCAACCCCCACATTGCAAACTACTTATTAAAACTATTACCCCTAAACCACCATCTCCCCACAGCTCAATCTACCAAATTAAACTATAGTGTATATCATGTATTTAATGTATGGTGAACTGAATTTTCAAATGACTTTTGTTTGTTTATTTGCATTTTCCATACTGTCCCAACTTTTTCGGAATTAATGTAGTACCTGCAATCGTTATTTTTTCTTTTCCAGCATGCACTGCAAGCATTTTCATGGAGAGTCTAAAGTACCTGTCTAATGCAATTTGGCCTTCCCCCTCCATGGTGGCACCATCCAATTAGCTTGAGGAGTGATAGTGCCTTTACAGGAAGCCTAATAAAACTGTGGATGTGTGGGCTGTGTGGAGAGGAATATTGGTTGCTTCTACTGCTTCTAGAAGTAGGTCTGTGGGCTGTGGCTCAGACATTTGCTGCCGTGGTCGAGTTGGACATTAGTAACTGACTGCTAAATCAGGCTTGCATGAACTGCTGTATTCTGGGACGAGAGCAGCAACAATGTCAGAAGAGAAGCCTGGTGAGGTACAGACTGTAGTATTATGTTTTCATTATTTGTCAATATACTACCAAACCAAGCTCCCTCATTCCAGTCAAATATCACTTTGTCCTAGTTTTGTGGAAGAGAATTATGGCAACCCTATCTCCATACAAAAATTTCAAATTTCCAAAAATGCCTCAATCCATTAATCTAGTTGCTAAACCACTTTCTCCATTTTTGTCAACAAACTCAATCAAAGCAAGAACCTTTTGAAATGATAGGGACCTGGCTTTGACAACTCTTTGCTTTACACAGTTTAGTCACAAAAAATATGGTTAATAAGAGTTTTCTGAGGCCTAGTCAAGTTGTTTAAAAGGCCTAAATCACATGACTACCTGTTGCTTCATGTCTTATAATTAATATAGTTGTTATAAAACAATGTGAGAAAAAGCTATAGACAACGAAAAAAACATTCAAAGGATAAATTGCTAACAAAAAGCATGCATTCTACGCAAATCTCTAAATAAAAAATAATAAAGTGAATGTCTTAAGCATTACATGAGCTTAAATGTAAATAAAATTATCATAGCACAGTTATGTCCATAAAAAAATAACATCAAAGTAATAGCAAAATTTATACTCACACACAATAGCATAATAATCTACTCTCTTAATATAGCAGATCATATGAATATAAGACATATAAGCTTCCCTCCACACAAGAAGGCATTAAGTGTAAGGTTTAAAACATTTGTTACTAGCCTAGAAATATAAACTTTAAAAATATATAATATTATATGTACAACAGCAATAGATTCACTGATGGACAACTTATCTTATTGTATAGAGATCACAGAACACCCCCTGCTAGCGGCCGATTGGCAGCGAATCTGCTATTTGCCGTATTGCACTAGCAGCTCACAAGATCTGCTGGTGCAATGATACGCTGTCGGCATTTATCGATGTGCAGCGGACATGATCCACAATATTGGATCATGTCCGCTCACACATTAGTAAATAGGCCCACTGTCTGTATTTGCCAAAGCATAAACAGCATTTCCAGATATATCTAATATACATCTTTAGACCATTCAAGTAAAATGTCCCTTGTTTGTAATGTTGCTGGTTTCTTTGACAAATCCAATTTATTTTATGCTCTCAGGGTGGCTTTCTCAAGTATGCTAAACAAAGGGTTTTATTTGATTTTTAACTATTTGTCATTTATTTATTTCCTTGCTTATACAGGTATACCCCGCTCATACAGTGGGTTAGGGACCGGAGCCCCGCTGTAAAGTGAAAACCGCCTTAAAGTGAAACAAGGCAGTTTTAGCTTTCTTTTCACTTGCCAGTGTGTTTAAAAACTTGAAAATATGTTTGAACTAACAAATATTAGGAGTGCAATAGTGCTGCATTTAGTTTAACACTAGCACAGCACAGTATTCAATAAATACTGTACCTGTAAAATAATGACAATGACTGTAGTAAAATTTGTCAGACTATACCACTGAGACACAGATTGCACTGTAATGCTGTAAACGGAGTGAACTGCGCATAACAAAATGGTGACAGTCCCCTTTCTTGCAATCTCACGATGATTACAGCACTGTTTCAAAATCTTTGGAGTTGAACTTCAGCTCCACAAAGCGCTGTATTAGCGAAGCGCTGTAAAGTGAAGCACTGTAAAGTGAGGTATACCTGTATTTCAGATCCCGAATGTGGCCAAGTTGAAGTTCCTACTGTTACCTCCAAAATATCAAGGGACTTGATAAATATAGATTTTCTTGGGAACCCCCTGAAAGTAGAAAAGAAGTTCCATGAGAGGTGATATGTTTTTGAGATTCATTTTACTTTAGTGGCAGTAGGCTTGCTGTTGAAAATTGAAGGCGTATTTAAAGATAAAGAGGTTAATGCATTATTATTGGGGCTTGGATACCTAGATGAATCATTGTCAGATACATCTTGATTCAACAGTGCAAGTTGGTAAGTATGTTTAAACCTATAACTTTCTCTTAATAGCTTTGAATATATTCAAACTCAGGAGATGATGCATGTAGTGTTTGACTGTCAACCGTATTTTCTTTGACATTTAATACAATTAAGGACCTTTGTTGTTCAGTACCCCCCCCCCCCCCCGGTAATGGTTTTCCTAAGTATTTCACTAAATGGAATAAAATCTCAGAGATGGTACATAAAAATTACTGAAGAGGGGGTGGAGCTAATTGAAGGAGAGATACATAACTAGGGAGCCTAAAGAGTTAATTTATATATACTAGTAGATTTTCACGCTTCTAAGTGGAGAATCACAGCAGTATTGGTTTGTAGATGTAGTAACTTCAGGAGACTTTTGCATTTTGGAGTGCAACTTTAGTACTTATCACTGCAGCTGCTTCCTGAGAGTACAGGGTGCACTTGGAGTGGCACAAACACCGCCATAGTCACTGGTGACATCTCAGGCCCTCATGGCTGTTGCACCCCTGGCCCTTGCTGAGCTCTGGATTCTTCCTACTGGAGTTACCATTGGGTCCTAGAACATTTATGATTCCCTGTGAGGTCTCCTGGGCTTCACAATAGTGTATGAAGTACAAATCTTTTTCTGACCTTGGAGCATACTCAGAAGCAACATCTGCAGCTACACGAGACTACAGGTATGCTAGCTGCTACCCCTGTTTAACTGGACACACTTATTCTACTTAGCATATCGATCCCCCACACAGCTTGTACATCTGTTGATTAATTGACTTAAGGGTGATAACCAGGACTTACAGGAACAGTGAACTCTTTATACCTTTATTAGATGTTACAGTTTAACTATTAAATATTACTTTGCTACCCATCCTAGGAGATATATATTATTAAGCCTCCTATCTTCTGAGTACTGCCTATCTGAGAGACTTCAGACATATCCCTTGGCTGCGACAGTTCTATATTATAGTACTGTAGTATCTAGACCTAGGCTGTGCACTTTTTGCTTTGTGTGTACTCTAACTTGGACTCTCTCCTCTTTCTTTCCCGCTCAGCTTGTGTGAGTTGGACACTTCCCCATACCTTTTTACCCACTCTTGCAGGGTGTATCCCCAGTCCCTGAGGGGAGAAAGTAAGGAGCTCTTTACTATACTCCAATTCAACCATCATAATAATGTGTTTCTTTTTATCTACTTCCATCATACTTCCATCATACTGTGAAACAGCTGATAGATCCAGACATCACAGGCAGCAAGAGAATGCAGCAAGAGCGGTCAAACAATATTGAGGCAAAGTCCAGGAATACCCGAGATAAGACTTACCAGTAGGATGCAAAACTGGTATGAGGAATCAGCAAGGTAGCTACTGCAAATATCAAAATTACTAGAGCAATAATTAGGCTTAGAAAGTAGAACTGCAACCACGCAGAGAAACAAAATGACCAAGCAATGATTGAAAGCAAGACTCTGCCTTTTATTAGAAGGGTGTCTAGGGAACCACCCCTAATTAAAGGAGCAGCATAACAATTTTCTGTTTATTGCTTGTTTATTGGGGTCATCCCTGATGACTATGTTTCCTACAGAGTTCTAAATTGCTCCTGATGTGCACGGCAAGACTCACTTCTATGATGTACAAACTTCAGCAGTGCTATATTTTTATGTTATTTTTGTTGCTCTACCTATCATGCCTCACTCATCACACAAAAAACTTAAACTCCATAATCTTACACAGAAAACTATCATGGGTCATTTTTCGCAGTCCAGAAGAGACCTTACAGCTGACCTTGGAGAAACACCTAGTGGAGTAGAATTACATTATGAAGACTCCAAATCCAGTAGTAACTCTTGTTTACAATAAACACAACATTACATAACTAGAGATACTTTTCAAGGGATGATTGCTGCTCAGACGCTTACTCAAGTCATTCAAAGGAATACTGCTGAATTATGAAAGGATATCTCAGAAATTGGAAAAATATAGGATGCCTTAGAATGCAAACAAGATGACTTAGGGATTGATCATACCAATCTTCCCTCAAACTCACAGTCTCTAGCTGACCAAATCTTTCAAATGGAACTCAAACTGGCTGACTTATGGGATAATTCACGGAAAAATAAAATTTGCTTCAGAGGTGTACTGGAGACTATTTCATCAATTGATCTTCATACTTTCCTCCTTGGACAGTTTGACAATAGTGAGCACATTATAGAAAGATCACACAGGATTCTTAGGCCTAGAATAGTTGCTCCTGATAAACCAAGAGATGTAATTGTTTGCTTTCATAGTTTTATATTTAAAAGCCAACTTCTATATTCTGCTCTGAAAAAAAACAACTCTCACTGCTTGTTATGCTTATATTCAATTGTTTCCTGACTTATCATTGCATAATTTTCAGCAGAGGATATTATACTCCCTTATAACCACTATTCTAAGATCTGCCATTGTCAAGTATAGATGGGCTTTCCCAGTGAAGCTGCTTATCACTAAGGATAACTAGACCCACATTGTAACATCTCTTCCTCAAGGTTTGGTTCTATTAACATCTAGGGGCCTTAAACGTGCAAATCCCCAACTGCAGAACATTCCAGAAAGGTCCTTGAGAGTTACTGCTCCTGAGTGGAGTCCTAGGCCCATTTTTAATGCTCTGGCTGAGGGATGGAGATTCCCACCCAAGATTAGACAGTACATGGCCCAGTCCATCGTCCCTTTGATGCGGGGAAGTTGTCCTGTCCCCTTAGCAGAAAAACACACCCAAAGCATAATGTTTCCTCCCCCATTTTTGAAGGGGGTATGGTGTTCTTTGGGTCAAAGGCAGTATTCCTCCTCCTCCAAAAATGGCAAGTTGAGTTGATGCCAAAGAGCTCAATTTTGGTCTCATCTGACCACAACACTTTCACCCAGTTCTCCTCTGAATCATTCAGATTTTCATTGGCAAACTTCAGACGGGCCTGTACATGTGCTTTCTTGAGCAGGGGGAACTTGCTGGCACTGTAGCATTTCAGTCCTTCATGGCGTAGTGTGCTAGCAATTGTTATCTTGGTGTCTATGGTCCCAGCTGCCATAAGATTATTGACAAGATCTTCCTGTTAAGTTCTGGGCTGATTCCTCACCGTTCTCGTGATCATTGAAACTCCACGAGGTGAGATCTTGCATGGAGCCCCAGACCAAGAGAGATTGACAGTTATTTTGTGTTTCTTCCATTTGCAAATAATTGCGCCAACTGTTGTCACCTTCTAAACCAAGTTGCTTGGTGATGGTCTTGTAGCCCATTTCAGCCTTATGTAGATCTACAATCTTGTCCCTGTCATCCTTGGACAGCTCTTTGGTCTTGGCCATGGTGGAGAGTTTGAAATCAGATTGATTGATTGTATCTGTGGACAGGTGTCTTTTATACAAGTAACAAGAGAGTGCTCCTAATCTCAGCTCATTACCTGTATAAAATACACCTGGGAGCCAGAAATCTTGCTGATTGATAGGGGATCAAATACTTATTTCACTCATTACAATGCAAGTAAATTTATAACTTTTTTGAAATGTGTTGTTATTCTGTCTCTCACTGATCAAATAAACCTACCATTAAAATTGTAGACTGATAATTATTTTGTCAGTGAGCAAACGTACAAAATCAGCAGGGTATCAAGTCATTTTTTCCCTCACCGTAGGTGCTTCATTTTGTTTGTATTTTGTATGTTGAATTTTACTATCTGATACTTTTTCAATGTGGTTAGCTTTCTTAAATTCTCTTTGTCTACATCAGAGATATCTTCAGTTATCCCCCCCCCCACATTGTCATGATGCTCACACCAGGGTTAACTTTAGCTGAACTACTTTCACCTCGATTATTACTTCTTCTGAATTACTTCTTTTGTCTTTTTCTCTTTTACTTATCTACTATCATCTTATCCTCTCTTCTTTATTTCTGTCTGTGTTTCTGTCTTGTCCAGATTACTACTATATTTCTTGGATCACCAATGTCTACTTATAACTTTTTGACACAATATTAGAGGTTTAAATAACCCAGCCAAACGATGCCTCCTCCAGCGTTCTCTACTACAATCCCATGCTGATATTTTTTTTTGAAAGGAGACTCATTGCAACGGGGAAGATGCTTCTTGTTTAAGCTATAAGCGATATCCAGTGGTTGAACATACTTCTTATATCAAGAAGTCAAGAGGTGTAGCAATTCTTATTAATAGGCAAGTATCTTATGAACGTATTCATGTTAAAAGAGACCCTCAGGTTCAATATCTTATATTGATATGTACATTAAACCATCACCTAGATTACAAGTTTTGCACTATAGAGGGTGGGAAACAAAAAGTTTCGTTATTTCATCCTTCATAGCGCTGCCATTACAAGATTTAGAAAAGCCGCCTTGTGCGTGCGATATGGTTGCGATGAGCTCCATACCACACAAAATCCAAGTGCTGCTTTGACGTGCTTGTGCACGCTTTCCCCATAGACATCATTGGGGAGAGGGTGTTAGAAAAAAACCTTACATCTGCTATCGCGGAATGAAAAACTCCGTAACACACCCCATTGATGTCTATGGGGAAAAAAATTATGTTTAAACCTAACACCCTAACATAAACACCACGTCTAAACACCCCTAATCTGCTACCCCCAACATCGCTGACACCTACATAATGTTATTAACCCCTAATCTGCCGCTCCCATATCTCTGCCACCAAAATAAATCTATTAACACCTAATCTACCGCTCCCGATATCGACACCACTATAATAAAGTTATTAAACCCTATTCCCCTGCACCCAAACATCACTCACACTATAATAAATATATTAACCCCTAAACCTCTGGCCTCCCACATCACTGCCACTAAATAAACCTATTAACCCCTAAACCGCCAGTCCCCCACATCACAAAAACTTAAATTAAACTATTAACCCCTAAACCTTACAACCCCCTAACTTTAAATTAAAATTACAAGATCCCTGTCTTAAAATAAATAAAAACTTACCTGTGAAATTAAAAAACCTAAGTTTAAGCTATAAATTAAACTAACATTACTATTATACTAAAATTAAAGTAACTATCATAAATACATTAAATTACTCATTAAAAAAAACTAACACTACTAAAAAAAATTAAATCTATAGTTACAAATAATTTTAAATATTAAATTACAAAAAATAAAAAAATCATAATTTCCAAAAATTACAAACAAAATCATCCAAAATAAAAACAATTACACCTAATCTAATAGCCCTATAAAAATAAAAAGCCCCCCAAAATAAAAAACCCTAGCCTACAATAAACTACCAAACTACTTAAAAGGGCCTCTTGTAGGGCATTGCCCTAAAGAAATCAGCTCTTTTCACTGAAAAAAAATACAAAGACCCCCCCAACAGTAAAACCCTCAACCCAACCAACCCAAACCCTAATCTAAAAAAAAAACACCCCATTTTTTTTTTTTTTAAAAGCTAACACAGACCCCCGCCGATCAACTTACAGTTTCTGAAGTCCGGACATCCAGGCGGCAATAAGTCTGCATCCAGGTGGCGAGGTCTTCATCCATCCAGGCGGCATCTTCTATCTTCATCCTGATGGCATCTTCTATCTTCATCCCAGTGGCACGGAGCGGGTCCATCCTGAAGACATCCGGCGCGGAGCATCCTTTTCATACGGTCGCCACCGTATACCGAATCTTCAATGCAAGGGAGCCTTTTCAAAATGGCATCCCTTGCATTCCTATTGGCTGATTTGATTTTGGAAATTCAAATCAGCCAATAGGTTAAGAGCTACTAAAATCCTATTGGCTATTCAAATCAGCCAATAGGATTAGAGCTACTGAAATTCTTTTGGATATTCAAAGTGGCGACCGTATGAAGAGGATGCTCTGTGCCGTATGTGTTCATGATGGACCTGCTCCGTGCCGCCGTAATGAAGATAGAAGATGCCGTCTGGATGAAGATAGAAGACGCCGCCTAGATTGATGAAGACTTCACCGGCTGGATGTCTGGACTTCAGAAACTGTAAGTGGATCGTCGAGGGTTAGTGTTATTTTTTTTTTTTATAGGGTGTAACGCAAGCTTTCTAACTTCACCGCAAAATGTGTAATGGCAGCGCTATATAAATCCCATACAAAACCATCATTTTTTTAACTGACGTTGCGTTACAGGCTAAAATGATTGTGGTACAACTATACTGACAAGAGTCTTAATGGCTGTGTTACTGTTTTTATGTTGAAATGGCAATTTTTTAAGTGTTAAAACACAAAAACGCAAAACTTGTAATCTAGGTTCCTTAGGACGATCATATCATTAGTGTATATAAGATACAGCCAGGGCACAAAGCGATAGGTGGGGATTTAAATATGGTTTGGGATCCTAGGTGCGAAAAAATGTACTCCTATCGGCTTATAGAGAACCCCAATTATAATCTTTAGCCTCTCAATTTAAAGTGTTTATGTCACATACAATTATTTTGATATATGGTGCTTTTATGATTCTTCAGAAAAGGATTATACACATTTTTCTACATCCCATAATTCCTATGCTAGACTTTTTTTTGTTTTTCTTCTCAAGCAAAAGACTTAAATAGTGTTAAATCAGCTAAGATTCACATGTCCCCTTGGTCAGATCATGACCAAGTGTCATTTAAGTTTAGCTCATTAGATAAAACATTTTCGATCATAGTCAACTTGATGGGACCCAAATTCCAAAATTGGTACACATACATGCAACTGTCACACTACTTCCTAACTCACCCCTTCAGATCTTAATTGAAACGTCCCTTAACAAATTTTGAATCCCTGGGGCGTGTCCAAACCGCAGACATGGTCGGATGCTATTTTCACTAGCTCTTCAGGCAACTTTAATAATCTGATTACTACCTCCATTGTCATAAGGCATCCAGCCACATATTTATAATGATAACCTGGAGGAAGATTAAGGGTATAAAGTTGTCTACAACATTGCCCTCTGTATAATACCAGATGATATATTCCGACCAGGCATCCACTCCGTGGCCTAACTATTGATCGCAACACCTCTCCTTGGCTTACCATCTTACCGGGTAACAGTGCCTTTACATTACTATTAGGATGGAAGAGCTCTATACACACCTAACCACCTTATTGGAGGAGCTGAGCCGTAAAGCAGACAGACAGTTCATCGATCTACAGTCTGTTATCAAGAACCCGTGTATCCAAGATGGCACCACCCACTTAACCAGCTGCGATACTCGCATCGGAGACCCAACAGAAGACTTACTACCTGTCCAACACTCTCATGAGCGGACACCAGAAGAGCAGCCTGGAGGAGCCCCGATAAACATTTTGACAAATGACTGCTCGGCACAGCCTTGCGCAAGTGGTGCATTCTGCCTAGCTGCCGCTCCCTCGGGGTTAACAGGATCCTTCTCGTTGACTTTTCAGCAGTCTCTCCAGCTCTCTCTTTCAGCCAGCCTACACTGCCAATTCAAAGCTACGGCCAATTCCCGCAAGCAAGTCTTGGAAAATTCCGGTGTTCACCTTATAGAGCGTGCCACATGGGAGAGGAGAGATTGGATATCAGGCCTGTTTCTTATCCGCAAATGGAGTGTCCTCCAAGGCCCCCTCCCACAAGGGTCCCACCTCACCATCAGGTTCCTTCCAGAGCCCTACCATAGAATGCTGACAGGCACTAGAATAGGAGTGGGTTAGGAAAGATTATTCCACAATTTCAAAGTCTTTTCCTTTGGCCCCAATAGACTCAAGTATATATTTATATCTGTTCTAAATATCTCTGGTTGTTGTTTTTTCTTACTGTTTAGCTTAGAAGCATATTTAGATGTTCATGTTACTGTCTGACTACGGGCTTATAGATTTGCGGTTCATATGGATAGTTATAAACAGCCCCTAGTACATGTTTATTATATTGCTTTACCAAGGTCTTTATTATAGATCATTTCACTCATAGATGAGTCTGCTAATTTACTTTAGAAAATGTGGATATGTAGTCCATTTACTTTTATATCAAGTACCCTCATATATGAAATCACCCCCAGGTTGATCATTTGTTTCTACATTAATATTTGTGTTTTTTCATATATCCTATGTGCATCAAACAAAGCATTTACACGTTCCTTACCCCTATTCATCCATATTAACATGTGCTACACCCATATTGTGTTTCTCAGGGGGGGTTTAGGCTACATGTTTAATCATCCTGACCCTACTTTTCAGTATCCTATGCCTGCTAAATCTAGAAATTAACTAATTACTGTTATATGCATAATACTAAGATGTATGTTTTACACGTTAAATGGCCTTGTGACTGGCTATCTTCTATCTGTTACTTGTACATCTTACTGCAGGGCATTGGGTTAGTTGGATATATTAATGAGAATCTTGTCATTGCAATGGTATTGCTTAATCACGCTATGCATACCCATAAGGCACTTAGATAGTTATAATTTTATTCCCAAATTATCACTAGTCCATAGTATATAGCATTTAGAGAACCAGTTATCTCCATGAAACTAACTATGCCTATTACTATATCATATGTAATGTACGGGTGGTCACCCTGTTTTATTAAGAGATAGGAAATCCTGACACCTCAGTCTCTGTTCCTTCTCCCTTATTTTTATAAGCATAACAGTATTAATGGCCCTATGATATTATCTCTTCTAATATATATATCAACAGCTCATGCTAATACCAGACTTAAGTATGGTAAAAGATTAATAGCAGCTCTCATCTATGTAACAGTTTCTCATATATATAGTTACATACCTAGCAGGTCTGTCTAGGGTACTACTTTTTCACCTTCTAAGATGTAAGGGGACACTTATATTATACATATTGGCTCCTTAAGCTCTAATGAGCACATCAGAGGGACAGAGTCTGTGACATAGTTCTTTATATGGCTTCTTCCATGGGTAATAATGCAATATGGAGAGACATTTACATCCATTTAAATTATACCCCTTACCATATCTCATGTGGCACATGGATGTGAAACTAATTACATTAGTACCGCTTTAAACGCAAACACGTTTGATCTTATGGGCATATTGTATTTTATTTACTCATGTAGTGGTTTCTAGATCTCTATATGTCTAGACCTGATTCTTTTACAGGGGTTGCAATATCGTATGAGTTCCTTTTTTTTATATATATATTGCATTGATCCTGAACCAGGGAACCTACACATTCTATAATATATCTATTAAGTATAGATACCGCCTCTATCATTTATATATATATGGTGACATAATCCTATTGTTGCTTGTTAATAACAACGGTTTATGGTTATTAGAAATGTATCATTAGAATGCTGAGATTAACTACAAGGACCATATAATTCGACCTAGCTACATTACTCTACCTCAGGGGTCCACCATCTGTATTTTGGTTCTCAATATATTGAGGAATTTAATGCTGCCCCATTCCGCATGAAACTCATCTGGGTCTAAACCATTTTCTGTTACATTTAACATAGAACATCAGTAATACCCGCAGGTTCGTCTTGCCTCTATGACCAATTCTCCCAGTTGATATTCAGGTTGCCACTACATAGTGTAACCCTCAATTATGTCATTTTACGTACTGTTACCCCCTACCATCACCATATAGCATAGAGTTGCCCTTTCCTCATTATACATTCAGCTTATAGTTATCTCTTAATTCGGTAGTCCCATAGAGTGATCTCTTCTCAAGCGCTTAGAAATATATTCCCTCCCTATCCATTATTTTATAGGTTTTTGGTTTCTAGACTTCCATGACTCACCTTCTGATCCTGACTGTACCAGCTTACCAGCTAACTAACTTACCAGCTCATGTTATATCAACATACCCCTGGACACGCCCCCCCCTCCCCCCTCAATATTAAAGCGGCTCTAGACCGCTGTTTACCCCTTATGTTTTCCTTTTCATACTACCACATACTAAACTTTTTCCCTATTAAAAAAACAAAAAAAAACAAGGTTTCTTTATGCTAAGTTCATTCACATATCCATGGGTTGAGTTATAAGATGACCTACAGAGAAGTGCCCAGAAAATCTATAATTCGCAAAATTGTCTCTTTGCCGCCTCCAGGGCAAACATACAACTAGGTCCTATTTTATATTCTCTACCTTATCTACCCTCATATTTTATGTTGTATGTACTATGTTAATTGCTTGCTATTGTGAATGAACATTATTCAATCTGTTATATTTGCCAATAATCTCAATAAAAATTGTCTTTTTAAAAAAAAAATTTGAATCCCTAAGCAACTATTACAATCACTCTGCACAACACCTCCTACATATGTCTCTTAATGGTAGACTGGAATTAGAGACTCCCTCACTCAAAATGAATGGGACAACATTTTCAAACAAATAACCAAATCATCACCTTCCATCTCAATACTCGAAATAAATGCTTCTGAGCTTCTGAGCAGATGGTACTACACACCCGCATGCCTACATCTATTATTCCCCACCACCCAATAGCTAAAAAATATTGGGTTCCCATACAAAAAGATATAGAAATAGTCCTGTGTATAGTCCTCCCCTTTGGAATCTTGGTCTTTCTTTTTAATAATTGTCTTCCTTGTTAGCAAATAAATTAAGATGTCATATGGGAATCTCCCGAATTTATCTGTTTCAACATAATGGTCCAAACTTACGGACACCTAAATTATTATGGGAAAGATTTTCTGAGTACTATCAATCACTCTATAACCTGAGTAAAGATAACTTGTCAGCCCCCTCTCCCTTAGCAGAAGTTACCTCGGCTCACAGTTAATTAGAAGAACTCCCTTGCTGCCCTTATCACATCTGATGAGATCTTACCAGTTATAAAACAGCTAAAATCCCTTAAATCTCCAGCTCCTGATGGTTTTGGTTCTATATTTTATTAATACTACTGCACAGAACTTACCCCTCTTTTCACTAGAACATTTTGTGAAATAGCTAAGGCTGTTTCTTTTGACAAGGAGTTTTTAGAAGCTTCTATTACTACTATTCCTAAACTTGGGAAAGACCCTTCTCTATGTGAGATTTATCTGGCCCATTACCCTGATCAATGTAGATATTAAAATATAACCTAATATTTTAGCCAAAAAATAACAACCCTTTTACCTTTGCTAGTCTACTTAGATCAAATCGGTTTTACTCATAATAGGGGCCTGATAATACTAAAATGTTGCTTAATCTCTTCTTTGAATCAACTAGACTTAGAAAGAATTTCTAGGTACGCTCTTTGAAGGCCTTTAATTGTTTTGATGGGAATATCTTTGGGAGGAGTTGAAGGTGTTTTTAGATTCCAGCATAGACATGCAATATGCTCATGGCTCTTTATTCCACCTTCTCTGTGCAACTTAGAGGCCTTGGATTTTGTTTATCATCTTTCCCGGTAACCAATGGTACTAAACAGGGGTGCCCATTCTTGCCCCTTTAGTTTGCCTTGCTGATCAAGTAATTGGCAGTGCATATTCAATATAACCAAAATATTGACAGTGTAACTTTATTTGGCAGAAAACATAAAATTGCATTATATGTTATTAACCCCTGAAATCCTATCGGCTGATTTGAACAGCCAATAGGATTTCAGTAGCCCTCATCCTATTGGCTGTTTTGAATAGTCAATAGGATTTCAGAAGCTCTCATCCTATTGGCTGATTTGAATTTGAACAATCAAATCAGCCAATAGGAATGCAAGGTATGCCATTTTGAAATGGCTACCTTGCTTTCAACTTCAGAGTACGGCGGTGACCTATGAAGAGGATGCTGCATGCAGGATGTCTTCGCTGTCCAGGATAGCTCCGCTCCACCGGGATGAAGATAGAAGATGTCCCAGAGATGGATGAAGGTGTCGCCACCTGGATGAAGACTTTTCGCTGCCTGGATGAAGATGGATGTCTGGACTTCAGGAACCGTGAGTAGATTTTTGGGGGTTAGTGGGGGTTTTTTCCTTTTTTTGGGGTGTTTTTTTTTAGATTAGGGCTTTGGGAATATGTAAAATAGCTGAATGCCATTTTAAGGGCAGTAAAAGAGCTGAATGCCCTTTTAAGAGCAATGCCCATACAAATGTCCCTTTAGGGGCAATGGTAGCTTAGGATTTTTTAGAGTTTGGTGGGGGGTTACTTTTAGAGGGGGACATAGTAATTTTTTAAGCTATAAGAGCTGTTTAACTTATTAAGGGCTATTGGTAGTTTATTGTAGGTTAGGGGTGTTGTTGTTTTTTATAGGGCTATTAGATTAGGTGTTATTGTTTTTATTTTTGATAATTTTTTCGTAATTTAGTGTTTATTATTTTTTGTAATTTTAGATTTAATAAATGTTTTAATTGATATTTTTTTAAAATGTTATTAGAATAGTTATTTTAGGTTAATTTATAGTTTAAACTTTTTTTTTTTTTATTTCACAGGTAAGTTTTTTTTATTTATTTTAAGATAGTTATATTGTAATTTTAATGTAAAGCTAGGGGGTGTTAGGTTTAGGGGTTAGTAGTTTAATTTAGTGTTTTGCGATGTGGGGGGGCAGTGGTTTAGGGGTTAATAGGTTTAGTTTACTAGTTACAATGTGGGGGGTTGGAGGTTTAGTGGTTAATACGTTATTATAGTGTTGGAGATGTGGGGGGCGGCGGTTTAAGGGTTAATAGTTTTATTTAGGTGTGGAAGATATCGGGGAGCGGCGGATTAGGGGATAATAACTTTCATTAGTGTCGGCGATGTCAGGGAGCGGCGGTTTAGGGGTTAATAGGTTTATATAGTGTTGGCGATGTCGGTGGTGGTGGATTAGGGGTTAATAGGTTTATTTAATAGTCGCAATATGGTTGGACAGCAGATTAGGGGTTAATATGTTTAATATAGTGTTTGCGATGCAGGGTGCGGCAGTTTAGGGGTTAATAGGTTTATATAGTGTTGGCGATGTCAGGGGCGGCAGATTAAGGGTTAATACGTTTAATATAGTGTTTGCAATGCAGGATGGCAGCAGTTTAGGTGTTAATAGGTAGTCTATGAGTGTTAGTGTACTTTGTAACATTTTAGTAATTAGTTTTGTAAAACATTTTTGTTTCGCAAAATCCATGACTACTGCTCTCAGATGGCGGTATGAATTGTGTCCGTATAGACTGTAACACAAGCATTTTAGCTGGACCTCACAACCTGTAATCTCGCATTGAAACCCAATTTTTTTTAATCCGGAATGGACGTTGCGTTACAGGCTAAAATGGTTGCGGTAAAGATATACAGCTGTGACTTGTAATATGCGTTTCCGGCCATTCCATGCAAAATGGCCAATTTTTCAACGGTATAGCCGTACCGCAAAACTCGTAATCTAGCCGTAAATCACTTCTTTAGAGTGAGCAACTTGTGTTTTTAAGGTTCAGGTTCTATGTCTATGGATGGCATTGAGACTTTGGTCCCGATGATCTTAACTTCGCAAATTGGAACAAGACAAAACCAGGCTGCCCTCAAGAAACACTCTAAAAAAAGTGGCTGTCCCTGTATGTTGCAAGATGTCTCCAATAGAAAGTAACAGTAAAATAGAAAGTAAAAAATTTAATAGTGCAGTCAATACAAATCACATTACTCTTCTTTCAGTGTATATAATCTTAAAATTGACTCAGCTATGCACATGGAAAGCAGCTGGTCAGCCCACTAGCAGCGTCCGGGGAAATCAGGTAAGGAGATCAATACATTTTTCATATTGTAAGTATGCATTTCACAGTGATTTTTTTTTCTTTGCATGTGCAGTGTGGTTTTATTACAATTTCTAATGAATGAGGTAGGTTGTTTTTTTCTGCATATTTTCAATAAGAGTTTTATTTTTTCCATTAAATACAAATATTTCCCAACAATTTCTGCATAATTTTTAATACGATTTTAAAATAATTTTCTTCCACTGCGTATTTTTAATTCATTTATTAATTTATTTGCTTTACAGATTTTCAAATTACATTTTCTTTGTGAGTCCTAATATAATGGATACATCTCATATATTTAAATGAAGAGAACGCCTCTTTGAGTGACACACTGTTCTCAAGATAAAAATTGATTTTTGAAAGGGGCTTTATAGTACTGCAAGATTTCTTAGAGAATCTTACAAGTCCAGAGAGCTTTAGATACTCTGGCCCATCATCTTCTTGGTTTAAATGGACAGTCAACACCAGAATTTTTGTTTCAAAAGATAGATAATCCCTTAATTACCATTTCCCCAGTTTTGCATAACCAACACAGTTATAATTATACACGTTTTACCTCTGTAATTACCTTGTATCTAAGCCTCAGCAGACTGCCCCCTTATTTCAGTTCTTTTGACAGACTTGCATTTTAGCCAATCAGAGCTGTCTCCATGGTAAATTCACAAGCATGAGCTCAATGTTATCTATATGAAACACATGAACTAATGCCCTCTAGAGGTGAAAAACGTTCAAAATGCATTTAGATTAGAGGCGGCCTTCAAGGTCTAAGAAATTAGCATATGAACCTCCTAGGTTTAGCTTTCAACTAAGAATACCAAGAGAACAAAGCAAAATCGGTGATAAAAGTAAATTGGAAAGTTGTTTAAATGACATGCCCTATCTGAATCATGAAAGTTTTTTTTGGACTTGACTGTCCTTTTAAGGGACTTGCATGTTGAAGTGATGATGATTCTGATGTAGTAGGACCTTTATGTGATGTTTCCTGTACACATACTGTTTGGATTTGATACAGAGTGCAATATTTGCATTTCCTAAAGATATAAAATAAATATAATATGCTAATATTTATAGCCTCTACCTCTTAAACAAAAAGGTAAACAAAAGGGAATTATGAAAGGTGATAGGTACGTTTTTATTTTCGATTTTCTTATTAGACTTAATGATAGGTTATATATCTGCCATATCCACGCATCTAAAATACCTAAAGCAGCTACTTTGGATAGAGTTTTAAAGTCATAGGTATTATTTATTTTTAAAATAAGAAGTGTTTTCCTTGCTTAATTGCGTCTCCTTGTTGAAATATAACCTTTCCCCTTTATCCTTGCTAAATCTGTCTCATTAATACTTCACATTGAAACCTCTAGGAAAAGAATACTTTCCCAAATCATTGCACACTTATGTATCCACGTAGTCTATAGGGGATATTTATCAAAGCCTCAACTATGCTGCATTCGCCGGCACCAATATGCTCGCCTAACATCGCCTAACATCACGGCCGCTGACCTGAATACGCTCTCCATATTTATAAAAAAAGCCGGCAAAAAGACGTGCACCAAGTACGGAGCGATGAGCATCGGACTGTTGTTAACTAGCATTCATCAATCTTTTGTCTAATCGGCTTTTTACCAACTTTATTTATACCCTGTCACTAAACGCCGCCACAATACTAAAATGTTTAACCCCTATCCCGCCGCTCTCGGCCCCCGCCGCCACTAAATACATTTATTAACCCCTATCCCGCCGCTCCCGGACCCCGCCGCAACCTAAATAAAGTTATTAACCCCTATCCCGCCACTCCTGGACCTTGCCGCAACCTAAATAAAGTTATTAACCCCTATCCCGCCACTCCCGGACCCCGCCGCAACCTAAATAAAGTTATTAACCCCTATCCCACCACTCCCGGACCCCGCCGCCACTAAATAAACATATTAACCCCTAAACCTCTGGCCTCCCACATCACTACAACTAACTAAACCTATTAACCCCTAAACCACCAGCCCCCCACATCGCCATAAACTAAATTAAGCTATTAAAGGGACAGTCTAGGCCAAAATAAACTTTCATGATTCAGATAGAGCATGTAATTTTAAACAATTTTCCAATTTACTTTTATCAACAATTTTGCTTTGTTCTCCTGGTATTCTTAGTTGAAAGCTTAAACTAGGAGGTTCATATGCTAATTTCTTAGACCTTGAAGCCCACCTCTTTCAGATTGCATTTTAACAGTTTTTCATCACTAGAGGGTGTTAGTTCACGTATTTCATATAGATAACAATGTGCTCGTGCACGTGAAGTTATCTGGGAGCAAGCACTGATTGGCTAAACTACAAGTCTGTCAAAAGAACTGAAAAAAGGGGCAGTTTGCAGAGGCTTAGATACAAGATAATCACAGAGGTTAAAAGTATATTATTATAACTGTGTTGGTTATGCAAAACTGGGGAATGGGTAATAAAGGGATTATCTATCTTTTAAAACAATAAAAATTCTGGTGTAGACTGTCCCTTTAACCCCTAAACCTAACAACCCGCTAACTTTAAATTAAAATTAAAACATCCCTATCTTCAAATAAATCTAAACTTACCTGTAGAATTAAAATAAACTAATTTTAAACTATTAATTAACCTACCCTAACTATTATACTACACTTAAATTAAACTGACAATTACATAACTAAATTACATATTAAAAAACAAAGCCCTACTAAAATTATTTAAATATACTATTTAACCCTTATTAAAAATTACTAAATTACAAAAAAATGCTGTTACAAAAAATAAACACTAAATTACGAAGAAAAAAAAACACATTATCAAAAATAAAAAATAATTACACCTAATCTAATAGCTCTATCAAAATAAGAAAGCCCACCCAAATAAAAAATACCTAGCCTACAATAAACTACCAATGCCCCTTAAAAGGGCCTTTTGTGTGGCATTGCCCCAAAGAAATCAGCTCTTTACCTGTAAAAACACCCCCCAATAGTAAAAGCCACCACCCAACCAACCAACCCCCCCAAATAAAAACCCTATCTAAAATAACCTAAGCTCCCCATTGCCCTGAAAAAGGGCATTTGTATGGGCATTGCTCTTTTACCTGCCCAGACCCTACTCTACAAATAAAACCCACCCAAAAAAACCTTAAATAAACTTAACACTAACCCCTGACGATCCACTTTTTTTTTTTTCACAATTATTGAAGTCCCGCTTGAAGGATCTATCCAGCCGGCAAGAAGTCTTCATCCGGGCGGCCTCTTCCATCTTCATCCAGCCAGCAAAGTCTTCAACCAGACGGCATCTTCTATCATCATCCATCTGGCTCGGAGCGGGTCCATCCTGAAGACATCCGGCGCGGAGCTCCTCTTCAATACGGTCGCCGCCGTAAACTGGAACTTGAATGCAAGTGACATCATCCAAGATGGCATCCCTTGCATTCCTATTGACTGAAAGGATCAAATTAGCCAATAGAATTAGAGCTGCTAAAATCCTATTGGCTGTTTCAATCAGCCAAAAGGATTTGAGCAGCTCTTATCCTATCGGCTGATTGGAACAGCCAATCTTGGATGATGTCACTTGCTTTCAAGTTCCAGTTTACGGCGGTGACCGTATTGAAGAGGGGCTCTGTGCCAGATGTCTTCAGGATGGATCCGCTCCACGCCAGATGGATGAAGAAAGAAGATGCCGTCTGGATGAAGACTTTGCCGGCAGGATGAAGACTTCTTGCCGCCCAGATGAAGACTTCTTGCCGGCTGGATGGATCCTTCAAGCGGGACTTAAATAATAGTTTGTTTTCTTGTTTAATTAAGGGAATGGATCCTTATATATTATGTATAGCTATTATACGTCTAGATTACGAGTTTTGCGTTATGTGCGGTGCGGTGCTAACTTGCAAGTTATTGTCACCGCTCACCTCCCTATAGTGCTGCTATTACAGGTTTACAAAAATCTGGTGTTATCAGGCAATATTGCAGCGTAAAGCAAAATTGAGCTCCATACCGCACTCCAATACCAGCGCTGCTTTGAGCTGGTTTTACGTGCTCGTGCACGATTTCCCCATAGACATCAATGGGGAGAGCCGGCTAAAAAAATGCCTAACACCTGCAATAAAGGAGCGTAAAGCTCCATAACGCAGCCCTATTGATTCCTATGGGGAAAGAAAATGTATGTTTAAACCAAACACCCTAACATAAACCCTGAGTCTAAACACCCCTATTCTGCTGCCCCCAACATCGCCGACACCTACATTACACTTATTAACCCCTAATCTGCTGCCCGACATCGCCAGCACCTACATTACACTTATTAACCCCTAATCTGCCACCCCTGACATCGCCGACACCTACATTACACTTATTAACCCCTAATCTGCCGCCCCTAACACCGCCGCCACCTACCTACACGTATTAACCCCTAATCTGCCACCCCCAACGTCGCTGCCAATATACTAAAGTTATTAACCACTAAACCTAATCCTAACCCTTACACCCACTAACTTTAATGTAATTAAAATAAATCTAAATAAAACCTACTATTAATAATTAAATAATTCCTATTTAAAAATAAATACTTACCTGTAAAATAAACCCTAAGCTAGCTACAATATAACTAATAGTTACATTGTGGCTAGCTTAGGTTTTATTTTTATTTCACAGGCAAGTTTGTATTTATTTTAACTATGTAGAATAGTTAGTAAATAGTTATTAACTATTTACTAGCTCCCTAGCAAAAATAAATACAAATTTACCTGTAAAATAAAACCTAACCTGTTTTACACTAACACCTAACCTTACACTACAATTAAATACATTACATTAATTAAATACAATTAACTAAATTACAAAAAAAAACCACTAAATGACACAAAATAAAAAAGAAATTATCAAATATTTAAACTAATTACACCTAATCTAATAGCCCTATCAAAATAAAAAGCCCCCCCAAAATAAAAAAAAAAACCTAAAAGGGCCTTTTGCGGAGCATTGCCCCAAAGAAATCAGCTCTTTTACCTTTAAAAAAAAAACAAGCAACCCCCCAACAGTAAAACCCACCACCCACACAACCAACCCCCCCAAATAAAAAACTATCTAAAAAACTTAAGCTCCCCATTGCCCTGAAAAGGGCATTTGTATGGGCATTGCCCTTAAAAGGGCATTTAGCTCTTTTTCCACCAAAACCCACCCAATAAACCCTTAATAAAACCTAACATTAATCCTCGAAGATACACTTAGAGTTTTTAAGACCGGACATCCATCCTCAACGAAGCGGCAGAAGTCTTCATCCAAACGGAAAGAAGTCCTCAACAAAGCCGAGAGAAGTCTTCATCCAAACAGGCCGAAGTCTTCATCCATGTAGAAGTCTTCATCCAGACGGCATCTTCTATATTCATCCATCCGGCGTGGAGCGGCTCCATCTTCAAGACATTGGGCGCTGAGCATCCTCTTCTCTTGACGGCTAATGAAGAATGAAGGTTCCTTTAAGGGACGTCATCCAAGATGGCGTCCCTTGAATTCTGATTGGCTGATATAATTCTTTCAGCCAATAGGAATTAAAGGTGAAAAAATCCTTCTGGCTGATGCAATCAGCCAATAGGATTGAGCCTCAATCCTATTGGCTGATCCAATCAGCCAATAGGATTGAGCTTGCATTCTATTTGCTCTTCCAATCAGTCAATAGAATGCAAGCTCAATCCTATTGGCTGATTGCATCAGTCAATAGGATTGAAGCTCAATCCTATTGGCTGATTGCATCAGCCAATAGGATTTTTTCACCTTTAATTCAGATTGGCTGATAGAATTCTATCAGTCAATCAGAATTCAAGGGACGCCATCTTGGATGACATCCCTTAAAAGAACCTTCATTCTTCGTTAGCCATGGAAAGAAGAGGATGCTCCACGCCGGATATCTTGAAGATGGAGCCACTCCACGCCGGATGGATGAAGCTAGAAGATGCCGTCTGGATAAAGACTTCTGCCGGCTTGAATGAAGACTTCGGCCTGCTTGGATGAAGATTTCTCCCAGCTTTGTTGAGGACTTCTGCCCGCTTGGATGAAGACTTCTGCCGATTCATTGAGGATGGATGTCCGGTCTTCAAAAACTGTAAGTGGATCTTCGGGGGTTAGTGTTTATTGGGTGGGTTTTATTTTTAGATTAGGGTTTGGGCAGAAAAAGAGCTAAATGCCCTTTTAAGGGCAATGCCCATCCAAATGCCCTTTTCAGGGCAATGGGGAGCTTAGGTTTTTTTAGATAGGATATTATTTGGGGGTTTGCAGGGGGTGACATTGCACCAGCAGCTCTTGTGAGCTGCTGGTGCAATGCTGATTATGGAGAGCGTATTGCTCTCCGCATTCAGCGATGTCTTGCGGATCTGATCCGCACTGTCGGATCAGGTCTTCAAGACATTTGATAAATAGGCCCCTTTGTTTGGAATTTAGATCAAGATAAACCAGAATTTATACACTAAAAGGATGAGGCTATTTTAATTGTAGATGATGACAAAGCTTTTGATGCAATTAATTGGAAATATCTATTTAAAGCAATAGAGAAATTTGGATTTAAAAATCATTTTGCGGAATTTGTACAGCAACTTTATAAATATCCTATATCATATCTTTTTATTAATGGGACATTGTCACCTAAAATACCTCTTAAGTGAGGAACAAGGCAGGGATTCCCACTTTCCCCCCTGCTCTTTAATATAGCATTGAAACCATTTGCCATTTGGATGAGGGATAGTCTATCAGGAATCCTTATGGGTACCCATAGTTTAAAAATTCTTCTTTATGCAGATGATTTACTGGTATTTTTGGATAAAGCACAACTATCAATCCCATTAATTTTTCTGTTATTTTTGTTTTTCTCTTCATTTTCAGGTTATAAAATACATTTTGACAAAAGTGAATTATTGTGGGACAGTAAAGTAGGGTCTAATTTTATGGATCATCCATTTAAAGTAGTTGATTAATTTTGATATATAGTTATAGTTGTCTATAGAGATCCGAAAAAGTGGTATAACTTGAATTTCTTTCCTCTTTTACAGAAAGTTAAAATGGATTTAGAAATGTGGTCTTCCTTCTTAATCTCTATCTCGGCTCGAGTCAATTTGATAAAAACAATTACTTTCCCTAGGATACTTTACTTATTGCAAAATTTACCACTGTTTCTAACTAATAGAGATATTCGTGATTCATATTATTGGCAGTCTAAATTTATCTTGGGTAATATGAAGCCGTGCATCTCTTAAACCACTTTACCAAGGACATGACCAAGGACGTACCAGCTACGTCCTGCAAAAACTGTCAGTTAGTGACAATGGACATACCTTGGTCTAATTGAGTGCTGGAAGCAATTTTGATCACTTCCAGCAGCTCTCAGGGTATTGCAGTGATGTCTTGATATTAAGGTATCCTGCAATACCCTTTTTCAAGCATCCAATGCAGAGAGAGCCACTGTGTGGCCCTCTCTCCGCCAGTAGCGATGGTGCCGATCGTTGGTGGGTGGGAGCTTAGCAGGGAGGCGGGTGGGCAGACCATCGCTACTCGGCATCCAGTTCCTGTAAGTGCAATGTGAACGCCGGGTGCCAGATGCATGCGGGGGGCCTGCGGTGGTGCGCACACATGTGTGGACGTGCGCAGCAACCGCTGCCACTAATGATCCCTGAATTGCAGGTAAAAGAGAGGGGAAAAAATATATAAAAGGATCTGGGAGGGGGTATTGAGGGGGGGGGGCAGCTACACTGCAGAAAAAGCTATATTTTATAAAAAAAACTAGGTACTGGCAAACATTCGCCAGTACCAAAGATGGTGGCAAATAGGTAGTGGGGGGAGGGTTAGAGAGCTGTTTAGAGGGAAGATAAGGGAGGTTGGGGGCTAAGGAGGGATCCATCACAGCTGAATAAATATTTAAAAAAAATAATAATAGAAAAAAAACTTTTATTTTAGTACTGGCAGACTTTCTGCCATTACTTAAGATGGCGGGGACAATTGTGGGGTGGGGGATGGAAGAGAGCTGTTTGGGAGGGATCAGGGGGTGGAATGTGTCAAGTGGGAGGCTGATCTCTACACTAAAGTTAAAATTAACCCTGCAAGCTCCCTACAAGCTAAATAATTAACCCCTTAACTGCTGGGCATAATACACTTGTGATGCGCAGCAGCATTTAGCGGCCTTCTAATTACCAAAAAGCAACACCAAAGCCATATAAGTCTGCTATTTCTGAACAAAGGGGATCCCAGATAAGCATTTACAACAATTTGTGCCATAATCGCACAAGCTGTTTGCAAATAGTTTCAGTGATAAACCTAAAATTGTGAAAAATGTAATGTTTTTTTTTTATTTGATCGCATTTGGCGGTGAAATGGTGGCATGAAATATACCAAAATGGGCCTAGATCAATACTTGGGGCTGTCCACTACACTACACTAAAGCTAAAATTAACCCTACCAGCTCCCTACAATCTCCTTAATTAACCCCTTCACTGCTGGACATAATAAATGTAAGGTGCACAGCGGCATTTCACAGCCTTCTAATTACCAAAAAGCAACCCCAAAGCCATATAAGTCTGCTATTTCTGAACAAAGGGGATCCCAGAGAAACATTTACAACCATTTGTGCCATAATCGCACAAGCTGTTTGTAAATAATTTCAGTGAGAAACCTAAAGTGGTTTTTATTTCATCCCATTTGGGGGTGAAATGATGGAATGAAATATACCAAAATGGGCCTAGATCAATACTTTGGGATGTCTTCTAAAAAAAATATATATACATGTCAAGGGATATTCAGGTATTCCTGACAGATATCAGTGTTCCAATGTAACTATCGCTAATTTTGAAAAAAAGTGGTTTGGAAATATCAAAGTGCTACTTGTATTTATTGCCCTATAACTTGCAAAAAAAGCAAAGAAGATGTAAACATTGGGTATTTCTAAACTCAGGACAAAATTTTTAAACTATTTAGCATGGGTGTTTTTTGGTGGTTGTAGATGTGTAACAGATTTTGGGGGTCAAAGTTAGAAAAAAAAATTCCACCATATTTTGTAATTTGTTTTATAGTAAATTATAAGATATGATGAAAATAATGGTATTTTTAGAAAAACGGTATATAATATGTGTGGGTACAGTAAATGAGTAAGAGGAAAATTACAGCTAAACAAACACTGCAGAAATGTAAAAATAGCCATTGTCCTTAAGGGTAAGAAAATTGAAAAATGGTCTGGTTATTAATGGGGTTAAATAGGTTAATGCAAAAGAAATCAGTAGCGGGTTTAACGTTGCCGGATTTGAGACTATATAATTGGGCCACACTGGCTAAAATTGCCTTTGATTGGATTACGGACATGGATCGATTTGCATCTTCGGATTTAGAATCGTTCCTGGTTTCACCTTTTGCTTTAAAAGCTATTTTGCATTTCCCAGTGAAAAATCTCCCTTCCAATGGGTCGGGGCTGATATCTATAAAAAATGTTGTTGCAGCATGGCAAAAACTCTGGGGTTTGTTGGAGGTGCTACCAACATTCTCTGAATTTCTCCCGATAGTGAGTAACCCAGAATTTATGCCAGGAATTTATCAAGAGGTATTTAGACAATGGAGAGATCAAGGATTGCTCTTTGTCTATCAAATTTTTGCAGAACAACAGATCATGTCCTCTGAGCTATCTTTTCTAAAGTTTATTCTTCCCAGGTCCAATATCTATGCTTATTTCCAGTTGCGCCATTTTGTTTTTACACAGAAGTGGGGTTCTGAAGCATTGTCTGCTTGGTCCGATATCAAGGCTGTCATTCAAAGATTTGCTGCTGGCAATGCATCAATATCGCTTATATATGATATTATGTTGGCTAAGCAGGTGGTATTATTCATAAATAAATTATGTAATATTTGGGGGGGTTCCCTCTATAGATGAGGATAGGCTAAAAGATAGTTTTGTGGCATTAGATAAATTGCAGATTTCCATGTCTTGGAGAGAATCGCATATACAATTAATTATTCATTATTATTTATCCCCATATAAAATGTCTAGATTTTTTCCTTTGCGATCTTATGTGTGTCCATGTTGTGCATTTCTTAATGCAGATATAATTCACATGTTGTGCTCATGTCCTAAAATGTGGCAGTTTTGGCAGAAAATATGGTATTGATATAGTAGACATTATAAGGACCCAAGGTTGATTTCAGCAGAAGAGATCTTCTTTTTATCAAGCTATGAGCATAGATCTCCCTCATTGCGAAAGTCCTCAATACTATTATTTTAACAGCAAGGCATCTAATAGTTAAAAATTGGAAAGATCATACCACCCCGTTTTTACTTTTTTTTTTAAAGAAATCCAGTTCCAAATCTTATTTGAATCTTATCATTTAAAATTTTTAGCTGAAGCCAGGTTAAAAAGCTATTTACAGGGCTGGCTACTAATAATTAATTTGTACCCTTTGACAATTCAAAGATGCATTTTGACTCCATTTTTGAGTTCTATTTCTTTTGCGGAGCTTGTCTTAGTCAACTTATTCCCCCCCCCCAATGTGGATTGCAGGGCGCAGGATAAGGAGAGTAGCCTTAAATCTCATTAGCAGCTGGAAGTTAACATTCTAGTGGTAGGTCAGTGCTGCTAGTAAGATCTCATTGGATTATGAATATATTATTCGAGAGAGCAGGGAAAATTGGAATGGGGAGGGGGGGGGTCCCACGGTCCCCCAATTGTTGTTGTTTTTTTTTCTTTTGTTTGTTTGTTTTGTTTTGTGCTGAGTTCTGGTCTGTGTGACTTAGTTAAAAGAAAATGTTCCAACAAGTGCTTGATTTTTTTTAAGTGCAGATATGTAAATTTGCTGCTGCCCGTTAATTACAGTTAATCCAGAGTATTCTTGATATGTATATTATTTTTGTGTTTATTAATCGTTTAAATATCAGATTGTTAACTTTTTTTTTTTTTTCCCTTTTTTTTTTTTTTTGTAAATTGGATTTGACTTTACTTTTGGCATCCTGCGAGATGCAAGAGAAAAATTGCTGATATATGCTTTACACTGTTGGATTATAAATAAAGATTTAAAATAAAAAAAGAGATGTAAAATGGGGCATTAGGCGAGTGGGATAATGCGATTATAGATGCACATCCCAACTTGAAGTTAATAACAGTGAATATGGTTTCTACTGCAGTGTTGTAGTATCAAGTATGTATGCCTGGTTTTTAATCTCTTTTCATTCCTTTGAGGGTCCTGGGAAAAAGAAGCAAGTGGTTCTAAGAGAGGACTTCAGTGAACAGTTATAACTTTGTTTTACAGGTGCAATTTATACTTTATTAATAAATATTTGACTACACGCATACCCATCTAGTGTACCCACACTCAAGAGCTTGTATCACTGAGGGAATGATATTCAGAAGGGATGGTGAGAAGAATGTTTTCTGTAAAAATTTTGCTTCCACTGTATTCTTCTGTACTAGTGGATATAATTAGAAAGCAGGGCAACATAGGAGAAGAAAATGTGATGGAATGTGGTGTCATAGCTTGGAGATTTAATCCCTGGACTTAAAAACACTACGCCTTTTTCATGTAAGAAATCCCTTCTCCCTCAGATATACCTTTATATTATAGACAAGGCTTTTGACCTAGTCTAAAGCTACTCCCATATAGCATTTGAATGGCATATGAAAACCACTCCCTAACAAATTGGGGCATAAAAATGGGAAAACCAGAAACTCTCCACCTCCTTCTCTTCCCTCCTCCTGCTGAAGATGGCTGATTTTGGACAAAGAAAGAAAACACACATTAGAGAATTTGGCTAAGTATTCTTTCTTTTTTTCCTGTGATTAATTCTCTGTGATTATTTAATTTAATTAGCAGTGTTGCACAATTTGGGGTTGTTGTAGCTAGATTTGCCCTGTATTAATGTGACTGTTTTGTTGTAAAATAAATGTGTATATTAACCTGTACATATTTAACCTATTACAACATATGTATTACTTTCTATTTAAACTCTTTGCAAAAATTATGGAACCCATGGTTCCTAGGGAGCAGCATTTGGCAATCCTCTAAAGAGGGTCCTTGCATTTTAGGGGATTGAACAGTAGAAAGTTAATATACAGGGATAATGAGTAAACAATTGAGTGGGTTTGGGGCTGATCAATCAGAGCAGAGCAGAAGTTATTAATAGTTAGTGTTTACCATTGTTAATAGCAATTATGGGGGAAGTGCAGAAGGTGAAAAGGGTCCAGGTTGTTGATATTAGTAAAGGTGGCTTGCAGTAAACATGCAGTGGTAAAGATCTGGGAATAATAGTGACAATTAAAGCTAGGGTATGTGGTGCAATATTGGTTAATGCAATGAGGGGAATAGAGGTTAGGGTTACTGTGACAGTGGGGGCATAGGACATTATAGGGACCCTTCTTATAGTGATAACATTTGAACCCATAAGTAACAATGGTTTAGTACATGCAGAGGGTTTTAATGTTAGCTTCTGTTGACACATGAGCCTTACTGGTGGCTACTATGGCCATGTGGAAGGAGCCATAAGACTGCATAGGTAGATTTTCATTGCATCCTGAAAAATAACAACTTTCTAATATGCTGATACCAAATACATTGGACTGGGAAAATGTACTAAGTCACAGATATTTTTTTTATTATGTCTATGTGTCATATAGTGACATTTAACCTGTGCCTAGGGCATCTATTTATCAAGCCGTAAACTGCAAATACGCTGTAATTCCGCAGCGTAATTGTGGCAAGCTTGATTCCCTTAGTTATCAAAGCCTACAAACCGGCAAAAGTAGAATTTTGTGACGTAACATATGATCCGCCGGTTTCAGTCCGACACAGATCGATGCTTACGTTACTACAGATGTTCCGAATGCATATTCGGCACTATCTGACTACTTTTACTAGTTAACAAATACCTACCAAGTACGCTCGCCACTATTCCGGCCCAGCGTACCTGGTTTTCAATCCGCCGCCCTGTAGGTGGCGGATGCCATAGGAATCAATGGGAGTCTGAAAACAGCGAAAGCCCATTGCATCAGCCAATTGGATTTTTTCTACCTTAATTCCGATTGGCTGATAGAATTCTATCAGCCAATCGGAATCTAAGGGACGCCATCTTGGATTACGTCACTTAAAGGAACCTTCATTCGTCGGGTAGTCGTTGACCGAAGAGGATACTCCGCATAGGATGACTTGAAGATGGACCCGCTCCACGCCGGATGGATGAAGATAGAAGATGCTGTCTGGATCAAGACTTCTGCCATCTGGAGGACCACTTGTGCCTGACTTGGATGAAGACTTCTGCCCGTTTGGAGGACCACTTCTGCCAGGCTTGGATGAAGACGTCTCCCAGTAAGTCGATCTTCAGGGGGTTAGTGTTAGTTTTTTTTAAGGGTGTATTGGGTTTTATTTTTAGGTTAGGGTTTGGGCTTGCAAAAGAGCTAACTGCCCTTTTAAGGGCAATGCCCATCCAAATGCCCTTTTCAGGGCAATGTAGAGCTTAGTTTTTTTTAGTTAGTATTTTTTTGGGCGGTTGGTTGTGTGGGTGGTGGGTTTTACTGTTGGGGGGGTTGTTTGTATTTTTTTTACAGGTAAAAGAGCTGATTACTTTGGGGCAATGCCCCACAAAAGGCCCTTTTAAGGTCTATTGGTAGTTAAGTTTAGGCTAGGGTTTTTTTTATTTTGGGGGGCTTTTTTTATTTTGATAGGGCTATTAGATTAGGTGTAATTAGTTTAAATTTCTGTAATTTGTTTATTATTTTCTGTAATTTAGTGTTGTTTTTTTTTGTACTTTAGATAATTTAATTTTGGTTATTGTTAGTGATGTCCCGAATAGTTCGCCGGAGAATAGTTCCCGGCGAACATAGCTTGTTCACGTTCGCCGTGGTGGGCGAACATATGCGATGTTCGGTCCGTCCCCTATTCGTCATCATTGAGTACACTTTGACCCTGTACCTCACAGTCAGCAGACACATTCCAGCCAATCAGCAGCAGACCCTCCCTCCCAGACCCTCCCACCTCCTGGACAGCATCCATTTTAGATTCATTCGGAAGCTGCATTCTTAGTGAGAGGAGGGAAAGTGTAGCTGCTGCTGATTTAATAGGGAAATCGATAGCTAGGCTAGTGTATTCAGTGTCCACTACAGTCCTGAAGGACTCATCTGATCTCTGCTGTAAGGACAGCACCCCAAAAAGCCCTTTTTAGGGCTAGAACATCAGTCTGCTTTTTTTTTTTTCCCTGTGTAATATAATTGCAGTTACCTGCCGGCCAGCGTGTGTGTCAGGCTCACAGCGTATACTGTGCCCACTTGCCCAGTGCCACCACTCATATCTGGTGTAACAGTAGTGTAGATTTAAAAAAAAAAACACTTTTTTGACTGTGAAATAATAGCAGTCAGTTTGCTTCCCACGTGTGCGTTTCAGGGCCTGCCAGGGCACAGTGTCACACCAGTGCAACTCATATCTGGTGTAACAGTAGTGTACATTAAAAAAAAAACAACACTTTTTTAATTGTGAAATAATAGCAATAGCACCATTTCACCGCCAAATGCGATCAAATAAAAAAAAAATAGTCAACTTTTTCACAAACTTTAGGTTTCTCACTGAAATTATTTACAAACAGCTTGTGCAATTATGGCACAAATGGTTATAAATGCTTCTCTGGGATCCCCTTTGTTCAGAAATAGCAGACATATATGGCTTTGGCGTTGCTTTTTGGTAGTTAGAAGGCAGCTAAATGCAACTGCGCACAACAAATGAATTATGCCCAGCAGTGAAGGGGTTAATTAGGTAGCTTGTAGGGAGCTTGCAGGGTTAATTTTAGCTTTAGTGTAGAGATCAGCTTCCCACCTGACATATCAGACCCCCTCACACCAGTGCAACTCATATCTGGTGTAACAGTAGTGTACATTAAAAAAAAAACAACACTTTTTTAACTGTGAAATAATAGCAATCAGATTCCTTCACACGTGTGCATTTCAGGGCCTGCCAGTGTCACACCAGTGCAACTCATATCTGGTGTAACAGTAGTGTACATTAACCCCTTAATGACCACAGCACTTTTCCATTTTCTGTCCGTTTGGGACCAGGGCTATTTTTACATTTCTGCGGTGTTTGTGTTTAGCTGTAATTTTCCTCTTACTCCTTTACTGTACCCACACATATTATATACCGTTTTTCTCGCCATTAAATGGACTTTCTAAAGATACCATTATTTTCATCATACCCTATAATTTTGACCCCCAAAATCTGTTACTCATCTACAACCACCAAAAAACACCCATGCTAAATAGTTTCTAAATTTTGTCCTGAGTTTAGAAATACCCAATGTTTACATGTTCTTTGCTTTTTTTGCAACTTATAGGGCCATAAATACAAGTAGCACTTTGCTATTTCCAAACCATTTTTTTTTTTCAAAATTAGCGCTAGTTACATTGGAACACTGATATCTGTCAGGAATCCCTGAATATCCCTTGACATGTAAATATTTTTTTTAGAAGACATCCCAAAGTATTGATCTAGGCCCATTTTGGTATATTTCATGCCACCATTTCACCACCAAATGCGATCAAATAAAACAAATTGTTCACTTTTTCACAATTTTTTTCACAAACTTTAGGTTTCTCACTGAAATTATTTGCAAATAGCTTGTGCAATTATGGCATAAATGGTTGTACATTTTTCTCTGGGATCCCCTTTGTTCAGAAATAGCAGACATATATGGCTTTGACGTTGCTTTTTGATAATTAGAAGGCCGCTAAAACCACTGCGCACCACACGTGTATTATGTCCAGCAGTGAAGGGGTTAATTAGGGAGCATGTAGGGAGCTTTTTGGGGTAATTTTAGCTTTAGTGTAGTGTAGTAGACAACCCAAAGTATTGATCTAGGCCCATCTTGGTATATTTTATGCCACCATCTCACCGCCAAATGCGATCAAATTAAAAAAAAACGTTACATTTTTCCAAATTTTAGGTTTCTCACTGAAATCAATTCCAAACATTTTGTGCAATTATGGCACAAATGGTTGTAAATGCTTCTCTGGGATCCCCTTTTTTCAGAAATAGCAGACATATATGGCTTTGGCATTGCTTTTTGGTAATTAGAAGGCCGCTAAATGCTGCTGCGCACCACACGTGTTTTATGCTCAGCAGTGCAGGGGTTAATTAGGGAGCTTGTAGGGAGCTTGTAGGGTTAATTTTAGCTTTAGTGTAGTGTAGTAGACAACCCCAAGTATTGATCTAGGCCCATTTTGGTATATTTCATGCCACCATTTCACCGCCAAATGCGATCAAATTAAAAAAAAATAGTCAACTTTTTCACAAACTTTAGGTTTCTCACTGAAATTATTTACAAACAGCTTGTGCAATTATGGCAAAAATGGTTATAAATGCTTCTCTGGGATCCCCTTTGTTCAGAAATAGCAGACATATATGGCTTTGGAGTTGCTTTTTGGTAGTTAGAAGGCAGCTAAATGCAACTGCGCACAACAAATGAATTATGCCCAGCAGTGAAGGGGTTAATTAGGTAGCTTGTAGGGAGCTTGCAGGGTTAATTTTAGCTTTAGTGTAGAGATCAGCTTCCCACCTGACATATCAGACCCCCTGATCCCCCCCAAAGAGCTCTCTTCCCTCCCCCACCCCACAATTGTCCCCACCATCTTAAGTACTGGCAGAAAGTCTGCCAGTACTAAAATAAAAGGTATCTTTTTTTTTTATATATATATATATTTTTAGCATATTTACATATGCTGTTGTGTAGGATCCCCCCCTTAGCCCCCAACCTCCCTGATCCCCCCCAAAACAGCTTCCTAACCCTCCCCCTCTGCCTTACTGGGGGCCATATTGGGTACTGGCAGCTGTCTGCCAGTACCCAGTTTGCAAATAAAATGTTTTTTTTTTATTTTTATTTCATTTTTCTGTAGTGTAGCTTCCCCCCCCCAAAGACCAATCCCCCACCCTCTCCCAGATCACTTAGATTTCCAAGTACTAAATATTTTGCACCCCTTTCTCCCACTTATAAAAACATTTTTTTCTGTAGTGTAGCGGTTCCCACCCGCTCCCTCCCCGTGCACGCGTGCGCCCCCGGCGATCCCGCCCCTGATCCCGCCCCCCTCTATGACAAGGACCGCATCGATGGCCACCCACCCGCCTCCCACTTCAGCTCCCACCCACCAACCAATGCGGCCATCGATGTCCGGTGCAGAGAGGTCCACAAAGTGGTTCTTTCTGCAACGAAGGGGTAAAATTTGTTATTGCAGGATGCCTCGATATCGAGGCATCCTGCAATAACCGGAAAGTCAGGATCGCTTCCAGCTGCTTTCCAAACCGAGGACGTACGCCATACGTCCTCAGGCGATAACTGTATTTTTTCTGAGGACGTATGGCGTACGTCCTCGGTCATTAAGGGGTTAAAAAAAACCTAGAAATTTGACTGTGAAATAATAGCAGTCAGTTTCCTTCACACATGTGCGTTTCAGGGCCTGCCAGGGCACAGTGTCACACCAGTGCAACTCATATCTGGTGTAACAGTAGTGTACATTAAAAAAAAAACTAGAAATTTGACTGTGAAATAATAGCAGTCAGTTTCCTTCACGCGTGTGCATTTCAGGGCCTGCCAGGGCACAGTGTCACACCAGTGCAACTCATATCTGGTGTAACAGTAGTGTACATTAAAAAAAAAACTAGAAATTTGACTGTGAAATAATAGCAGTCAGTTTGCTTCCCACGTGTGCGTTTCAGGGCCTGCCAGGGCACAGTGTCACACCAGTGCAACTCATATCTGGTGTAACAGTAGTGTACATTAAAAAAAAAAAACTAGAAATTTGACTGTGAAATAATAGCAGTCAGTTTCCTTCACACGTGTGCATTTCAGGGCCTGCCAGGGCACAGTGTCACACCAGTGCAACTCATATCTGGTGTAACAGTAGTGTACATTAACCCCTTAATGACCACAGCACTTTTCCATTTTCTGTCCGTTTGGGACCAGGGCTATTTTTACATTTCTGCGGTGTTTGTGTTTAGCTGTAATTTTCCTCTTACTCCTTTACTGTACCCACACATATTATATACCGTTTTTCTCGCCATTAAATGGACTTTCTAAAGATACCATTATTTTCATCATACCCTATAATTTTGACCCCCAAAATCTGTTACTCATCTACAACCACCAAAAAACACCCATGCTAAATAGTTTCTAAATTTTGTCCTGAGTTTAGAAATACCCAATGTTTACATGTTCTTTGCTTTTTTTGCAAGTTATAGGGCCATAAATACAAGTAGCACTTTGCTCTTTCCAAACCATTTTTTTTTTTCAAAATTAGCGCTAGTTACATTGGAACACTGATATCTGTCAGGAATCCCTGAATAGCCATTGACATGTAAATATTTTTTTTAGAAGACATCCCAAAGTATTGATCTAGGCCCATTTTGGTATATTTCATGCCACCATTTCACCACCAAATGCGATCAAATAAAACAAATTGTTCACTTTTTCACAATTTTTTTCACAAACTTTAGGTTTCTCACTGAAATTATTTGCAAATAGCTTGTGCAATTATGGCATAAATGGTTGTACATTTTTCTCTGGGATCCCCTTTGTTCAGAAATAGCAGACATATATGGCTTTGACGTTGCTTTTTGATAATTAGAAGGCCGCTAAAACCACTGCGCACCACACGTGTATTATGTCCAGCAGTGAAGGGGTTAATTAGGGAGCATGTAGGGAGCTTTTTGGGGTAATTTTAGCTTTAGTGTAGTGTAGTAGACAACTTAAAGTATTGATCTAGGCCCATCTTGGTATATTTCATGCCACCATCTCACCGCCAAATGCGATCAAATAAAAAAAAACGTTACATTTTTCCAAATTTTAGGTTTCTCACTGAAATCAATTCCAAACATTTTGTGCAATTATGGCACAAATGGTTGTAAATGCTTCTCTGGGATCCCCTTTTTTCAGAAATAGCAGACATATATGGCTTTGGCATTGCTTTTTGGTAATTAGAAGGCCGCTAAATGCTGCTGCGCACCACACGTGTTTTATGCTCAGCAGTGCAGGGGTTAATTAGGGAGCTTGTAGGGAGCTTGTAGGGTTAATTTTAGCTTTAGTGTAGTGTAGTAGACAACCCCAAGTATTGATCTAGGCCCATTTTGGTATATTTCATGCCACCATTTCACCGCCAAATGCGATCAAATAAAAAAAAAATAGTCAACTTTTTCACAAACTTTAGGTTTCTCACTGAAATTATTTACAAACAGCTTGTGCAATTATGGCACAAATGGTTATAAATGCTTCTCTGGGATCCCCTTTGTTCAGAAATAGCAGACATATATGGCTTTGGCGTTGCTTTTTGGTAGTTAGAAGGCAGCTAAATGCAACTGCGCACAACAAATGAATTATGCCCAGCAGTGAAGGGGTTAATTAGGTAGCTTGTAGGGAGCTTGCAGGGTTAATTTTAGCTTTAGTGTAGAGATCAGCTCCCCACCTGACATATCAGACCCCCTGATCCCCCCCAAAGAGCTCTCTTCCCTCCCCCACCCCACAATTGTCCCCACCATCTTAAGTACTGGCAGAAAGTCTGCCAGTACTAAAATAAAAGGTATCTTTTTTTTTTTTATATATATATTTTTAGCATATTTACATATGCTGTTGTGTAGGATCCCCCCCTTAGCCCCCAACCTCCCTGATCCCCCCCAAAACAGCTTCCTAACCCTCCCCCTCTGCCTTACTGGGGGCCATATTGGGTACTGGCAGCTGTCTGCCAGTACCCAGTTTGCAAATAAAATGTTTTTTTTTATTTTTATTTCATTTTTCTGTAGTGTAGCTTCCCCCCCCCCAAAGACCAATCCCCCACCCTCTCCCAGATCACTTAGATTTCCAAGTACTAAATATTTTGCACCCCTTTCTCCCACTTATAAAAACATTTTTTTCTGTAGTGTAGCGGTTCCCACCCGCTCCCTCCCCGTGCACGCGTGCGCCCCCGGCGATCCCGATCCCGCCCCCCTCTATGACAAGGACCGCATCGATGGCCGCCCACCCGCCTCCCACTTCAGCTCCCACCCACCAACCAATGCGGTCATCGATGTCCGGTGCAGAGAGGGCCACAAAGTGGTTCTTTCTGCAACGAAGGGGTAAAATTTGTTATTGCAGGATGCCTCGATATCGAGGCATCCTGCAATAACCGGAAAGTCAGGATCGCTTCCAGCTGCTTTCCAAACCGAGGACGTACGCCATACGTCCTCAGGCGATAACTGTATTTTTTCTGAGGACGTATGGCGTACGTCCTCGGTCATTAAGGGGTTAAAAAAAAACTAGAAATTTGACTGTGAAATAATAGCAGTCAGTTTCCTTCACGCGTGTGCGTTTCAGGGCCTGCCAGGGCACAGTGTCAAACCAGTGCAACTCATATCTGGTGCAACAGTAGTGTACATTAAAAAAAAAACCTAGAAATTTGACTGTGAAATAATAGCAGTCAGTTTCCTTCACACATGTGCGTTTCAGGGCCTGCCAGGGCACAGTGTCACACCAGTGCAACTCATATCTGGTGTAACAGTAGTGTATATTTAAAAAAAAAACTAGAAATTTGACTGTGAAATAATAGCAGTCAGTTTCCTTCACGCGTGTGCGTTTCAGGGCCTGCCAGGGCACAGTGTCACACCAGTGCAACTCATATCTGGTGTAACAGTAGTGTACATTAAAAAAAAAATAGAAATTTGACTGTGAAATAATAGCAGTCAGTTTCCTTCACACGTGTGCATTTCAGGGCCTGCCAGGGCACAGTGTCACACCAGAGCAACTCATATCTGGTGTAACAGTAGTGTACATTAAAAAAAAAACTAGAAATTTGACTGTGAAATAATAGCAGTCAGTTTCCTTCACACGTGTGCGTTTCAGGGCCTGCTAGGGCACAGTGTCACACCAGTGCAACTCATATCTAGTGTAGCAGTATTGTACATTAAAAAAAAAACTAGAATTTTGACGGTGAAATAATAGCAGTCAGTTTCCTTCACACGTGTGCGTTTCAGGGCCTGCCAGGGCACAGTGTCACACCAGTGCAACTCATATCTGGTGTAACAGTAGTGTACATTAAAAAAAAAAAATAGAAATTTGACTGTGAAATAATAGCAGTCAGTTTCCTTCACACGTGTGCATTTCAGGGCCTGCCAGGGCACAGTTTCACACCAGTGCAACTCATATCTGGTGCAACAGTAGTGTACATTAAAAAAAAAAACTAGAAATTTGACTGTGAAATAATAGCAGTCAGTTTCCTTCACGCGTGTGCGTTTCAGGGCCTGCCAGGGCACAATGTCACACCAGTGCAACTCATATCTGGTGTAGCAGTAGTGTACATTAAAAAAAAACTAGAACTTTGACTGTGAAATAATAGCAGTCAGTTTCCTTCACGCGTGTGCGTTTCAGGGCCTGCCAGGGCACAGTGTCACACCAGTGCAACTGATATCTGGTGTAACAGTAGTGTACATTAAAAAAAAAACCTAGAAATTTGACTGTGAAATAATAGCAGTCAGTTTCCTTCACACGTGTGCATTTCAAGGCCTGCCAGGGCACAGTGTCACACCAGTGCAATTCCTATCTGGTGTAACAGTAGTGTACATTAAAAAAAAACTAGACATTTGACTGTGAAATAATAGCAGTCAGTTTCCTTCACACATGTGCGTTTCAGGGCCTGCCAGGGCACAGTGTCACACCAGTGCAACTCATATCTGGTGTAACAGTAGTGTACATAAAAAAAAAAACTAGAAATTTGACTGTGAAATAATAGCAGTCAGTTTCCTTCACGCGTGTGCATTTCAGGGCCTGCCAGGGCACAGTGTCACACCAGTGCAACTCATATCTGGTGTAACAGTAGTGTACATTAAAAAAAAAAAAACTAGAAATTTGACTGTGAAATAATAGCAGTCAGTTTCCTTCACACGTGTGCGTTTCAGGGCCTGCCAGGGCACAGTGTCACACCAGTGCAACTCATATCTGGTGTAACAGTAGTGTACATTAAAAAAAAAAAATAGATATTTGACTGTGAAATAATAGCAGTCAGTTTCCTTCACACGTGTGCATTTCAGGGCCTGCCAGGGCACAGTGTCACACCAGTGCAACTCATATCTGGTGTAACAGTAGTGTACATTAAAAAAAAAACTAGAAATTTGACTGTGAAATAATAGCAGTCAGTTTCCTTCACACGTGTGCGTTTCAGGGCCTGCCAGGGCACAGTGTCACACCAGTGCAACTCATATCTGGTGTAACAGTAGTGTACATTAAAAAAAAAAAATTGAAATTTGACTGTAAAATAATAGCAGTCAGTTTCCTTCACACGTGTGCGTTTCAGGGCCTGCTAGGGCACAGTGTCACACCAGTGCAACTCATATCTAGTGTAGCAGTATTGTACATTAAAAAAAAAACTAGAATTTTGACGGTGAAATAATAGCAGTCAGTTTCCTTCACACGTGTGCGTTTCAGGGCCTGCCAGGGCACAGTGTCACACCAGTGCAACTCATATCTGGTGTAACAGTAGTGTACATTAAAAAAAAAAAAATAGAAATTTGACTGTGAAATAATAGCAGTCAGTTTCCTTCACATGTGTGCATTTCAGGGCCTGCCAGGGCACAGTGTCACACCAGTGCAACTCATATCTGGTGCAACAGTAGTGTACATTAAAAAAAAAAACTAGAAATTTGACTGTGAAATAATAGCAGTCAGTTTCCTTCACGCGTGTGCCTTTCAGGGCCTGCCAGGGCACAATGTCACACCAGTGCAACTCATATCTGGTGTAGCAGTAGTGTACATTAAAAAAAAACTAGAAATTTGACTGTGAAATAATAGCAGTCAGTTTCCTTCACGCGTGTGCGTTTCAGGGCCTGCCAGGGCACAGTGTCACACCAGTGCAACTGATATCTGGTGTAACAGTAGTGTACATTAAAAAAAAAACCTAGAAATTTGACTGTGAAATAATAGCAGTCAGTTTCCTTCACACGTGTGCATTTCAAGGCCTGCCAGGGCACAGTGTCACACCAGTGCAATTCCTATCTGGTGTAACAGTAGTGTACATTAAAAAAAAACTAGACATTTGACTGTGAAATAATAGCAGTCAGTTTTCTTCACACGTGTGAGTTTCAGGGCCTGCCAGGGCACAGTGTCACACCAGTGCAACTCATATCTGGTGTAACAGTAGTGTACATTAAAAAAAAAACTAGAAATTTGACTGTGAAATAATAGCAGTCAGTTTCCTTCACACGTGTGTGTTTTAGGGCCTGCCAGGGCACAGTGTCACACCAGTACAACTCATATCTGGTGTAACAGTAGTGTACATTAAAAAAAAACAAGAAATTTGACTGTGAAATAATAGCAGTCAGTTTCCTTCACACGTGTACATTTCAGGGCCTGCCAGGGCACAGTGTCAAACCAGTGCAACTCATATCTGGTGTAACAGTAGTGTACATTTAAAAAAAAAAATACAATTTTGACTGTAATAGATTGAATAGCAGCTAGTTGTCTGCAAGCGTGTGTATCAGGCCTACAGTGTCTACTCTGCCAACTTCTGCCAGTGCACAGTGCCACTCATATCTGTTGTCACAGTAGCTTGCATGCATAGTACCACTAATAAAAAAAAAAATGACAGGCAGAGGCAGGCCACCCTGCAAGGGCCGTTGTGGTCATGGTGCTGTGATTCCCTTTGGCCCTAGAATAATGCCCAGTGTTCAGAGGCTACGTACCCTGAACTCGAAAAGTTCTGAGGACATAGTTGACTGGCTACCACAGGACACCCAATCTTCTACAGCTTCCGCTCAGAACCTTGACGCACCATCCTCCTCCAGCTCAGCTTCGGGCACCTCTCAAGTTACTACTCGCCTGCCTGCCGCCACCACCAACACTAGCACCACAGCCGCTTCACTTGATTTGTCAGAGGAGTTATTTACACATCCGTTGGAAGAAATGAGTGATGCGCAACCATTATTGCCAGAGGATGTAGATAACAGGGATATGTCTCAGTCAGGCAGCATTACACACATGGACGTACGTTGTGATGATGATGATGTTGTACCCACTGCTGCTTCCTTTGCTGAGTTGTCAATTACAAGTGAAGTGGTTGATGATGATGATAAGTCCGTGGATGTCACGTGGGTGCCTGCTAGAAGAGAAGAAGAACAGGGGGAAAGTTCAGATGGGTAGACAGAGAGGAGGAGGAGACAAGTTGGAAGCAGGGGGAGGTCGTCGCAAGGAGCTAGTGGCACAGTTAGACAGCATGCATCGGCACCCGGGGTCAGTCATACAGCATGCCAATCAACGCATGCTGTTGCCACCACCAGAATGCCGTCATTGCAGAGCTCAGCAATGTGGCATTTTTTTGTGTGTCTGCCTCTGACAACAGCGATGCCATTTGCAACCTGTGCCAAAAGAAACTGAGCCGTGGGAAGACCAACACCCACCTAGGTACAACTGCTTTGCGAAGGCACATGATCGCACATCACAAACGCCTATGGGATCAACACATGAGTACAACCAGCACACAAACTCAAAGCCGCAATCCTCCTCCTGGTCCAGCATCTTCAGCCACGTCAACCACTGCTGTCCTCCTTGCCCCCTCTCAACCATCCGCCACTCCGTCTCTCACCTTGAGCAGTTCCTGATCATCTGCCCACAGTCAGGTGTCTGTCAAGGACATGTTTGAGCGTAAGAAGCCAATGTCACAAAGTCACTCCCTTGCCCGGCATCTGACAGCTGGCTTGTCTAAACTCTTAGCCCGTCAGCTTTTACCATACAAGCTGGTGGAGTCTGAGGCGTTCCAAAAATGTGTTGGGGCAAGGGTCCATCTGACCACTGATACCTGGTCTGCAAAGCATGGTCAGGGCAGGTATATCACCTACACTGCGCATTGGGTAAACCTGCTGATGGCTGCCAAGCATGGAATGCGTGGCTCTGCAGAGGAGTTGGAAGACCGAGTCAGAAGAGGAAGAGAAGGAAGGAGGAAGGTGGCTTTGAGGAGGTGGAAGACCAAACACAGCAGGCTTTTTGTCACCTTTCGGGGACCCTTGGTGTTGTATGTGGCTGGGTGGAGGAAGAGACCTTCAATGACATCAGTGAGGACAAGGAGCGGGACATGGCTAGCTTGGTATCCAACCTTGTGCAAATGGGGAGTTTGCGGTTGTGCAAATGGACTGTTTGCGGTGCGTTAAACTGGGAGTTTGGTCTGTCACTGTGAAGCAGGCATAACCCTTACACTACCTGATCGATACAACATCATACCTGATGTTTTAAAGCACGTTATTCCAAACAATTTAGCAATGTAAGGTGATTTATGCCATTTATGGATTAAAACCAGACTCTTACTAGACTTCCGTTGGGGGAGGAGTCGTGCAGCTCACCTGCATGCCGGTGCTGTGAGAGGACGCCGCATCATCAGCTCCCCGCTCTCCGCCACTTGCCTTGGAAGCTTGCCCAGGTGTTTGAGTGTGGCGCTCTGCCGGGTTACGATCCGCTCGAGAGCTTGAAGTCAAGATAAGCCATCCAGCTGCGACTGCTTTCTTTTTATCCCTTCCTACAAGCCTTTCCCTACAAGAGTTATTGTGGTCAGGGGAGGTAAATCAAGATCTATCTGCCCTGAACGCCTAGAGGTGATTGAAGAAGCTTGCAGCTGGGCTGGTAGTACTGCTGCATCGTGTACCTATGCGCCCAGAGGGATTTGCTAGCATTGGTGATCCGGAGTCGGGTCCGGTCACACTCCCAGGTGCTCCCTGGTGAGCAGTCGAGTCAAGTTAAGACCGCTACTACCCCTTAAAATTCCGGATATTCGGCAAAGACATCAAGAGCAAGTGCAGGGCAGCCTATTGGAGGTCGAAGGATCACTTCTAATTCAAGGTAGACTTTTTTGCTGTGAATTGCTCCTTAGTGTCGCCCCAGAAAATTTAGCCGGTGGAGAGCATACTATAAGCTCACCGTAAGGGGTCGACGCTACAGTGTAAACTTATCCCTTTAAGGCTGGCTCCAGTATGTTAGGTATCTCTCCTGGAAGATATACCCATTGCCAATAAGGGAATGGTGCAGCCTTCTGGTTTGGTGGTGATGTAAGAGGACGCGGACCCTTGGTTCTGTTTCCCTGCCTTTCCTGTTGCCGGGTTCTAGAGTTACAGCAGTTGCGTAGAGGGCAGGTGTGTTTTTTTTTCCCAGATTGTTCAGGAATTCCATCTAATAAGTGGGCTCTTCCTGGGCTGTGATGTTTCACCTATAGTCGAGGTCTGGGCAACTAACTTGCAGTAAAGAATCTGTCACCTACTTAGCCCTTACATAGCACCGGCAATGTCCCGACTTTTTAGGCAGAACTGCTTATGTAATCTTGCTATACTGTCAAACGTCCTAGTTTCGCCGGTGAAGAAAAAATTGCTCCAACTAGTGCTGGATTATATGTTTTTCTCTGGTTAAACGCTAATAATTTTTGATTGTTACATATTGAAGCACGAGACCAGGGGGGAAAAGGAAAAGTAAAGAAAAAGAAGGAAAATGTGCAGCTGAGAAATACTAATATATTGGTCTATGTGCTTCTCAAATCTATGCCTCCTTTCTTAAAGAAAAGCTTAAAAGCTTAAAAGCTAATATTTATGATAAAGACGCTTTGCAGCCTTGTTAGAAATTGTTTTTTCCTGCTTTACTGATTCATCGATGTATGGACACTCTAACTGATTAAATTTGATGCTTTAGATCTTGTTTTTTGGTAGCTGTTTTAATAATAAGCTGGTCAACCTTCTTTGTGATATAAAGTTGCTACCAATTGCAAGGGAATGTGTCTAACTCATGGTTAGAAAATGATTGCTCTATTCTTGTTACAATTATAAGTCAGACTGCTATGTCTATGATTTGGAATTGTTACTAAATATAAGGTCTGTGTCGAATTTATGTTTAGGGACAGGCTGCTAGTGTTAGTATATTCCTCTAATTGTGTAATACCCTTCTGGGGTTAAAATAGATGCTCAGATAAGAATAGAGAAATATTATCTCCACTCTGAAGCTTAGTTAAATACTTGATTCTGGTTTAGGAACCAAAGACTCCTAGTAGTTAGAGGTATTTTGTATTAAACCCCAGTTGCAGGGAGGCATAGGTTTAAGGCTCAGATATTATTGTCAGGGTGATATTATTAACTCTGGCATAGAGCTCCCTAGACAGAGGGTAAAAGCTCACTTTTAGTACGTGTGGGCGGATCAATTAAATTTCTGGGTACGATACTATTAGCAGTTTATTGCCACCAGCCGTTATGGTGAAACACATTTTTTGACCTCCTCTTTTTTTTTTTTTTTATTTAAGGCTGGATGTGTTCCTGAGGTCATCTATCTAGAGATAGCTTGAGAGTGCTCCCTTTTTGGGATCTTAGTATGTAATAGAATTGTTCAATAGTTCCTTCAGGGGGTATATAGCTCTGCTCATACCGTTGGTATAACTGGGGATTTCTGGTGGCATTCATATTCTAAGGAGGATATCTTTGGGGCTTTACTGTACTATAAGATAAAATATATCTCCCTCTTTAGGGAGTATACACATTTAAGAGCACCTTTATAATTTTGGATTTTGCAATATCTTCCGTTACCATGCCCTAACTCACTTAGTTCTAAGTTTTACACTAGAGCACCACCCCTTTTTTTTTTTTTTTTCTCTCTTCACTTGTTGGTATGCCTGAGAGACATACTCCTAATAATAGTTAGATTCCCTAATTCACGTAGGAGGGGGCGGGTTCTTCCGGTTCTCTGCTTCTACTATTTTTTCTGCACAGTTGGTTCACTCTTATTTTTTCACTCACCAAATTATGGATACATTTTTATCACAGGGGAAATCCTCTTCCCCCAGAATGCCGAGTAAAGTTAAGGACAAAAGAGCAAAAGTACCCGAATCTAGTTTAGATACCACGGTAGAACCAATGACTAATTCGGTTGATACTCACTCCCTGATTGCTCAACTGTTTGAATTATTTTTGCCACAATTTGACATGATAAAAAAAGAGTTAGGTTTAATTTCTTCGGAAATTACCACGTTATCAGCAGAAGTAAGACAATTTTCTAATAGAGTGCAGGAGGCAGAAAATAGGATCTCTGACTTGGAAGACCAGGTCAGTACGCAAGCTAGCATAATTACCCAACAGGATTCTAAACTTATTAATTTACAAGGGCGGCTGGATGACCTTGAAGACAGGGCAAGAAGAAATAACATTAGAATCGTGGGTCTTCCAGAATCTCCTGAATTTGAAGATTTGCTTCAGTTCGCTTCTATGATTTTACCTCAGAGACTGGGAGTCCCACAATCAATGTTACCCATCACGATTGAGAGAGCCCATAGAATTGGTCCCAAAAAATCCCTAGAGACAGGTCAGGGCAGAAGTAGAATGTGTATATGCAAGGTATTAAATTTTCAGGATAAAATTGAAGTAATGAAACTGTTTAAAAAATGAAAGGACCCCTTAATATTTGGTAATAGTAAAGTCCTCCTGTTTCAGGACTTCTCAGCCGAAACCTCACAGAGAAGGCGGACGATGGCACCCTTCTGTACCCAAATCATTAACAAAGGTATTCAGGTGCGAATGATTTATCCCGCTAAAATAATAGTCGAGTATGGGGGATCTCGCCTGGTCTTCTCTGAGGTGAAGGAAGTAAAAGAATTTCTTAAAGATAAATGAGATTGATATTAGCCTGCTTTAGCTTTGTAAATTTATTTTTTAGATCAAAAGATATTGTTATATTTCTGATGTATCTGCGGAGTTTGAATAGAGTTATTGTCAAATTTTGTGTACTGAATGTTAAAAGCAAAGATTTTTTATTTGTACCTTGTAAGATAGGGATGCCTTCCCTCTGCTCAATTACCCTTTTTTTCCTTGGGTCTTTTTTTTTCATTCTCTTTCTTCCCCCTTCTCCCCTCTCCTTTTCCTCCAGGTTTTTAGAGATAACTAGTGTACATTAACTGATGGAGGTTAAAATAACATCTTGGAATGTGGGAGGGATCTCTTTACCCTCTAAACGTAAACTTATTATTAAAATCTTAGCAAGGAATAAGCCAGATGTTTCCTTCCTCCAGGAAACCCATTTGGAAGAACAGGAAGCTAAAAAACTTAAGATTAAGTGGGTTGGAGAGGTAATTACATCCTCAGACGGAGGCAGAAAGTGTGGGGTAGCGATTCTGATAAATAAGTCTCTTGACTATAAGGTTATCCAGTCTGAGATAGATCCTGAGGCCAGATTTATTATTCTGCACATCTGCATAAATAAGATTAAATTTACTTTATGTAATATTTATGGTCCCAATAAATTTAACTGTGAGTTTTGGGATAAAATCAAAATTAAGCTGTTCCTTTATGTTAAAGAGAATTTAATAATCGGTGGGGACTTCAATATGACCTTATACCCAGAATTGGATAGGCTTTCACTTAAAAACATGTCGGAGAATAAGAGAAGTTCAAAGTATTTTTAAAGATTTTGTCAGAAATTACAGATCTATGACAGGTTGCGTAGGTTGAACCCGGATGCACAAAATTTTACTTGTGAATCTAAAGCGCACAGAATGTTCTCGCGTATAGATTTTTTTTTGATTGCGGATTCACTTGCAAGTGGCAAACTGGAGGCTGGAATTGGAGAGATCTTGATCTCAGATCACGCGATAATCTCCGTCTCGTTGTTTGTGCAAGATAGATTTGGCAGTAAGAACCCCCCAGATTTTTTTTCCACGGTTTTTATCTAATGATACTAGATTTGTGTCTTGGTTAAAAGAAAAATGGACTCCAGGCTTATTTCAGCATACCTCCACAAAATTGAATTTTTTTGGGAAGCTGGCAAAGCTGTCCTACGAGGTGAAATAAAAGGGTTTCTGAATGCTAGGAATAAGAAAATTCATGCTAGGGATGTGCAATTGACCAATCAGGTAAGAAATGCTTTTAAGAATTATCGCTGTCAGTGCTCCAGGACTAACTGGATTACATATGTAAACACAAAGAACGAGAGAGATGCCGCTCTTTTGCAAAAACATCAGGAAGAAGAGCTAAAGATTAATTTACGGTTTAAGAGCATTCATGGTAGTTCAGCTAATAGTTTGGCGAGATTAGTCAAAGCTAGGGAAAATAAGAATCTTATTCCTGTGACACAACATAAGGGTAGACGTACTTCAGATTTGGAAGAGATCGCCGGAATTTTCTTTGAATTCTACCAACAACTATATGCGGAAGGAGATTTTAACCAAGATAACGAAATGAATTTCTGGTCGCTGATCTCGGTGCCCAAAATTCAATTAGAAGATCTGGCTATGTTGAATGCCCCTATCTCAGTGGATGAAATCAGTAGTGCGATATCTCTGGCCAAATTGAACAAAGCAGCAGGACCAGACGGGTTACCCGCTGAATTCTATAAAAGCTTATCTGAGTATATTATACCAATACTAGAAAAACTATATAATAGCTATTTTATAATGGGCAATGTAGCATCTGCGCTTTTTTCAGCGGCTAATATTTCCTTGATCTTTAAACAAGGGAAAAACCCAGAGGATCCAGCTTCACATAGGCCTATTTTAGTTCTCAATGCAGACTATAAAATTCTCGCTTCCATTATTTCGTACAGATTAGTTTTATGTTTAGAGAAACTTATACATCCGGACCAGGTGGGCTTTATGCCATCTCGGTGTTCCTCCAAGAATATAAGGAAATTAACATCATTAGTCGATTTTATTTGGAACTCAGAACAGCTCAAGTAGAGGACTGATCTTAAGAACATTGCGGTTCTTACTTTAGATGTAGTCAAAGCTTTTGACTGCATCTCCTGGAAATATATGTTCTTAACTCTGTCCAAATTTGTTTTTTGCGGTAACTTCCCTAATTTTGTCCAAAAGATATATCAGAAACCTATTTCATATTTACTAGTTAATGGCCTGATCGTCTGCAAAGAGGAACAAGACAGGGCTGCCCACTTTCACCTCTTCTATTTAACATTGTGTTGGAACCCCTGGCTATTAAACTTCGCGAAATTCTCCCGGGGATTTCTTTGGGGGTCCAAAATCTGAAAATACTACTCTATGCTGATGACATTTTACTTTTTCTAAATAAATCGGCAGTTACTATTCCGAATGTAATAAATACGATAAATCAATTTAGTACATTTGCAGGCTATAAGATCAATATGGAGAAGAGCGAATTGATGTGGCTAGGGACTCGGTGTACAAATCAACCCATGACAATTTTCCACGAGGTGGATGCTGTTAAATATCTCGGATTAGAGATCAATATAAACCCGAAACTATGGTATCAGGCCAATTTTGGTTGCCTATTCCAGAAAATCCAAGAGGATCTTAGGATTTGAGCGGCATTTCCTTTATCGCTTTCAGCCTTGGTCAATTTGATTAAAACAATAATTTTCCCAAAAATCCTCTATTATCTTCAAAATTTACCTCTCTTGATCTTAACTAAGGATTTGAAGAAGTTGGCATCAGGGTTTTCAAAGTTTATTTGGAAATCCAAAAAGCCACGTCTTTCTCTTAATAGGCTCGCTCAAAAATATACTGGTGCGGGGTTGGCTCTGCCCAGTATCAGACTTTATAATTATGTACCCCATGTTTTCACCTGGTATAGACCAGAAATGTTTTCATGACTGGCAGGTTAAGGGGCTAGAATTTGTACATCAATTAGTTAACAATGAATTACAGATGCTTCCTTGGGAAACAATTAGGGAACAGTTTTCTCTCTCTAGGCTGAATCGGTTTGCATATTTCCAGATCCGGCATTTTATCAATGCTCAGAAATGGTACGCAGGTGGGAGATGCGATTGGTCTGAGGTCAAGTTGTGTATTAGAAAATGTATTCTTGGTGATGCATCAATCTCTTTAATCTACGATATAATGCTGACCAAGCAAGGTGTGCTGGAGGAAGATAAACTGATTAAATTCTGGCTCCCTTATGTTATATCTATAGATTTTGAGAAAGTAAGTAATAGTCTTGCGAGAGTTGCTAGACTCCCGTTGCCTGGGAGCTGGAAAGAATCTCACCTAAAATTATTAAATAATTCTTATTTATCTCCGGCACTATTGGCCAAATTTTGTCCTGATAAAATCTTCTGATGTGAACACTGCGCCTATATCCGGGCTGATCTTTGCCACATGTTGTGGGCCTGTCCAAAGATTTCTCAATTATGGTTGAAAGTCCAATTCTGGTATAATAGAGTCTTTGAAAGTTCTATCACCTTCTCTCTTGAAGAAATAGTGTTGCTTTTTTCGGAGACAAGAGGGGGGGGAGAGAATGCGTTTTCTAAATACAATTATACTAACAGTTAGGTACAATATTTTTAAAAAATGGATAGCAAAGAGCCCTCCTAGCTTGACACAAGTCTTAAGAGATATCCAAGCCCATATTATATTTGAATCCTTTCATTTACAGCGAGTGTCCGAAAGGAAAATTAAAGAGTTTTTAGAAGGCTGGGCGCCGGTTATTGACATATCCTATTGGTTTGCAGAGACAGATTCTGAGACCTTTTGTGGCCTCAGTAAGCTTTGCTGAATTGGTTTTACATAGGGTATTTCCAGATACTTGGATCAGAAATAGAAATTTGGTAGAGTAGCCTTGGTTGAGAGCTGTCTGTCTAGATGTTGGCCGGTGCTCATAGGTCCCTGGAGGAGAAGGGGGGATTCAGTTTCCCATATTCTGATTTCCTTTCCCTTTTTTTTTTCTCCTATTCTGCTTTTTCTCCTCTTTTGCTTGTTTTCTTCTTCCCGTTTCGGTTTTTCCCATTTTTTTCCCTTTTTTTTTTTTTTTTTTTTTTAAAGTCGTTTTTATTAAGGTTCAAAAAGATTACATATTACAAATCTTGCAATACAAGTTACAGAGCTTCATCTGTGTTACAAGTGATCATACGATGGAGGAAACAATAGGAATAGGCAAACAAACAATTAAGAGCAAAGCTCCTTATAAACACTGAAACTTTCTTATTAGAATTTTTTGTAATAAACTTTACACACAATAAAGTATTGATGGGTCATATAGGCCCGATTGGTCAAGAGAATTTGGAATAAGCACAGTCATAGTCAAACATATCTGGCAAGAACAACCATAGAGAGTCTAGAAAAGCGAGGAAAAGGGGGGAGAAGAAAAGGAAAGAAAAAAAAAAGGGAAAAGGGTGTGGGGGGGCGGGGGGACATGAATGGGGGGGATAGGGAGGGGGGAGATGCCTGGTATTTACAGCTATTGTTTCTGTTCACTTCCCAGGAGGGGGGTTAAGTCAGCTGCTTCCATGTTTCCCAAATTTCTGAGTGTAGGAAGGTTTTGTTATGTTGGGTAAAGATCGGTCCTTACATTGTCTCTAGATAGGACATAGTTTTGACAACTTCTGCCCAGGTGGGTATAGTTTGCTGTCTCCATAGTCTCGCAATAGCTAATTTGGCTGAGGTAAAAATATAAACAAGGAGTAGGGATTTTGGAGTTGAGGATGTGTCTATGTTTAGGTGTAGTAAGGCAGTTTGTGGGGAGACCCCTAATTGAGGGAGTAGATTCCTACATTTATGCAAGACAATGCGCCAGAAGGGAGCCAAAGTTGGGCATTCCCACCAGACGTGAGCCAGCGTACCCACCAAGCCACACTCTCTCCAACATAGTGGACAATTAATTTGAGAGATTTTGAACAACCTAAGTGGTGTGAGATGCCATTGTGTGCAGACTTTACGATATAATTCAAGCAAGGTAATGCAATGGAGTGCCTGTTTAGTTAGATCTACTGCTCTGGCCCAGACATCTTGCTCAATGTGAAACTGAAGAGCATTCTCCCAGGCCAACGCATACGCCGACCTATAGAAGATGGGGGAGTTCATCAAGTCCCTATTAGAGATCGATAGTGTTCTAGGTATTTTCACGTTGCTGGACCATCATTTTTCCCACATAGTGGGCTCTCTGAGGGGCTGGCTCAAGAATCCCCAGGATTTCAGAAGACTTCTGAGCCTCCAAAACTCGAATAAAAGAAGCTGAGGTGGCTTGTAGATATTGATAAACTGCGCAGTTGTGAGGAATTGGCTGTTGAGATACAGGTCCTCCATGTGGAGGATCCCATGTTCCTTCCATAGATAAGGATGAGAGTCCCTGAGGGCCACTAGCAGGCCCGCCAGGGAATGGATGGGAGATGGGTGAGGAGCTATTTGGGGAAGCGAGCGCAATCTATCCCACAAGCGGAGGGCATGAGTAACAATTATGTTCTGTATTTTGTAGTACGACCTAATGTGCTTGGGCAGCCAGATAAGGTCCCGCAATCTGAGATGGCTGGGAAGCATTGCTTGTTCCAGAATTTGCCATTTATTTTTACTATCGACCTTATTCCATGACAGGATATGAGATAGTCTCGAGGCTTCATGGTAGTAGGTTAGGTTGGGGGCGCCCGCGCCTCCACTTAAGAGTGGTTGTTGTAGTATTCTGGTAGCAACCCTAGGGTGTTTGTTTTTCCATATATATTTGTTGCAAATTTGCTGAAACTTGCCAATTAGAGACTTAGGAACAGGGATAGGGAGCGAGCGGAATAAATACGTGAGTTTGGGGAGTAAGAGCATTTTGAATGCTGCTATACGTCCCAGCCAAGAGATACATTGGACACTCCATTTATCAGCAGTAGACTGAAATTGCTGGAGGAGGGGATAGAAGTTAGATTCAATTATGGTAGGAATACTCCAAGAGAGGTAGACCCCAAGATGCTTAATCCGTTGTTGGGACCAGTTGAATGCATAGCTTTGCTGAAGTTCAGCCAGAGTTGGCCCTGACACATTAATGACATAGGCCTCTGTCTTATTGACATTAAGCTTATAATAGCTAATGTTCCCAAACCAATCCAATAATTTGAAGAGATTAGGTAGAGAATGAAGAGGATCACTCAGAAATATAGTTAGATCATCCGCGAATAAAGCGTTTTTTTGCAGGGTGCCCTCAATTTCTACATCTCGAATATCAGGATTGACTCTGATCGCCTCGGCCAGCGGTTCCATGACCAGGGCGAAGAGTAGCGGGCAAAGGGGGCAGCCCTGACGTGTCCCATTGGTAATGGGAAACGATGGAGAGCGAAACCCTAGGCCCCTGACCGAAGCCGTGGGGGCCGCGTATAAGGCCTTAACACAAGAGCAGAAACTCGGGGGAAAGCCAAATTTGTTTAAGACTTCAAATAGGTACGCCCAGTTGACCCTATCGAACGCCTTTTCGGCGTCTAAGGCTAAGATCGTGCAGGGAAGGTTGCGCCTCTTGGCTTCAAAATATATGTTAAGAATCCGATGAGTATTATCCGGACCTTCCCTGCCGGGAGTGAAGCCCACCTGATCGCCATCCAGCAGTGTCGATAGAACTAGGTTCAGCCTAGAAGCTAGGAGCTTCGCGACCAACTTCACGTCCACATTAATCAGTGAAATGGGGTGGAAGTGTTCGCATACATTAGAGGTTTTACCGGGTTTCGGGATGGTAAATATGGTTGCCTCCAAAAGTTCAGAAGGCAGAGTACCAGACTGTCTAGCCAGGGAGCAAACTCTGGTAAGAAGCGGGGTGAGCTGTAAGCAAAACGTTTTGTAGAACAGGGCACCGTAACCGTCAAGTCCCGGGGCTTTGTGACGTTTCAAGGACTTGATGGCAGAAAGGACTTCTTTAGTGCTGAATGGGGCGTCAAGTAAGTCTTTCTGGTCTGCCGATAGAGTTGGTAAAAAGAAACGGTGTCCAGGAAGTCCTGTATGTGCTGCGTGGGGGGACCCGATGAGCAGGAGAATCTGTGAGATTATATAGCAAAGAGTAATAAGAGGCGAAGGCTTTCCCTATGTCTGCTGGGAGTCGGACAGTCCCCTGGGGTGTTTTAATATATGGGATACAAGCTTCCGCGGTTCTTTGCTTAAGCTTATTGGCCAATAGTCTGTCAGCTTTATTGCCCTTGGCGTAAAAAGTCTGTTTAAACTGCTGAACCTGTGCTTGGTGCCTTTTTAGCTCTAGAGCAGAGATCTGTGCTTTGGTAGTTTCAATTTGGGTGAGAACCTGGGGGTCCAGTGATTCTATATGTAAGGAATTTAGTCTCCTCAGGGTGATGTGGAGTTGGGAAAGAGAGCTTCCCAATCGTTTCCTATGCTCTGTTTTAAGTTTGATGAATACCCCTCTAAGGTATGCCTTGAGAGAGCTCCATAAACAGAAGTCACCGACTTCGCCGTTATCATTTATACTCAGAAATTCGGATATCTCCTTCCGAATGAGTACAACCTGATCTGGGGATGAGAGTAGATATTCTGGGAGTTTCCAGGAAGACCTGGGTGGGGCACTATAAGGGTGATTTAAAGTAAGCTGAACCGAAGAATGATCAGACCATGTACATTCAGACATGCGAATTGACTGGACCATATCCAGTAGTCTTGGCTCACAGAAAATATAGTCAATCCTTGTATAAGAATTATGTACTTTAGAGTAATATGAGTAGTCCCTGGAGGTGGGGTGGTGGGAACGCCAGACGTCAAATAGTTGAATTGGGCAAGGAGGTTGCTAAATTGCTTCGCGGATCTAATGTTTTGTTTATCACAGGGCTTTAGTTTGGGGGAGCCCTGTCTAATGTTGGGTCAAGTAGCATGTTGAAGTCTCCCACTAGCAGTAAATTCTGAGTTTTGTGGGATGTCAACAGTCTCAAGAACTTTCTAAGGGCTCGTGTTTGGCCTGAGTTTGGGCCATAGTAGTTTGCTAGAGTGTATGGGATATTATCTAGTCTGCAGTTCAGTATCAAGAATCTCCCTTTTGGGTCTTTATAAGTTTCTATCTTTTCGAAGAGCATGGACTTGTGTATCAAAATTGCAACTCCCCTAGATTTTCCCACAAAGGAGGCCATCTCTACTATTGGGAACTGTCTACAGTGTAGGGAAATAGAGGTGCCCTCCGCCCAGTGGGTCTCTTGAAGGAAAGCTATTTTAGTTTTGGAGCGAGTCAGGTAACTGATTAGCCTACTCCTTTTGTCCGGAGTATTAAGCCCTCTAGTGTTAAGGGAGGAACAGATTATTGACATTTTTGAATAGGGCTAAGGGGGAGGGAAGAGGAGGGGAGGAAGAAAAAAAAAAAAAAAGAAGGGGGAGGGGAAGGAGGGAGAAAGAAGTGGGGGAGAGAGGAGGGAGCGGCAAAGAGAACAGGAAGAGAGAAGAGAGGGGGATAAGAGGAGAGAAGTAAACCAAGAGCAGTTAGAAATTAGTTGTTCTTGTGGTTTGGAGCTATGACAAAATGGTATACCACTGATCAAAGTTTGTTACTGTATGAGTGTATGGTAGATTAGGTGTCACGGTATGGCCAAGGAAAACCACATTAATCGTCATCCCTAGGAAGGGAAGCACATTTGAACCAAGGGGTTAGGGGGGGTGGGGACCTATAACTGGGGGGGGGCGGAGGTGGTAGGAATTATTGGCGGGAGTTACTGTTAGTGGGCCATATAAGGGGGGGCAGCCGCAATAGAAAGGAGTGGCTGAAGCTAAGGGGGTGGGGATCAAAACATAGATTGTCGGCCTTATGGCCTGTCACATAAAAAGGATATATAACAGTGGAGATTATGTAACAGTGATAACCTATAGTAAACAAGAAACATATAAGAAAACAATAATTCTACAATTAGTACTTCGTTAGAATTGTTAGCAGTTGAAACATCATAAAGTGAGAACTGGGAGTCAGCTTTGCATTGCGTTGCGGACACACACAAAAAAAATAGCAATTCTGGAGTTTGTAGATGTGGAGCCCTAGGGGTGCTTCATCCTTTACCTGGTTACTCTAGTTAAATAAGCATCAATGGGACATTAAAGCTTAGGGTGTGCGATGGGCAACTATACTCTCCAAGCTGCGCTTTAAAATAAAAACCTACATATAATCTGTATTGTTGAAGTTTTGTTTACAGCTAGTGGTTTTGAAGCATATGAAAGTGATGGTTTGCTATGTTGCGCTAAATGATGCAAACCTTGTTGTAATTAGCCTCCTATCTAGGAGCGCAATCTGAGATGCTGATGATAGATTTACCTTCTGCGCATGTAAGCCATCAGCTCTTTCTGCCTTGCTTCTTCTATCGCTAAAGGGTGTCGTGTTCAGGCCCAATGGACCGAGCTCATATTACAGTAAGGGCTGCCTAGGCTAGCACCCCGTCAAAGTATGCTGTGTGTGAGTTTGAGACTAGTACCATCAGCTATAGTCATGGTTGTTAAATATGTAGGAGATGTGCTCCGGTTGGGCCCACACCGAGCACTCAGAACCTATGGATTAGTGTGACCCTGACTGATAGGGATAGGCGGCAAGCAATTTACCTGTGGGGTCTAGGCTAGAAGTTGCTGCACAGCTAAGACAATGCTGTTATCTATAAACAGTAATGATAATTGATAGGCAAGGAAGTCTCTGCTAAATCACAAAAACATTGGAAAGAGCATTATGGATGGATTGTTAAAAAGTAAAACCAAAAAAAGATACTTATCGTCCAGAGTCCACTGGAAGCAGCACATAAGTCCAAAGAGTTCCATATAAGTTGGAACACAGTCCTTCACCAAACATACGGACAGTGTCTCGCAAAAACTAATCATGCCAAGCAGACTCCAGGTTGCAGCCCCATCAGTATATCCTAGGAAGTTGGTGAACCAGATCTGTGTCTCTGAGGCAGAGTGGACCATTCCTGGTCCTCATGTCACTTCTGCGGTCCAAGGCCTCGGAAGGAGGGAGTTGACTAGTCCTTGAGCCTTGAGGTCCATGTAGCGCCCTGCCGGTATGAAGGAGTAGTGGAAGCTGTCCATTCTGTTGCTGAAGGTTGAAGTTTATCTTTTTCTTTATGGGGGGAATACAGATTCCATAATTTTAGAAGCTCATATCCTCTGGTTGAAGTCTGTACAGTGAACATCTGGTTGTTTCGGAATATTAACAACTTTATGGGATAACCCCATCTATACCTGATGTCATTTTTCCGTAGTATGGAAGTGATTTCAGTGTAAGTCTTTATTTTTTGTAGAGTCCTCACAGATAGATCGGGGAATATTTGTAGGCCTTTGAATTTGTCTGGGAGGGATGGTTTCTGAAAGTGCGCCCTTTGGATTCTCTCTTTATAAGGGAAATAGTGAAGCCGGACTATTGTATCCCTTGGCTGGTCATCAGGAAGGCCCCTGGGCTTGAGTGCACGGTGCGCACAATCCATTAAAGCTTCTATTTCTGTGGCAGGTGGAGCAAGCACATGAAACAGTTCTTTTAGATTCGGTTGCAGGTCAGCTGCGGAGACAGTCTCGGGGATACCTCAGATCCTGAGGTTATTCCGCCGAGATCTGTCTTCCAGATCAGCAATTTTGTTGTATAGAACTTCAAGGTAATCCGCCAAGCGCTGCGTGTAAGATTGTAAGTTAGAATGTTCTACAGCTGCATCCTCCTGTCTTCTCTCCAGGGTGTCTATTCTTTCATTGGTACATGAAATCTCTTTTTTGAGTTCAACCGTGGAAGCTGCCATTTGGGCTGTGAATGAAGCATGATGCTTGTCCAGCAGGGACTTTAGAGAGTCCATAATGAATGAGGGAGTAACTGCCTCAGGCGGGGCTTGTTGGATATTCTGCATAGCCGCTAATGTGAGTTCCGAGGAATCAGATCTGGGGGAGTCTGGAGGCTCCAAGTCACTCTGTGGGGTCCCTCCAGAGGGCCCAAAATGGTCCATCACAGTTTTTTTTTGGTAAAAAAGGCTGCTTGTTCTTTTTTCCCCTCGCTGACTGTGACATGCTGGATAAGAGGTAGATTGTGACACAGTGGTGGGGCCTTTGGTAAGGATGTGTCCAGAAATGTCAAGATGTTTCTCCTTAGATGGTGCTAGAAATCACTGTGTGGTAGACAGGCCTAGGTGGCCTAGAGGTGATTATTCCATGTTAGGCAGATGTATGTCTTAATCAAACTAGAAGTGCCATTGGGGCTTGGGGCATCTGCCTAATAACTTAAGGTATAGCAGGCTCAGTCTTTTATAGAATGATAGGTTGCTCTGTGCTTGAACCAGGCGAAAGGCACTCTCCCCGGGGAGATTGCCACCTCTGGGCCAGGCCGGAGAAGGGGTGTTGGGTATGACCTGCTGCACTACATACAGCAGGAAAGGGAATGGGAGAGTGCCCCCCTGCAGTGCTTTCAGAACCTGCTTAGTAGAAATTTTTAGTTATCCCTGTGAGAGAAAGCTTTGTTAACTAATGCAGCAGGGTGACCAGCCAAGAGCAGTCTCTAGCACTGTGCTGTTAGTCTGAGAAAGGACCTGCGGTATAGTGTGAAAATAATCTAAGCATCATCATCTAATCACTCAGTCACTTAGGAATCTTTTACTTGTGCCCCTTTAAATTCACTGTCTCCTTAGGCAATAAAGTGGGGCGTAAGAAAATGAGAGGCAGTTGCTGTGCAGTTCTAACGGTAGGCCTCAGTATGAGAGGCAAGCTCCACGTGGCTAGCCGTTAGATTTAGGGATATAGCTGCAGGCCTTACAGAAATCACTCCTTTGGTAATTGCAACAGGCTGAACTTTAGCTAGGGCCTCTAGTAAAGTCTGATTTGAGTGATCTTCAGTAGTGTTCAGTGGGTGTGAAAGCAGAGGGCCAGGGTGTCAGGCTGTTGCACTGTGGCGCAGGGTAAACAAAGATGGCATTTTCGCGCCACTTTGCAGGGTGATCTGTCTCTTTATTTGAGCCCTAAACCACAACTCAGTACCTTATGAGAATGTCCGTGCAGCACTATCGTATTGCCCCCAGAGCAGGGATGTGTGTATAGGAGCAGAGTGGGTAGGTAACTACATTATAGGTCAGGTTGATGTAAATCACCGGCAGCTCGGCTGTGCAGTGCTTGCCGCCAGACTCCAAAGTGATGCGGAGGTGTAGGCTCCGGAGCGGACCCCTGACCCTCTGGAACTAGTGCCTTTGATGAGAGCAGCTGTTGTGTGGGGGGACGCGGTGTTGATGATCCCGCTTTCAACTTGGCTCACTTGTGAAATAATGGTGGGGTGACTCCCGACTCTGCCCCCACTCTGTTTGAGATGATCTGGGAGACTGGGTGTGCAGGTGAGCTCCGCTGCTGTGTTAGAGAGAGGGAAGGCTGAGTCCTACACCCGGGGGTCTTGTTGGAAGCGAGATCTCTATGGAGTGCAGCTCCTTTGTTCCAGTTTCAGCTTTTCCAGTGCTGCGAGAGTTTATCGCACTGGCGTGCAGGACCCCAGGATAAGCCTAAGTAATAGTAGTGAAGAGATATGACTTTTAAAGTGAAATTACAAGTAATAACTGTGCTCCATAACTAATTTGAGCAGAGAGCTCCTACTAAGTGCGACCAGCCATGATGGAAGTTGGCTCCGCCCCCCCTTTATTGTTTTTTATTATGTACATAGTGTGAAAAATTTAGCCACTTTATTGTTTCTAATTGATTGAAAGATAGTATTAACATTTTTTGAAAGTTTAAGTTTGTTCCAGTGCTGTTGTATCACTGAATTATGTTGGTCCTGCGAGACTCTGAATTTGCAGATCACATGTTATTTCTTTTCTTTTTTTTTTGTTGTTGTTGTGTTCTCTCTTTCGCTTTTTCTTTTTCAAGTGGCTAAGACTAATAAAGATATTTAAAAAAATAAAAATAAAACCAGACTCTGCATCAACTATGTAATTTTCCATGGGAGTTTTGCCTCGGATCCCCCTCCGGCATGCCACAGTCCAGGTGTTAGTCCCCTTGAAACAACTTTTCCATCACTATTGTGGCCAGAAAATGTCCCTGTGGGTTTTAAAATTCGCCTGCCTAGTGAAGTCTATGGCGGTTCACCCGGTTCGCCCGTTCGCGAACATTTGCGGAAATTCGCGTTCGCCGTTCGCGAACGCAAAATTTTATGTTCGCGACATCACTAGTTATTGTATTTAATTTAGTTAATTGTATTTTATTATAGTGTAGTGTTAGGTGTAATTGTAACTTAGGTTAGGTTTTATTTTACAGGTACTTTTGTATTTATTTTAGCTAGGTAGTTATTAAATAGTTAATAACTATTTAGTAACTATTCTACCTAGTTAAAATAAAAACAAACTTGCCTGTAAAATAAAAATAAACTTTAAGATGGCTACAATGTAACTATAAGTTATATTGTAGCTAGCTTATGGTTTATTTTATAGGTAAGTATTTAGTTTTAAATAGGAATAATGTAGTTAATTATAGTAATTTTATTTAGAGTTATTTAAATTATATTTAAGTTAGGGGGTGTTAGGGTTAGGTTTAGACTTAGGTTTATGGGTTAATAAATTTAATATAGTGGTGGCGACGTTGGGGACGGCAGATTAGGGGTTAATAAGTGTTATGTAGTTGGAAGCGGTGTAGGGGGGACAGATTAGGGGTTAATAACATAATGTAGGTGGTGGCAGATTAGGGGTTAATAACATAATGTAGGTGGCGGCGGTGTAGGGGGGCAGATTAGGGGTTAATAACATAATGTAGGTGGCGGCGGTATAGGGGGCAGATTAGGGGTTAATAACATAATGTAGGTGGCGGCTGTGTTGGGGGTGCAGATTAGGGGTTAATAAAATAATGTAGGTGGCGGCGGTGTTGGGGGGGCAGATTAGGGGTTAATAAGTATAATGTAGGTGGCGGTGGGCTCCGGGAGCGGCGGTTTAGGGGTTAATAACTTTAGTTGGGGAGTGGCTGGATAGGGGTAAAACAGTATCGTATAGTGGCAGTGTTTAGTGACAGGGTACCAATAAAGCTGGGAAAAAGCCGAAGAGCAGCAAGATCGATGACTGTTAGTTAACAACAGTCCGCTGCTCATCGCCCCGTACTTGGTGCGCGGCTTTTCAACAGCTTTTTTGGTAAGTTTGAAGAGCGTATTTAGGTCTGTGGCAGCGATGTTAGGCGATTTTAGGCAAGCGTATTGGTGCCGTCGAATGCAAGTAAGTTGACGGCTTGATAAATAGATGCCTATATGTTTCCAGCAGTCACTTTGGTTGATATAATTTCTCTAAGAATGTAAAGAAAATTATATTACATTGTCATGCTGTTATTATTGCATCTGTATCTTAGGTACTATCCAGATAGTTTTAAAAATGTTTGTAACTGTTTGTTTAAAATGTAGACTATCTATAACAGTGAATTGATTCTAAACATTCTAAAATATTTGACCCTATATAACTATCATTATAACCTATTTTTACTTGTGTTTTTAAAAAATATATTTATTCCAATAATATTTAGCAAAAACAATCTAAAGGGATAGAAGTATAAATCAAAATAATTCCAGACGGACAACTATTAAAAGTGTAAGCATTCAACTCAGCACAGACTACAGATTTAACAATGCTATAATATTAGCAGATACAGGGAAACCAGTGCCTTCTGCATTTGCATTAACAATGTGCAATAATTCTTTCATAAATTAGTTTTACATTACACAGATGTTCAAAGGGATATTAACCCAATGTTTATTGAAGGCTGTTAGAAAAAGGAACACATCCTAAACCTGGCGCCTCATTAGGTCTATTGCAAACAGGTGTGCAGTCCTCATATTTTTATCTACAGGGAAAACAGAATAGTTCATTACACCTGAAGTAACTCTTCCCTTGATCAATTTGTTAAATATTAACATTTCAGCATTACTGAAACTTAAAGGGATTATTAGGGCAAATGGTACATTTTATGTAAACAACATATGTGCAAACTAACAATGCAAATTGGCCCAATTCCAAATAATTAGAAAAGCTGTTTGAAAACATTATGGCCATAATATAGTGATTTTGGCCTGTAAGTTATTCCAATTCATTTTAACCACTACAATTTAAATGTCTGCGCTCAAATTACAAATACAATATAACAGAGTATATTTAAAAATATATAACACTATCAAATTTATATTATTGCATGTTTAATTATGCATAGAAATGATTCATTTTGCACATTTTCTTGTAATTTTTTTTTTTTTTTAATATTTTTATTGAGGTTCTTTTCAAAACAAACAATGGGTAATTGTCAATACAAATTGTAAGGTAAACTAAATTTTTAAAGAATATGTTACCAAGCACATCAGATAAAAACACAATATGGGTAAATGACAAATTACATTCACAAAACAAGTAATAAATGTTGCTCAAGCAGTTTACCCACAATATGATTGGAACGGTCACTCATGGACCATACAGTTACAGTAAGCATAGTACCAAGTAGGTAAACAGTAATATGAAGAGGCCACTCTTGGGCCCTAAATGAAGAACCTCTTTTACCTTTTAATGTAATATTTAGGATAGGATACTTCTGAAAAAACCCAGGGCAAGAATAAGACCATATTTATGCAGAGGGCAATAGAAAACGAAAAATTGTATACAATGGTGAGTAGATACCTGGAGGGGGGGAAAGGGGGGGAGAAGGGGTGTGGAAAAAGAGAGAGAGAGGAAGAAGGGGGAGTTTTTTGCTTCCAGAGTCTGGCTATCGACAACTTAGCTGCCATAAGCAAGTATATGCAGAGGAGATTCCCAGGGCCAGATGAGGTTTTGATGTGAAGGTGGAGTAGTTTGCGGGGCTTCCCCTATGGAAGGGTCTAAAATCCCAAGCCTATTTACAATCTCACGCCAAAAGGATTGTAATACTGGGCACTCCCACCATATGTGGGCAGGTGTCCCCACTAAGCCACATTCTCTCCAGCAAAGGGGGAATTTACAGGGGAGATATTGAAAAGTCTAAGGGAGGTAAGGTGCCATTGAGTACATATTTTAATATAAAGTTTGAGCAGTGTGATACAATGCAGAGCCCGCCTGGTGAGCAATATGGCCCTGGACCACTCATCCTGACTCACGCTAAAATGAAGAGCCCTCTCCCAAGCAATGATATAAGCTGACTTGTAATAAATTGGAGTGTTCAACATGTCCCTGTAGGAGATTGGAAGCGCATGTGGGGATCTAATACCTAGGGACCATCTCCTATCCCAGACCGTTGGTTCTCGTAGGGTACCATCAAGGAATCCCCATGATTTCAGGAGGCTGCAAACTCTCCAGAATTCAAAACGCAATAGTTGCGGTGGGTTATGTGTGGAACTAAACTGTGCCAACGAGATTAATCGCCCGTTGGGAAACAAATCCGCAACACATTGCATTCCTCAGTCTCTCCATAGAGATGGATGGGAATCTCTGAGAGCCATAAGTAAGCCTGAGAAGGAATGAATGGGCGACGGGTGGGGTGTAATCTGTGGTAGGGAGTGGATTCTGTCCCAAAAGCGAAGCGTGTGTAGAATAACTATGTTTTGGATTTTATAATAAGATCTAACATGCTTGGGTAACCATACAAGATCTATTAGGAGGAGTGGATTGGGCAATGTTGCCTGTTCCAGTGCTTTCCATTTGCTTTGAGAGGTTTTGTCATGCCAGGTGAGAATATGTGCTAGTCTTGAAGCTTCGAGGTAATAAGTCAAGTTAGGGGCGCCTATGTCCCCACTTATTTTCTTGTAATTTAACTGTGAAAATTGTGTATTTTTTACTTCTTCAAATTAGAAGTGAGTACTGCAGATTCCACAAGCCTAACATTGCTACATATATGCCTCTAATTGGTGTTAGCAGAAGTGATAAGATAGGATGCTGCAAAACAATGCAACCTTTGTTAAAGGGATACTGAACCCAAATGTTTTCTTTCCGGATACAGATAGAGCATGCAATTTTAAGCAACTTTCTAATTACTCCTATTATCAATTTTTTTTTCATTCTGTTGCTATCTTTATTTGAAAAAAAAGAAGGCATCTAAGCTTTTTTTGGTTCAGACTATGGACAGCACTTTTTATTGGTGGGTGAATTTATCCACCAATCAGCAAGGACAACCCAGGTTGTTCACCAAAAATGGTCCGGCATCTAAACTTACATTCTTGCATTTTAACTAAAGATACCAAGAGAAAGAAGAAAATTTGATAATAGGAGTAAATTTGAAAAAATGTCATGCTCTATCTGAACCACGAAAGAAAAAAATTGGGTTCAGTGTCCCTTTAACAAAATTATACTGATAATCCTTTCCAACTATTGCAAGTCTGTATTGGCTCCTCCAAATACGGCAATTTGGCAAATGAAAGACAATTGTACCAGACAGATTGTTAATGCATTTTGAAAATTCACACATGTATTAATTTTTACAACACTACAAAACCGTCTTGTAATTACAAGGTGCTTTTTGTCCTTTTAAAGAATTATAAGAAACAGGCAAATCACAGGTGTTTAAAGAGATTTTTATTGCCCAAGAGTTTTACAGACCTTCACTGAAGCAAAATGTATGTTGTTAATGTAAAAGTAAAACATGTTGTCAAAGCTAAAAAAACGCTGTCATGACCATGTTTGTATGATGGCACATTCCCTATAAAAATCCAGACACAAAGACAAGATCTGGTTTGAACATCATTCCGGCTTCAGTATGGTTAAAATCTAGTATGGGGATATAATAAGTCTATATAATTCAGAACTTATAGTCTTCACCTCGTTTTCATTTCAAACCAGTGGAAGCAGTGATTTTACAATCATTACATTACAATATTGTAAAAAACAATACTGTAAAAAAAACTTAAAAGTGACAATAAATTGAATAAGCAATGATGCCTAGTATGCCCATCATGCCAACATAGCAATGGCATTTAGATGGTTTAACAGTGAATTTGATTATAATAGGTTACTTTTGATCTCACATTTACTGAATCCGGCTATAAAGGTCAGTTATTAAGATCTCTAAATATGAAGACACCAATGGCACTAACTTTGTATGTATAAGTCTTTAATGAACTGCCATTTATATTTCCATATTTTGAATCAGTTTAAATATCCTACTTTAGGAATTATGGTGCTGTGATGAAGATGCCTGTAGTGTGAGGCACAATCACAACAGTTTGAGTGTGACTTAGAATCAACATTAACAGAAAGTGATTGCTACATGCTATTTGTAGATTTTGGCATCCTAATCTCACTTTTCTTGCATATCCTTTTAGCTTTACAGAATATCACATACATATATACATATACAGACATCTAGTTATCAAGCCGTCAACCGCAAATACGCTGGAATTCCGTTGCGTATTTGTGGCGAGCCTGATTCCCCTTAGTTATCAAACCTTACAGACCGGCAAAAGTAGAATTTTGTGACGTAACATACGATTTGCCGGATTCAGTCTGACACAGATCGATGCTTACGTCATTACAGATGTTCCGAATGCAAATTCGGCACAATCTGACTACTTTTGCTAGTTATCAATTTTCTACCAGGTACGCTCGCCACTATTCCGGCCCAGCGTACCTGGTTTTCAATCCACCGCCCTGGAGGCGGCGGATGCCATAGGAATCATTGGGAGTCTGAAAGCAGCGAAAGCTTATGTTCGATGCTGCCCGATATCCCATTGATTCCTATGGGAATGTTTACACCTAACACCCTAACATGTACCCCGAGTCTAAACACCCCTAATCTGCTGCCCCCTACACCGCCACCACCTACATTATACTTATTAACCCCTAATCTGCCGCCCCTACACCGCCGCCACCTACATTATACTTATTAACCCCTAATCTCCCCCCCTACACCGCTGCCACCTACATTATACTTATTAACCCCTAATCTGCCCCCCCACACTGCTGCCACCTCTGTTATACTTATTAACCCCTAATCTGATGCCCCTACACCGCCGCCACCTACATTATATGTATTAACCCCTAATCTGCCACCCCCTACACCGCCGCCACTATATTAAATTTATTAACCCCTAAACCTAAATCTAACCCAAACCCTAACACCCACTAACTTAAATATAATTTAAATAAATCTAAATAAATATTCCTATCATTAAATAAATTATTCCTATTTAAAACTTAATACTTACTTATAAAATAAACCCTAAGATAGCTACAATATAACTAATAGTTACATTGTAGCCAGTTTAGGATTTATTTTTATTTTACAGGCAAGTTTGTATTTATTTGAACTAGGTACAATAGTTATTAAATAGTTATTAACTATTTAATAACTTCGTAGTTAAAATAAATACAAATATCCTGTAAAATAAAACCTAACCTAAGTTACAATTACACCTAACACTACACTATAATTAAATAAATTCCCTAAACTTTGCCCCAAAGTAATCAGCTCTTTTACCTGTAAAAAAAATTACAACCCCCCCAACATTAAAATCCACCACCTACACAACCAACCCTACTCTAAAACATACCCAATACCCCCTTAAAAAAAACTAACACTAACCCCTTGAAGATCACCTTACCGTGAGACGTCTTCACCCAACCTGGCCAAAGTCCTCAACGAATCCGGCAGAAGTGGTCCTCCAGATGGGCAGAAGTCTTCATCCAGAAAGTATCTTCTATCTTCATCCATCCGGCGCAGAGTGGGTCCATCTTCAAGACATCCGACGCGGAGCATCCTCTTCTGACGATGTCTTCTTGTTGAATGAAGGTACCTTTAAGTGACGTCATCCAAGATGGCGTCCCTTCAATTCCGATTGGCTGATCGAATTCCATCAGCCAATCGGAATTAAGGTAGAAAAAAATCCTATTGGCTGATGCAATCAGCCAATAGGATTTAAGTTCAATCCTATTGGCTGATTCAATCAGCCAATAGGATTAGCCAATAGAATGCAAGCTCAATGCTAACACCCTAACATAAACCCCATGTCTTAACACTAATCTGCTGCCCCCGAAATTGCCGACACCTACATAAAGTTATTAACCCCTAATCTGCCGCTCCCGACATTGCTGCCACCGAAATAAAATGTGAGCTCAATCCTATTGGCTGATTGCATCAGCCAATAGGATTTTTTCTACCTTAATTCCGATTGGCTGATCAGCCAATCGGAATTGAAGGGACGCCATCTTGGATGACGTCACTTAAAGGTACCTTCATTCTGTGTTAGCCGTCGATTGAAGAGGATGCTCCGCGTCAGATGTCTTGAAGATGGACCCGCTCCGCACCGGATGGATGAAGATAGAAGATGCCGTATGGATGAAGACTTCTGCCCGTCTGGAGGACCACTTTGCCCGACTTGGATGAAGACTTCTCCCGGCTTCATTGAGGACTTCGGCCCGGTTGGATGAAGACTTCTCCCGGTAGGGGGAACTTCCGGGCGGCGGCCATGACAGGCTGCTTAATTGCTAGCTGCTAAAGGCTCCTACACTAATCTGACTAAAATCAACTCTTATATTCATCATCGCTTGGTCAAACAGAGTTCAAAAGGTTCATATGAAGGAGCCCTTTAATTAAAACTAACTATTACTCCGAGCAAAGACAGCTACAATTTACTGGAGACTTTCTGAGTTTGAGGCCTCCTAACTAACCCCCCGGCAGAGCACCTTCGGGCCTCTGTCGTTAAGAAGTACTTTGAGAGTACAGATCCTGACCATCTATAGCAGGGATTACTTTGTTAAGCATACCAGATGGAGGACGCTATTTTACTTGAGCAGATCACCAACATCTTAGAGGAACATTTTGCCCGTCTCACACGAGCATTAAGTGCAGCATGGGGAAAAGATGGCGAAGCAGTCCCGCAACACAGTGCAGGCATAGTGAACGTGCTAACACCCAGCCCAGAACATACAAAGGAGGAGAACCTCGTAGTAATGGAGCAGAGTGAGGTACCTCTAACAGATGCGGGCCACCGGGTGAGAATGCTGATACTGGGTGCCGATGTGTGTCCTGAAGAAATGGGGGTAAACTCCGGTATCGCAACCCGACCCCCCGTTACCCCACATATCACTCCAACAATAGTTGCGGATCGTTATGCTGCCCTAAAGAAACAAGGAGCCCAGTATACTAGTACCGTGTCTGCGTATTGAGCATAGCCTAGATCAACTCACCATTGCGCAGACAAACGCTGCGATTTTGAAGCCAGATGTGTCGGCATTAGGAGGGGAGGTGTGTACACCTGGTGTGGCTGCAGCTTTGGCCCTATTTTCATCCCGCCTCAGACCCGGACTCTTGGTGGGCCTTGGCCGGAGGCCAGATGTGGGGGATCAAAATTACACAGGACAGCACTTCGGACTAGCTTTTAACAAAACAGGTGTGGGCTAAACACTAAGGTACAAATGGATAAAGTTGCTGAGTGGTGGTTCATGCAGGGCCCTTCACGAACAGACGACACAGACTCATGGCTATGTATGGAACACTGTTTGAGAAATGCTGCTCACTTGTATTTTGAACCGTGAGGCTTTTTTTGTATTTTCCAATATGCCAGTTGCATTTTTATGTCCGGCTGTACACGGCCTTTATATTATCATTGTATTTACTAGCTAGAACTCATTGGGGCCGTTGGAGCAGAATATCGCAAATGTTTCTAATGAATGTAGATGTTTGTGGGCTATTATCATATCCGCTGAATGCTTGACTGATGTAAAACTGCAGGACAAACTAACGTATCTATAATCTCCTTGCTGTATGGCTCCTAGTTATACATTTTGTATTTTGCTGTTTACAATCACTATAGTGGCTTTGCACCTGTCAGTTTGAGATTTCCTAAAGTAAGCAGAGTTGCAAACTGAAGATATTCATTTTACAATTACTTACTAGCATTAACACTAGAAACTATATGTTTACTTCATATATTTTTTGCAGGTTAAATATAGACATGTACTTAAAATGGATAAACTCTATACATGTATTTCTGCAGCACCTGACAGATTGAGATTTGATGACAGGGACAGAGCAGATAACCAAGGATATCTTGTGTAAATGCAGCTAGTCACAAAAACTGAACCCTCTTTTAAAAAAAAAAAAAAATTTTTTTAGTTACAGGTCATATATCTTTACTCTCTTCCAACTTGAAGTCACAATTTTACCAATGTTATTTTTTTCTTGTGACTTCCTGAGTTGTATCTAAGAGTGACTGCCCTTTATCTCCCTTTAGTATGACCTGGGTCTCGCGGTCTGCGGCCGAGACGGTGAGTTCCCATATATGGCACGAAGCAAGCAGTTGTCTTATATTTGGATTTATGTTTGCGATAGCTGCTTTCCTAATAATCCCTGTCAGGAAATTTTAACTTAGTTCCATAATAGGTTATGAATACAGTGTAGAATATATCTTCATTCTTTCTCTACCAGATACCCCTGTTAATAAATATCAATACATTTCATATCATTTAACTGGCCAAAGCATTTGCCCTGAAAATTCATAGCCTGTAATATATAGGCGCATGTCCTTTATGATTTATCTTTAATTAATACCTCACGAACATAACCCTGTACACCATAAGACGTGTTTCTACCTCTAACTTTATGTAACTTCTTTGATGTTGGAAGGTCATCCAGGGTCAGACTCCACTCAGGTCCTTATATCCTAGACTTCTATGGTAAATTCATTTTATTGGAAAGACAATTTTTATCTTTCCCCCTACCTAAAAATTATATTGAAATACCGCTAGTTTCTTTCTACAACTATCTAACTCTCTTGTTTCAATGCTCTAATGTGTATACATTATGTTACCCTGGTTACACAATTTCATTTATATAAAATACGAAAAAGTGGTTTTCCTAGGGGACCCAAGAGTGGTCTCCTCTATCTCAGACATACCTACTAAAGTATTGATGCCCATACGGAGTTGAAAGGTCCATGAGAGGCCTTCTCCTTTTATTTTGTAGGTATATAGAAATGTTTGGCAAACAATGTTTTTTCTTTTTTCATGTCATGTCCGTGTATTGCTTTTATTTCAGTTCAGCTGTTAACTTTGGACTTACTATTGTTTCTTGCATGTAGTATGTATCTAGAGCCGAAATGACGTTCAATGTTTGTATGCCTTACACAAAAAACAAAACAAATGGTTCTATCTAGGAGACCCAAGAGTGGTCTCTCTTACCTCAGATGTACCTACTAAAGTATTGTTGTTCATACTGTGATGAAGGTCTAAGAGAGGCCTTATCTATTTATTTTGAAGGCATATAGGAATGTTTGGCAACCAATGTTCTTTCTTTTCATGTCATGTCTGTGTACTGCTTTTATTTCAGTTCAGCTGTTAACTATGGACTTACTATTGTTTCTTGCATGTAGTATGTATCTAGAGCTGAAATGACGTTCAATGTTTGTATGCCTTACACAAAAAACAAAACAAATGGTTCTATCTAGGAGACCCAAGAGTGGTCTCTCTTACCTCAGATGTACCTACTAAAGTATTGTTGTTCATACTGTGATGAAGGTCTAAGAGAGGCCTTATCTATTTATTTTGAAGGCATATAGGAATGTTTGGCAACCAATGTTCTTTCTTTTCATGTCATCTATCTAGAGCCGAAATGACATTCATTGTTTGTATGCCTTGAACTAAACCACAATAAAAATATTAAAAAAAAAAAAAAAAAAAGACTTCTCCCGGTAAGGTGATCTTCAAAAGTTAGTGTTAGGTTTTTTAAGGGGGTATTGGGTGGGCTTTAGAGTAGGGTTGGTTGTGTGGGTGATGGGTTTTAATGTTGGGGGGGATTTGTATTTTTTTTTTACAGGTAAAAGAGCTGATTACTTTGGGGCAATGCCTCGCAAAAGGCCCTTTTAAGGGCTATTTGTAATTTAGTGTAGGGTAGGGCTTTTTTTTATTTTGGGGAAGCTTTTTTATTTTGTTAGGGGGATTAGACTAGGTGTAATTAGTTTAAAAATCTTGTAATTTGTTTATTATTTTCTGTAATTTAGTGATTTTTATTTTTTGTACTTTAGATAATTTTATTTAATTTTATTTAATTGTATTTAATTTAGGGAATTAATTTAATTATAGTGTAGTGTTAAGTGTAATTGTAACTTAGATTAGGTTTTATTTTACAGGTAACTTTGTATTTATTTTAGCTAGGTAGTTATTAAATAGTTAATAACTAATAACTATTGTACCTAGTTAAAATAAATACAAACTTGCCAATAAAATAAAAATAAACCCTAAGATAGCTACAATGTAACTATTAGTTATATTGTAGCTAGCTTACGTTTTTTTTTTACAGGATAAGTATTTAGTTTTAAATAGGAATAATTTAGTTAATTATAGAAATTTTATTTAGATTTCTTTTAATTATATTTAAGTTAGGGGGTGTTAGGTTTAGGATTAGACTTGGGTTTAGGGGTTATTAACTTTAATATAGTGGCGTCGATGTTAGGGCCGGCAGATTAGGGGTTAATAATATTTAACTAATGTTTGCAAGGCGGAGTGTGGCGGTTTAGGGGTTAATATGTTTATTATAGTGGCGGCGACGTTGGGGGCAGCAGATTAGGGGTTAATAAAATGTAGTTAGATGGTGGCAACATAGGGGGCGGCAGATTAGGGGTTAATAAATATAATTTAGGTGTCGGAGATGTTGGGGGCAGTAGATTAGGGGTTCATAAGTATAATGTAGGTGGTGGAGGGGGCCGGAGCACCAGATTAGGGGTTAATAATATAATGGAGGTTGCAGCAATGTCGGGGGCGGCAGATTAGGGGTTAATAAGTGTAAGATTAGGAGTGTTTAGACTCAGGGTTCATGTTAGGGTGTTAGGTGTAGACATAAAATGTATTTCCCCATAGGAATCAATAAGGGTTGCGTTAAGGAGTCTTACGCTGCTTTTTTTCAAGTGTTAGACTTTTTTTCAGCCGGCTCTCCCCGTTGGTCCCTATGGGGAAATCGTGCACGTGCACGTTACACCAGCTCACTGCTAACGTAAGTAGCGCTGGTATTGGAGTGCGGTAAGGAGCAGAATTTTGCTCAACGCTCACTTCTTGTCTGGGTTGTAAAAACCTGTAATACCAGCAATGTCTGTAAGTTAGGGGTGAGCATAAACTGCTCGTTGGCACCGCACAGCTCAAAATGAAAAACTTACAATCTAGCCGATAGTTAGTAAAGCAAAAATATCTTTAAGGTCCATGCTATTTTATTTTATTTCATTCATTTTTTTTAGCAGTTTCAGGTCTAGGGAATGAATGAAAAAGAGTTAACATGAATGATAGCCATTGCTCTATGGTAGGCTATCACAGAGTTAACTATGTAGGTGTGGCCATACTTAGTTTTAACAATTTTTATCCAATTATAGTCCTGGAGTGGCTGTGAGATCATTAACTATGATTGCGGCCTAACAGCTGAAACGCGTCAGCAGACCTCACAGCCACAGCCTACATGTGTACTATGTGTATTTGACTTTCTTTTATCACCCTCAAATAAAGGATTACCTTTTAAAACTTCTCCGGGGACTCCGTTGTTTCCTTTTTGATGACTAATGAATAATTTAAGAACAACAAATGAAAACAACATACCATATATAACACACTCTCAAATAAAAAACTCATACCTGTTTCCAAAATCTTCAGTATTCAGTTTGCAGAAGTGAAGAGCTAGATAAAATGTCATTGGGAAACGTAATGTAATCCCAAACTCTAGGTTTGGATAGTCCTGTGGTATGGTATCTTTTCTTTTTTTTCCCCCATTCTGCAAAGCCATTTTGATTCCTTAGGTTTAATAATAACCACTAATAATGATATATACAGATATACAGTACATTTGTTATTTAATAATTGGCATTGTGAAGGCAAACTAGGAGACCTAACGATCCTCCTCAATCTACTCAAGAATAAACGGAAACTACTATAATTCCTACTACGTTGTGTGCTAAGTACATTAGATTACATGAGAATGTCTGTTTTTACATGGTGCTGAAATGGCTAAATAAAACTTTGTTTCCATGAGGAGCGCCACCAGATGGTATCCTTGATAGGCTATGATATTGTTGGCTCTGACAGCAATTTTTAAGCTATCAGTTAATTAAAATATGCTCTAAGTAAAGGATTTGCAGAATTCCTCCCAGTTATATGTATTGCACAGATTTGTAAATGTATTTTGGATAAAGTCAGTCTTAGTGTTCTGAAACTTTGAGCCCCAGTGCTAAAAATGGCAGATTTGGCCTGTGCTGTATGGTTTCATCTCAATAAAAACACCTTTGTTTCCATATTTAAATTTCTATTTTTGAGGAGGTAAAGGGGACATATAAAGTAATTTAAAAACAGGGTACTGACTATTTATAAAGCATTAAATTACTAATTTAGCCTACTTAAGTCTATGATTGGCTTGCTATTCCAACAACTGATTGATTGACTGACTGGTTAGGAATGAATGACAGTTCTGTTGACTCAAATAATTAACATTTTCAATCAATTTTTAATAGCGTAATTAACTTTATTTTGACTTCTACATTGAGGAGAACCTTCTGTAGGCATTAAAGTTTTCGCTGTAAGTAGGAACTTAATTGGTTTTGCTTTGGAACTATGAATCACAAAAAATTGAACAATTTTTGGAAAGATATCAAAATTAAAACAGAAGTTCATGATCTAAATTTAGGAGGTGGCATGTACAGGAGTATTTTGTACAAGCAGTATCCTATATAAAAAAAGTTAAATACTTTAAATAGCATTCCAACAGAAGAAGAAGAAACTCAAGAATGTCTGGAACATGCATACAGTAATCCTAAGGTTTGAAGCAACATTAAACTCATAGAGGCAGATTACTAGTGGCACACTTAAAGGGACAGTCAAGTCCCAAAAAAACGTTCATGTTTCAAATAGGGCATGTAATTTTAAACAACTTTCCAATTTACTTTTATCACCAATTTTGCTTTGTTCTCTTGCTATTCTTAGTTGAAAGCTAAACCTAGGAGGTTCATATGATAATTTCTAAGCCCTTAAAGGCCGCCTCTTATCACTTGCTTTTTTATTTGCTTTTTACAACAGGGGAGAGCTAGTTCATGTAAACCATATAGATAACATTGTGAGCACACCCGTGGATTGTGGCAGACACTGCACTAATTGGCTAAAATGAAAGTCAATAGATAATAAATAAAATGTCATGTGATCAGGGCGCTGTCAGAAGATGCTTAGATACAATTAAATAGAGGTAAAAAAAGCGCATTAATATAACAGTGTTGGTTGTGCAAAACTAGGGAATGGGTAATAAAGGGATCATCTATCTTTTAAAACAACAAAAATTCTGGTGTTGACTGTCCCTTTAATATTAAGTGCGAGTGACAAGGGGTTTATTGAAGGTGTTTGTGTGCATTAGAAGTAGCGTGTGTATTGCAATTTAAAAGTCAACGCATTCACTCAAGCGTAATTGAACTTAAAGAGCGTTGACATTAAAAAGTACAGTTACACTCATAATAACACTGTCTATCAAAAATTATTGAAAAAAAATTGGAATCAAATGTTATGAGGGCTCAACACCTTAGGTGTCTTCTGTGTTAGAAAAAAAGCCTGCTAAAGACTTTAACATAGAGATACAGTACATACATATACTTGTCTAAATATGATTATGTGTGTGTATATATAGTATAGAATTTATAGTATATATAGAATATAATGTTCCTAACCTAAACAATATGTGAATACAGGCCAGTATTGAGAAAAATCCAAAAACAAATAAAAATTGATAATATGAGTAAATTAGAAAGTTGCTTAAAATTGCATGCTCTATTTGAATCATGAAAGTTACATTTTAACTAGATTATCCCTTTAATTGGGAGGGGCTATAATAAATCCAGCCTACTAAAATTGGAGAATGAATTAGCAGAAACAGAAAGATCAAATCTCTTTAAAAGTAGAGATCACTGTGTTCAAGAAAAGGAATCATTTCCACTAAATACAGCAGACAATATCATAAGATCTGTAATATTGTGAAAAAAATATTTACCCATATTACATAGTTAACCACAACTAAAGTTAGTGGTGGACCAAGGGATAAAATGTGTAGCTAAAAGAGCACCCACATTAGGTGAAAACGTTAAACAACAGTTTGTATTTAAATGACCATTAAACACAGCAGAATTGCATAATTAACACATGCATAATAAAAAGGCAATGCAATATCACTTACTATGAATTTGATGAGCAGCAGCAGATTTGTTTCCACCAGATTTCAAAATGTACTTCAATTTACTGGCCCCTTGTATCTTGTGACAGCCATCAGCCAATCACAGACTTATATATGTATACACTGTAACCTCTTGCACATGCTCAGTAGTAACTGGTTACTCAAAAAGAGGGAGAAGAGGGAGAGAGAGAATGGAGAGAAGAAAGGGAGAGAGAAGATGTAGTGAAGGGAGAGAGAGAAGTAGCAGAGAGAAGGGAGGGAAAGAGGCATGGGAGGGAAGAAAAAGGAATAAGGGTGGGCGAGAAAGAGGGAGAGATGGCAGATGTGGTAGACACGGTAGTTAGGAAAAGGAGAAAAGGGGGAGAAGGGAAGGAGAAGAGAGGATGGAGAGAGGGAGAGAACAGAAGGGAGGGAAGGGGAAGGAAAGGAGAAAAAGATGGAGGAAGAGCAGGGAAGGCAGAGGAGGGAGGGAAAGAGGGAGGGGAGAAAAAGAAGGGAGGGAATTAGAGAAAGGCGGGACAAGATAAAAGAGATGGAGAGAAGAGGAGGGAAAGGAAGAGGGAGGCATAAGTTAAATTATTTGTGAGACAGGTTTTAAATAATGAAAGACTGCATAATGTGTTAACAGATGGTCCTCTTAATTTATCCTGGGCATCCCTGAAGGGAGAGACTGTGTACATAATGTTAACATATTATGCAGTTAAACACCCAGGTGGTAAGTTTTCTTATAGAGCCCTATAGCATGAGGCATACCTTACAAATAATTGCAGTCTGTAGTAGATAAACTTTAAAATTAATCTAATCTCCTCATTAAGAGTCTTCCAACTGCTCCTGCCAGAGGCAGAACTTTTTTTTAAACTTTCTACAATGAGATTTTTTTAAGTGACATTTTTTTTTGCAGGTAATTAAGCACCTTACAGAAAAACTTTCCTACCCATGAAGTACCTTAATATTTCAGCACCCCAGGGGTCATTTAAAGTCAATGGTTCCCTACTCTGATATGCAAGCAAGTTTCTGGAAGTTCCTATTATACACATCAAAATTTGAGCATTCCCAAACAAGCATTACATATATATATTTGTCAAATAATCAGTCAACCCCCCAGATACTGTCAGCATACCTGTCATGCTCCAAGATATTGACAGCAACCCCTTGCCCAAAACCAGCCAAGCCCCCCAGTTACTGCCAGCAAACCAATGCCCAAAACCAGCCAAGCCACCCAGTTATTACCCGCAATCCCCTGCCCATAGCTAGCCAAGCCCTGCAGTTACTGCCAGCAATCCTCTGCCAACACCAACTAAGCCCCCAAATTATTGCCAGCAATCTCCTACATAATACCAAGCCAAGCCCCCACAGTTATTGCAGGAATCCCAAATAAAGCCCCATAGAGTTGCCTTCAAAGCCTAGCCCATTAAAGGCCAAGGTTAAATGACTTCCTGAAGCTCTGACCCATTATTAACACAACCCTAATTAGAGCACACAAATCCCAGCTCATTGCCAACCCAACCAAATCCCTTTCACCATACAAATCATTCCCTTCTGTGTGTGACCAGGCAAATCCTTCTCATGTTACCCAGTGCAAATGACACTCATTGCACCGCTCTTCCCAGTCATGCTCATGCTGGGTCACTTCTGCTTCAGTAGCTGGTGCTGGCTGAGCCTTGCCAATGCATGCTGAGTGCATACATACAGCTGTGCATTCTCATGATCCCTGGGGGCGGGCATGAAACAAAATGACCCCAGGAGGCCAAAATCTTTGGAAACACTGTGCTGACTACTTGCGATGGGGAGGGCAGTATTCATGGACACACACTGTAACACATGCACATGTTCCAGTCACTCCATTGCAGCACAGACAACAGAACATCAAGAAGTGCGCTCTCCGATCTTCTCCAAATCTGTCACCCTCGGCATGGGCCTTGTTGGCGTAGTCCATAAGTACCAGTAATGAGTGAGAATAACTAGAAATGGTTTCTGAAAAATATATTTTTTTGACTTTTTCTATCCTGTGTAAAGAAGCTAAACTGATTAAACATACAATACTACCTGGAAGTTTTGCCTGCTTGGGGTAGCCTATAATACATACTTGGTGGGCTACACTAAGATGTGAAAGAACAATATACATAGGCAAGTATATCTGTAACATGGCATTCTGTATAGTAGCATTTAGAGACAGTGTACTTCATCACTAAAAGAATATTGCCTAACATTTTATCAGCAAAAAGATCTATATGGATTATTACAGAGGCGGGGTACCAAGGGGAGTATTGCCTTTGAAAAGTGCCAATTTTTTGCAAAAGTCTTTTAAAAGCTTACTACAAAGCCTCTGTCTGTAGGACATATATCTATGTCACTGGGAAGTTTTTAATTAGAACAAAAAAGCTTTTAAGTAAAAGAACCAGAAAAGGGAAATCAGGGAGTATGTAACTATATCACTGAAGTTCCCTAGTTAGGGCTACTCTGACAGTCATCTTGCTGTAGTGCTCACATTAAAATTGTATTCTCGAATATAGAAATTAGTTCAGGAAAACACAATTGGCACAGATTGAGCACCTGAGATATGATTTCACTAAACTTATTTATTTTTATTGAATTGCAGAAATTTAATACAAGTCAAACCTTATGGTTAAATCAGTTGAACTCCCCCTTAGAGTAAAAGGTACTCATTTATTTTTTGTTATTTCTGCATAAGTTTCAAGGATCCAGAATTTGTTTTTTGTTATTAGATATTTTTGTACTGAATGGACATTTAACCTTTTAGGTCATAAAACAAAGAATAAGGAAATTATTAGTGTAAATCAGAGAACAGGAACATAACATTGACACAGCATACAGTTAAAGGGACATGAAAGTGAGAAAAGAAAAATATCTTCTATGTTGGAGAATTTAAATATTGCACAATATTGTTTGCATATAACTATGGGATGGATCACAATCTGGGCTAGATAATGAGTGGCGCTCTATCATTAGTATGAGGAGCACAAACTCGATCATGAGATTGCAGTGTTTTTTGTGCTGAAATCCATATTACAAGTGGTGCAATGTTTAAATTATCGCAAATTCGTTTTTGCAAATTGATGGTAATTTACGCTTTTCTATGGGTGTGGTTGAGTGGCAATGTGCACTTGTATTGCAGTTGAAAGTTCAACCTTTTTACACAACTTGAAAGTTCACATAAATAGTTTGACTGGAGGAAAAAGTTACACTATACTTTTAACCCCTAAACTACTACACCCCCACAGTCCAAACTGACCACCTACACTATTAACCCTATTAACCCCTAATTCACCACACCTCCACATCGTAAACTGCCCCGCTTCACTATTAACCCCTATACCGCCACACCCTTACATCACAAACTACCTTGCTACACTATTAAACACTAAACTGCCACACACCCACATTGCAAGCTGTCTCATTGCACTATTAACCCTTAAACTGCTATACACCCACAATGCAAACTGCCCAAATACACTATTAACCCTTAAACCTCCACACACCCACATTACAAACTTCTCTGCTACACTATTAAACTTAAACTTTCAATACTACCTACAAATAGAGTTAAAGTTTTTGCTTCTATCAATCCTAATACTACCTACAAATAGAGTTAAAGTTTTTGAACCCAAACTTATTGTTTATTACTACACTATATCCTCCTAAATGCAACATACCCACATATTATATTATAATATCTATCTATAATATTTATAACTCTACCTATAACCAATATAAAAAATGAAAAAAGAGGTTGGTTTGAGGCCCAAAAGTGGTCTCTCTTATTTTATATTAACCTTCGGTAGTTTTATTTTGCTTATGCTTGAGGTCCAGGAGAGGCCTCTGGAGTCCATTAGAAGGTTCACGTTTAAATTGGCAAATCACACCTGTAATCTAGTGTTGGTCACTAATGCTTGTTCTCCTTCCCAGATTGTTTGTATACACTCAACATTGTAATGTATTTGGCATTCTTTGTAATGACTACCTGTGCATACTGTATTTTCTTCTTTTATTGTGATTTGCTTTTTGAAACCTCAATAAAAAATATATTAAAAAAAAAAAAAAACTTAAACTTTCACGCTCCCACTTTGTAACCTACCCCGCTGCGTTATTACCCCCTAACTGCCACATATACCCCGCAAAGTACCCCTAACCTATTAACTCCAAAAACCACCACACCACTATAGAAAAGTGCCCCCAACCTCCTAACAGCTGTCCCCCCAACAACCCTAACCTAACACCCCAAGTTACATTTAGCCAATAATCAGTAAGCGCTACCCAGGTGCTGAACCAAAGATGGGCCGTCTCGTAAGCTTACATTCCTGCTTTTTCAAATAAAGATACCAAGAGAATGAAGAAGAATTGATAATTGGAGTAAACTAGAAAGTTGCTTAAAATTACATGCTCTATCTGAATTGGTTGGGCATTGTCCATAGAAAGGCATTTCGTAGGGCAATTCCCTAAAGTGATTAAAGGGACACTGAACCCAAATGTTTTCTTTTGTGAGTCAGATAGAGCATGCAATTTTAAGCAACTTTCTAATTTACTCCTATTATCAAATGTTCTTCATTCTCTTGGTATCTTTATTTGAAAAGCAGGAATGTAAGTTTAGATGCCGGTCCATTTTTCGTGAACAACCTGGTATGTTCTTGCTGATTGGTGGATTAATTTAACCAACTAATAAACATGTGCTTTCCAGGGTCTGAACCAAAAAATAGCTTAGCTGCATTCTTTTTCAAATAAAGATAACAAGAAAATGAAGAAAATTGATAATAGGAGTAAATTAGAAAGTTGCTTAAAATTGCATGCTCTATCTGAATCATGAAAGAAAAAAAATTGGGTTCAGTGTCCCTTTAAGCTCCTTTGCTGCTCAATAAAAAAGTCCTATCTGAAAAAAAAATTGCCCTGAAAAGGGCATTCGGTTGTGCATTGCTCTTAGATGGGCATTTTGTAGGGCAGTGCCCTAAAGTGATTAAGCTATTTTGCGCCCAATCAAAAGACAAATCCCTATTCTAACAAATAAAAAATCCTTTAAAAAACATTGCCCTGAAAAGGGCATTTTGTTGGGCTTTGCCCTTAGAAGGGCATTTGGTAGGGCAGTGCTCTAAAGTGATTAAGCTCTTTTGCTGCCCAATTAAAATATAAAAAAAAATTCTAAAAAAAACTTTCCTAAAAAAATATTGCCCTGAAAAGGGCATTTGGTTGGGCATTGCCCTGTTAAGGGCATTTGGTTGGGCATTGCCCTGTTAAGGGTATTTGATAGGCCTTGCCCTATCATGATTATAGCTCTTTTTGACATAAAAAAAAATCATATTCTAAAAAAAGATTGCCCTGAAAAGAGCATTTGGTTGGGAATTTCCCTTAGAAGGGCATTTGGTAGGGCATTGTCCTACTAAAGAGATTAAGCTCTTTTTCTGCCCAATAAAAAAACAAACTCTATTCTACAAAAATATCTTAAATCTCTATTCTAAAAACCTATCTTAATAAAAAGATTGCCCTGAATAGAGCATTTGGTTGGACATTGCCCTTAGAAGGGAATTTGGAAGTGCAGTAGCCAAAAAAAAGCCTAACGCTAAATCCCAAAGATGGTACTCACCCAACTTGAATGCGGCTCTTATGTGATCTGCTCCGGTGGTGCTCCTCTTCATCCAAGTGGTGGTCCCTCTTCATTCAGGTGGCGGTCCATCTTCATCTAGGTGGCTGTCCGTCTTCAGCAATCTTCTCCGCTGGGGAATAGTGATGTCGCAAACCTAAAAATTTGGGTTCGCAAAGAGCAAACGCGAACTTCCCAAAAAGTTTGCGAACCGGGCGAACCTCCATTGACTTCAATGGGCAGGCGAATTTTAAAACCCACAGGGACTCTTTCTGGCCACAATAGTGATGGAAAAGTTGTTTCAAGGGGACTAACACCTGGACTGTGGCATGCCGGAGGGGGATCCATGGCAAAACTCCCATGGAAAATTACATAGTTGATGCAGAGTCTGGTTTTAAGCCATAAAGGGCATAAATCACCTAACATTCCTAAATTTTTTGGAATAACGTGCTTTAAAACATCAGGTATGATGTTGTATCGATCAGGTAGTGTCACCCCTGGCAGGCAGGCCCTGAAACGCACACTTGTGAAGGAAACTGACTGCTATTATTTAACACAGTCAAAAAAGTGTTTTTTTTTTTAAATCTACACTACTGTTACACCAGATATGAGTTGCACTGGGGTGACACTGTGCCCTGGCAGGCAGGCCCTGAAACGCACACGTGTGAAGGAAACTGACTGCTATTATTTAACACAGTCAAAAAAGTGTTTTTTTTTTTTTAAATCTACACTACTGTTACACCAGATATGAGTTGCACTGGGGTGACACTGTGCCCTGGCAGGCAGGCACTGAAACGCACACCTGTGAAGAAAAATGACTGCTATTATTTAACACAGTCAAAAAAGTGTTGTTTTTTTTAAATCTACACTACTGTTACACCAGATATGAGTTGCACTGGGGTGACACTGTGCCCTGGCAGGCAGGCTCTGAAACGCACACGTGTGAAGGAAACTGACTGCTATTATTTAACACAGTCAAAAAAGTGGTTTTTTTTTAAATCTACACTACTGTTACACCAGATATGAGTGGTGGCACTGGGCAAGTGGGCACAGTATACGCCGTGCGCCTGACACACACGCTGGCAGGCAGGCAACTGCAATTAAATTACACAGGAAAAAAAAAAAGCAGACTGATGTTCTAGCCCTAAAAAGGGCTTTTTGGGGTGCTGTCCTTACAGCAGAGATCAGATGAGTCCTTCAGGACTGTAGTGGACACTGAATACACTAGCCTAGCTATCAATTTCCCTATTAAATCAGCAGCAGCTACACTGTCCCTCCTCTCACTAAGAATGCAGCTTCCAAATGAATCTAAAATGGATGCTGTCCAGGAGGTAGGAGGGTCTGGGAGGGAGTGTCTGCTGCTGATTGGCTGGAATATGTCTTCTGACTGTGAGGTACAGGGTCAAAGTATTACTCAATGATGACGAATAGGGGGCGGATCGAACATCGCATATGTCCGCCTGCCGCGGCAAACGCGAACATGCTATGTTCGCCGGTAACTATTCGCCAGCGAACTATTCGCTACATCACTACTGGGGAAGTCTTCATCCGTCTTCTTATCTTGTCATCTTCTTATCTTTAGATCTTCTGTCCCTGACATCCTCTTAATGCAGTCACCATTGCACACTTAAAGGGACAGTCTAGTCAAAATTAAACTTTCATGATTCAGATAGGGCATGCAATTTTAAACAACTTTCCAATTTACTTCTATTATCTAATTTGCTCAATTCTTTAGATATCCTTTATTGAAGAAATAGCAATGCACAAGTGTGAGCCAATCACACAAGGCCTCTAGGTGCAGCAACCAATCAGCAGCTACTGAGCATATTTAGATATGCTTTTCAGCAAGTGATATCAAGAGAATGAAGCAAATTAGATAATAGAAGTACATTAGAAAGTTGTTTAAAATGACATGCTCTTTCTAAATCACGAAAGAAAAAAAATTGGCTTTCATGTCCCTTTAAGCTTGAATGCTAGGTTCGTCCTTATGAAGGGGTGCCATTGAATTCCTATTGGCTGATTTTATAATGAAAATTAAAATCAGCCAATAGAAAAAGCTTTCATTGATGAAAGCCAAACGCTCACGAGAGAGCACTTCCATAGGCTCCAATGGGAGCCTCGTTTTCATGCTGGCAGCCACGGCAAACAACCTAACGCAATGCAGGAGGCAAATTGTGCAGCGTTGGACAGCAATAAATAAACATATATGTATATACTTATATACATATACATTTATGTGTTTATATGTGTATATATACACATATAAATGTATATAAGCATATTCATATATATTTATAGAGGGAAAAATAGACCCCCATTGACCTTTAGGTAAAGGTACTTTAGGTGCTGTTTTTTTTCTAACACCCCACATCCATTTACTGCAAGCTCATGGTAGCATTAACCAGCCACTTGTAATGGCACGTTATTTAACCTGCACCCATAAAAGGGGAAATTTGCCCCTTTACGGGCGCACGTTAAGATATCGGTCCACTCTAAATAATCTGGCCCTATATTTGTATAGCACATATTGTTGCACTGAAATTTCTGTGTAACAGGCCAGCTATTCTATTAACCCTCCCATATAAGAGTTTATCATTAATAATTACTTGATTGGCTAACAAATATGTGATGCAATCAATGTAGCCTGTCATATGAATTAATGATTTAATAAAGTAAACTTCTCCCTTGATGTATTGGAATTTTGAATTACTCCAGGAACAAGGTCTCTAATTTTTCATTTTTTTTCTTTCTTACCTCCAGAGACATTGTAATTCCAAAGCTGCTTTTTTATCTCAATTGGCAAAAAATATTAGAATTAATTAATTTAAACCCATAATATCACTGCAGTAAATCACCCATACACTATTACATGTCATTAATTAATATAAAGTACATCTTTGATTTGCACTTTGGTTGTCACTATGACTGCTTATATCATACTAAGGCACACAGATTTAGCTGATTAGAATCCAAAGTCTCAATTTTGTCAGCTCTAAATTCCATAACATAGTATCCTCTCTTCCTATAACTTCAAACATAGAAAGCACCCAAATGGCATAACTGTATATAATTAATCTCTAGAGAACCCTTCAGTAATGCTCTCGGTATTTTTAAGTAATCTAATTTACTAGACTTGTGGGGGTTTTTAAAAGTTGAATGCAAAAAAGTGCTTTAATGTTACCTGCTATGCTTGGATGTCTTGTTGGAAATCATTTATCCCCAATAAATTTACTAAATCCTGTGTTCACATCTAGTTGAACTTGAAGTCCCTATCCAAGTACAAGAGCATAGACATATAGCAATATAAACAGTTACAGCCCACATTATCTTAGAGGTGTAAAGCTTAAATGGTAGACTATTTTATTTTCAAATTAATATATACAGGTGGCCCTCGTTTTACAACAGTTCAATTTACACCGTTTCAGAATAACAACCTTTTTTCCAGTCATGTGACTGTTATTGAAAAGCATTGAGAAGCAGTGCATTTATTAAAATAGCCAGTAGGTGGAGCTGCCCGCTTGTGTTGCAGCAAAGCCAAGCAAACTGAAATTAATCAGTTTAACCAGATCTGAGCTATAGAGCAGATTTCAAAGGAACAAGATCTCCCTGTCTATAAATCAGTCCAGATTGAAATGCATAGAAATAACTGTTTGCAAAAAAAATGCAAGTGAAGTCTGTGTTGTGTGATTACATTATTAGTTTTATAATGCTGTTTAGCAAATGTTTTTGTTCATTTAACTTAGTTTTTTTTTTTTTTTTTTTAATTCAAAAAGAAAATAAATTATGTTACAATTGTTTAGGAGACGCAGCTCCTGTAATTCACATGATCAAACGCAGACAGTTTCCAACATTTAACATGGTACAGCCAGTTACATTCACTGATAGTTCTTATCTAAGAAAAAAGAAAGAAAGACAAGAAACAAAATACCATTTTGTGTAATTACCTGTTTTAACTATCAAAATCAATTGTACATTCTATCCATATTAGTAACTCAGCTCTTAGTAAAGCACATATATTTAGTCTAAAAGGGACAATGGAAGACTAGTAAAAAGCAGACAAGTTGCATTGCAAAAAAAGGCAAACAATTACCTTCACTAAGACCTAGATTTGGAGTTTGGCGTTAGCCGTGAAAACCAGCGTTAGAGGCTCCTAACGCTGGTTTTAGGCTACCGCCGGTATTTGGAGTCACTCAAAATAGGGTCTAACGCTCACTTTTCATCCGCGACTTTTCCATACCGCAAATCCCCTTACGTAAATTGCGTATCCTATCTTTTCAATGGGATCTTTCTAACTCCGGTATTTAGAGTCGTTTCTGAAGTGAGCGTTAGACATCTAACGACAAAACTCCAGCCGCAGGAAAAAAAGTCAGTAGTTAAGAGCTTTCTGGGCTAACGCCGGTTTATAAAGCTATTAACTACTGTGCTCTAAAGTACACTAACACCCATAAACTACCTATGCACCCCTAAACCGAGGTCCCCCCACATCGCCGACACTCAAATAATTTTTTTTAACCCCTAATCTGCCGACCGCCACCTACGTTATCCTTATGTACCCCTAATCTGCTGCCCCTAACACCGCCGACCCCTGTATTATATTTATTAACCCCTAACCTGCCCCCCACAACGTCGCCTCCACCTACCTACACTTATTAACCCCTAATCTGCCGACCGCAAAGCGCCGCCACCTACGTTATCCTTATGTACCCCTAATCTGCTGCCCCTAACACCGCCGACCCCTATATTATATTTATTAACCCCTAATCTGCCCCCCTCAACGTCGCCTCCACCTGCCTACACTTATTAACCCCTAATCTGCCGACCGGACCTGAGCGCTACTATAATAAAGTTATTAACCCCTAATCCACCTCACTAACCCTATAATAAATAGTATTAACCCCTAATCTGCCCTCCCTAACATCGCCGACACCTAACTTCAATTATTAACCCCTAATCTGCCGACCGGAGCTCACCGCTATTCTAATAAATGTATTAACCCCTAAAGCTAAGTCTAACCCTAACACTAACACCCCCCTAAGTTAAATATAATTTAAATCTAACGAAATTAATTAACTCTTATTAAATAAATTATTCCTATTTAAAGCTAAATACTTACCTGTAAAATAAATCCTAATATAGCTACAATATAAATTATAATTATATTATAGCTATTTTAGGATTAATATTTATTTTACAGGTAACTTTGTATTTATTTTAACCAGGTACAATAGCTATTAAATAGTTAAGAACTATTTAATAGCTAAAATAGTTAAAATAATTACAAATTTACCTGTAAAAGAAATCCTAACCTAAGTTACAATTAAACCTAACACTATACTATCAATAAATTAATTAAATAAACTACCTACAATTACCTAGAATTAACCTAACACTACACTATCAATAAATTAATTAAATACAATTCCTACAAATAAATACAATTAAATAAACTTGCTAAAGTACAAAAAATAAAAAAGAACTAAGCTACAAAAAATAAAAAAATATTTACAAACATAAGAAAAATATTACAACAATTTTAAACTAATTACACCTACTCTAAGCCCCCTAATAAAATAACAAAGCCCCCCAAAACAAAAAAAATGCCCTACCCTATTCTAAATAACTAAAGTTCAAAGCTCTTTTACCTTACCAGCCCTGAACAGGGCCCTTTGCGGGGCATGCCCCAAGAAGTTCAGCTCTTTTGCCTGTAAAAAAAAAATACAATACCCAAGCCCCCCAACATTACAACCCACCACCCACATACCCCTAATCTAACCCAAACCCCCCTTAAATAAACCTAACACTAAGCCCCTGAAGATCTTCCTACCTTGTCTTCACCTCACCGGGTTCAACGATCTGTCCAGAAGAGCTCCTCCGATGTCCTGATCCAAGCCCAAGCGGGGGGCTGAAGAGGTCCATGATCCGGCTGAAGTCTTCATCCAAGCGGGAGCTGAAGAGGTCCATGATCCGGATGAAGTCTTCATCCAAGCGGGAGCTGAAGAGGTCCATGATCCGGATGAAGTCTTCTATCAACGGCATCTTCAATCTTCTTTCTTCCGGATCCATCTTGCAGACCTTCGACGCGGAACATCCTGCTGGCCCGACGGACTAACGACGAATGACAGTTCCTTTAAGGGACGTCATCCAAGATGGCGTCCCTCGAATTCCGATTGGCTGATAGGATTCTATCAGCCAATCGGAATTAAGGTAGGAATATTCTGATTGGCTGATGGAATCAGCCAATCAGAATCAAGTTCAATCCGATTGGCTGATCCAATCAGCCAATCAGATTGAGCTCGCATTCTATTGGCTGATCGGAACAGCCAATAGATTGCATCCTTCAAATCCATTGTAGTCCTCTATTGACTCTCCTGGATCATAGTTAAGATGGTACAAATAGTTTCCATCTTAAATGATAGAATTGTAAAGAATTTGTTTAAGATCTTTTAGATCCAAAATAGGTCTGAAGGTTTCCTTTCCTTGGGAACCACAAACCGATTTGAGGAAAACTGTGTCCCTGTTCCTCTATTGGAACTGAAGGCAAAAACTCCCCTTTTTTGGGGGGGAAAGCTTTGAAATCCAGAAGATATCTCTGGGGTATAATTTCCAATGCCCAGGGATCCTGGGCATCTCTTGCCCACGCCTGGGCGAAGAATGAAGTCTGCCCCCTATAGGATCCGTTAGCAGATAGGGGTCCGTTCCTCATGCTGTTTTAGAGGCAGCAGCATGCTCCTTGACCTGCTTATCTTTGTTCCAGGTCCGGTTGTCTCCAGACCGCCTTGGACTGAGCAAAAGTTCCCTCTTATTTTGCCTTAGAGGAAGTTGATGCCACACCTGCCTTGAATTTTCGAAAGGCACGAAAATTAGGCCTTTTTTGTCCCTTGATTTGGACCTGTCCTGAGGAAGGGCATGATCTTTTCCTCCAGTGATATAAGTAATAATCTCCTTCAAACTAGGCCTGAATAGGGTCTGCCCCTTGAAGGGAAGTTAAGTAGCTTATTTATTAAAGTCACGACAGCTGACCATGATATAAGCCATAGCGCTCTGCGCGCCAGTATAGTAAAAAACAGAATTCTTAGCCGTTAGTCTAGTCAAAGGAACAAAGGCATCAGAAAACAAAGGAATTGGCTAGCTTAAGTGCTCTAAGCTTGTCAAATATATTCATCCAATGGAGCCTGTAAAGCCTCATCAAGAGACTCAAACCAGAACGCCACAGCAGCAGTGACAGGAGCAATGCGTGCAAGGGGCTGCAGGATAAAACCTTGTTGAATAAACATTTTTTATCCATTGGATCTAAAAAAGCACAACAGTCCTCGCCAGAGGTAGTGGTACGCTTAGCTAGAGTAGAAACTCTTCTCTCCACCTTAGGAACTGTCTGCCATAAGTCCCGTGTGGTGGCAACTATTAGAAAACATTCTTCTAAAAACTAGGAGGGGAAGAGAACGGCACACCTGGTCTATCCCATTCCTTATGAAAAATTTTAGTAAACCTCTTTAGGTATTGGAAAAACATAAGTACACACTGGCACTGCATATTATTTATCCAGTCTACACAATTTCTCTGGCACTGCGATTGTACACATTCATTCAGAGCAGCTAAAGCCTCCCTGAGCAACAAGTGGAGGTTCTCAAGCATACATTTTAAATGTAGAAATATCAGAATCAGGTTAAATCATCTTCCCTGAGTCACAAATATCACCCACAGACTAAGCATATTGTGAGGTAGTATCAGACATGGTTCTTAAAGCGTCTGTATGCTCTGTATCTACCCCCAGAGCTGTTTTGCTTTCCTTTAATTTCAGGTAGTCTGACTAATACTGCTGCCAGTGTATTATACACAACCTTTGCCATGTCTTGTAAAATAAACGCTATGGGCGCCATTGATATACTTGGCACCATTTGAGCGTGAGTCCCTGGAGCGGGAGTCAAAGGGTCTGACACGTGGGGAGAGTTAGTCGGCATAACTTCCCCCTCGACAGAATCCTCTGGTAAAATAAACGCTATGGGTGCCCTTGATGTACTTGGCGCCATTTGAGCGTGAGTCCCTAAAGCGGGAGTCAAAGGGTCTGACACGTGGGGAGAGTTAGTCGGCATAACTTCCCCCTCAACAGAATCCTCTGGTGATAATGTTTTTAAATACAAAAAATGATCTTTATTGTTTAACATGAAATCAGTACATCTGGTACACATTCTAAAATGGGGTTCCACCATGGCTTTAAACATAATAAACACAGAGCCTCCTCTATGTTAGACATGTTAGAACTAATAAAGAGACTAGTAAGCTTGGAAAACACTTTAAATCAAGTTAACAAGCAAATATAACAAACGTTACTGTGCCTTTAAGAGAAACAAATTTTGTCAAAATTTGAAAAACAGTGAAAAAAGGCAGTAAATCAAACGAAATTTGTACAGTACATGTAATAAGTTAACAGAGCATTGCACCCACTTGCAAATGGATGATTAACCCCTTAATGCAAAAAACAGATAAAAAAAAAAAAAAACGACATTTTTTTAAACAGACACAACAAAACTGCCACAGCTGAGCTGTGGATTACCTTCCCTATAACTGTTTCTATGCAAAATTTAAGCCAGCCATGTGGAAAAATTAGGCCCCAATAAGTTTTATCACCAAACATATGTTAAAAAACGATTAAACATGCCAGCAAACGTTTTAAAACACATTCTTATAAGAGTATGTATGTCTATTAATAAGCCTGATCCAGTCGCTATCACTGCATTAAAGGCTTTACTTACATTACTTCGGTATCAGCAGTATTTTCTTAGTCAATTCCATTCCTTAGAAAAATATATTACTGCACATACCTTAGCATATATCTCTATCAATCAGCCTGGTACCAGTCGCTTTCACTGCATTTAAAGGCTGCACTTACATTACTTCGGTATCAGCAGTATTTTCTTAGTCAATTCCATTCCTTAGAAAAATATTTTACTGCACATACCTTATTTGCAGGAAAACCTGCACGCCATTCCCCCTCTGAAGTACCTTACTCCTCAGAATGTGTGAGAACAGCAACTGGATCTTAGTTACGTCTGCTAAGATCATAGAAAAAACGCAGGCAGATTCTTCTTCCAAATACTGACTGAGATAAACAGCACACTCCGGTGCCATTTAAAAATAACAAACTTTTGATTGAAGAAATAAACTAAGTATAAAAAACCACAGACTCTCACGACCTCCTATCTATGTTGAGACTTGCAAGAGAATGACTGGTAATGGCAGTTAGGGGAGGAGCTATATAGCAGCTTTGCTGTGGGTGGACTCTTGCAGCTTCCTGTTGGGAAGGAGAATATATCCCATAAGTAATGGATGATCCGTGGACTGGATACACTTAACAAGAGAAAACTTTATTATAGTAGCGCTCAGGTCCGGTCGGCAGATTAGGGGTTAATAAGTGTAGGCAGGTTCAGGCGACGTTGAGGGGGGCAGATTAGGGGTTAATAAATATAATATAGGGGTCGGCGTGTTAGGGGCAGCAGATTAGGGGTACATAGGGATAATGTAAGTAGCGGCGGTTTACGGAGCGGCAGATTAGGGGTTAATAATAATATGCAGGGGTCAGCGATAGCGGGGGCGGCAGATTAGGGGTTAATAAGTGTAAGGTTAGGGGTGTTTAGACTCGGGGTACATGTTAAAGTGTTAGGTGCAGACGTAGGAAGTGTTTCCCTATAGCAAACAATGGGGCTGCGTTAGGAGCTTAACGCGGCTTTTTTGCAGGTGTTAGGTTTTTTTTCAGCTCAAACAGCCCCATTGTTTCCTATGGGAGAATCGTGCACGAGCACGTTTTTGAGGCTGGCCGCTTGCATAAGCAACTCTGGTATCGAGAGTTGAAGCTGCGTTAAAAATGCTCTACGCTCCTTTTTTGGAGCCTAACGCAGCCTTTATGTGGACTCTCAATACCAGAGTTATTTTTATGCTGCGGCCAGAAAAAAGCCGGCGTTAGTTTTTCGGGTCGTTACCGACAAAACTCCAAATCTAGCCATCTGACTTCTATCTAACCAGAAAAGACTTCTTGTGTGTATGCATGTTTTAACTACAGAGATATCAGTTATACATCCTGTCCGTATGATGACTCAATTCTTAGTATAAACACCACTGTCTGATCTGTATGCATCTTTGTGAGTCTATACCCTCTTATCTGTTCCACGTGTGACCTCTATAAGTATGGCAAGTGACAGTAAATTACTATTTTCAACAACTTAGATCTATTAGATACTACGAAGGCTACATTGAAATTTGATCTTATTACCATAGCCTAAAGTCCTAAAATTGGTCTATTTAGCCTTGATCTGAGGATCAAGTTTAATTATATATTCTGTGTTGTGTGATTATTTTATTAAGTTTATAATGCTGTTTAGCATTTAAAGTCTTCATTTCAAAGTTTTAAAAATAATGTATTAGGTGTTACTTATGACGATTTTGAGAGGGGCCTGGAACCCATCTCCCTCACTTCCCATTGACTTACATTATAAACTGGGTTTCAATTTACAAAGGTTTCAATTTACAACCATTCCTTCTGGAACCTAACCCCGGCGTAAACTGAGGGCTACCTGTATATATATATATATATATATATATATATATATATATATATATATATATATATATATATACTAAAATATAAACTTTAAAAACAGCTATACTTGCTGGTGTGGGAAGGTTTTTCAAGCCCCTTGATCTCAGCTCCCATATCAGCTACACACCTGCTAGACCCCTCATCTGCGTTAGCCGTCAAAAGCAGCGTTAAGGGGTCCTAGCGCTGTGTTTGGCCGCCCGCTGGTATTTAGAGTCAGGCAGGAAAGGGTCTAACGCTCACTTTCAAGGCGCGACTTTAACATACTGCAGATCCCCTTACGCCAATTGCGTATCCTATCTTTTCAATGGGATCTTCCTAACGCTGGTATTTAGAGTCTTGGCTGAAGTGAGCGGTAGACCCTCTACCGACAAGACTCCAGCCAAAAAAAAAAGTCAGTAGTTAAGAGCTTTCTGGGCTAACGCCGGTTTATAAAGCTCTTAACTACTGTACTATAAAGTACACTAACACCCATAAACTACCTATGTACCCCTAAACCGAGGTCCCCCCACATTGCCGCCACTATAATAAATATTTTGAACTCCTAATCTGCAGACCGCACATTGCCGGCACCTACATTATCCCTATGAACCCCTAATCTGCTGCCCCCAACATCGCCGACACCTACATAATATTTATTAACCCCTAATCTGCTCCCCCCAATGTCGCCACTACCTAACTACAAGTATTAACCCCTAATCTGCCGACCGGACCTCGCCGCTACTCTAATAAATGTATTAACCCCTAAAGCTAAGTCTAACCCTAACACCCCCCTAAATTAAATATAATTTTAATCTAACAAAATAAATTAAATCTTATTAACTAAAGTATTCCTATTTAAAACTAAATACTTACCTGTAAAATAAACCCTAAAATAGCTACAATATAACGAATGATTATATTGTAGCTATTTTAGGATTTATATTTATTTTACAGGCAACTTTGTATTTATTTTAACTAGGTACAATAGCTATTAAATAGTTATTTACTATTTAATAGCTACCTAGTTAAAATAATTACAAAATTACCTGTAAAATAAATCCTAACCTAAGTTACAATTAAACCTAACACTACACTATCAATAAATTAATTAAATAAATGACCTACAATTACATACAATTAAATAAACTATAATAATAATAAATTACAAAAAACAAACACTAAATTACAAAAAATAAAAAAAAGATTACAAGAATATTAGGCTAATTACACCTACTTTAAACCCACTAATAAAAAAAAGCCCCCCAAAATAATAAAGGTCCGTACCCTATTCTAAATTAAAAAGTAACCAGCTCTTTTATCAGCCCTTAAAAGGGCTTTTTGTGGGGCATGCCCCAAAGTAATCAGCTCTTTTGCCTGAAAAAAAAAATACAACCCCCCCAACATTAAAACCCACCACCCACATACCCCTACTCTAACCCAAACCCCCCTTAAATAAACCTAACACTATCCCCCTGAAGATCTCCCTACCTTGAGTCGTCTTCACCCAGCCGGGTCGAAGTCTTCAACCGATGGGGCAGAAGAGGGCATCCAGACCGGCAGAAGTCTTCATCTTATTCGGGCAGAAGAGGACATCCGGACTGGCAGACATCTTCATCCAAGCGGCATCTTCTATCTTCATCCATCCAACGAGGAGCGGCTCCATCTTCAAGACCTCCGGCGCGGAACATCCTTCTTCCCCGATGACTACCCGACGAATGAAGGTTCCTTTAAGTGACGTCATCCAAGATGGCGTCCCTCGAATTCCGATTGGCTGATAGGATTCTATCAGCCAATCGGAATTAAGGTAGGAAAAATCTGAAAAAATTTGGAGCCTAACGCAGCCCCTAAGACAACTCTAAATACCAGCGTTGTCTTAAGGGTGCGTTGGGAAAAAAAGCTGCGTTAGCTACGTGGGGCTTTACCGACAAAACTCTAAATCTAGGCGAATGGATCGTTTTAAAATAAAGTAGAAAAATACATGGGTATTTGTCTGTGAATGGGTCATTATATGTGCAATAAGAAAAATCTGGTATGTCTAGAGACCCCTAATAAAGTTTAGTTTCTAGTAGACAAGTCCCTCTATCTAAAAAAGATTTTGGGGCTCATTTATAAAGCTCCGTACGAAGCTTGTGGGCCCGTGTTTCTGGCGAATCGCCGGAAATCAACCCGATCGAGTACGATCAGGTTGATTGATAGTTCCCTGCTGGCGGCCCATTGGACGCGAGTCTCCAGGGGGTGGCGTTGCACCAGCAGCTCTTGTGAGCTGCTGGTGCAATGTTAAATGCGGAGAGCGTATTGCTCTCCGCATTCAGCGAGGTCTTGCGGACCTGATCCGCACGGTCAGATCAGGTCCACAAGACCTTTAATAAATAGGCCCCAGTGTCTGTAAAGCCAGGTGAACACTACAGTAACAGTGAACACCTTGCAAGAAATTTTTTTTTTCCCCTGTACTGAATCTATATTATAACCTTTAAAAGCCTGTATGGATCCAATTTTACATGTGGCTACCCATGATGACAATTTAGTAAGGTAATCAAAGTAACAGCATTGGTCACTAGGCCGTTTTCAGTATTATTTAATAAAATCTAATAAAAAAACTATACCTATTTTTTTAATAACTTTATTTATTATCGGAATCCAATACATACATGGCAGTAGGGCATAAAGAGTCCAATAGAAAAGTACATGAAGCACTACATTGCAAGATCCTTCATACAATCACATAATCAACGACCCGTATGACTCCACCATGTAGAGGTATGGGTTCACATTTTCTTATAAGTAAAATAACAAAAAAAACAAAAAACAAAAACAAACAGAAATATTAACAAACAAAAGGTAACACAGACGCATAATACAAACACATAATAACATACCTGAGCACTCCGGTTGGGTTCACCCCCCATGGACACGCAATAGGAGCAGGAAAGGGAGAGAGAAGTGGTAATAATAGTGACACCATGAAAGAAGGCGTCAGGGTAGGTAAGTTTGTGCACCACCAATGCAGTATTACTGGTTAATTCTGGGGGGCCGGGAAAGACCAATTTCCTTTAAGGTTTTCATTTAAGATAAAAAGACTGTTTCTAAATGGGTAAATGACCCTTTCCCTAACTGCTTCCGGTAAATATAGAAGGTAGGTTCCCCATTTCAGTATGAAACGTTTTATTCATTTTTCCGGATCACCCTTCACATCTGCCTGTTCTATTAGCATTTGCGTATGTATATTTCTAAGAAGCTTTTGGAGAGGGGGGGTTTTATTACTAGCCCAACCCTCCAAGATCACTTGTTTCGCCAAAACTATTACTGTGGATACTAAGCTGTCATAAGAGGGTGGGTTATCATTAAGGGTTAGGAAAATAATACGTTGAGGTGAGAGAGCTATCTGGGTGTTTGTCGCTTTTGTGAGCCAGTATGATATCTTGAGCCAGAAGCTCTGTAGCTTGGGGCAATTCCAAAGCAAATGCAGCCAGTCTGGTGAAGCCAAACTGCACTTAGGGCAAGTAACACTAGCTCCAGGAACCCATCTAGAGCGTAGGTGCGGGGTTATGTAGGCCTGATGCATGAATTTTAGATGTGACTCCCTCAACTTGGCAGAAATGGTGACTGACTGTATTTTTCTCAGACTTGTGTGAATAAGCTCTTCATTAACTAATAAATCAGTAAAACCGTCCCATTTAGATATAAGCCCGCACATAGCTGAGTTTTCAAAATGTTTTAAGATTAAATTGTATGTGTGTGTGATTTTATATGAACCCTGCCTTGCTAGCGCACATAGGTTATCAACCTGGGTAGGCTCCCTGAGAAGGCGCCCCTCTGATTTTAACTTAGTGATATAATGTCTGCACTGAAAGTATGCGAAGCAATGGGAGCTTGGGAGACCAAACACATCCCTTAAGTCCTGAAAAGGGACAATTTCCAGAGTCAAAGGATTGATAAGCTGTTTAATCTTTGTGAGCTTTTGATCACGCCACTCCTGAAATGCTTTTGTGGTGTATCCAGGGAGAAAATTTAGGTTACCCTGAATCGGCAAGAACTTACTCACTGATTTGTCTACCCCCCACAACCTGCACAACTTGGCCCAAGCCCTAAGCGGGTCCCTATATAATACGTGAGACTGTATGTGTGAGGGTAGTGAAGTGAAGCTTGCATGGGGCAGGAAGGCCAAGCTTATTGGTTTAACCAAACTATTTTCTAAGGCAGGGACAGTGAATCGATTGTCATCTACAAGCCAATCTAGTATGAGTTTAGTCAGAGTGGCCCAGTTATACCATAAAATGTTCGGGAGATGAAGTCCTCCTCTTTCCAGGGGCATCGCTAAGTAATTTTGTCCTATCCTATGTTTCTTGCCCCTAAAGATAAACTGCCCCAGAGCGGATTGTATTGACTTGGTGTCTTGTTTGGTAAGAAGGAGAGGTAACATCTGCAGAGGATATAAGAGTTTGGGCAACGCCACCATTTTAAATTATACCTATTTTTTACAGATTTATATGCCATGAATTATAAATGTAATAATGGTATATTTTTAATATACTGGCCTGGTGAAAAAAACAATATATAATTTGTGTGGGTCACTCACTGAAATTTGACTTACAATAGGGTTTAAATGTAGGTAGCAAAAAAAGCTCAACATTGGCTCAGCACTGGGGTGAAAAAAGGATTAGCAGCAAAGAGTTTGAAACTGTTCTCTTATTTTAACTTATTACAGAATCCAACTGTGCATTTTATAATGGCAGTGTAATGCTGCATGTCAGCGTGAAACATAATTAAGGGCCTGACCCTTGCAGATATTCAAGGGAATGTGTCTTAGGTGTGTGTGGTTACAATGTTGTATTGTGGTGGGAGAGATTTCTAACTCACCGTATTTAAGGGCTGGCAGCCATTTTCTGTTCTCTTCTTCCTCTGTTGTCTGCTGAAGATTTTACTGGGATAGAGCATTCCAGGTGGGTGACGGTGGTTCCCAAGAGTTTCAGGGGTTCCTCTTTATCTCCTCCTCAGGGCAAACCTAGAAAAGATGATGGCATAAGTATCCAGGAGATGGAGGATGCTGTCCCTTCTACTTTTTCAGTGTTTTCTCAACCTGCTCTTTTCCAGGACTCACCTCCTTTTACCCTTATCTCCTCTTCTCCTGATGTTCCTTTGTACCCCCGGTACTGGAGCTGGGCCCAGGTGGTGAGGGGATCTCCTCTGCTCAGGTCTCCTGCCGGCAGAAAGGTGTTATCTCCTCCCCAACCCAATCCCTTCCCTTGGGCCAGTTCCCTGTACACAGTCCCCCTTTCCGCTATGGCCTCAGTGGACCCTTCCGTGGTTCGCCCTCCCACTAACATGCCTGCTGATGCCACGGCTGGTGCCGGCCTGGATCAGGCCCTTGCTAAGGAATTTCCCAGTGGTCTCTTGGTGGAGGCCCACTCCACTGTGATTATTCTTGTGCAGACTCTGTCCACACACACAGTGGCCGAAGGTCTCCCCCATCAAGGAGCAGCTCTAAAAGCAGTGTGGCAGTGGTTCTGACAGGGAAGCGGGGCCCTCAAAAATATCTTCTTCCAGTCTCGATGCCCCACAATGCATCACGGCCGGTGTCACTTCCGGTCCTCTGAGTTTAGCACCGGGTAGGCAGTCGCATAGCAGGGCTGCAGAGCACTCAGTCCCCATTAGGAAGAGGAGCACAGACAGCACAAGGAGTGCAGGTAGGAAGGGTGTACCTGGGCCTCCAGTGGTGCAATGGTGCACAAGGCTTTTAGGGGTGCTACAGCCAAACTGAGTGAGCGTGATAGGCAGTGAGCAGCTGGCATAGGGCATATGGGTGTCAGCCAGGGGGAGGTTCCAGGGTGCATTGATGGAGGTATGAGTGCAGGTCAGGGCCTAGTACAAGGGCAACAATGGACTCAGTGGAGGGGTGACATCTCTCTAGGGGGCTCTGCTCAGAGTGTGCTTAGGGCCTGAATGTTGACGTGAGTGTTGGAAGTTTGACGACAGTCAGTGTGACAGAGGCACACATTTTCGTCACATCTGCCTCTTCTGGGGGGGACCGCACCCATGGTTTGAATGTAAGTGCAGAGGAGAAGGAAGCTCCTCAGGGGGATAAGCTAAAGGGCTGGATGGACACAAGAGCGCCAACCACCATGAAGCTGCACACTGTTAAGACATAGCTGGCAACTTATCTGGATAGGAAGGTGGCTGAATTGCTCCTGGCGGGAATTGGGGAGGGATTTCGGATTCCGGTGCAAGGCCAGGTTAAGGGGTCAGATACTCACCAAAATCTAAAGTCCACCTATCAATTCATAGGAGCTATCAATTCCCAGGAGTCATCAAGGAAAAGTAAACTAAGGAAATAGCATTAGGTATTGTATTGCTGGACCTTTTACTGAATGTCCAGTTCCGGGTTTGGTGGTATCCCTGCTGGGGTTAGTGCCAAAAAAGGAGCCTGGCAAATTTCGCCTCATACAACACTTGACCTATCCCAAGGGCCGGTCAGTAAATTACACGATCGACCCGGCAGTCTGTTCTGTTAAAGGGACACTGAGTCCAATTTTTTTCTTTCATGATTCCGATATAGCATGCAATTTTAAGCAACTTTCTAATTTACTTCTATTTTCAATTTTTCTTCGTTCTCTTGCTTTCTTTATTTGAAATAAAAGGCATCTCAGCTAAGGAGCCAGCAAATTTTTGGTTCAGACTATGGACAGCACTTGTTTATTGTTGACAGGTTGTTCACCAAAAATGGGCCGGCATCTAAACTTTCTTGCTTTTCAAATAAACATACCAAGAGAATGAAGAAATTTTGATAATAGGAGTAAATTAGAAAGTTGCTTAAAATGACATGCTCTATCTGAATCACAAAATAAAAATTTGGGGTTCAGTGTCCCTTTAAGTACCAGTCATTTGATCAGGCTTAGATATAGTCAGGGAAGCAGGACCAAGTGTTTAGTTGGCGAAGCTGGATATAGAATCAGCCTTTCGTCTGGTCCCATTCATCCGTCATCTTATCGTCTGATGGGATGTCGGTTTGAAGGTGGTTTTTATATTGACAGGGTTGCTCAGTTTCCAGTGCTTATTTTGAAGCTTTAGCTTCTTTTTGCATTGGGCTGTAGTGACCATGATGGGTAATAGGGCGGTGTCCCATTACCTATATGATTTACTGTTAGTGAGAGCTGCTGGTTCAGGGAAATGCATTAGGCAGTAATGAGGTTCCTTATGCTGGATTTTGTGGTCCCGTTGGCAGAAGAAAAAACTCAGGGTCCCTATACTAGACTAATATTTCTATGTATAGAGATTGACACTGTTGGAAGGCAGTGTAGTATTTTACTAGAAGATAAGATTATCTTTTTGCTGGGAGTGGTTAGAATGGCTGCCACAGCTTGCTGGATGTCCTTGAAAACTCTACAATCAGTATAGGGTTGCTGAATTTTGTCTCCCGAGTCATTCCAAAAGGCAGGGTTTATAACAGGTATCTAGAGGCACCTTTGAAGGGCCCAGTAGCAGGGGGTTGTAGGATAAAAATCACTAGTGAGATAAGAGAGGACTTGAGGATTTGGGAGCATTTCCTTGAGCTGTTCAATGTGGTGCTGCTTTGGCGGCAGCCACCCATATCGAGTCGGGCTTTGCATCAAATTACTGATGCTGCAGGTGCAGCTGGCTATAGTGCCAGAATGAAGTGCAGAGTCCTGGCCAGCATGGTGGGTTGTGCAAGGTTTAATCCGTAACCTCACCCTGTTGGAGTTATTTCCCATAGTGGTCGAATTATGGGGTAGCAAGCATAGAGATTGTTCAATAATTTTCTGGTCAACCTGAGTGTGGTGTTTTCCATTAACATGTTGTCCACATCTTCTCAGGTAGTGTTTCCTTATCTGTGGCACCTGGTTTTGCGTTGTCTGCAGCTTAATCTCCAGTTCGAAGCATGCCAAGTTCCAGGCATGAACAATGTAGTCTCGCTTCCATTGGGGTCAGTTTAGGAGATAGGTGCCCTATGCAGCCATTAACGGCCTGCCTTGTTCCGCTTTTCTCTAGCAGATTGTGGGGGATTACACCCACCATTGGATGGAGTGGGAGGCATTATGTATCCGTAGAGGGGTAGCTGTGTAGTATGTGAAGAGCTTTAAAGAGAAGGCCAGTGCTGCCAGCCACCTATGCATGGGCCCTGAAGATACACCCTGCCCATAAAAAAGGATTAGCTAATCAATCAACAGAGAGCTATAGAGCAGTAAGTGTGAGCTCAGTGGTGGGAACGCTACTAGATGATATAATATTCAAGACTATGGGGCCTATTTATCAAGCCGTCAACTTACTTGCATTCAACAGCACCAATACGCTCGCCTAAGATCGCCTATCTTCGCTGCTGCAGACCTGAATACGTTCTCCAAAGTTACCAAAAAAGCCGTCAAAAAGCCGCGCACCAGTATGGGGCGATGAGCAGTGGACTGTTGTTAACTGAGAGTCATCGATCTCTCTGCTCTTCAGCATTTTCCCAGCTTTATTGGTATACTGTCACCAAACACCCACACTATACTAAACTGTTTTACCCCTATCCTGCAGCTCATGGACCCTGCCGCAACTAAATAAAGTTATTAACCCCTAAACCACCGCTCCTGGAGCCCACCACCACTCTAATAAATGTATTAACCCCTATCCTGCCACTCCCGGAGCCCACCGCCACTTTAATTAATGTATTAACCCCTATCCTGCCACTCCCGGAGCCCACCGCCACTCTAATAAACATATTAACTCCTATACTGCCGCTCCCAGAGCCCACCGACACCGACATTATACTTATAAACCCCTAATCTGCCGTCCCCAACGTCGCTGCCACTATAATAAATTTATTAACCCCTAAACCTAAGTCTAACCCTAAAACCCCTAACTTAAATATAATTAAAATAAATCTAAATAAAACCTACTATTGATAACTAAATAATTCCTATTTAAAACTAAATACCTATAAAATAAACCCTTAAGATAGCTACAATATAACTAACAGTTAAATTGTAGCTATCTTTGGGTTTATTTTTATTTTACAGGCAAGTTTGTATTTATTTTAACTAGGTAGAATAGTTACTAAATAGTTATTAACTATTTAATAACTACCTAGTTAAAATAAAGACAAAAGTAATAACACCTAACACTACACTATAATTAATTAAATTACCTAAATTAAATACAATTAAATAAATTATATACAATTATCTAAAGTACAAACAATTTGTTTTACAGAAAATAATAAACAAATTATAAGATATTTAAACTAATTACACCTAATCTAATAGCCCTATCAAAATAAAAAAGCCCCCCCAAAATAATAAAAACCCCTTGCCTAAACTAAACTACCAATAGCCCTTAAAAGGGCCTTTTGTGGGGCATTGCCCCAAAGTAATCAGCTCTTTTACCTGTAAAAAAAATACAAACAACCCCCCAACAGTAAAACCCATGACCCACACAACCAACCCCCCAAATAAAATACTAACTAAAAAACCTAAGCTCCCCATTGCCCTGAAAAGGGCATTTGGATGGGCATTTCCCTTAACAAGGCAGTTAGCTCTTTTGCGGCCCAAAGCCCTAACCTAAAAATAAAATCCACCCTATACACCCTTAAAAAAACCTAACACTAACCCCCTGAAGATCGACTTACTGTTTTGAAGACCGGACTTCCATCCTAAAGGAAGCGGCAGAAGTCTTCATCCAACCGGGCTGAACTCCTCAACGAAGCCGGAAGAAGTTTTTATCCAAGCCTGGCGAAGTGGTCCTCCAGACGGGCAGAAGTCTTCATCCAGACAGCATCTTCTATCTTCATTCATCCGACGCAGAGTGGTTCCATCTTCAAGACATCCGACGTGGAGCATCCTCTTCTTTCCGACGACTACCGACGAATTAAGGTTCCTTTAAGTGACGTCATCCAAGATGGCGTCCCTTAGATTCTGATTGGCTGATAGAATTCTATCAGCCAATCGGAATTAAGGTTGAAAAAATCCTATTGGCTGTTGCAATCAGCCAATAGGATTGAGCATTCATCCTATTGGCTGTTTGTATCAGCCAATAGGATGAAAGCTTAATCCTATTGGCTGATTGCAACAGCCAATAGGATTTTTTCAACCTTAATTCCAATTGGCTGATAGAATTCTATCAGCCATTTGGAATCTAAGGGACACCTTCTTGGATTACGTAATTTAAAGGAACCTTCATTCGACGGCAGTCGTCGGAAGGAAGAGGATGCTCCGCGTCAGATGTCTTGAAGATGGAGCCGCTCCACGCCGGATGGATGAAGATAGAAGATGCCGCCTGGGTGAAGACTTCTGCGGGCTTGGATGAAGACTTCGGCCGCTTCATTGAGGAGTCTGAGGACTTCTCCCAGCTTCTTGGAGGATGGATGTCGGATCATCAAAACTGTAAGTAAATCTTCTGGGGTTAGTGTTAGGATTTTTTAAGGGTTTATTGGGTGGGTTTTAGTTTTAGATTAGGACTTGGACTGCAATAGAGCTAAATTCCCTTTTAAGGGCAATGCCCATCCAAATGCCCTATTCAGGGCAATGGGGAGCTTAGTTTTTTTAGTTAAGGTTTTATTTGGGGGGTTGGTTGTGTGGGTGGTGGATTTTACTGTTGGGGGGTTGTTTGTATTTTTTTTTACAGGTAAAAGAGCTGATTACTTTGGGGCAATGCCCCGCAAAAGGCCCTTTTAAGGGCTATTTGTAGTTTATTGTAGGTTAGGATTTTTTTTTATTTTGGGGAGGCTTTTTTATTTTCATAGGGCCCTTAGATTAGGTGTAATTAGTTTAAAGCTTTGATAATTTCTTTTTTATTTTTTGTAACTTAGTGTTTATTTTTTTGTGTAACTTAGTGTTTGTTATTTTTTGTAACTTTGTAATTTTTAAGTGTAGAATTAAATAATTTGACTAGGGTTAGGTGTTTAAATATATAATATAGCTAATTTAATTTGTAGTTTAATGTAATTTTAGTATAAAAGTTAGGTTAGATTAATTATTAATTTAATATATTTTAATGTAATTTTATTATAATAGTTACGGTAGGTTAATTATTAGTTTAATAAAGTTTAATGTAATTTTATTATAATAGTTAGGGTAAGTTAATTAATAGTTTAATATAGTTTAATTTAAATCTAAAGGTAAGTTTAAATTTATTATAAGATAGGGATGAGTTAATATTTAATGTACAGTTAGCGGGTTGTTAGGTTTAGGGATTAATAGGTTAATTTAGTTTATGGCGATGTGGAGGGCTGGTGGTTTAGGGGTTAATACATTTATTTAGTTGCGGTGGGCTTTGGGAGCGGTGGGATAGGGGTTAATACTTTTATGTAGGTGGCGGCGGTGTCGGGCGGCAGATTAGGGGTTAATAAGTATAATATAGGTGGCGGCGGTGTAGGGGCAGCAGATTAGGGGTTAATAAGTATAATGTAGGTGACGACGGTGTAGGGGCAGCATATTAGGGGTTAATAAGTATAATGTAGGTGGTGGCGGTGTGGGGTGTTTAGACTCGGGGTACATGTTAGGGTTTTAGGTGTAACCGTTACTTTATGCTCCCATAGGAATCAATGGGATATCGGGCAGCAGTGAACATGAGCTTTCGTTGCTTTCAGACTCCCATTGACTCCTATGGCATCCACTGCATCCAGGGCGGTGGATTGAAAACCAGGTACGCTGGGCCGGAATAGTGCCAAGCATACCTGGTAGACATTTGTTAACTAGCAAAAGTAGTCAGATAGTGCTGAGTTTGCATTCAGAACATCTGTAGTGACGTAAGCATCGATCTGTGTCAGACTGAGACCGGCGGATCGTATGTTACGTCACAAAATTCTACTTTTGCCGGTGTGTAGGCTTTGATAACTAAGGCGAATCAAGCTTGCCACAATTTTGCTGCGGAATTCCAGCATATTTGCGGTTGACGGCTTGATAAATAGGCCCCCAAATGGATAAAATCAAGATCATGTGTTTTAATTATCATGAAAGAAATAGATCATGCCAACATAATCAAGCTAGCTTCTACTAACATCCAACCTACTACCTTCAGGAATGCTTATTATTTCTTGTATTAAAGGGACAGTACACCTAAAAAAATAATGTTATATAATTCTGCACATAGTGCAGAATTATATAACATTATTTAGGTGCTATAGCCATAAAACCCTTTTTTCACTTTTAATATTTAAAAAACATACCGCTTTTACAGACCCGCTCTCTGCTGAGCGGGTCTGTTTTTTTTAGTCAGCGCATCGGGCCAGCTGTATAGTCACAGCCGGCCCGACCGCGCCATAAGACTAAGTGCAGCTCGCTCCTGCTCTGTCTGACAGCAGGAGCGAGCTTCATTTAATGCTATGGCGCGGTCGGGCCGGGCTGTGACTATACAGCTGGCCCGATGCGCTGACTAAAAAAACAGACCCGCTCAGCAGAGAGCAGAGAGCGGGTCTGTAAAAGCGGTATGTTTTTTAAATATTAAAAGTGAAAAAAGGGTTTTATGGCTATAGCACCTAAATAATGTTATATAATTCTGCACTATGTGCAGAATTATATAACATTATTTTTTAGGTTTACTGTCCCTTTAAATTTGAAGGCTTTTAAAATGTTTTACTGGAAATTGGTATGCTTTTTTTTAACAATACTATTTTTTGTTTTTGTTTTTTTGAACCTCATCTATAATGTTACTATGTTACATGTTGGTAATATATAATTTCATGTGAAACATTTTTATATTAATATTCCTTGAATCAAATATTTATTGGTTTCATTTTCAAAGTACCAAACTTTTTTTCCTCCCGTTTGAAACCCATAACGTGTGAGCAGCTATTTAGAGTTAATAGAATAAGACCTGCATGTTCTCACTATTCTTCAAAGATAAGACTCAAACAAATAAGGGCAGTTGTTCATTGCTTATTAGATTTTATTTTTCTTGGCTACCCTGTAAAACTCCCAGGCTAATCCCAGAGACGTAGACTTTGTAGAGCAGAACACTAAAGGAAGCTGACAAACTGAACCTCTCTCAGCATTGTATTGATTTGTTGTGGCTAAATTGCAATGCATCAAGAACTAGCTTTTGCTAAGGAGCTGCAGACAGAATTTAGGAGATGAATGGGGGATGGACAGTGACTGAAGAGGAACTTGTTAATAAAGCAGGGGATTAGAGAGTGCTGGACGAAAAGAGAAAGCAAAAATACTGATAACATCAAAACAATTTTCATAGAAAGATTTTTTTTTTAATGTATTTTCTAATATCGGTCTGGTCACTTCAGCTACACATTTTTTTAGTAGTAAATATATATTTGTTTAATTGTAAATAAAATAATTCAGATGTGTGCCCCTCTTCTACCTCTTGTACTACACTATGCCCTCATTTAACCCATTAATCTCTGTCACTTTCTATTTCTCCTGTCTAACTGTTCTAACTCTATTAAGCTTTTGACTCTATAACTGGACTGGGTGGGACTGCAGTAACCCGACTCTATAACTGGACTGGGTGGGACTGCAGTAACCCAGGGAGTATTCCAGCTAAACAGAAACAGTGAGAAAGTACCTGCATAATAATAATAATTAAATATGCAAGGGAGGTGCAACCTGGGAACAATATATGTAAAGAGTTAATGAAGCAAAATAAGCAGTATCCAAAAGACTAGGGGGGAATATTTATCAAAGCCGCAAGACCTCGCTGAATGCGGAGAGCAATACACTCTCCGCATTTAACATTGCACCAGCAGCTCACAAGAGCTGCTGGTGCAACGCCGCCCCCTGCTGACTCGCGGCCAATCGGCCGCCAGCAGTGAAGTGTCAATCAACCCGATCGTACTCGATGAGGTTGAATTCCGGCGATTCCTGTCCAACTCATCAGAGCAGGTGGACAGGGTTATGGAGCAGCGGTCTTTAGACCGCTGCTTCATAACTGCTGTTTCTGGCGAGTCTGAAGACTCACCAGAAACACGGGCCCACAAGCTCCATTCAGAGTTTGATAAATGGGTCTGTAGGGGCCAAGCACACTCGCTTATAAAAAATAAATTACTGAGACTGAGACAGTGGAGTAATATGCAAAAGTAGTAATTTATATAATCATAAAAATTTATATATAAAAAACAACATATATTAATACAAAATTATTAATACAAGAATGTGACCAAACACATGGGGACAAACAGACACACAAACTCAAAACATGCTGGTTTCGATGTGGCATTTCACATATGGTCTTTATGGAACATTAATATTCGGCCTTCTCTTGCTTGCTTGGATTTATTTCAACTAACAGCTTTCTGCTAACAATTAATACTCAGCTTTTACATTTGTATTTGCAGCTATACAGAACTACTTTACTGCTTAAACACAATTTCATTTGTTATGCTGAACTGTTCTATTATATATGGTGCACCATATGAACTCTGAAAAAAAAACGGCTAGTTTTTTGCTCTCTTTATGTGAGGGGCCCATGTTTTGTGTTTGTGTGTCTGTTTGTCCCTATGCATTTGGTCACATTCTAGTATTAATAATTTTGTATTAATATATGTTGGTTTTTATATATACATTTTTATGATTACATAAATTACTGCTTTTGCATATTATTCAACTGTCTCAGTCTCAGTAATTTATTTTTTATAAGTGAGTGTGCTTGGCCCCTGGTCTTTTGGATACTGCTTATTTTGCATATCCAATTTTCTTCATTAACACTTTGCAAGTATTCCAGCTAATAGTAGTTCCACATTCCAGCTAATAGTGTTTTTATGGAATCCATCAGCAGGGTATAAGCATGCTCTAGTGAAATTTGAATCTGCAGAACTTTGATATTTGAGACTTCTGAATATGATTGGGTAAACTCTATAGAGGATAGAGAGTTGTGTGTCATTTCACAATTGGACCTAGGCAACACAATTCCTTAAGGTTATCAAAGGCGGTCCAGTCTATCACTATTAATTGGGGCTATTCTAAATAATGTCATTTGCATGGGTATTCATGGGAGTGTTAACATTTGACTAAAGTTTAACACCCAAGATAAATATATACTATATGGTCAAAAGTATGTGGTCACATTACCATCACACTTATATTAGCTTGTTGAACATTCCATTCTAAAACCATGGGCATTAATATGGAGTTGCCCTTATCCTTTGTGGCTATAAAAATCATCACTATCTGTGAAGGCTGTTTACAAGATTTTGGGTTGTGTCTTTGTTCAAACTTGTTGAGGTTAGGGCTCTGTGCTGTTCTCCTGTATTTCTTAAAACTAAACTTATCAAAATATATTTTCATGGACCTCTCTTTGTGCACAGAGGCAAAGTCATACCAGAAGAAGAGCCTTTCCTGCACTGTTGCCACTATGGGGTCTATTTACTATGGTGCAAGCAGACATGATCCGATATATATTTGATCGGGTTGATTTCTGTCCATCGCCTCGGAGCAGGTGGGCAGGTTATGGAGCAGCGGACTTTAAACACAGGGCATCAAGCTCCGTACGGAACTTGATAAATTGACCCCAATGTTAGAGGCAAGCATTTGCCAAGAATGTTTTTGTATACTGTAGAATTAAAATTACTCTTTACTGGAACTTTGGGGCCTAGCCCAAACTCTAAAAAAACATTTGCAGAACATTGTTCATTCTCCACCATTCTTTATAGTAGGTACTATGCATTTTGGTTGATAGCTTTCTCCTGGCATTCGTCACACCAAAATTCTTCCATCAGACTACCAGATAGTGGAGCATGATTTCTCACACCAGAAAACACGTCTACTTCTGCAGAGTCTAGTGACATTGCACTTTACACCACTCCAGAGGACTCTTGGCATTTCACTTTAATTGAGGCTTGTATTTGGCTATCCCGCCATTTAAACCCATTTAATTAAGTCCTTGAAACACAGTTCTTGTGCTGATGTTGCTTTCAGAGGCAGTTTGGAACTCTGTAGTGAGTGATGCAACAAGTTATAGTGATTGCTTGCTTTAGCACTCGTCTGCCCTGCTCTGTGCGTTTGTGTTGTCTACCACTTTACATGGCTGGGCTGTTGTTATTCCTAGAAACTTTAACTTCACAATAATAGCTCTTACAGTTGACCATCGCAGATTGGGTAGGTCAGAAATACGTATTTTGCCCACACAAACACAACACAGATATATATATATATATATATATATATATATATATAAATATATGTTTTTCATTAAAATAAATTATATGTATGGATTTGTATGTCTGTCTACTGAATGAGTAGACAAGAGAATACATTAACCTTGAGTACTTCTCAATACAAAACTATGGAGGCTCATTTATCATGCTCCGTATGGAGCTTGTGGGCCCGTGTTTCTGGCGAGTCTTCAGACTTGCCAGAAACAGCAGTTATGAAGCAGCGGTCTAAAGACCGCTGCTCCATAACCCTGTCCGCCTGCTCTGATGAGGCGGACAGGAATCGCCGGAATTCAACGCGATCGAGTACGATCGGGATGATTGACACCTCCCTGCTGGCGGCCTATTGGCTGCGAGTCTACAGGGGGCGGCGTTGCACCAACAGCTCTTGTGAGCTGCTGGTGCAATGTTAAATGCGGAGAGCATATTGCTCTCCGCATTCAGCGAGGTCTTGCGGACCTGATCTGCACTGTCGGATCAGGTCCGCAAGACCTTTGATAAATAGGCCCCTTTGTCTCATATAACCCTTTAAAACACTTTTAAGATACTATATATATATATATATATATATATATATACATATATATATATATATATATATATATATATATATATACAGGGAGTGCAGAATTATTAGACAAATGAGTATTTTGACCACATCATCCTCTTTATGCATGTTGTCTTACTCCAAGCTGTATAGGCTCGAAAGCCTACTACCAATTAAGCATATTAGGTGATGTGCATCTCTGTAATGAGAAGGGGTGTGGTCTAATGACATCAACACCCTATATCAGGTGTGCATAATTATTAGGCAACTTCCTTTCCTTTGGCAAAATGGGTCAAAAGAAGGACTTGACAGGCTCAGAAAAGTCAAAAATAGGGAGATATATTGCAGAGGGATGCAGCACTCTTAAAATTGCAAAGCTTCTGAAGCGTGCTCATCAAACAATCAAGCGTTTCATTCAAAATAGTCAACAGGGTCGCAAGAAGCGTGTGGAAAAACCAAGGCGCAAAATAACTGCCCATGAACTGAGAAAAGTCAAGCGTGCAGCTGCCAAGATGCCACTTGCCACCAGTTTGGCCATATTTCAGAGCTGCAACATCACTGGAGTGCCCAAAAGCACAAGGTGTGCAATACTCAGAGACATGGCCAAGGTAAGAAAGGCTGAAAGACGACCACCACTGAACAAGACACACAAGCTGAAACGTCAAGACTGGGCCAAGAAATATCTCAAGACTGATTTTTCTAAGGTTTTATGGACTGATGAAATGAGAGTGAGTCTTGATGGGCCAGATGGATGGGCCCGTGGCTGGATTGGTAAAGGGCAGAGAGCTCCAGTCCGACTCAGACGCCAGCAAGGTGGAGGTGGAGTACTGGTTTGGGCTGGTATCATCAAAGATGAGCTTGTGGGGCCTTTTCGGGTTGAGGATGGAGACAAGCTCAACTCCCAGTCCTACTGCCAGTTTCTGGAAGACACTTTCTTCAAGCAGTGGTACAGGAAGAAGTCTGCATCCTTCAAGAAAAACATGATTTTCATGCAGGACAATGCTCCATCACACGCGTCCAAGTACTCCACAGCGTGGCTGGCAAGAAAGGGTATAAAAGAAGAAAATCTAATGACATGGCCTCCTTGTTCACCTGATCTGAACCCCATTGAGAACCTGTGGTCCATCATCAAATGTGAGATTTACAAGGAGGGAAAACAGTACACCTCTCTGAACAGTGTCTGGGAGGCTGTGGTTGCTGCTGCATGCAATGTTGATGGTGAACAGATCAAAACACTGACAGAATCCATGGATGGCAGGCTTTTGAGTGTCCTTGCAAAGAAAGGTGGCTATATTGGTCACTGATTTGTTTTTGTTTTGTTTTTGAATGTCAGAAATGTATATTTGTGAATGTTGAGATGTTATATTGGTTTCACTGGTAAAAATAAATAATTGAAATGGGTATATATTTGTTTTTTGTTAAGTTGCCTAATAATTATGCACAGTAATAGTCACCTGCACACACAGATATCCCCCTAAAATAGCTATAACTAAAAACAAACTAAAAACTACTTCCAAAACTATCCAGCTTTGATATTAATGAGTTTTTTGGGTTCATTGAGAACATGATTGTTGTTCAATAATAAAATTAATCCTCAAAAATACAACTTGCCTAATAATTCTGCACTCCCTGTGTGTATATATATATATATATATATATATATATATATATATATATATATATATATACAAAATATTATGATGGGGAGAGATTAATTATTTCACCATTTCATGGTACCAAATTACTATTGATGTAGTCACATCTTATGGTGCAGACCCTCTAGTAATAAATATTTGAAAAGTTTTAATGATAGATAGAGTATACAAAATTTCGACAAATTAAGTATAAAGAAAAGGGATTGCAGCACTCTTTTGAAAATAGTCTAATATGAATTTATTTCAGAATCAAAATCTAAAAAATGGCGGAATCCAGCCCTATCAATGGGCAGTATACCTACACAACATAGACATACATAAAAAAGGATGCAGAAAATCACATTTGACTGGCCAGTCTAAAACTATAATCTATTGGTACTGTGGTAAATAGATATATACAACCACAAATATACACAACAAACAGTATTACATACTGCAGAGAAAATGATATCCAACAGATTATAGCAATGTAGCAAAAAGTGTAACAAACATATGTTGCAACATTATAACAGTCCCCTTAGTAGATATAAAGGCGAAATTATGCATAGTGAATCTGTGCTAGCATAGTCATAATTCCATCTAATAATATTGCACCATTATTTGGATGTACCAGTTCATCAGAATGACGACAAAGAAATTTAAAGTTCACTTTACCATTTCCACGGCAATGTCCGTCAGTCGGTATTGCTCTCCTTACCGATATGGGCTTTAGTGCTCCAAAGTGACGGATTGTTGTTGTCAGACCTTATGCGAATTTGTATTCCAACAGCCACGCTTAACTCAGCGTCTCCTCACCTCTCCTGGGCTGTATACCATCCAAGGCAAACAATTAGAAACAGATATGCACAGAACCAGGCCGTGCACTGCATCCAGGATAGCTTTCAGACTTCCACTTTTACTCCGGTTAGCTTTTTGCTTTTTGTTTCCGATCTGTGGTGTCTTGCCTCCCTATTTCTCAGGGATACCTCCAGGGTGCTTGTAAATCGCTGCTCACTCCTCCCTTGCTTCTACCAGCTTTGGGGTTGTCAGCTGTATCTTGTTTCTAATCAGGAACCGACTCATGCAGGTAAACTGATACTCCTTAGTTGCGGTGCTCGCTGAAATGGTGCAACTTTACTTGGGGACTGCTTATTAGGGTCAGTCAGTGTGACTTCTTTGGGAGCTTGCCAACGTACGTTTCACCCCTTGTTGCTCCAAACATATCGGGGCTTACTCAGGGCTAAATTATTCAGGTACAGGTGCTCTTTTTAGTACCCTAAATCCCGCCTCCATTCATTACATCATGGGGGCGTGTAGCAAAGAGGTCTTTTCTTATTTAAAACTGCTCTACATTTAAAGGTATTATATATCAAATTCCTTAAACATATAAAACATATTAGCATTCTTTTAATGCAATCCTGAAGCCCAGGAAAAGGCGTTCACCATGTCATTTTATTTCTCTTGCACAGTATTTCTAAAGAAATGAAGCAAACTCTAGTCTTTCATTCAGACCTCTTGGATATCTTGTTTTTAAAACATAGATCCAACGAGTTTCCTTCTGTAGTACCTGAATAATTTAGCCCTGAGGAAGCCCCGATATGTTTGGAGCAACAAGGGGTGAAACGTACGTTGGCAAGCTCCCAAAGAAGTCACACTGACTGACCCTAATAAGCAGTCCCCAAGTAAGGTTGCACCATTTCAGCGAGCACCGCAACTAAGGAGTATCAGTTTACCTGCATGAGTCGGTTCCTGATTAGAAACAAGATACAGCTGACAACCCCAAAGCTGGTAGAAGCAAGGGAGGAGTGAGCAGCGATTTACAAGCACCCTGGAGGTATCCCTGAGAAATAGGGAGGCAAGACACCACAGATCGGAAACAAAAAGCAAAAAGCTAACCGGAGTAAAAGTGGAAGTCTGAAAGCTATCCTGGATGCAGTGCATGGCCTGGTTCTGTGCATATCTGTTTCTAATTGTTTGCCTTGGATGGTATACAGCCCAGGAGAGGTGAGGAGACGCTGAGTTAAGCGTGGCTGTTGGAATACAAATTCGCATAAGGTCTGACAACAACAATCCGTCACTTTGGAGCACTAAAGCCCATATCGGTAAGGAGAGCAATACCGACTGACGGACATTGCCGTGGAAATGGTAAAGTGAACTTTAAATTTCTTTGTCGTCATTCTGATGAACTGGTACATCCAAATAATGGTGCAATATTATTAGATGGAATTATGACTATGCTAGCACAGTTTCACTATGCATAATTTCGCCTTTATATCTACTAAGGGGACTGTTATAATGTTGCAACATATGTTTGTTACACTTTTTGCTACATTGCTATAATCTGTTGGATATCATTTTCTCTGCAGTATGTAATACTGTTTGTTGTGTATATTTGTGGTTGTATATATCTATTTACCACAGTACCAATAGATTATAGTTTTAGACTGGCCAGTCAAATGTGATTTTCTGCATCCTTTTTTATGTATGTCTATGTTGTGTAGGTATACTGCCCATTGATAGGGCTGGATTCCGCCATTTTTTAGATTTTGAATCTGAAATAAATTCATATTAGACTATTTTCAAAAGAGTGCTGCAATCCCTTTTCTTTATACTTAATTTGTTGAAATTTTGTATACTCTATCTATCTTTAAAACTTTTCAAATATATATATATATATATATATATATATATATATATATATATATATATATATATATATATCAATTCTATTTGTTAGTGCACCTTCAGTTTAACGTACCTTCAGATTAGTGCTTAAGCCAGGACCTGAAATTTATTAGATATTGAATTTGGTGCGAATTAACAATATTTTTCCATTTTGGAAAAAAAATTCCGTGCTTGATCTATCTTCATTCCTGTACAATAAAAAATAAAAGCTAACTAGACTGCTACCATGAAGAATAACTTCCATCTTTAAAACCATCATCAATCTACTAACTGGTAAAAAAAAATTAACTGCTAAAACCACAACATACAGGGAGTGCAGAATTATTAGGCAAGTTGTATTTTTGAGGATTAATTTTATTATTGAACAACAAACATGTTCTCAATGAACCCAAAAAACTCATTAATATCAATGCTGAATAGTTTTGGAAGTAGTTTTTAGTTTGTTTTTAGTTATAGCTATTTTAGGGGGATATCTGTGTGTGCAGGTGACTATTACTGTGCATAATTATTAGGCAACTTAACAAAAAACAAATATATACCCATTTCAATTATTTATTTTTACCAGTGAAACCAATATAACATCTCAACATTCACAAATATACATTTCTGACATTCAAAAACAAAGCAAAAACAAATCAGTGACCAATATAGCCACCTTTCTTTGCAAGGACACTCAAAAGCCTGCCATCCATGGATTGTGTCAGTGTTTTGATCTGTTCACCATCAACATTGCGTGCAGCAGCAACCACAGCCTCCCAGACACTGTTCAGAGAGGTGTACTGTTTTCCCTCCTTGTAAATCTCACATTTGATGATGGACCACAGGTTCTCAATGGGGTTCAGATCAGGTGAACAAGGAGGCCATGTCATTAGATTTTCTTCTTTTATACCCTTTCTTGCCAGCCACGCTGTGGAGTACTTGGACGCGTGTGATGGAGCATTGTCCTGCATGAAAATCATGTTTTTCTTGAAGGATGCAGACTTCTTCCTGTACCACTGCTTGAAGAAGGTGTCTTCCAGAAACTGGCAGTAGGACTGGGAGTTGAGCTTGACTCCATCCTCAACCCGAAAAGGCCCCACAAGCTCATCTTTGATGATACCAGCCCAAACCAGTACTCCACCTCCACCTTGCTGGCGTCTGAGTCGGACTGGAGCTCTCTGCCCTTTACCAATCCAGCCATGGGCCCATCCATCTGGCCCATCAAGACTCACTCTCATTTCATCAGTCCATAAAACCTTAGAAAAATCAGTCTTGAGATATTTCTTGGCCCAGTCTTGACGTTTCAGCTTGTGTGTCTTGTTCAGTGGTGGTCGTCTTTCAGCCTTTCTTACCTTGGCCATGTCTCTGAGTATTGCACACCTTGTGCTTTTGGGCACTCCAGTGATGTTGCAGCTCTGAAATATGGCCAAACTGGTGGCAAGTGGCATCTTGGCAGCTGCACGCTTGACTTTTCTCAGTTCATGGGCAGTTATTTTGCTCCTTGGTTTTTCCACACGCTTCTTGCCACCCTGTTGACTATTTTGAATGAAACGCTTGATTGTTCGATGATCACACTTCAGAAGCTTTGCAATTTTAAGAGTGCTGCATCCCTCTGCAAGATATCTCACTATTTTTGACTTTTCTGAGCCTGTCAAGTCCTTCTTTTGACCCATTTTGCCAAAGGAAAAGAAGTTGCCTAATAATTATGCACACCTGATATAGGGTGCTGATGTCATTAGACCACACCCCTTCTCATTACAGAGATGCACATCACCTAATATGCTTAATTGGTAGTAGGCTTTCGAGCCTATACAGCCTGGAGTAAGACAACATGCATAAAGAGGATGATGTGGTCAAAATACTCATTTGCCTAATAATTCTGCACTCCCTGTATGTGTTTCACCAGCTGCGTTTCTCAATTATGTAATTCTAATTTATAATCATACCAAATTGCACTTAATAGTCTTACTAATTACAAGTATCAGACTTTACCAATCTACCCAATGTCAAAATAGCTCAGACAATGAAATCTGCAATTCATTAGTATTCAAGCATCATTAATATAGAAAATAAGCAAGATGCCGTCTTAATACATTCAAACCTATTACATTAACTTAGATATCACAACATATCATCCCATACTTTACATAGACCATTAGGGTGGCAAAGTAAACATCTGTTATTCTTCACGTTTGTCTTGTTGCTGTACTGTATTTGTTCAAATGCAATATCTTACTTAGGGGTTGATCACAGTCCTATACAAAACTTATCAAATGATTAGCAACAGAAAATCACCATTAAAAACACAGTGGATTTTTGTAGATAAATCATTTGATAAATAATCTCTCCCTTTCTCTCTATCTCTCTCTGTCTGTCTATATCTATTTTTTTTTCTTGGTGCATTGACCTCTGCAGTCTATGCTAGTCAATGCAACTCTGACTAATTAGAGCCAAAGAACTAAGTTCTACCTACATATACTGTATTTTGCTGTAGTACAATGTCATTCTATAACATTTACAGAATCTGTCTGACATGTTGTTCAAACTCAGTAGTGAACCTACTCAACAGAAGGTCTTGGTGCAAAATATTTTGGCCCATAATAGTATCTTAGTATTAATAGTAATAATATACTTGCTGCTCTGTAGTAGTACATAAATACATCTGTACATCTGTACACACACACATACAGTACACATACTATATATATATACACACATTTGAGCCCTTTGCAGTCAAATACCTGAACAATCATTTATTCATCTTTAATAATAATGTGTTTGTGTATATACTGTAAATATTTTACATTCCAATGTCCTTCCCATAAGGGAATATGTTGCATGTATTTTTAAATATATATGTATATACCTTTACCTGTATGTATGTATATGTATATATATATATATATATATATATATATATATATATATATATATATATATATATATATATATATATATATATATATATACAGGTATAGAGTATAGATATGGGTGCAAAAACGTTAACCCCAGCAGTATAGATATGGATGCATAAACTTTAATCCCAGCAGTATGATATTACAACTTGCAACAGAAACATACATACAGTAAATAGGGGCATCCCATTTCAGATCTCTTGCTGGAAGGAAAAGACAGTCCTTCTGTGCTTTCACAAGCCTCTCACTTGAATCAGATCAAAAACACTAAATCTCATGGGGCACAGCAGGGGCTATAGTTCACTCAGTGAGAGGTTAGCATCTCCGCACAAAGCGTAAGCATAAAATATTGCATTTTTCTGTGTCAAAATAGGGATTGCAAATATATCTCCTCTCCTGCACACTGTTACATCTGATCTCTGAGGGAGACCAGGATGCTGAGCAAACTGATCTATCTTTGCATACAACTAACCAATTTCCTTCTGAACTCTTTTTCTACTCAATAACAAAAAAAATGTTTGTTATCAAAATTATAAGTGCAAGCAAAGTAACTCATAAACAATGAGATAGTGTCTTGGGTTAGCTTATATGTTGTGTATTCATACAACAAAGTGCATTCTCTACATACACATGTTCCTTTCAACCTTGGATTTATTATAACTTTTATAGCCCTTTACATGAGAGTGTTTTGGGTAGGGGCATCTTTTTTTAGGAACACATCTTTTCCCACTTCAGCAGATCTTGAGAACTGTGTTCCCAATATGGCTGTTTCCCAACCGTTCTTCCTCTGCCGGTCAAACTGCTGATAAGTATGTTGCCCCCCACTACCTTGCCCCCTGCTACTTCTCTGGTAATTTTTTGCTGGTCATGATGTACACGAGGAAGCTAGCCAGGGTCTAAGCCCTTTGATCCTACGCTGTGAGCAGGAACTCAATGCACCCCTCACATGATAACAAAAATAACTCTCAAGAACAGACAGGATAATCTGTATTACAATGAAAAAAAAAAGGATCTCAAAAGGTTTAAGGGTTTTGAAAATTGAAAAGGATTGATCTGCAAAAAGAATTGATGGAAATCACTGGAAGAAAAAACACAATAACCATCCTTTTCTAATAGCATTTGGAAGGTAGGTAATTTGTTTTTATTTTTAAAAACACTTGGGTTTAAGGCATGCTGCATGGCTTTTTGAATTTATTGGAATGTTAGTAAATATATTAAGGACCAGATTATGAATGGCGTGTTAACAATTACATGCAAGCGAAAAGGGTGTTATCACGGGTGTTGTGCGCGTTGTGTTTACCGCTCATATTAAAAGTTATAAGAACATGCAATCGCTTGTGCACATTCACGATTTACGCTAGGATGATTACTGCATCCTCAGAGCTCTGGTTATCTGTTTCTCAAAACAAAAAGTGGCACAAAATACTTTGCAACGTACAGTTATACTCATAATAACACTATCTTATAAAAAATATTTTAAATAAAATTGCACAGAAAAGTTATAAGGTGTCAAAGATATGAGATCTCAGGTGTTAGAAAAAAAGGCAGGCAAAGGGCTTTAACATAGGGATACATACATACATACAGTATAGATTTCCAAAAATGTATATGTATGTATATACATATGTGTGTACATATATATTTATTTATATGTGTATATATGTTTTTACAGACATATGTAAATATATATGCTTTAACATATTTTCATCTACTGGACTGCAATGCATCCACCATCTCCGCCTGAGGATCCCTGAACCTGGAAAGGTATTTGGGAAGTTTCCTGTTTAGATGGGAAGCCATCATATCTATTTCTGGAAGACCCCACATCTGTACAATCTGAAAAAACACATCTGAATGGAGAGACCACTCCCCTGGATGCAAAGTCTGACGGCTAAGATAATCTGCTTCCCAATTGTCTACACCTGTGATATGAATCGCATAAATTAGACAAGAGTTTGATTCGGCCCAAGAAAGTATCTGTGATACTTCTTTCATTGCTAAAGGACTGTCCCTACTACAACTGTGTCTTTAGTACCTGTTGCATTTATTTTTACCGTACATATTTATGTGATGTGTTCTTCCTTTATTCTTCTGTTTAGTGTATGATAGACAGGAATTTGATTTGATATACCTGCTATTACACAAGTATTATTGTGACCACTGTGCACAGTAGGTAGTTAATATAATATTGTAAACTATTCTCTAACAAGTAAACTTATTATTGGACTAAGAGTGCTGTTGTGAGGTATCTTTCTTTGCTCTTGTTTTATTTTAAAGGACTGTCCCTCCCTGATGATTGACATATGCCACAGTTGTTATATTGTCTGTCTGAAAGCGAATGAAAAGTTTTCTCTTTATTAGAGGCCAAGCCTGAAGAGCTCTGAAAATAGCACGGAATGCTAAGAGATTGATTGGAAACCTCACCTCTAGAGGATTCCAAACCCTATGTGCTGTCAGAGACCCCCAGACAGCTCCCAAACCTGAAAGACTTGCATCTGTTAAGACTACAGTCCAAGAAGGACAAACAAAAGAGTCCCCTTGAATAATACGATGATGGTCTAACCACCAAGTCAGAGAGAGTAAAATGCTGGGATTTAAAAATATCAATTGTGATATCCAAGTATAATCCCTGCACCATTGATTCAGCATGCAAAGCTGCAGAGGTCTCATATGAAAACGAGCAAAGGGGATCGCGTCCGATGCTGCAATCATGAGACCTAAAACTTTCATGCACATAGCCACTGAAGGGAATGATCGAGACTGAAGGTTTCGACAGGCTGAAACCAATTTCAGTTGTTTCTTGTCTATTAAAGACAGAGTCATGGACACTGAATGTATCTGGAAAACTAAAAAGGTGACCCTTGTCTGAGGAATCAAGAAACACTTTGGTAAATTGATCCTCCAACCATGTCTTTGAATAAACAACACTAGTTGATTCATGTGAGATTCTGCTAAATGAAAAGATTGAGCCAGTAGAAAGATATTGTCCAAATAAGGAAACACTGCAATACCCTGCTCTCTGATTACAGATAGAAGGGCACCAAGAGCCTTCAAAAAGATTCTTGGAGCTGCCACTAGGACAAATGTAAGAGCGACAAATTGGTAATGCGTGTCTAGAAAAGAGAATCTCAGAAACCGATAGTGATCTGAATGAATCGGTATGTGAAGATAAGCATCCTGTAAGTCTATTGAGGACATGTAATGAACTTGATGAACAAAAGGCAGAAAAGTCCTCATAGTCACCACCTTGAAAGTTGGAACCCTTACAAAACGATTCAAAAACTTCAGATCCAGAACTGGTCTGAATGAATTTTCTTTCTTTGGGACAATGAATAGATTTGAATAAAAACCCAGACCCAGTTCCTGAAGTGGAACTGGTATAATAACCCCTGAAAGCTCCAGATCTGAAACACACTTCAGAAAAGCCTGAGCTTTCACAGGATTTGTTGGAATGTGCGAGAGAAAGAATCTATTAACAGGAGGTCTTACTCTGAAACCTATTCGAAACCCTTGAGAAACAATGCTCTGAATCCACTGATTCTAAACAGAATCTGCCCAAATGTTTTGAAATAATTTCAATCTGCCCACCACCAGTTAAACTGGATAGAGGGCCACAGCTTCATGTAGTCTTGGGGGCTGGCTTTGGTTTCTTAAAAGACTTGGATTTATTCAAACTTGAAGATGGATTCCAATTGGAGCAAGAGACCTTAGGGTAAGGAGTGGTTTTCTGTTCTCTATTCTGATGAAAGGAACAAAACCGATTAGAAGCTTTAGATTTAACCTTAGACTATTTATCTTGGGGCAAAAAAACTCCCTTACCTCCAGTGATAGTGGAAATAATAGAGTCCTTCTGAGAACCAAATAAATTATTACCCTGGAAAAATAGAGATATTAATCTCGATTTAGATACCATGGGGACCATTTATCAAGCTCCGAAAGGAGCTTAAGGGCCTGTATTTCTGCTGAGCCTGCAGGCTCGCCAGAAACATCAGTTATGAAGCAGTGGTCTAAAGACCGCTGCTCCATAACCTATCCACCTGCTCTGAGGAGGAGGACAGACATCGCTGCAATTCAACCTGATCAACACCCCCCTGCTGGTGGCCGATTGGCCGCAAATCTGCAGGGACGGCGTTGCACCAGCATCTCACAAGAGCTGCTGGTGCAATGCTGAATATGCATTCAGCGAAGTCTGGCGGACCTGATCCGCACTGTCAGATCTGGTCTGCCAGACCTTTGATCCGCCAGACCTTTGATAAATATCCCCCCATGTCAGCATTCCATAATTTAAGCCATAAAGCTCTTCTAGCCAGAATAGCTAAAGACATAGATTTAACATTAATCTTGATGATATAAAAAATAGCATCACAGATAAAATGATTAGCATGTTAAAGCAAACGAAAAATGCTAGACAAATCAGGATCTGTTTCTTGATGTGCTAAGCTATCCAACCAAAAAGTTGATGTAGCCACAACATCAGCCACAGAAATGGCAGGCCTGAGAATATAGCCAGAATGTAAATAAGCTTTCCTTAGATAAGATTCAATCTTCCTGTCTAAAGGATCCTTAAAATAAGTACTATCTTCCATAGGAATAGTTGTATGTTTGGCAAGAGTAGAAATAGCCCCATCAACCTTAGGGACTTTCCCCCAAAACTCCAAATTAGCCACTGGTAAAGGATATAACTTCTTAAACCTAGAAGAAGGATTAAAAGAAGCACCAGGCTTAGACCATTCTTTAGCAGTCACATCAGAAACCGCATCTGGAACAGGAAAAACCTCAGGAGTAATCACAGAAGGTTTAAAAACAGAATTTAAATGTTTACTGGTTTTGTTATCAAGAGGATCAGATGCCTCAATACTCAAAGTAACCAATACTTCTTTCAACAAAGACAGAATATATTAAATCTTAAAAAGATAAGAAGATTTATCAATTTCAATGTCTGAAGTAGGATCTTCTGAAGCAGAGAGATCCTAGTCAGAGGAGGATATTTCAGTATGTTGTCGGTCATCACAAATTTCATAAGTTTTATGAGGAGTTTTAAAAGACCTTTTACGTTTATTAGAAGGTGGAATAGCAGACATAGTCTTCTGTATTGCATCAGCAATATAATTTTTCATATCAACAGGTATATCATGTACATTAGATGTTGAGGGAACAACAGGTGCTGTACTAGTACTAATAGAAACATCGGCATGCAAAAGCTTATCATGACAACTGTTACATAATATAGCCGGAGATATAATCTCAGCTTGCTTACAACAGATACACTTAGCTTTGTTAGAACAGCATGGTTCCTACAGTAGCTTCTGAGACAGGATCAGTCTGAGACATCTTGCAAAATGTAAAAGAAAAAAGAAAATTTAAACAAAATATCAAATTTCCTCATATAGCAGTTTCAGGAATGGGAAAAAAATGCATATGCTAAATAAGCAGAAAACCAAACAGCATAGCCCTCTAAAATATAAAAGAAAAAGGGAGCATAAAGAAAGTGGGGTAATATAACCAAAAAAATATTTGGCGCCAAGTATGACGCACAAGGCAAAGTGAAATTTTTTGGGGGCCTAACAAAATCTGGAAATGGCGCAACTTGGGTCATAACAAGCGTGACTTTGTGCCAAACAAACTAACGTCAATAAAGACGCAGGAAATGACAAAACTTGAGATACTATAGATGCAAATTTGCACCAAAACACAGAGAGAGAGAGAGAGAGAGAGAGAGAGAGAGAGAGAGAGAGAGAACACAGAAAACCTCTGGAATACACTGTTTCAATGCAGCAAGGAATTCTGGGTAAGATATGCAAATTAGGTTCACAATGACACACCTTTTTACTTCATGTCTGCTTTTCAGCAGATTCCCTTTACACAGTGATTCATAACTACCCCAGGACAGAATGTTTCATGGTTTTTGCCACTCATCAGCTGGGAGAAAGCAGCAGTGATTTAAACTTTCTCCCAGCTGATGAGTGGCAAAAACCACAAAACATTCTGTCCTGGGATAGTAATGAATCACTGCTTTAACCCTAGCTAAGCTTATAAGCTGTGTGAACAGCGATGCTTTGGCGTAAAGGGAATCTGCTGAAAAGCAGACATGAAGTAAAAAGGTGTGTCATTGTGAACATAATTTGCATATCTTACCCAGAATTCCTTGCTGCATTGTAAACAGTGTATTCCAGAGTTTTTCTGTGGGAAAAACAGGCCTACTGCCCTGTCTAGATTTGTTAATGAACTACACAATGAGTTATTTTCTCTATATTTTGTGCGTAGTGGAGGATTTTAAACTCACCTTTTACCTCCCCCTAATTTAAAATGTTGTATATATATATTTATATACATATATATGCACAGACATATGTACAGTTGTGCTCATAAGTTTACATACACTGGCAGAATTTATAATTTCTTGGCCATTTTTCAGAGAATTTGAATGATAACACAAAAACTTTTCTTTCACTCATAGTTAGTGTTTGGCTGAATCCATTTATTATCAATCAACTGTGTTTACTATTTTTAAATCATATTGACAACAGAAACTACCCAAATGACCCTGATCAAAAGTTTACATACCCTGGTGATTTTGACCTGATAACATGTACACAAGTTGACACAAAGGGGTTTGAATGGCTATTAAAGGTAACCATCCTCACTTGTGTAAAAAGATATCCAAGGAATTGAGAATGCAAATTATCAGTGTTCAAACTCTAGTCAAGAAGTGGAATATGAGGCGTTCTGTTTGATAACATACAGCATTCATCTTGCCATCATTTCTGACCAAATTTCCTGTCCCTTTGTAGCTCACCCGAGGCAAAAGTATCAAATTTGTAGAATTTGGAAAAAGTATGCAGAGAGAACCATGTAGCCTCCTTGCAAATCTGTTCCACAGAAGCTTCAATTTTGAAAGCACAAGAAGAGGAGACAGCCCTAGTGGAATGAGCAAACCTTTCTCCAGGCCATCCTGAAGAAAAGAAAAAATACGGGGAATCCTCACCCGGCTCCAGGAGAAACCCTTAGATTCGCACCAATAAAGATATTTACGCCATACCTTATGGTAAATCTTGCAAATAACAGGTTTACAAGCCTGAAGCATAGTATCAATGACTGCTTCAGAAAAAACAAACCTAGACAGAACTAGGTTTTTAATCTCCAAGCAATCAGCTTCAGATAATCCAGGTTTGCATGGAGGAAAGGACCCTGAATTAGGTCATTCCTCTGAGGTAACCTCCAAGGAGGTAGAGATGACATCCTTACTAGATCCGTGAACTAAATCCTGCAAGGCCATGCAGGAGCTATTAGGATTACCGATGCCCTCTCCTGTTTGATACTAGCAATGACTCATGGAAGGAGAGCAAATGTAGAAAACAAATATGCCAAAGAGAACATCCAAGGAACCGCTAGAGCATCTATCAGAAAAGCCTTAGAATCTCTTGACCTTGAACCGTACTTTGGAACCTTGGCATTTTGGCAGGACACCATCAGATCCAACTCTGGAACCCCCCACTTGAGGGTTATCTGACAGAACACTTCCGAATGGAGAGCCCACTCCCCGTGATGAAAGGTCTGTCTGCTCAGAAAATCTGCCTCCCAATTGTCCACTCCTGGAATATGGATTGTGAATAATAGACAGTCATGAGCTTCCGCCCACTGCAGAATGCGAGACACTTTCTTCATGGCCAAGGAACTCCAAGTCTCTCCCTGGTGGTTGATGTAAGCCACTGAGGTGATGTTGTCCGACTGGAATCTGATAAGCCGGACTAAAGATAATTAAGGCCACACTGACAGGGCATTGAAGATTGCTCTCAACTCCAAGATGTTTTTGGAAAGAGAAGACTCTTCTGAGACCACAGGCCCTGAGACTTCAGAGAACCCCAAACAGCTCCCCAGCCTGACAGGCTGGCATCCCTAGTAACAATCACCCAGAAAGGTCTCAGGAAGCAAGTACCCCTGAGACAGATATTCCTGTGAAATATACCACGTGAGAGAGTCTCTTGTTAGGGGATCCAGAATTATCCTCTGCAATAAATCTGAATGGTCTCTGTTCCATAAACGGAGCATGCAAAGCTGCAGCGGTCACAGATGGAACTGAGCAAAAGAAATTATGTCCATGGAAGCCACCATCAGACCAATCACCTCCATGCATTGAGCCACTGATGGATGAAAGGCAGACTGAAGGGAAAGGCAAGAAGCAAGAAGTTTGGAATTTCTGAACTCCGTCAGGAAAATCTTCATGAACAGGGAATCTATGAATGTCCCTAGGAAACACACTTTTATAGAAGGAACTAGAGAACTATTTTTCAGATTCACTTTCCACCCGTGGGAATGTAGAAAAGACAACAACATCTCTGTATGAGATTTTGCTAGATGAAAAGATGAAGCCTGAACCAAGATGTTGTCTAGATAAGGCACCACAGCATTTCAGGCACCACAGCAATTCTCTGGCACATGATCACTGCCAATAAGGCTCCCAGAACCTTTGTGAATATTCTGGGAGCTGTGGCAAGACTAAACGGAAGGGCAATAAACTGGAAATGCTTGTCCAGAAAAGCAAACCTTAGAAACTGGTAATGATGATCCCTGTGAATGGGGACGTGTAAATATACGTCCTTCAAGTCTATGGTCATCATGAATTGACATTCCTGGACCAATGGAAAAATGGAACAAATAGTTTCCATCTTGAAGGACGGAACCCTGAGGAATTTGTTTAGACACTTTAGATATAGGATGGGACAAAAAGTTCCTTCATTTTTGGAACCACAAATAGATTTGAATAGAATCCTAGACCTTGTTCCTTTAGAGGGACTGCAACAATAACTCCAAGGAGGATAGGTCTTTCTCACAATTTAAGAAGGCCTCCCTCTTTACCTGGTTTGAGGAACGTTTTGACAGGAGAAATCTGCCCCTTGGACTTGAATCCTATTCTGTAACCCTGGGATACTATGTCCACAGCCCATGGATCTGGGGCATCGTGCATTCAAGTCTGCCAAAAAGAGAAAGCCTGCCCCAAACCTGATCCAAACTCGGATCAGGGGCAGAACCTTCATGCTATTTTAAAGTCAGCAGAAGTCTTTTTTTTTGTTTTCCCTTGTTCCAGGACTGGCTGGATTTCCAAGTAGACCTTGATTGGTCTGGTTTGGAAGAGGAAGAGGAGGACTTCTGTCCCTTAAAGTTGCAAAAGGAACAAATATTAAAAAGTTAGTTGACCCCTAGGTCTATTCTTCTTGTCCTGAGGTAGGAAAGATCCCTTTCCACCTGAAATCTCTGAAATGATTTCAGCCAGACCAGGATAAGATCAGAAATAAGATCAGACAAGTAATCGCACCAATAAGTTGCTGCTCCTGCAACCATGGCAATACTTGCAGCAGGTTGCCACTGTAATCCTTGATGGATGTACATCTTTTTAAAGTAAGCCTCTACCTTCTTATCTATTGGATCCTTAAAAGAGCAACTATCCTCTATAGTAGAGTAGAGAAGAAATAGCTCCTTCTACTTTAGGCACAGTGCACCATGAGTCACGAATAGAGTCAGCAACAGGAAACATCTTTTAAAAACAGTGGAAGGGGAAAAAGGATCCCCTGGTTTATCCCATTACTGAGTTATAATTTTAGACATCTTCCTTGGAACAGGAAAAAACTCCACAGAGGATGGAGAATCATAAACTCTATCCAGTTTAGAAGGCTTTGTGGGGTTGACAGCAACCGAAGGTTCAGAGTCATCCAAAGTAGCTAGGATCTCCTTCAGTAGTAACCGGAGGTGTTCACGTTTAAATCTAAAATTAACCTCTTCAGATTCTGAAGAATTTTCTGCTAATGTGTCATTTCCTCATCAGACAATAAAGAAAGGTTGACTAATGCAGACTTAGAGGGGTCAGAAGCCTTACTAGCAGGCAAATGTTTAGATTTCCACTTACGCTTACCCGAAGAAGGGAAAGCTGACAAAGCCGCTGATACTGCAGAAGTATTCTGAGTGGCAAAATCCCCAGGTAAATACACACCCCCAGGAGATTGAGAGGACAGAGGACACAATATGAGAAACAATTAAGGCTAGGGACATTTGAGGAGAAAGCTGAGGCATGTCATGCACAGCATTATCCTGAGAGACACTTGGCTCAGAAGGGAGTAAATTGTCTTTAAAGTTTTTGCTAAGCATGAGAAACAAAATTGCATTGGCAAAACAATTTGAGCCTCTAAACATAGTAAGTATCTGTTGACAGACATAGACTAATCTAATTCTGAATCCATTACCGTAGTCACAGCTACAGAAATCAGATCCCAAAAAAAAATTACAATTAAAATTATTGAAAAATAAATTAATTTCAATGTATTAGTTTGAGATTTTTATTACAGCATATACAAATAAATAACCCCTAATAAGCAACCTCAGAATGACTGAGGCTCCTACCGTACTGGATAAAACACCCCACTAGTAAGAGGAAGGCAGACTTCTGATGACATAGACTGATCTTCTCCTCTTGATAAAAACGATCCGCTAGATGAAAACAAGCATCCGACACTGATCCTACAGACTACAGACCCACTGAGCTCCATTCCGAAACAGCGGAAGTGCAGGCGTCACGTGAGAAATTCAACTACGCCTCTGAAAGTGTGCAAATAGAGAAAGAAAACGGCTTAAAATAAAAACCGTTAATAAAAACTCTCTGTTAACTATCCCAACATGCTTAAAACAATTACAGTCAAAGCCAATGTCTAAGTATTTCCTCATGTTTAAGTTCCATCAATAAAGTAAAACTCTAACCCTTTAGCCAAGTGAAAAGTCCTTAAGTCTATTACTGTGAACCGTATGTCTCAATTAAATGTCGAAGCACATAATGTAAATAATCTGTCCATAAAACATATCCTTAACTAAAAAAAGATAACTTAGTCCCAAAATGGATCCATATGAGGATTAACCTGCTGACGAAGATCAAAGGTTTATTCTAAGATGCTACACTCAATCTCTTTTGCTAATCCCAGAAAATGTGATATAACCTCAAAAAAACACCTAAAATTTCAAAATGAGAAGGGGGATTTGGGATACCGCTAAACAGCTAAGAGATATGGGATTATGATGTGTCTATATAAGCATAAGCGTTTAAATAAAAAGAATATGTCAATGATATTATAAGTTCAAAATGGGTGAATACTAGTGTATTAATCAAATATGTATTATACAGTAATTTTTTCAATATGTAAAGGGTTAAATAACCTTTATAAAGGTCTCAACGAACAATATAGGTTTTATCTCTAGGGCACTATGACCCAGTAAGAGGGCGTTGTATTTTACCTCGTGGCAAATAACAGCTTCAAAATATCTATCAGATAACTTATAGTATTTATATTTAATATAAATTATTCACAGCTTTGCATAAATCTAACATAAAATAGTCTCACATAAAATAGTCTAGAATAAACTAAGAAGATTAAAATCAATTCATCATTACATTAAAATCTAATCTTAATTTGATGCCGGCATCTAAAAGAAATAAGCAATATAACTTGATATGTAATGTTGATTAAGCATACATAATGACAAATTGTAACAAACTACACATGATACATTTGTGTTTATAACTGTAGCGGTAATCACCAGTCCCAGATTTTGTTAAGGGTTCCACTATATATCCTTAGATGTGTTAAGTTTGACTAACGTCAAAATGTTTTTTCGTACAACCTTATTCAAGTGTCTGCTTCCAGGATCCGTTTTACAATTTTTGAAACAAGTCAGTCTGTCATTTTACAGAAACAGTAACTGTTTCAGAGTATCCGTCCTGTCTGGATGTAGTTCCAGTTTACAATGTCGGTAGTGATACGTAGCGTAGCACCAGTGTACTACGATATCAAACAGCTTTTACTGTTCCAGACTGGATCAAGATAGTCAATGACAGTTATTGAATTATATTACCGGATCATGGGACAGGGATTATACATATGGAGTCTATTCCTAGTTTAGGACATAGCTCAATGTACCTGCCCTACCGATATGTAAAATCAATCTCACCAACTGGAGGTTATAAGAGTGTGGATGTTCAAAGCAAGCTAATCTCTATGCGTTTCAGCCGCCAGGGGCCTTTATCAAGATTAACCTGCTGTCCTTCAGTACCTAGAAGGCAAAGGCACTTACCTTAGATCCTGCAGGACAGATAACCGCTACTGAGGTGTGACAGGCACGTCACTCCCTGTCATAGACCTGTAGGAAAAGAAAGAGCAGAGTAACCAACTCTGACATTCTGTAAAGGGGTAGCAAAGAGTTAAAAGTAAAGCAAAGACTACCTTGCTGCCTATTAACTGCTAAAAGCCACCACTATCCTCACTAAAGAGATTGACATGGACACATCTAAACCCCAATCCTTGCTTGCAGGGAAAAGTACAATTAAAAGTATTAAATATCTTCAGAACTATAAAACAAAAAGAAGAGAGAGCGCAACCACGACTCAAGGTAAAAGTATTTAATTCTACTTTGCGCTTATGAATATACTGCACTTACAGGATTATAAAGTTAACAAGCATCTCTAAAGATCACATACAGTCCTCGATTCTCCGGTCTCTCTCAGTTGTAGCTGTGTCTTTGTTCGTTTCCGTTTCCGGCTTGAGGGCTTGATTATTAATTTCTTTACCCAATGCAGGAGAAAATTCAACCTTTCCTTTCCAGATATTGTTTTCTAACTGGATCTACTTGCGTCTACGTGTTTCGTCCGTCTTCTGCGGACTTTCTCAAGACTTCTGATAAGTGTATCTTTTTCGCGGGGATCCTCCGTTTAAAAACTGTATGCTCCTCCTACCTCTCTGTCCCAAGCCAATCCGTTACAGGGTAATTATCACACCCTCTTTCACCATATGTTGCATGTATTAACGTCAAAAGAGAGAGGGAAGGAAACAAAAGTATAACGCTCAATTATTACGTATATTCACCTCCTAGTGTTCTCATTTTCCGTTCTCTAATAGTCCAATCTGTGTTGCCACAGTTTCTCACATTAAAATTCATATACATTCTTTATTTATATACATTCTTTAAAATCATTCTTGATAATTAAAACTTTAATACATATTCTGCCGTTAGTGTTCGACTAACACCTAAACTGATACAATACAAATACTGTTATATTTGCATATTATTAAAATTGCATATACATATTTAAAAAAAAAAAAAAAAAAAAAAAAAAAAAAATATTTCTTTTTATTTTACAACACCCATATACACATAATCATAAGGATCTATGTATTCATATTTTATCCATATTTTAATGGGATCATTAGAGAATAGATCACTTTAAATTCATATTATCCACACTCTCAACTTTACTCAATACTTGAAACAACACTGATTATCTTAACCTATATGTATAATCCATCTGTGACTAATACCTCTAGATATTCTACCTGTTTACTTAGAGCATAAACGCCTGCAGGTCAATATCTATATTTAACCCTTTAGGAGTCAGGCTTTCTAATTGTTGGATCCATTTGGTTTCTTTTTTTCTTAAAGAGATAAGTCTCTGATGGGGATTAGAACCTGCTGTTACTATTTCTAGGATACTTATTCGTAAGCTGCTGGGATCTTTATTGTGATAAATTCTAAAGTGCTCTGACACACTATGGGTTTTAAGACCTAACTCAATATTGTTAATGTGTTCGTAACATCTCCGTTTCACTTTATCTTCAGACACAACTTCGCACATCCTTTATTGACAGAGGTAAAGAGAATAACTGGGGATAATGGGTAAGGGAAGTTACACTTAACAGCTTTGCTGAGGTGTTCTTTGCCTCCTCTTGCTAGCCAGGATTTGAATATCCCACTAGTAATTGGAATGATGTTGTAGACTCTCCATGCCATAGGAAAGAAATCGTATATTCTATACGAATCATGAATGAAAAAAAAAACGGTTTCATGTCCCTTTAACTAAAAGCTTTTACATGGACAGTTGTTGGAAGAATATGTTTGGTTTTGTTATTTTCTTTTTAATAAGTAATTTAATGATAGTATTATACAACATAAGTTGGGAACATTATAATAGACATGAAATGTGCATTACCATTTGCTGCTTGTTCAGAACACATGGTGTGTTGAATTACTGGCAGATACAGAAATGAAAACAGTTTGTAAAAAATATTCCTCTAAAAATATATATTATCGTTTAGTTTAACTCTTTGTTTGACAGAAGACTAGCATTTCATGGGTCTATAGTGTGCTTAGGCCAAGGAAGTCAATTTGAATGTCTTAACGCTCTTATTGGTGATTTTATATATATATATATATATATATATATATATATATATATATATATATATATATATATATATATATATATATTTATATATAAATATAAATAAATAAATAATTCTGAAAATACATGGATCTCCTCAATAACTGAATCATTTGTCAAGATCTATCATTAAGGTCCCCAACTGTAGTCAATTAAAATAATGGAGATTTAGCAAGTTACTGGGGAAGGTTTATCACTTATCTCTTACCGACAACACATTATATAATTTTTTTCACAATGCAATGGCTATGCTTTGTAGGTCACTGACACAGATACCAGTGATTTAACCATTTATACCAGTAATAAACAAATCAGTGGTTTAGCATAACTGTGTGACTTCTCAAATTTGTGAAGTACTAAAGTGCCTTTTAAAAACATGGATGTGCTTAAAGGGAGAGTCAACTACAAACAAATGTATTGTTTAAAAAGATATATAATCCCTTTATTACCCATTCCCCAGTTTTGCATAGCAAACACAGTTATAATAATACACTTTTTTACCTCTGTGATTACCCTGTTTCTAAGTCTCCCCTAATTTCAATTATTTTGACAGACTTGCATTTTAGCCAATCAGTGCTGACTCCTAGGTAACTCCATGTGCGTGGGCACAGTGTTATCTATTTGACACACATGAACTAACGCCCTCTAGTGGTAAAAAACCTATCAAAATGCATTCATATGAGAGGCGGCCTTCAAGATCTAAGAAATTAGCATATGAGCCTACCTAGGATTAGGTTTCAACTAAGAATACCAAGAGAACAAAGCAAAATTGGTGCTAAAAGTAAATTGGAAAGCTGTTTAAAATGACATGCCCTATCCGAATCATGAAAGTTTATTTTGGACTTGACTGTGGTGGGAAAACAATATTTCAATGTAACCTCCAATCTTAAACATTAAAATTACATTGAGCTAATGTTATTGGTATTTTCTTTTTTGTTTTGTGCATACCTTTAAAGCAGTTCAACCAACCACAAAAAACTTAACTTTCAACTGTGATAGCAAAGGAAGAATGCCATGAGTAACAATTATTATAGCTGAACCATGATTGTTTAAAATATATTAAAAATTATGTAAAGTGACTAAATCTGGGGCCCGATCCAATATAAATCGTCGGCCGCAAAAGCCGGCAACGCCAAATTCTGCGCGGGTTTGGTATCCTATATACGGCGTAACTTAGAAGTTACGCACGTATATTTCTGCCTTCGACCGTCGTTTTTTGGTCCATAGAATGACATACAAAACACGCGCAGTTTGGTATCCAATATACGGCGTAAGGACTTACGCGTGCAGATTTCAGAAAATCTACTACATTCTCATCTCGCCACAAATTGAAGGCGCAGCAACCCTTGCACTGACTTAGAAACCAACGTAACTCTCTGAAGGCCTTACAAGTGCATGCTTAACAACATATATATCAGCAGCTTGATCACAAATAGTTAACCTCTTCAAAGCATTTATTATTCCTGCCCCTGCAAGTTTGTCAAACCAATCACAAAGGGGTGCATCATGGGGCACAAGGGGTCATCATGGGGCACAAAGGGTGCATCATGGGGCACAAGGGGTCATCATGGGGCACAAAGGGTGCATCATGGGGCACAAGGGGTGCATCATGGGGCACAAGGGGTCATCATGGGGCACAAGGGGTGCATCATGGGGCACAAGGGGTCATCATGGAGCACAAGGGGTGCATCATTGGGCACAAGGGGTGCATCATGGGGCACAAGGGGTCATCATGGGGCACAAAGGGTGCATCATGGGGCACAAGGGGTCATCATGGGGCACAAAGGGTGCATCATGGGGCACAAGGGGTGCATCATGGGGCACAAGGGGGGCATCATGGGGCACAAGGGGTGCTGGAAGCCCTACAATCCCCTGTTGTTCCGTCTACACATGCTGATTCTATAATTGCTGCTGAGGTCCATGGTGATGGTGCTGCCCCTGCTGCAGCTAGTCATCGAATTACATACTGCAGATTTCCACTGCATGTAAGTGAAATTACTACATCCCACCCCCATTCCCTTAACCACCCTAATTACTGAAAATATATCATTAGTTCAATTCATGTTTTGGTCACTATGATTTATTGACTATCATTTCGAGGAATGAAAATGGATGTTTATACCTTCTGTAAATACATTATTATTTAGATATATATACCCATGTGCAGGGATAGGCAAGGTGTCCTTCACTAAAAGTCTTTACCTTAGAAAATGTCCGCCACAGCCTTGGCTCGTGCCTATCCCTGCACATGGGTCAATTTCTATTGGATGTGAGAAACCTTGATTCACATCTTAAAAGTGAATATCACTATATGTACCCTTCATACACAACTATGTGATGTGGTTTAGAGAACATAAATATGTCATAAACATGATGATATTACCTTTTTTGGGCCATTTCCACACAGGCCTTATTATATTTTTCAAAAATATTAGTGTACTAAAACACTTCTCACATGGATGTGGATGACAATTATATGGTAAATAACAGAGGACAAGATTTAGGCTGAAAAATAATACCAATTTTTTTTTAGGCTTCTTAGATGAGGGGGTTGAGGTTCCTGGAGTGGGTCTCCTGGGTTGTGTGGATTCTGAGGATTCTGCAGGAGTGCTGGCCACAGATGAGAGGCTGGAGGCAGTGTCCTGCTGGTGTGTGAAATGCTCCACCAACACACACAACAGTTGGTTTTGTTCCCGCCATCTGTTGTCAGTCTGCATCTGCATGTCCGAAATCAATCTCGCAGGTTGATGTGAGCCTCCTCTGGAGGGCAATGTATTTGTCACCCAGGGCAGAAGTCAGAAGATCTAAAGGATGTTCAACAGCAGGGATTATAGGCGCAGGTTCACCTCTAGCTGCTGTTGCATCTGGAACAATGACAGCTGTTGCTTCAGGATGAACAACCACAGCTGGTGCCTCAGGATGAACAATGACAGCTGGTGCCTCAGGATGAACAATGACAGCTGGTGCCTCAGGATGAACAATGACAGCTGGTGCCTTAGGATGAACAATGACAGCTGGTGCCTCAGGATGAACAATGATAGCTGGTGCCTCAGGATGAACAACCACAGCTGGTGCCTCAGGGTGAACAACACAGCTGGTGCCTCACGGTGAACAACGACAGCTGGTGCCTCAGGATAAACAACGACAGCTGGTGCCTCAGGAGGAACTACAAAAGCTGGTGCCTCAGGAGGAACTACCACATCTATATGCTCCTCTTAATAGGCTGGAGCTCTTCCAAGGGAAGTGGATGGTGGAGCTCTCCAGGTGGACTAGTAGTCCCATTGCCGACTGGTGTGCAACCACTCAGCCTGATAAGTTTGTATGTCCTGGTGGTAAAAGTCCTGACTGGCCTGATATTGGGAGGGGCGGTAAAGACATCTACCCTTTGGGGATGCCTTGGCTGCCCCTCATAACCAAAAGAATAGTCCTCCGGCCAGGGCTCCTCTTCAAAACTTGGTGGCATGACGTATAGGTCCTCAACAGAGGCAATCCAACCCACCTCATGCCTGGGAGCATACTGTTGAGGGATTCTCTGGCCTGGTGGTTGTGGTGGAGGCATTCTCTGGCCTGGTGGTTGTGGTGGATGCATGCCCGTTTGCACCCTGGTGACAGGAGGTTCTGTGGAGGAGTCAAATGATGAGAGGTATTAGTACAATCATATATATATCCATGTGGGCATACAATGTACATTGATACATGCTAGGGCCTATACTCATTCTCATGTCAAACTCTATAACATGCATGTGCACATATTGATTTGTGATATGAGGGATTTTAATATGCAAAGTATACATGTATGTGTTTCATACAATAGTTCTGTGTACATGTCAGTGATGGAGAAAATGTGTTCTTTAAGTGATACTATGGTCACACAATTTCCTTTAGCCTGATGTAGGCACATAACGTGCTTTCTTGAGCTAAAAGTATTGCGATGGCTATAGTGTCCATTTACTGAAAACTCTACATGTGGCTTGTGGCCTGTGTTACTCCGAGACATGTTAGTATTTAACTATTCCCCCTCATATCATGAATTTCAATGTGTTAAGTAGCATTAAATGGACATTAAACCCATTTTGATTCTTTCATGATTCAGCTAGAGCATGCCATTTTAAACAACTTTGTAATTTACTTCCATTACCTAATTTGCTTCATTCTCTTGATATTCTTAGCTGAAAAGCATATCTATATAGGCTCAGAAGCTGCTGATTGGTGGCTGCACATCAATGCCTCATGTGATTGGCTCACCCATGTGCATTGATATTTAACAAACAAAGAATAACAAAATAATGAAGCAAAATAGATAATAGAAGTAAATTGGGATGTTGTTTAAAACTGTATTCTCTATCTGAATAATGACATAAAAAGCTTTGGTTTAATGTCCCTTTAATGTGAAATCTAATTGTAGATGTTATTGTTAGTAGGCCAAATACCATGCTCCTTATTGTGTACATGAATGTGTGACATTAAAGGATGTTATATCTCAAAAACATATAATACTGGTGTGTGGGATGTTAGTCACCAGCATGCTGTGCTGATGTTGCAGTCCCTGAGTCACAAGCCCCTGGAAGTCCACAGACTGCTGTGATGCTCAGGGACCTCCGAATGATCTCCTGCCACTCATTATATTCCGCCTCCTGGGGAGGACCACCGCCTGTTCCCCTCTGGTGCATGGCTTCTTGGCCCCTTTTCTCCTTGACCTGCCTTTTGCAGTCATTCCACCTTTTCTTGAGCCCATCCACATTCCTCCTCTGCTGGGCCACGCTGTTAACTGCCTCCTCGACCCTCAGCCATGCATCTTTACATCTTCGGGCAACTCCTTTGCCCTTCTCTTGGCCAAAGAGGGCAGTATGGTTCTCCATGACGGCCTGCACTAGCGCAAGGTTTTCGGCAAAAGTTGGGGCACCTCATGCGCTCCTCGTCCTGGGCCACCTGGCTCCCTCCCTGGGATGTCCCTGGTGTGGGTTCCTCCCTATCCTCTCGCTCCTCCCCCTTCTATCCCCATGTGCACCCTCTATCCCTCTTCTGAGTGTGCCTGGCCTTGGGGCAGCCCCACTCCCATCCTCCCTTCTAGCTCTCCCTCTCCCCACTCCACTCACTCCCTGACGGGGACCCTGCTGCTCCTCCTGTCCATAATCCTCTCCCTGCAACTCCCCTTCCCTCCTCCCCCCCGCCCTAGCTCTCCCTGCCATCCTCAAACTATGCACACTCACTCCCACTTCAATCACACACAATCACAACCAAACACTCAGCCTATTACACTGTAAAAGATAAATAAAATGTGTGAGGTGTTAGAAAAAATAAGTGTTGTGTATTTTGTGTGTATGCAAAATGTGTGCAATATGTAAAAAAAAGTGTTAATAAATGTACAGGCTTAACAATCCAAAAATCCGACCTAACTAACTGAATGAAATGCTCCTCTCTCACTACTCTTACCACTAATCTCTACTCACTGTAGTGTGCTGTAGCTCCAAGAACCAACAAAAACACACTAAAGAAAATGGCCGCTGCGCATGGGTTTATGTATGAATTTTGAATGGCATAATTACGTGTCGCATCTTTTAGAACTGGCCGTTGTTTTTTACGATTCGTAGGCTAATTTGCATAAAACTACACTTTAATGAGACTTTACGTGAACAAAATACTGGCGTAAGTACTTGCGACGACTAAAATGTGTATTTAAAATATCAAACAGAGACAGATGCGCCACATGGCCCAATATTGTAGTTTCCAAATTTATGTAGATTTTACTATATAGTTGAACTCACATGTATTGGAGCACCTCAATTGGTGCAAATGACACAGTCTGGGATCTATAACAGTCACCCAGCAGACCGGCCTCTCGAGTTTGTTCAGGGTCTGTGTAAAATAGAAAACACAAAAAAGCCTATATGGCCTAGTATTGTATGACTAGAGTGATTCCACACCAGATAGTAGTATAAGATTTTGAACTCACATTTGGTGAAGCATCCCCAATGATGCTATAGAGACAAGCTGGGATTAATTCAGTCACCCAACAGACTTAACTCGTGGCATACAGCATGCAATAGTCCTCTCAGTGGTCTTTAGGTCAGTGATATCCTCAGATAAAAACCAGTTCATAGGCAGCAAGTGTTTATAGTAAAAGTTAAAATCACTTTAATAAAATAATATTAAATTGCGACGCGTTTCTCAGTCTCAGACTGTTTCCTCAGGCATCTGCAGATGCCTGAGGAAACAGTCTGAGACTGAGAAACGCGTCGCAATTTAATATTATTTTATTAAAGTGATTTTAACTTTTACTATAAACACTTGCTGCCTATGAACTGGTTTTTATCTGAGGATATCACTGACCTAAAGACCACTGAGAGGACTATTGCATGCTGTATGCCACGAGTTAAGTCTGTTGGGTGACTGAATTAATCCCAGCTTGTCTCTATAGCATCATTGGGGATGCTTCACCAAATGTGAGTTCAAAATCTTATACTACTATCTGGTGTGGAATCACTCTAGTCATACAATACTAGGCCATATAGGCTTTTTTGTGTTTTCTATTTTACACAGACCCTGAACAAACTCGAGAGGCCGGTCTGCTGGGTGACTGTTATAGATCCCAGACTGTGTCATTTGCACCAATTGAGGTGCTCCAATACATGTGAGTTCAACTATATAGTAAAATCTACATAAATTTGGAAACTACAATATTGGGCCATGTGGCGCATCTGTCTCTGTTTGATATTTTAGATTGCTTAATTGGATCCTGGTCTGGACCACTACAGATTGCTGCCTTGGTATTCTACTATCAAGACCTTTATAAAGGACAATATAGTGATCATTGTCACCCATTAACCACTATCTTTGAGTGAGATATAACTATCCTATTAACATTGTGATTATCAAATTGTTTAGGCTAACATCTATTTACTCTGTTCACAACGTATATACTAGTTTTGAGTGAGATACAACTGTCCTATTAACATTGTGATTATCAAATTGTATAGGTTAACATCTATTTACTCTGTCCACAACATATATACTAGTTACTACTGAATCAGTGTATCATCATTTATACTGAAAAGTGCATTTCTATTGGTAACATATAAGCTACCTCATATACTACATATTACCATTTATAGATACTCTCAAGGGCGCCCCCTTTTCTTTTGTTGTATAAAATGTGTATTTGCGCACATTTTAGTTGATCGACGGTTTTTGCTGCTTACGCCAGTTTAGCATCTGATGGCGCAGTATATTGGATAGGTCGAGTTGCGAGGTAAAATTACGGGCGGCGCGGGTTCTCTTGCTTTGCGCCGAAAACTACGACCTATATTGGATCGCGCCCATGTTATTTAATTTTCAGCATTTACAGGTGAATTTGCATTTTAACCTCTCTAGGGAACATGGGACTAAAAATTATTATCCAAAAAAGTTTACTGTCTTTTGAATAAAAACAACTCTAAACTGCTTACAGTAAATCAAAATGCTTTCTACTAAGTGAGATATTTCTATATGTATTTCATTTGATAATACAAGTAATGAGGGGTTGAATTTATAAACTAATCAAGGCATTTTAATGATAATAGTTTGTTACAAGATATTTAAATCATTTTTAATTTTCTTTTTAAAAAATAACCTTGACTGTGATAGAGTGTTTCTCCTTGTAATATCAATAATGAAGTGACATTAACCACTTCAAAGAGACTGCTTGCCATATTGGTCACATCTCATACATCCATTTAAATGACTTCTCTCAGCTTTCATTTTAGATTGTGTTTGAAGAAAGGACTTAGAAGAGTTCTACACTGTTCAAATATTTTAAAGCTACTTTTGTGATATTTTAGACTTTCAATAAACAGAAGATACACCAAATTTGGGCCCTATTCCAATCCATCTGATGTAAAACTTTATATGCAAGTTTTTGGTATATATCTATCTATCTATATATATATATAAATATATATAAATATATATTAACCTAACAGGCCTTTTCTTCTTGGGATTTTTCAGAGACCTTAATAGAAGCAAGCAATACACAGCTAAATTAAAAGTTGAACATGGTGGCTAATTTATTTACTGTTGATAATGACTACCTAATGTGTCTTAAGTATTTTTCTCTTAACTACTCATATTAGTTCAAAAATTGTGCAAATAACAGTTATCAAGTTTGTTATATAATAGGAGACCTACAATCAGGGTTATGGTGCTTGAAGAAAACAAAATTTATTATTACCTGATAAATTTATTTATTTCCGGATATGGTGAGTCCACGGATTGAGTAATTACTGTTGGGAATATCACTCCTGGCCAGCAGGAGGAGGCAAAGAGCACCATAGTTAAACTGCTAAGTTTCACTCCCTTACCCACAACCCCCAGTTATTCGACCGAAGGGAAATTGATAAAATGGAGTAAAACAAGGTGTAGAGGTGCCTGAGGTTATAGTCAAAAGAACAACTGTCTTAAAATAAAGGGTGGGGCTGTGGACTCACCATATCCGGAAATAAAAAAATTTATCAGGTAAGCATAAATTTTGTTTTTCTTTCCTAAGATATGGTGAGTCCACGGCTTGAGTAATTACTGTTGGGAATCAATACCCAAGCTAGCGGAAACGGATAAATAGGGAGGGACAAGACAGGAAATCCTAAACAGAAGGCACCACCGCTTGAAGAACCTTTCTCCCAAAAGAAGCCTTAGCCGAGGCAAAAATATCAAATTTGGAAAATTTAGAAAAAGTATGTAGAGAAGACCAAGTTGCAGCCTTGCAAATTTGTTCCACAGAAGCTTCATTTTTGAAAGCCCAAGAAGAGGAAACAGCTCTTGTGGAATGAGCCGTAATTATCTCAGAAGGCTGCTGTCCAGCAGTCTCATAAGCCAAACGAATTATACTTTGTAACCAAAAAGAAATAGTAGTAGCAGTAGCTTTCTGACTTTTACATTTCCCAAAGAAACAGACAAAGAGGTCAGAGGACTGGTGAAAATCTTTAGTCGCCTGTAAGTAGAAAAGAGCACATACAACATCCAAATTGTATAACAAACGTTCTTTGGAAGAAGAAGGATTAGGACACAGAGAGGGAACAACAATTTTCTGATTGATATTTCTATTTGAAACAACCTTAGGAAGGAAACCTAACTTATATGAAGAACTGCCTTATCAGCATGAGAAATAAGATAAGGGGAATCACACTGCAAGATAACAACTTAATGTCTATGGAATGCAACGGCTCAAATGGAGCCAGCTGTAAAACTTTAAAAACAAGGTTAAGGCTCCAAGGTGGAACAACAGACTTAAAGACAGGCCCGATTTTGACCATTCTGGCACACCCGACAAACGTTTATGTAGTAAAACTGATAAAGCAAAAATCTGATTCTTCAGGGTACTGAGTGACAATACCTTTTCCGGGTCTTCCTGAAGAAAAGATTAAATTCTAGGAATTCTATTTCTACTCCAAGAGTAACCCTTGGATTCACACCAAAAAAGATATTTACGCCATATCTTATGGTAAATCTTTCTAGTAACAGGCTTGCGAGCCTGAATCATGGTCTCAATGTCCGACTCAGAAAACCACTCTTAGACAGAATTAAGTGTTCGATCTCATCAGCTTCAGAGAAATGAGATTTGGATGAAGAAAGGGACCCTGAATCAGGAGGTCATTTCTCAGTGGTAGTCTCCAAGGTGGGAGAGATAACATCTCCACTAGGTCTGCAAACCAGATCCTGTGAGGCCATGCAGGGGCAATTAGAATCACCAACGCCCTCTCCTGTTTGATACGACAAATGACTTGTGGAAGGAGAGCAAACAGAGGAAACAGGTATGCCAACCTGAAAACCCAAGGCGACGCCAGAGCATCAATCAAAACGGCCTGCAGATCTCTTGACCTTGAACCGTACCTTGGAAGCTTGGCGTTCTGACAGGATGCCATCAGATCTAACTCCGGCACCCCCCCAATTTGAATTTGAAGACTAAGCTGGAAAACACCTCTGGATGGAGTTCCAACTCCCCGGGATGAAAAGTCTGTATGCTCAGAAAATCCGCTTCCCAGTTGTCTACTCCTGGAATGTGAATAGCATATAGACAACAATTGTGTGTCTCTGACCCACTCAAGAATCTGAGTAACCTTTTTCATGGCTAAGGAACTCTGAGTTCCTCCCTGGGAATTGATGTAAGCCACAGAGGTTATGTTGTCTGACTGGAACCTGATAAACTGGGCTGAGGACAACTGAGGCCAAGCCAAAAGAGCATTGTAAATCGCCCTCAACCCCAAGATGTTGATGGGAAGAGCAGACACCTCCCGAGTCCAAAGGCCCATAGCTTTTAACGAGTTCCAGACTGCTCCCCAGCCCAGCAGGCTGGCGTCTGTGGTCACGATCACCCAGGAAGGTCTCTGAAAGCAAGTGCCCTGAGACAGATGTTCCTGAGAAATCCACCCCGGGAGAGAGTCTCTTGACAACTGATCTAACTCTATTCTCTGAGAAAGATCCACGTGGTCGCCATTCCATTGTCTGAGCATGCACAACTGGAGAGCTCTCAAATGGAATCAAGCAAAAGGAATGATGTCCATAGAAGCCACCATCAGACCAATTACCTCCATACATTGAGCCACTGAAGGACAAGCAGTAGCCTGAAGAGAGAGGCACGAGGAAATTATTTTGTTTTTCCTGACCTCTGTCAGAAAAAGCTTCATCAATAGAGGATCTATTATGGTCCCTAAGAACACTACTCTTGTAGCAGGGGAAAGGGAGCTTTTTTCCAGATTCACATTCCATCCGTGGGAACGAAGAAAAGACAACAATATCTCTGTGTTTGATTTTGTTTGTTGAAAAGATGGCGCCTGAACCAATATACCATCCAGGTAGGGTGCCAAAGCAATTCCATGAGAACGAATCACTGCCAGAGGAGCCCCGAGAACCTTTGAAAAAATTCTGGGAACCGTGGTTAGACCAAATGGAAGAGCCACAAACTCGAAATGTTTGTCCAGAAAGGCAAATCTTAGGAAACTGTGATGGTCCAGGTAAATAGGAACATGAAGATACACATCCTTTAGGTCTATGGTTGCCATGAACTGACCCTCTTTTACTAAAGGAAGAATGGAGCGTATAGTCTTCATCTTGAAGGATGGAACTTTGAGAAACTTGTTTAGACACTTCAAGTCTAGAATAGGACAGAAAGTTCCCTCTTTTTTGGGAACCACAAATAGGTTGGAGTAGAACCCAAGAACCTATTCCTCCACTGGAACTGGAACTATCACTCCCAGGGAAGAAAGATGTTGTATACATTTCAAGAATGGCTCTCTCTTTATCTGGTCTGCAGATAATCTTGAGAGATGGAATCTCTCTGGGAAGAAAAGTCTTGAATTACAATTTGTAACCCTGGGATACTATGTGTACAGTGCAGGGATCTGGGACATCTCGTATCCAGGCTTGAAGAACTGAGAACGTCTGCCCCCCACCTGATCCAATCCCGGATCGGGGGCAAACCCAACATGCTGATTTAGAATCAGCTGCGTGTTTCTTTGATTGTTTCCCCTTGTTTCCTCTGAATTTACAAAAGGAACAAAAATTACTCTGACATTGTTTAGGCCTATTCTTCTTATCTTGAGGTAGAAAGACCCTCTTCCACCCGTAATATCAGAGATAATTTTTGCCAAACCGGGTCCAAACAAGGTTATGTCCTTGTAAGGAATCGCCAGAAGCTTGTCTTTAGAGGAAACGTCCACAGACCAGGATAGTTTTAGCTCCTAATCTACAGATACAATCTGTAAAATGGCATCTGCAATAAAGGAATTGGCCAACTTAAGAGCTTTAATACTATCTTGAATTTTATCCAAGGAAGTCTCTACTTGAAGATAATCAGACAAGGTGTTGAACCAATAAGATGCCGCACTAGTTACATTGGCAATACACACCACAGGTTGCCATTGGAGACCTTGATGAACATAAATCTTTTTCAAATAAGCCTCCAGATTTCTGTCCATTGGATCCTTAAAAGAGCAGCTATCCTCAATAGGAATAGTGGTTCTCTTAGCCAGAGTAGAAAAGGCCCTTCAACTTTGGGTACAGTATACCAAGGGTCTTTAATTGAGTCCTCGACAGGAAACATTTTCTTAAAAATGAGAGATGGTAAAAAAGACACCCCTGGTTTCTCCCATTCCTGTGAGATAATCTCCCTAGCATGGTCCAACACAGGAAAAACCTCCAAAGTGGAAGGTTCATCAAAGAAACTATTAAGTTTACTAGATTTCTTAAGAGTGACAACGACAGGGGTATCGGAGTCATCTAAAGTAGCTAAAACCTCCTTTAACAATACACAAAGGTGTTCAAGCTTAAATCTGAAGGATACCACCCCAGTCTCAGAAGACCTGTCCGAATCTGAGATATCACCCTCAGAAAATCTCGATGTATCTTCCTCATCAGACTTATGAGAAAGGGCAACTTGGGAAGCAGAACTGAGGACAGGTACCTTACTTTTTGAATTTCTAGATTTCCTCTTGCATTTTCCCTGTCATCTGTGAATGGCAGCTAATGCCGCAGATACCGCTGAAGGTACCTGGGCAGCAACTTCTGCTTTTAAATAAACTCCACTAGGAGTTATAGAGAAACCGCATGGCACTGCATGTGACGCCATTGAGGCTTGGGACGTAGCAGGAGAAAGCTGAGGTATTCTTTTAACAGCATTATCCTTAGAGACATTAGGCTCAAACATTTTACCTTTATTTTGCAAGGTTTTTTTGACAAATGAAGAACAAATTGCATAGGAGTTGCAATCTGTGCATCTAAACATAATAAGCATGAATTCACAAGAGCAGGCTCTTGCTACATATCAGACATTTTGTGAAACAGTAAATAAACGTGTACAGATAAATTTCAAAGATTTTAATATTCAATTAAAATCAGCTAAGAAAAAAATACACTTTCAATTTTATCCCAAATTAGGATCGATCCCTAGCTAAAATTATGTGAGAAAAGTTAAGAAAAAACATTTAATAAACATCAAATAAACTTCTAAAATACCCCTCTGGCAACCCCACACCTCAATTACTGAGGTGCCTTACCTGACAGTTTAAAATGGTGCATCATTTTATTTTAAAGCAAAGGGGAAATAATTAAGCTGCTGAAATAGAAAATGCAGTCTAACTTTCAGTTTAAACTTGTATTGTTTTATCAAGACAATATGTGTCAGAAAATAAAGCCTAATAAAAACATTTTACCCTTTCTTTTTAAAAGAGTTTAAATGTTAGTCTCACACATGCTACAGTGCCTGCTTCATGCCCAGTGTAACCCATACAACAGGATTTTCTATGTCCCAATAAAAGAGCAGTGTCTTTTAATTTGTTAAGTGGATGGTCTCCCCAACTGGAAGTAAAAGCACTTACCTGCTCCGCTGTCCGGCATGTAGACAGTTACAAGGTATGAGAGGACACAGTTCCTCACAGAGACCTTTGAAAAAGAAAGAACAGAGTAGCCAACTCTGGCTTTCTAAACTAGGGCAGCATTTGTTAGGAAAATGCAGTAAGTACCTGTTCACAAGTTCCTAACTGCTTTAAAGCCACCACTACCCGGCTGCAAGGAATGACATGGAATACGGCTATATCCCAAAACTTGCTTGTAGATGAAATCAAAATATTTCTTCAGACACCTAAACTTCACCTCCTCCATGCACTGAAGGCAAAGAGAATGACTTGTGTTGTGGGTAAGGGAGTGATACTTAGAAGTTTAACTGTGGTGCTCTTTGCCTCCTCCTGCTGGCCAGGAGTGATATGCCCAACAGTAATTACTCAAGCTGTGGACTCATCATATCTTAGGAAATAAATATTTACTGGTGGATTTGATTAGACTGAAAAAGTCAGTGCATAGTACTGGTAAAGCCTCTAGAAAACTACATAGCTGGGCTATCAAATGTTTCAATTGACTGGGAAGGGTCTTGAATTGGAAAAATGTAGAAAAAAGTTATAAGTTATAATAAATATGCCCAAACAAAGTTTTATTCTTTCCTTTTCAGCTCTCTCCATAGTCAATAATTTGCAACTGATTCAGGAAGAATAAAACATAATTAATGTACAGTATATGTTGCACAAAAGAACATGATATATTTTATAATTAATGGCTTTGGGGTTGGGAGTCTCTCCAGTAATTGCTGCAACGATATAGCAGCATTTTCTAAAACAATGTTTTTTCTGGTTCAATGCTGTACAATTATATTATATCTTACAGGGATTAGCACCAACAAAGAGTGATTTTGCAAAAACACAAAGCATTCTTCATATAAATGTATTGCTTCCCTAGCAAGGCAGTAGAGCCACAAGGACAACAACTTTTTGGTGTTCTCATCACAGGCTGACCACCAAAAAGTGATGTAAATTGAAAATTATGAATGAGGTTTCCAAAATTCATTAGTTCTGATACAAAGATGGGCTTTTCTCTAAGATTAAGTGAAGGTCTTTATATTTTGAAACTCACTATTTCCATTGAATTTTTATTGAATTTCACTTTCAGAAGATAAATATTTTTTCTATGAAGTAATGACATTTTCTGTTATAATGAAGTTTAATTCCAGAGGCTAAGATTTGATGGTATTGCATGCATTTTTATGAAGAGGTTAAAACACATGTGAGAGCTCACTGGAAAGATCTTCCGGCTATTAACTGTTATAGGGTCACAAAATTTGGTGTTGCCATATGGTTCTCAGTTCAATAACATTTTATTTAAAGGAATAACTTCATTTATGAGCTGCAAAATCTACAGCACAAACCCTATAACCTAAATAAAAACACTTAAGTAAGAACATATTAATGTTCTCTGCTAAATAAATGGTCTTATAGGAAGTTTAAATTATTTGACATTTAATAAGGGCACAACAATTATAATAATGTCCATTGCCATTTAAGAGCATGTTTAACAACATAGGGCCAGATTACAAGTTTAAAGTAAAAATGTTTTCATTTGAACGAAAGCTAAAGGAGTGCTAACATCTGGAGGTTGGATACCCCCCCCCCCCAATTACCTTTCCCATAGACTCCAATAGGACATGCTGCAAAATCGTTTTCTGGCTTTCGTGCAGACACTAACCCAAGGTGCGCTAAAACAGAAGGTGTGTTATAAAAAATCCTGTAAATAGCATTGTTCTTTACTCAGAAGAAAAAGTCATTTTTAATTTTAAACAGAAATATATCTAAATATCTATATATCTATATATATATATATATATCTCATTCCTACCACCACACTGTCCGTTGCCATGGTCATTGACGTCATCACTGCACACCCTCTCTGATGCCGGTCCGGATTCCTCCTGTGGCGCAAAGACTTCCTCTGTAAGTGCCTCAGTCCCTCTCACCTATGCCCAAGTATAGGTGTTACTGTGTGTGCTCCTGGGTGCTGTGTTACTTACTATTACTGAACTTCCTTATTGTTACTGAACTCTGCATGTCTGACCACTCTGCTTGCTTAACCCTAAAGTGCTGGATTGCTATATCGTTACTGAACTTTGCTTGTCTGACCACTCCTCTTTCTTAACCCATAAAGTGCTGGATTGCTATATCATTACTGAACTCTGCTTGTCTGACCACTCAGCTTGGTTAACCCCTAAAGTGCTGGATTGCTATAACATTACTGAACTCTGCTTGTCTGACCTCTCTGCTTGCTTAACCCCTAAAGTACTGGATTGCCTTACCATTGCTGAACTCTGCAATTCTTTTGGTTTACCCCTGAACTGTTATACTGCTGTATTTCCTTTTGTTGCTGACACCTGCCTGTTCCTGGTCATTCTGTTGGTTTACCCCGAATTGTTATACTGCTGGATTTCCTTTTGTTGCTGGCACCTGCCTGTTCCTGGTCATTCTATTGGTTTACCACTGAACTGCAATTCTGCTGGATTGCCTTCCTGTTACCGGACTCTGCCTGTCTTGACCCTTCTCTACCTTCATCCTATTTCCGTGAAGGACTACCCTGCCTACTGTGAGTACTGCTTACCTCATTTCACAAACTCACTGCTCTGGGATATTTCCTATCATTCCACTTGACGCTGGGATAAGAAGACTACTGGCCAAGTTTGGTCTGATAGAGGAATATCCCACGAGTATTACATTATACTTGAGCCCAAATAAGGTAGCAAGAGCAGTCTATCTTCAGGGAACCCATACCATGCACTTGCAGAATTTGGATTCTAAACTAAAGGCTATAACCACTATGCTCTCCTCACTGGTTGCAGAAAAGAACGCTGCTCCTGTTGTTACAAAGCCGGTCCCTGCTGCTAGTGATGCAGCTTCTTCCGGTGCTTCTGGAATAATACCCCGGATACTATTACCTGACAAAAATGATGGTACTACCGACTGTAGGGGTTTTCTCAACCAGTGCAGGCTGCACTTTCGCAATGATCCTCACACCTTCCAGTCTCATCAATCAAAGGTCACTTTTATCATTTCTTTACTGAAAGAAAAGACCCTAGCCTGGGTCTCTCCTCTTTTGAAATAGAGGGCTCAACTCCTGAACGATGCTGATGCCTTCATTTCTGCTTTATCTCCTGTGTTTGGGACTTCCGGCCATGCTTCTGCTGCAGAGTACTCTCTTTTGGATCTCTGCCAGAGCAATAGATCTGTGGCACAATACGCCATTGAGTTTCACACCTTGGCACTTGAGACCAGTTGGAATGGCAGTGCTCTCAAGGCGGCCTTTAGGAGAGGTTTGCATGAGCGCATCAAGTACGAGCTAAGAGAGACAGAACTCCTAGAACCCTTCCCTCTCATCCTCCTACTCGTTCATTCTCTAGACTATTCTCTTCTTCTTCAGCACCTCCAGTTACCTCTGTAGAGGAATCCATGGATCTCTCCTCCCTAATACCCACAGAATCTGAAAGACAGAAAAGAAGGAGATTGAGACTGTGTTTTTACTGTGGCTCTAAATCACACCAATTAAAGAACTGTGATATTCTTGATCACTGTTTTATGATTAAGGCAGGGTTTCCTCTTCTGCAGAAAAAACAATGTTATGGCACTCCCCTTGGTTCAGGGTTAATCCATTTTGAATCAGCACCCCTAACCATGACTGTGGGAGTCCTTCATACAGAACAGTTGCAGTTTGATGTAATTCATTCCCCAGCACAGCCTGTCATCCTTGGTCTTCCTTGGCTTCATATACAAAACCCGCAATTCAACTGGACTGAGGGACAGTTGTCCTCCTGGGGTACTTCCTGCTTCCACGCCTGCGAAGCTAAGGTTACTCCTCTGCACCACTTTCCCATAGCCAGTCTACTGACCCCATCAAGTTTTCCCTCAGTATACGCAGATTTTACAGATGTGTTTGAAAAAAAAACAGCTGATGTGCTGCCACCCCACTGTCCTTACGACTGCAAAATTGACCTCTTTCCTGGAGCCCCACTTCCTAAAGGGAGGGCCTATCTGCTCTCCAAAGCTGAAACCAAGGCCATGGAGGATTATATTCAAGAAAACCTTGCTAAGGTTTTATTTGCCCTTCCTCTTCTCCTGCCAGGGCTGGCTTCTTTCTCGTCAGTAAGAAGGATGGTGGGCTCAGACCCTATTTTGACTACAGAGCCCTAAACGACATCACTGTCAAGAATCGCTATCCTATTCCTCTGATCACTGAACTTTATGATTCCAAAATGCTTGCTACTTCACTAAGTTGGATTTACATGGGGCGTACAATCTTATTCCCAGGGCATGAATGGAAGACTGCCTTCAACACAAGATCAGGGCATTACAAATACCTTGTAATGCCTTTTGGCCTGTGTATTGCCCCTGCAGTCTTCAAAGCATTTGTCAACAATGTCTTCCGTGACCTCCTCAATCGCACTGTCATCGTCTATCTGGATGACATCCTTATTTTCTCCTCCACCCTTGAGGAGCATCATGAACACGTGAAACAGGTAATTCTTCACCTCAGAGACAATTCTCTGGTAGCCAAACTGGAGAAATGTGAGTTTGACCAAGTTCAGATCCAGTTTCTTGGCTATTTCATCTTGAAGGAGGGTTTTGCCATGGATCCTTCTAAGCTCACCGCAGTTCTGGAATGGCCTCAATCCAGCTCATTAAAAGAACTAGAAAGATTCTTGGGGTTCTCCAATTATTACCGCAAGTTTATAAAGAATTGTTCCCAAATAGTTGACTAAACAGAACATAGATTGCAAAAATGTGCCTCCAGAAGCCGTGGATGCCTTCTCTCATCTGAAAAAGGCATTTTGTTCTGCTCCTGTGCTCCGCCATCCTGATCCTGACCTGCAGTTCACTTTAGAGGTTGATGTCTCTGAGATTGGAGCTGGAGCGGTCTTAACCCAAAGGGATTATTTAACCTCCAAGTTGCACCCTGTAGCCTTTTTCTCTAAAGGCTTTTGTAAGGTTTATCCAATAAAGGAACACAATTACAGATACTGTTTGTAATATTATGTAAGGCAATATATAACGAAAGCAAGTTAAGGATGAATTATAATATGTATGTCTCACTGCTGGTAATGAATACCCAATAACTGTAAGGCAATCTGATCCAGCAGTGAATTTATCTAGAATGATTGTGAAATAAAACCAAACTTTATATGGTTTAATAAAGAGTTAAATAAGAATGTGCAGCTAAATTATTATGTAGCAGGAAAAAGGTCTAATCATCATAATTGAGAGGCAAGAGGAAATGCAGTATTGATAACTTTTGAGGAGTTCAATATTGCAGAGGTAACTTCGATAACCACAATTGTTATAATTAGAAGGCAGAGACAAGATTATTAAAACTACGAAATAGCAAAATAAGAATATGAATGTTATTCCCCAGCTAAGTATGGTACTTCCAGAGATTAGTCACATTTACTACCTTATCCCATAGAGAGTTCTCCCTTTTGCCTGTCAGCAATGCGGTTTAGTGCTGAGCTGAGATGCTGAGTAGTGTAAACAGGAAGTTCCGGTTTCAGTCCGGTGGAATTCTGGGAGCTGTAGTTCAATTGCAGAAAAGAATAATAATAACGAAAAAACGGGTAAACACTTGCTGAAGAAATAATAAAGTTAGTTAAAGCTTGCCAGGTCAGTATACTTATAGTTGTTAGATGGAGGATGACTGGAAGGAATCCTGTCCTGGGAAGGAGAGCTGAGAATGGTGCAGCTTACTCGAGCAGTGATGAAAGTTTCACCTTGCAGGTATGAGAATGAGGCTTGGTACTCAGGTGTTCAAAGGAACGGATTAGAATAACTAAGCAATGATGCTTAGTTGTTCTAACTATTTAAAGGGGAAGTACCCAATCAGAAGAAAGAATGAATTAAAGGCACAGTAACCCTTACAGGACCCCCTGCTCAAGGACGCTGTTCCACAGCGGTAGGACGAGGTCTGTCGGGGTGACGGCGATGAAATGAGGAAATTAACCTGGGAGCATTGACACTGGATGCAGGTTCCCAAGAATCCTCATCAGAAGAGAAATTCTTCCAGTGAATAAGATATTGTAGGGCACCCTGGCGTAGCCTAGAGTCCAGAATGGACTGGACTTCGAATTCATCCGGATCAAGGAGAATTGGAGGAGGAGGTTGTAGAATGTTGGATACTCTCTGCTCCTTGTAAGGCTTCAAAAGTGACACATGTATTGTTGGGTGAATGCGGAGAGTATTAGGAAGTTCAAGAGTGACAGCGTTCTGATTTACTATTCCTTTTATGCGATAGGGTCCGATGAAAAGACTTGCCAACTTTTTACTGGGTAGTTGTAATTTTAAGTTTTTTGTGGACAACCAAACCTTTCCTCCAATAGAATAATTTGGTGGGGGTCTTCTGCGTAAATCATAGAACTTCTTTTGTGTAGCTTGTGAGTTCTCAATATTTTGACGAATGAAGTTGAAATTATCAACGAGTGAATTGTGTAACTCATCCACCAAAGGAAAATTTAAATCGTCATTTCAATCCAGAAGAAAGGTCGGATGGTATCCATAATTAGCAAAAAAAGGTGTAAGTTTTGTTGAGGAATTTACAGAATTATTATATGCAAACTCAGCAGTGGATATGAAGTCAATCCAGTTGTTTTGATGGAAAGAACAAAAACATCTTATGTATTGTTCCAACCACTGATTCACACGTTCTGCCTGACCATTGGTTTGTGGATGGAATGATGTAGAGAATCTATGATCTATTTGAGTGAGATCACATAATTTCGACCAGAACCTAGAGGTAAACTGCGTGCCTCTATCTGTTGTGAGGATGGAAGGAATTCCGTGTAATTTTACGATGTTGTCTAAAAACAGCTGTGATGTTTCTGCCGAGGTTGGCAATTTGTGATAAGGTAGGAAATGAGCCATTTTCGTGAAAATGTCAACCACCACAAAAATTGTAGTTTGATTTTTTGATGGAGGTAAATCAACGATGAAGTCCATTGAAAGATGTTGCCATGGTTTGGTGGGTATAGGAAGGGACATGAGTAATCCATAGGGAGGTTTTCTCTCCGGTTTGGACGTGTTGCATATGATGCAAGTTTGAATATGTTGTTGAACACTCTCTCTCATCTTTGGCCACCAAAATGACCTCTTAAGTAAGTCAAGGGTGCTTTGAATTCCTGGATGTCCAGAGAGGGGAGTATCGTGGTGGTTTTGTAGAAGTGTTTGTCTTAATGAAACGGGTACATAGATCCTACCTTTGTGATAATAAATTCCGGATTTGTTTAGATAAGTAGAATGATCTTGATCGGTTTCTTGACTGGTATGCCTTTTTAGATCTGATATAAAGGTGTTAGTGAGACCAATGAAATGATGTTTGGGTATGATCTCAGTAGGATGGTCTTGGGGATCAGGTTTTTGAGGTAACCTTGAGAGAGCATCTGCTTTACCGTTCTTATTTGCTGGTCTGTAAATAATGTTGAAAGAGAATCTAGAAAAATAGAGGCTCCATCGAACTTGTCTTGCAGATAAAGTTTTGTTTGACTGTAAATATTGGAGATTTTTATGGTCGGTATAAATTTTGATAGGATGTTTTGTACCTTCCAGTAGATGTCTCCAGTATTCAAGAGCCTGTTTTATAGCGAGAAGTTCTTTGTCTCCGATAGGATAATTCCTCTCTGCTGGAGTCATAACTTTGGAATAATAAGAGATGGGGTGAATTGGACTATTTAGATCCATTTGTTGAGATAACACACCCCAATTGCGAAGTCTGAGGAATCGACTTCTAAGATATAATAGAAAGAAGGATTTGGAAATGTCAGAATGGGTGCAGTAGTAAAAAGATTTTTCAAAGTTGTAAAAGCTACCTCAGCTTCTGGAGTCCATTGAAATGGAATAGATATACTGGTTAATTTTGTCAGTGGTTTTGCAACTTTAGAGAAATCTCTAATAAATTTTCTGTAATAGTTTGAGAACCCTTAGAACCTCTGTAGGTCCTTCCTTGTCTTAGGTATCTCCCAATTTGACACAGCCTCGACCTTTTCTTGTTGCATTTCTATGCCAGTTGGGGATAAATTGTAACCCAGAAAAGTTACTTTGTCAGTATGGAAAAGACATTTTTCGGGTTTCGCATATAGTTTATGTAATCTTAAACGTCGGAGTACTTCTGTCACAAGTTCTACGTGGTCAGTATAATTCTTTGAATAGATTAAAATGTCATCCAGGTATATAACAACACTAGTATCCAGAAGATCGTGGAAAATGTCATTAATAAAGTGCTGAAAGGTGGCAGGGGCATTACATAACCCGAACGGCATAACGAGGTATTCGTATAAGCTGTATCGGGTCCTAAATGCCGTTAGCCACTCATGTCCTTCTTTAATCCTGATGAGGTTGTAGGCTCCTCTCAAATCCAATTTGGTGTATATGGTGGCTTCTGACAGGCGCTCAATGAGCTCTGGTATGAGTGGTAGGGGATAACGATTTTTGATTGTTACTTTGTTTAGTTGTCGATAGTCGATAATGGGTCTGATAGTGGAATCTTTATTACGCACAAGGAAAATGCCAGCTCCTGCTGGTGAAGTTGATGGTCTGATAAACCCTTTCCTGAGGTTTTCTTCAAGGTAAGCCTTAAGATGTTCAAGTTCTGGCTGACTGAGAGGATAAAGGTGACCAAATGGAATGGATGCTCCGGGTTGTAGATCGATGGGACAGTCATACTGTCTGTGGGGTGGTAGGTTTTCAGCTTCTGTCTTGCTGAAAACATCCTGGAATGTTGAATACTCCAGAGGAATCGGAGAATCCGTTGAATCACTTTTTAGACAATTTTGAATATTTAAACAATGATTGCTACAGAAATGTGAGTTAAACTTAATATGTGCAGGTGACCATTGTATTACTGGATTATGTGTTTGTAACCAATTAATACCTAATACTACAGGATAGTTAGGAGAGGGTAAAACATCAAATGAAATGAGTTCACTATGACCTAATGAGGTCATGTGAATAGGTATAGTTTGATGAGTAACAGGACCTGTAGTTATGGGTGAACCATCAATCACACGGACAAAGATAGGTTTTTTTTTGCGAATAAGGGGGATTTTATTGGATTTAACAATTTGTAAATCTATAAAGTTGCCATAGGCTCCTGAATCTATAATCCCATCAATCGTCAGATGTCTTTGATCCCACTGTAGAGAGAGTGACAGAGTGAAATAGGCTGAGTTAAGTACATTCAGAATTGTAGAAGTAGTAGAAACAGACTTACTGCGTTTGTTCTTTTGAAGGACAGGGCAGTCTTGAACGGTATGTTGAGGGTTTGCACAGTACATGCATAAGGATTTTATCCTACGTCTAAGTCTTTCTTCCGGTGTGAGCGGTCCTCGGGCTATACCTATCTCCATAGGTTGTTCAGCCACTTTTGAGGTTGTAGGTATATCTCGTGAGCTTTGTCCTGAAAACATTTTAGGACGAACATCTGAATTAAATCGTTCAGCACGTCTTTCACGTAGTCTGCGATCTAACAGTGTGGCCGTTCTCATTAATGCTTCAAGAGTCTTAGGCAATTCGACTCTGGCAAGCTCATCTTTGAGACTATCAGCAAGACCCAGTCTGAATTGGTTGCGCAGTGCAACTTGGCTCCATTGGGAGTCAGAAGCGTATAACTTAAAGTCAGCGACATAGTCCTCGACTGGCCTTTTACCCTGTTTAAGATTCCTCATAGAGGATTCTGCAGTTAATTGCACATCTTTGTCCTGATATAGGTTATCAAGTGCATCAAAGAATTCCTCTAGTGACCCCAGTAGTGGATCTTCTGTCTCACACAGGTTATCCGCCCATGAGCGGGGTTCACCTTTCATAAATGATATGATACTCAGAACCTTGACCCTCTCAGTTGGGTATGTTCTGGGTTTTAGTTGAAACAAAAGTTGACAGGAATTTTTAAACTGTCTATAGAATTTACGGTTACCAGAAAAAGGTTCAGGTAACATAACTTGGGGTTCTGGGTTATGCTCCTGAGGTGTGGGTCTAAGGCTTAATGAATCTCTTATAATAGCCCTTAGTGATTGATTCTCAAGTTGCACATCATGGACTGCTTGTGCAAGTTGATCAACTTTCTGAGACAAGTTATACACAATTTGTGGAATATCTGTTGGTTCCAATTCCATTTTTTAGGCTTAGTTATTATGTAAGGTTTATCCAATAAAGGAACACAATTACAGATACTGTTTGTAATATTATGTAAGGCAATATATAATGAAAGCAAGTTAAGGATGAATTATAATATGTATGTCTCACTGCTGGTAATGAATACCAAATAACTGTAAGGCAATCTGATCCAGCAGTGAATTTATCTAGAATGATTGTGAAATAAAACCAAACTTTATATGGTTTAATAAAGAGTTAAATAAGAATGTGCAGCAAAATTATTATTTAGCAGGAAAAAGGTCTAATCATCAGAATTGAGAGGCAAGAGGAAATGCAGTATTGATAACTTTTGAGGAGTTCAATATTGCAGAGGTAACTTCGATAACCACAATTGTTATAATTAGAAGGCAGAGACAAGATTATTAAAACTACGAAATAGCAAAATAAGAATATGAATGTTATTCCCCAGCTAAGTATGGTACTTCCAGAGATTAGTCACATTTACTACCTTATCCCATAGAGAGTTCTCCCTTTTGCCTGTCAGCAATGCGGTTTAGTGCTGAGCTGAGATGCTGAGTAGTGTAAACAGGAAGTTCCGGTTTCAGTCCGGTGGAATTCTGGGAGCTGTAGTTCAATTGCAGAAAAGAATAATAATAACGAAAAAACGGGTAAACACTTGCTGAAGAAATAATAAAGTTAGTTAAAGCTTGCCAGGTCAGTATACTTATAGTTGTTAGATGGAGGATGACTGGAAGGAATCCTGTCCTGGGAAGGAGAGCTGAGAATGGTGCAGCTTACTCGAGCAGCGATGAAAGTTTCACCTTGCAGGTATGAGAATGAGGCTTGGTACTCAGGTGTTCAAAGGAACGGATTAGAATAACTAAGCAATGATGCTTAGTTGTTCTAACTATTTAAAGGGGAAGTACCCAATCAGAAGAAAGAACGAATTAAAGGCACAGTAACCCTTACAGCTTTACTCCTGCAGAGAGGAATTATGATGTGGTTAATCGTGAACTCTTAGTGATTAATATAGCCCTGACTGAATGGCGTTATTGGCTAGAGGGTATCACCAACCCCATTCAGATTCTCACTGACCACAAGAATCTGACGTACCTAGAGACTGCTCATCGACTCAATCCTCGACAGGCCAGGTGAGCCTTATTATTTTCCCATTTTAACTTTGTGGTCTCTTACGTTCCTGGGACCAAAAATAAAAAGGCTGACACCCTTTCCCATCAGTTTCCTCAGTCTAGTGATTACTGATTACTCTGAAGCTCCTATTGAACACATCATACCCCCCTCCTGTGTGGTTGCTCAACTTAACACTTCTCTTCTTCAAAGACTGCAACAAGCCCAGTCTAGGAAGCCTCCTGAAGTCCCCACAGCTCTTGATATTTCCTTTGTACCTCTGAACCTATGCACCCCTGTGTTATTCTGGGCTCATGATAGCAAACTTTCAGGACATCCCGGTTTGACAAGAACTTTTAAGCTTCTTTCCCAACATGTATGGTGGCCTACCATGAAGTCTGATGCTCAGGATTATGTGAAAACCTGCATGACTTGTGCTGCCAATAAGACTCACCAATCTTTGCCTCCTGGCTTACTCCAACCATTGTCCATTCCCAAACAACCTTGAACACACATAACAATGGATTTCATTGTGGACCTCCCTCACTCTGATCATCATACAGTTATCTGGGTTGTGGTGGATCGATTTTCCAGACTGGCTCATTTTGTACCCTTAAAGAAACTACCATCTGCCCAAGAATTATCGTCTCTTTTTCTGTTACATTTGGTACGACTGCATGGCATTCCGTAAATATTGTTTCCGATAGAGGTCAACAATTCATATCCACTTTTTGGAAAACTTTTTGCAAATTGATTGGAACCACTGTCTCCTTGTCTTCTGGCTACCATCCCCAGACTAATGGGCTGACAGAGATAGTGAATCAAGATCTCGAAGCCTATCTCAGAACTTTTATTAATTATCTTCATACCAGCTGGTCTGAATAGTTGCCCCTAGCTGAGCTGGCAGAAGACACTCATTGGCACTCTTCTCTTTGATGTTCTCCATTTCAAGCCACAGCAGGCTACCAACCTCATGTCTTTCCTCTTTCTGCTCAGTCCCCAGGGGTTCCTGCTGCAGACTGACACATTACTAACCTCACTACTCATTGGCAACGTATTCTCCCTCAGTTACGTTCCGCTGTCTCCATATACAAGATGTATGCTGATCATCATTGAGCTTCTGTTCGTGCCTTTTTGGTAGGTAAATGTGTCTGGGTCTCTACACTAAATATTTGTCTACGTCAACCTAGTCAAAAATTAGGACCTAGGTTTATGGGCCCTTACAAGGTCCTTAAAAGACTGTCTCCTGTTGCCTACAAAGTGGCCTTTCCCAGTACCCTGTGCATACACCCAGTCTTCCACATCTCACTACTCAAGCTCTACATCAAGAACAGATATACTCAGCTCTGACCCCCTCCTCCTCCGCTCTTGATCCATGGTGACCCTGAGTATGAGATTGATAAGATCCTGGATTCCAGATACAGGCGGGTGCAACTACAGTACCTCCTGCAATTGGAAGGGTTACTCTGTGGCAGATCGTTCCTAGGTTCCTGCCCGTGATTTGCATGCTCCATCTTTGGTCTCCAGATTCCATGCTGCTCATCCTTTGAAGCCAGCTCTGGTTCCCAGAGGGAACCCTTGAAGGAGGGATATGTCATGGCAATCCTTCCTACCGCCGCACTATCCGTTGCCATAGCCATTGCCATCAATGCTGCGGTAGCTTCTGGCACTAGCAGTGATGTCATCACTGCATGCCCTCTCTGATGCTGGTTTAGATTCCTCCTGTGGCATGAAGACTTTCTATGTAAGTGCCTCAGTCCCTCTCACCTATGCCCAAGTATAGGTGTTACTGTGTGTGCTCCTGCTTGCTATGTTACTTAATATTACTAAACTGCCTAATCATTACTGAACTCTGCTTGTCTGACCACTCTGCTTGTTTAACCCCTAAAGTGCTGGATTGTTATATCATTACTGAACTCTGCTTGCCTGACCACTCTGCTTGCTTAATCCCTAAAGTGCTGGATTGCTATATTGTTACTGAACTGTGCATGACTGACCAATCTGCTTGCTTAACACCTAAAGTGCTGGATTGCTATAATGTTACTGAACTCTGCTTGTCTGACCTCTCTGCTTGCTTAACCGCTAAAGTACTGTATTGTCTTACCATTGCTGAACTCTGCCTGTCTGACCATGCTATTGGTTTACCCCTGAACTGTTATACTGCTGGATTTCCTTTTGTTGCTGACACCTGCCTGTTCCTGTTTATTTTTATTGGTTTACCCCTGCATTTTTATACTGCTGGATTTCCTTTTGTTGCTGACACCTGCCTGTTCCTGGCCATTCTATTGGTTTACCCCTGAACTGCTATTCTGCTGGAATTCCTTCCTATTACAGGACTCTGCCTGTCTTGACCCTTCTTTACCTTTATCCTATTTCCGTGAAGGACTACCCTGCCTACTGTAAGTACTGCTTACTTCATTTCACAAACTCACTCTGCTCTGGGATATTTCCTATCATTCCACTTGACGCCAAGACTACTGGCCAAGTTTGGTCTGATAGAGGAATATCCCACAAGCGTTACAGATGCAGTTATTTGGTTCAGTAGGACAAACTCTGCCTGTTTAGTGATGTTACCACGGTCTAACATAAGTTTTCCCAATGGCAGCTTGGCTTTTTCGAGCTGCCATTGGCAAAACGTACGTTGGAACATGGTGACATCACTAAACAGAAGGAGTTGTCCTTCTGAACAAAAAAAATGCATCTAACAGATATTGTGACTATACCGTCTGTAATTGAGGTGGTTTTTGCAATGGTAAATTCTCAAGTATGTTGCCTGGTGACTTCACTTGTTATTATTCAATAAAATTGTTAACTTTTATCCACTTCTGAGTTTACATTCAGAGTTTGAATCTATTTCCACATCTCCTTTTGGAGTCTTCCTGTGCCTTTATATCTAGAGCTTGATTTTGAAGCTCTAGAGTATGTGAGTACCCTCTTCCATTTTTCTTATCTGTTAATTATTTACAGGACTTCACTATATACATTTTTTCCTTTTCCTGAGGTACCCTCCAGACCCAACAGCAATATCAGCTACATCTGGGACTTTAACATATCCTTTTGTGCATATTATTTATATATATATATATATATATATATATATAAGCAAAAAAGTTCAGTAGGTACGCAATTTGAAAATTTAAAAACTTAGAAATTTATTGAATCCAAAATAGTGGTAAAACAAAGTATGGAGGTAACATGATTAGCAAAGTAAGCAAATCAAGCAAGTAAATGCTGCTGAAATGTTTCGGCTCAGGGCTATGATTACGGCCCTGAGCCGAAACATGTCAGCAGCATTTACTCATGCTTGATTTGCTTACTTTGCTAATCATGTTACCTCCATACATTGTTTTACCATGATTTTGGATTCAATACATTTCTAAGTTTTTAAATTTCCAAATTGCGTACCTGCTGAACTTTTTTGCTACTGTCTACAACATTACTAGGACAGCAGTGGTGCTTTTGCATTTTTTGCTCCAATTGCCCCTTGATAGTGTCGACAGCTAGACTCCTATGCTCAAGCTTGTGTGAGGCTCACAACTCATTGGATTAACTCCGAGTTCCTGAAAATCCGATTGGACAGGCTGCATCACGTGGTGTGATACACACACACAGCGCTCGAGGTGTATGGAACTAACTAAATACATTTATAGATAGAGGTTATTCTGAGGCAGAAATAGAAATGGAAAGAGTAAAGTTTAAAGATTTAGATAGAAAGGATATCTTGCAATACAAATCGAAGAAAACAACACCAGTTAATTCAAATACAGAGGAAATATTTTTGCCCTTTATAACTGAGTATAGTGAGGATAGGCTAAAACTAGAAAAAAAAATAAGATCCCATTGGAAAATCCTGATATCGGATCCTCAATTAGGGGAGAAACTTCCAAATAAACCAAAATTTGTGTATAAGAAAACAAAAAATTTGAAGAGTAAACTAGCACCTACTTTCAAACAAAACAATTGTAGTGTAAGTAGAGGAGTCTTAGGTGACAAACTGCAAGGCTTTTACCCTTCTATATCCTGTAAGGCATGTAACATGCAAATAAAACAAAAAGTTTCAAATCCACTAAAACAAAAAGAGAATATAAAATTAAAGAGACAATTAGATGTATGGATACTAATGTTATTTATCTTATAAACTGCAAAAAATGTGGGAAACAGTATATAGGAGAGACAGAAAGAACAGTAAGAGAAAGAATAAGAGAGCATTTGAACGCTATAGAAAACTCAGAAACAGAACGAAATAAAGATCTCCCGGTTGCCAAACATTTTAGAACGTGCTGTAATAACAATTTAAAATACTTTAATTTAACAGTAATAACAAAACTGAATGAAAAAAAGAGAGGAGGTAATCAATCCTATGCTCTCTTACAAAAAGAGGCAAAGTGGATTTTTGAACTTCAGACCTTAAAACCAAAAGGGTTAAACCTGGACTTTAATCTAAATTGTTTTTTAAACACATATACGGCTAGATTTAGAGTTCTGCGGCCAAAGGGGTGCGTTAGCTACGCTGGCTTTTTTCTCCCGCACCTTTTAAATACCGCTGGTATTTAGAGTTCACAGAAGGGCTGCGTTAGGCTCCAAAAAGGGAGCGTAGAGCATATTTACCGACACTGCAACTCTAAATTCCAGCAGTGCTTACGGACGCGGCCAGCTTCGAAAACGTGCTCGTGCACGATTCCCCCATAGGAAACAATGGAGCTGTTTGAGCTGAAAAAAAAACTAACACCTGCAAAAAAGCAGCGTTCAGCTCCTAACGCAGCTACATTGTTTCCTATGGGGAACACTTCCTATGTCTGCACCTAACACCCTAAAATGTACCCCGAGTCTAAACACCCCTAACCTTACACTTATTAACCCCTAATCTGCCACCCCCCCCATCGCTGACCCCTGCATATTATTATTAACCCCTAATCTGCCGCTCCGTACACCGCCGCAACCTACATTATCCCTATGTACCCCTAATCTGCTGCCCCTAACACCGGCCGACCCCCTATATTATATTTATTAACCCCTAATCTGCTGCCCCCAACGTCGCCTCCACCTACCTACAATTATTAACCCCTAATCTGTCGACCGGATCTCGCAGCTACTATAATAAATGTATTAACCCCAAATCCGCCTCACTCCCGCCTCAATAACCCTATAATAAATAGTATTAACCCCTAATCTGCCCTCCCTAACATCGCCGACACCTAACTTCAAGTATTAACCCCTAATCTCTAGAGTAGAGCTCACCACTACTCTAATAAATTTTTTAACCCCTAAAGCTAATTCTAACCCTAACACTAACACCCCACTAAATTAAATATAATTTTATTCTAACGAAATAAATTAACTCTTATTAAATACATTATTCCTATTTAAATCTAAATACTTACCTGTAAAATAAACCCTAATATAGCTACAATATAAATTATAATTATATTGTAGCTATTTTAGGATTAATATTTATTTTACAGGCAACTTTGTATTTATTTTAACCAGGTACAATAGCTATTAAATAGTTAATAACTATTTAATAGTTACCTAGTTAAAATAATTACAAATTACCTGTAAAATAAATCCTAACCTAAGTTACAATTAAACCTAACACTACACTATCAATAAATAAATTAAATAAAATACCTACAATTATCTACAATTAAACCTAACACTACACTATCAATAAATGAATTAAATACAATACCTACAAATAAATACATTTAAATAAACTAACTAAAGTACAAAAAATAAAAAAGAACTAAGTTACAAAAAATAAAAAAAATATTTACAAACATTAGAAAAATATTACAACAATTTTAAACTAATTACACCTACTCTAAGCCCCCTAATAAAATAGCAAAGACCCCCAAAATAAAAAAATGCCCTACCCTATTCTAAATTAAAAAAGTTCAAAGCTCTTTTACCTTACCAGCCCTGAAATGGGCCATTTGCGGGGCATGCCCCAAATAATTCAGCTCTTTTGCCTGTAAAAAAAAACATACAATACCCCCCCCCCAACATTACAACCCACCACCCACATACCCCTAATCTAACCCAAACCCCCCTTAAATAAACCTAACACTAAGCCCCTGAAGATCTTCCTACCTTATCTTCACCATGCCAGGTTCACCGATCCATCCACCAAAGTCTTGATCCAAGCCTCCGAAATCTTGATCCAAGCCCAAGCGGGGGCTGAAGAGTGACGTCCATCCTCCGGCTGAAGTCTTGATCCAAGCGGGCAGAACATAGGACAGAGGACATCCGGACCGGCAAACATCTTCATCCAAGCCGCATCTTCTATGTTCTTCAATCCGATGACGACCAGCTGATCTTCAAGACCTCCAGCGTGGATCCATCCATCTTCACCGACGACTTCCTGACGAATGACGGTTCCTTTAAGGGACGTCATCCAAGATGGTGTCCCTCGAATTCCGATTGGCTTATAGGATTCTATCAGCCAATCGGAATTAAGGTAGGAAAATTCTGATTGGCTGATGGAATCAGCCAATCAGATTCAAGTTCAATCCGATTGGCTGATCCAATCAGCCAATCAGATTGAGATCGCATTCTATTGTCTGTTCCGATCAGCCAATAGAATGCAAGCTCAATCTGATTGGCTGATTGGATCAGCCAATCGGATTGAACTTGAATCTTATTGGCTGATTCCATCAGCCAATCAGAATTTTCCTACCTTAATTCCGATTGGCTGATAGAATCCTATCAGCCAATCGGAATTCGACGGACGCCATCTTGGATGACGTCATTTAAAGGAACCGTCATTCGGCGAGTAGGCGTCGGTAGAAGAGGATGGATCCGCGTCGGCTGGAAGATGATTGCTCCGGAAGAAAGAAGATTGAAGATGCCGCTTCATAGAATACTTCATCCTGATGATGGACTTCTTCAGCGCCCGCTTGGATCAAGACTTCAGCCTGATGATGGATTTCTTCAGCCGCTGCTTGGATCCAGACTTCAGGCGGAGGATGCACGTCACTCTTAAGCCCCCCCTTGGGCTTGGATGAAGATTTCGGAGGGTCTTCTGGACAGATCGGGACACGGTGAGGTGAAGACAAGGTAGGGAGATCTTCAGGGGCTTAGTGTTAGGTTTATTTAAGGGGGGTTTGGGTTAGATTAGGGGTATGGGGGTGATGGGTTGTAATGCTGGGGGGGTATTGTATGTTTTTTTTTTTACAGGCAAAAGAGCTGAAATCTTTGGGGCATGCCCCGCAAAGGGCCCTTTTCAGGGCTGGTAAGGTAAAAGAGCTTTTTTATTTTAATTTTAGAATAGGATAGGGCATTTTTATATTTTGGAGGTCTTTGTTATTTTATTAGGGGGCTTAGAGTAGGTGTAATTAGTTTAAAATATTGTAATATTTTTCTAATGTTTGTAAATATTTTTTTATTTTTTGAAACTTAGTTCTTTTTTATTTTTTGTACTTTAGTTAGTTTATTTAAATGTATTTATTTGTAGGTATTGTATTTAATTAATTTATTGATAGTGTAGTGTTAGGTTTAATTGTAGATAATTGTAGATAGTTTATTTAATTTATTTATTGATAGTGTAGTGTTAGGTTTAATTGTAACTTAGGTTAGGATTTATTTTACAGGTAATTTGTAATTATTTTAACTTGGTAGCTATTAAATAGTTCTTAACTATTTAATAGCTATTGTACCTGGTTAAAATAATTACAACGTTGCCTGTAAAATAAATATTAATCCTAAAATAGCTACAATATAATTATAATTTATATTGTAGCTATATTAGGGTTTATTTTACAGGTAAGTATTTAGCTTTAAATAGGAATAATTTATTTAATAAGAGTTAATTTATTTCGTTAGAATAAAATTATATTTAACTTAGGGGGGTGTTAGGGTTAGAATTAGCTTTAGGGGTTAAAAAATGTATTATAGTAATGGTGAGCTCCGGTCGGCAGATTAGGGGTTAATACTTGAAGTTAGGTGTCAGCGATGTTAGGGAGGGCAGATTAGGGGTTAATACAATTTAATATAGGGTTATTGAGGCGGGAGTGAGGCGGATTAGGGGTTAATAACTTTATTATAGTAGTGGTGAGCTCCGGTCGGCAGATTAGGGGTTAATAATTGTAGGTAGGTGGCGGTGACGTTGGGGGCGGCAGATTAGGGGTTAATAAATATAATATAGGGGTCGGCGGTGTTAGGGGCAGCAGATTAGGGGTTCATAGGGATAACGTAGGTGGCAGCGGTGTGCGGTCGGCAGATTAGGGTTTAAAATTTTTTAATAGAGTGGCGGCGATGTGGGGGAACCTCGGTTTAGGGGTACATAGGTAGTTTATGGGTGTTAGTGTACTTTAGAGCACAGTAGTTAAGAGCTTTATAAACCGGCGTTAGCCCAGAAAGCTCTTAACTACTGACTTTTTTCTGCGGCTGGAGTTTTGTCGTTAGATTTCTATCGCTCACTTCAGCCAAGACTCTAAATACCAGCGTTAGAAAGATCCCATTGAAAAGATAGGATACGCAAATGGCGTAGGGGGATCTGCGGTATGGAAAAGTCGCGGCTGCAAAGTGAGCGTTAGACCCTTTCCTGACTGACTCCAAATACCAGCGGGCGGCCAAAACCAGCGTTAGGAGCCTCTAACGCTGGTTTTCACGGCTACCGCCCAACTCTAAATCTAGGCCATAATCCCCTATGCCACCAGAATCCAATCCATACCTCTACTTAAGCTTTGGTATAAACTATTTTTGAAGTTATTAATATGGCTGTAAACGGACTAAAGGATTGCCATGAACAAATGTTTGAAAATAACAATAAGGTGAAGGGTGGATTAATTTACCCCTAACAAAATAAACTACATATCAATTCCAACTGAAAAATCTGTGATCAATAAAAAGAAAATAATTTCATCTAGATAGATTACTCATCATGAAATGTACTGATTCTATGGAATGATCTATTTCTATTCAATATACTGTTTTCTAATATATATAGTAATTTATTTAAATTTTTAAAAAAAAATTTTTTTTTTTTTTTTTTTTAATTTATACTCTTTCCTTATAGATATAAAAAATCATTACACAAAAAGGTAATTTTTTTTAAAATAGTTATGGAAATGATTAAAATGCTCAAACGGATCACCCCTTTTTTAATATATATAGAAATATAAAATGATTTAAAAATATTTCTGATGATTGAGTGTATTTTACAAATCACAGAATATAATTTTACTATGTGTTTTATTATGTATTAAACTTTATTTAATTTAATTTTATTATGTATCAAATGGTATTATATATCAGATTATATAGATTATTGGGCAAGCAGAGTTATTTTTACTCTAAAAATAACCGTCATGCTTAAATGTTTAGCCACAAAGCCCAGCGAACGAATAGAAGGCCAATGAGGGCTATTTAAACTGAGAGGTGAATATGGAGACTAAGCTTGACAAAGGCTGAAGTGTATTCAGCGGAAACGCGTTGCTAAATCTCCATACCAAATGAACGGGATCGAAGAAAGAGAGGAACAGCCGTAGAGCCATCACTCACTGCCTAACAGGACAGAGATCCAATCGTATCCCCTTCCGGAGAAGGCGCAGACTCTGAGGCACACAGAGGCAAAGACGCTGTAAGGAACAGGACGGTTCCAAAATCGTCTGAAACAAATATCATCAAAGAGGAACACTAGTTGGCATTACGAACTTACTAAGGTAACCTTAAACAAGTGCACTTGTTAGGATCTTTGCTGCTTTCTAAAAAACGGTTTGAAAAATAACTGAATATATACCAGACTGAGAACTAACGACTACTATACTAAGAGATCAATTGAGATCAAATTTACTACCAGTATATCTCTAGCTTTGACTCTGCTGTAGCATATATATAATATGACTGCTGAATCTATTAATTAGCAAGTGATCGTGCTATGTGGCAATTCTGTTACTTTGCATTGGCGGTATTGTTCATTTATGTAGGAATTGAAAATGGATTATTTTATATGTCTTAACTGATACTATTGCAATATTGAAACGTTGTGGTTGGCCAACCATATTCCGACTTTTTGGGCATTAGGATTTACTTTTATAGATATATTATATTGTTTTGATGTGCATTCATTTTTAAACTTCCAAAATATTTGGTTTTATAAATCAAGAAATAAAAACAAACTATCAACTAGATTTAGAGTTTTGTCGGTAACGACCCACGTAGCTAACGCTGACTTTTTTCTGGCCGCACCTTTTAAATAACTCTGGTATTGAGAGTCCACAGAATGGCTGCGTTAGGCTCCAAAAAAGGAGCGTAGAGCATATTTAACGCAACTTCAACTCTCGATACCAGAGTTGCTTACGGACGCGGCCAGCTTCAAAAACGTGCTCGTGCACGATTCCCCCATAGGAAACAATGCTGCTGTTTGAGCTGAAAAAAAACCTAACACCTGCAAAAAACACAATTTATGCTTACCTGATAAATTTATTTCTCTTGTGGTGTATCCAGTCCACGGATCATCCATTACTTGTGGGATATTCTCATTCCCAACAGGAAGTTGCAAGAGGACACCCACAGCAGAGCTGTAATATAGCTCCTTCCCTAACTGTCATAGCCAGTCATTCGACCGAAAAAAAGCCGAGAAAGGACGAACCATAGGGTGCAGTGGTTACTGTAGTTTAAATTTAAAAATTACCTGCCTTAAAATGACAGGGCGGGCCGTGGACTGGATACACCACAAGAGAAATAAATTTATCAGGTAAGCATAAATTGTGTTTTCTCTTGTAAGGTGTATCCAGTCCACGGATCATACATTACTTGTGGGATACCAATACCAAAGCTAAAGTACACGGATGAAGGGAGGGATAAGGCAGGAACTTAAATGGAAGGAACCACTGCCCGTAAAACCTTTCTCCCAAATATAGCCTCCGAAGAAGCAAAAGTATCAAATTTGTAAAATTTTGAAAAAATATGAAGTGAAGACCAAGTCGTCGCCTTGCAAATCTGATCAAAAGATCATAGGCTAAGCGGATTAAGCTTCTTAGTCAAAAAGAAAAAGAGGTTGCCGAAGCCTTTTGACCTCTCCTCTGTCCAGAGTAGACAACAAACAAAGCAGATGTTTGACGAAAATCTTTAGTAGCTTGTAAGTAAAACTTTAAAGCACGGACCATGTCCAAATTGTGTAACACAAGGATGGAACAACAATCTCTTGATTGATATTCTTGTTAGATACCACCTTAGGTAAGAACCCAGGTTTGGTAAGCAGGACTACCTTATCCGTATGAAAAATCAGATAAGGAGAATCACATTGTAAGGCAGATAGCTCAGAGACTCTACGAGCTGAGGAAATAGCTACCAAAAAAAGAACTTTCCAAGATAAAAGCTTGATATCTATGGAATGAAGAGGTTCAAACGGAACTCCTTGAAGAACCTTAAGAACCAAGTTTAAGCTCCATGGTGGAGCAACAGGTTTAAACACAGGCTTGATTCTAACTAAAGCCTGACAAAATGCCTGAACGTCTGGAACATCTGCCAGACGCTTAACTAGCTGACAATCCTTTTTCCAAACCTTCTTGGAGAAAAGATAATATCCTAGCAATCCTGACCTTACTCCATGAGTAACCCTTGGATTCACACCAATAAAGATATCTACGCCATACCTTATGGTAAATTTTCCTGGTGACAGGCTTTCGTGCCTGTCTTAAGGTATCAATAACTGACTCAGAGAAGCCACGCTTTGATAAAATCAAGCGTTCAATCTCCAGGCAGTCAGCCTCAGAGAAATTAGATTTGGGATGGTTGAAAAGACCCTGAAGTAGAAGGTCCTGTTTCAGAGGCAGAGACCATGTGGAAAGGATGACATGTCCACTAGATCTGCATACCAGGTCCTGCGTGGCCACGCAGGTGCTATCAGAATCACAGATGCTCTCTCCTGCTTGATCTTGGCAATCAGTCGAGGGAGCAGAGGAAACGGTGGAAACACATAAGCCAGGTTGAAAGACCAGGGCGCTGCTAGAGCATCTATCAGTGTCGCCTTGGGATCCCTGGACCTGGATCCGTAACAAGGAAGCTTGGCGTTCTGGCGAGACGCCATGAGATCCAGTTCTGGTTTGCCCCAACGATGAATCAGTTGTGCAAATGCCTCCGGATGGAGTTCCCACTCTCCCGGATGAAAAGTCTGACGACTTAGAAAATCCGCCTCCCAGTGCTCTACACCTGGGATATGGATAGCTGATAGGTGACAAGAGTGAATCTCTGCCCAGCGAATTATTTTTGAAACTTCTAACATCTCTAGGGAACTTCTCGTTCCCCCTTGATGGTTGATGTAAGCTACAGTCGTGATGTTGTCCGACTGAAATCTGATGTACCTCAGAGTTGCTAACTGAGGCCAAGCCTGAAGAGCCTTGAATATCGCTCTTAGTTCCAGAATATTTAATGGAAGGAGAGAATCCTCCTGAGTCCACGATCCCTGAGCCTTCAGGGAGAGTTCCAGACTGCACCTCAACCTAGAAGGCTGGCATCTGTCGTAACAATTGTCCAATCTGGCCTGCGAAAGGTCATAACTTTGGACAGATGGACCCGAGATAGCCACCAGAGAAGAGAATCCCTGGTCTCTTGGTCCAGATTCAGTTGAGGGGACAAATCTGTGTAATTCCCGCTCCACTGACTGAGCATGCATAGTTGCAGCGGTCTGAGATGTAAGCGTGCAAACGGCACTATGTCCATTGCCGCTACCATTAAGCCAATTACTTCCATACACTGAACCACCGAAGGGCGCGGAATGGAATGAAGAACCCGGCAGGAATTTAGAAGCTTTGATAACCTGGACTCCGTCAGGTGAATTTTCATTTCTACAGAATCTATCAGAGTCCCTAGAAAGGAAACTCTTGTGAGTGGGGATAGAGAACTCTTTTCCTCGTTCACTTTCCACCCATGCAACCACAGAAATGCCAGTACTACGTCCGTATGAGACTTGGCAATTTGGAAGTTTGACGCCTGTATCAGGATGTCCTCTAAATAAGGGGCTACTGCTATGCCCCGCGGCCTTAGGACCGCCATAAGTGACCCTAGAACCTTTGTAAAGATTCTTGGGGCTGTAGCTAATCCCAAGGGAAGAGCTACAACTGGTAATGCCTGTCTTAAAAGGCAAACCTGAGAAACCGATGATGATCTTTGTGTATCGGAATGTGAAGATAAGCATCCTTTAGATCCACTGTAGTCATATAGTGACCCTCCTGGATCAGTGGTAGGATGGTACGAATAGTTTCCATCTTGAACGACGGAACTTTGAGGAATTTGTTTAAGATCTTAGATCCAAAATTGGTCTGAAGGTTCCCTCTTTTTTGGGAACCACAAACAGATTTGAGTAAAAACCCTGTCCCTGTTCCTCCTTTGGAACTGGATGGATCACTCCCATAACTAGGAGGACTCGTACACAGTGTAAGAATGCCTCTCTCTTTATCTGGTGTGCAGATAATTGTGAAAGGTGAAATCTCCCTTTTGGGGGGGGAAGCTTTGAAGTCCATAAGATATCCCTGGGATATAATTTCCAACGCCCAGGGATCCTGAACATCTCTTGCCCACGACTGGGCAAAGAGTGAAAGTCTGCCCCCTACTAGATCCGTTCCCGGATAGGGGGCCGTTCCTTCATGCTGTCTTAGAGGCAGCAGCATGCTTTTTTACCTGCTTACCTTTTTTCCATGTCTGGTTTGGTCTCCAGACCGTCTGGATTGAGCAAAAGTTCCCTCTTGTTTATTATTAGAGGAAGTTGATGCCGCACACCTGCCTTGAAGTTTTGAAAGGCACGAAAATTAGACTGTTTGGCCCTAGATTTGGACCTGTCCTGAGGAAGGGCATGACCTTTTCCTCCAGTGATATCAGCAATAATCTCCTTCAACCAGGCCCAAATAGGGTCTGCCCCTTGAAGGGAATGTTAAGTAGCTTAGATTTTGAAGTCATGTCAGCTGACCATGATCTAAGCCATAGCGCTCTGCGCGCCTGTATAGCAAAACCAGAATTCTTAGCCGTTAGTTTAGTCAAATGAACAATGGCATCAGAATAAAAGAATTGGCTAGCTTAAGTGCTCTAAGTTTGCCAAGTATGTCATCCAATGGAGTCGCTACCTGTAAAGCCTCTTCCAGAGACACAAACCAGTACACCGCAGCAGCAGTGACAGGGGCAATGCATGCAAGGGGCTGTAGGATAAAACCTTGTTGAATAAATATTTTCTTAAGGTAACCTCTAATTTTTTATCCATTGGATCTAAAAAAAAAAAAAAACACAACTGTCCTCGACAGGGATAGTAGTACGCTTTACTAGAGTAGAAACTACTCCCTCCACCTTAGGGACTGTCTGCCATAAGTCCCATGTGGTGGCGTCTATTGGAAACATTTTTCTAAAAATAGGAGGGGAAGAGAACGGCACACCTGGTCTATCCCATTCCTTATTAATAATTTCTGTAAACCTTTTAGGTATTTGGAAAAACATCAGTACACACCGGCACTGCAAAGTATTTATCCAGTCTACACAATTTCTCTGGCACTGCAATGGTATCACAGTCATTCAGAGCAGCTAAAACCTCCCTAAGCAACACACAGAGGTGTTCAAGCTTAAATTTAAATGTAGAAATATTAGAATCAGGTATCTTTCCTGAGTCATTAACATCACCCACTGACTGAAGCTCTCTTTCCTCAGCTTCTGCATATTGTGAGGCAGTATCAGACATGGTTCTTAAAGCGTCAGTATGCTGTGCATTTTGTCTCACCCCAGAGCTATCTCGCTTACCTCTAAGTAGGTAGTCTGGCTAATACCGCTGACAGTGTATTATGCATGACTGCCGCCATGTCTTGTAAAGTAAACGCTATGGGCGCCCTAGATGTACTTGGCGCCATTTGAGCGGGAGTCCCTTAAGCGGGAGTCAAAGGGTCTGACACGTGGGGAAATTTAGTCGGCTTAACTTCCCCCTCGTCAGATTCCTCTGGTGATACATTTTTTAAAGACAGAAAATAATCTTTATTGCATAAAATGAAATCAGTACATTTGGTACACATTCTAAGAGGGGGTTCCACCATGGCTTTTAAACATAATAAACAAGGAGTTTCTTCTATGTCAGACATGTTTATACAGAATAGTAATGAGACTAGCAAGCTTGGAAAACACTTTAAATCAAGTTAACAAGCAAATATAAAAAACGGTACTGTGCCTTTAAGAGAAACAAATTTTGTCAGAATTTGAAAAACAGTGAAAAATGCAGTAAATCAAACGAAATTTTTACAGTGTGTATAATAGGCTAACAGAGCATTGCACCCACTTGCAAATGGATGATTAACCCCTAAGTTCAAAAAACGGATCAAAAAAACGAAATAGACGTTTTTTAACAGTCACAACCAACTGCCACAGCAAGCTGTGGCCCTACCTTCCCCAATAAACGACTTTGGAAAGCCTTTGGGCCCTTTAGAGATGTCCTATAGCATTCAGAGGGCCTTTGAGGGAAGCTGGATGTCACAGTTTGTAATTTTAACTGCACCAACTGTAACTTTTATACTACAACAGTGGAAATTGTTTCTAGTCAAAATTTAAGCCAGCCATGTGGAAAAAACTAGGCCCCAATAAAGTTTTATCACCAAAGCATATATAAAAACGATTAAACATGCCAGCAAACGTTTATATTGTAAATATCATAAGGGTATTACCCCTGGGAGTAAGCATGATACCAGTCGTTATTAAATCACTGTATTCAGGCTTACTTACATTAATCCGGTATCAGCAGCATTTTCTAGTGTTTTCCATCTCTAGAAAAAATTATAACTGCACATACCTGATAGCAGAATAAACTGCACGCCATTCTCTCGCTGAAGTTACCTCATCTGTGTAATCCCCTCAGACATATGTGAGAATATCAATGGATCTTAGTTACAACCTGCTAAGATCATAGAAACCTCAGGCAGATTCTTCTATTTACTGCCTGAGATAAAATAGCACAACTCCGGTACTATTTAAAAATAACAAACTTTTGATTGAAGAAAATAAACTAGCTATATTTAACCACTCTCTCCTACAACGTCCTAGCTTGTTGAGAGTTGCAAGAGAATGACTGGCTATGACAGTTAGGGGAGGAGCTATATTACAGCTCTGCTGTGGGTGTCCTCTTGCAACTTCCTGTTGGGAATGAGAATATCCCACAAGTAATGGATGATCCGTGGACTGGATACACCTTACAAGAGAAAAGCCGTGTTCAGCTCCTAACGCAGCCCCATTGTTTGCTATGGGGAAACACTTCCTACGTCTGCACCTAACACTCTAACATGTACCCCGAGTCTAAACACCCCTAACCTTACACTTATTAACCCCTAATCTGCCGCCCCCGCTATCGCTGACCCCTGCATATTATTATTAACCCCTAATCTGCCGCTCCATAAACCGCCGCTACTTACATTATCCCTATGTACCCCTAATCTGCTGCCCTAACATCGCCGACCCCTATATTATATTTATTAACCCCTAATCTGCCCCCCACAACGTCTCCTCCACCTGCCTACACTTATTAACTCCTAATCTGCCGAGCGGACCGCACCGCTATTATAATAAAGTTATTAACCCCTAATCCGCCTCACTAACCCTATAATAAATAGTATTAACCCCTAATCTGCCCTCCCTAACATCGCCAACACCTAACTTCAAACATTAACCCCTAATCTGCCGACTGGAGCTCACCACTATTCTAATAAATGTATTAACCCCTAAAGCTAAGTCTAACCCTAACACTGACATCCCCCTAAGTTAAATATAATTTAAATCTAACGAAATTAATTAACTAGCTAAATACTTACCTGTAAAATAAATCCTAATATAGCTACAATATAAATTATAATTATATTATAGCTATTTTAGGATTTATATTTATTTTACAGGTAACTTTGTATTTATTTTAACCAGGTACGATAGCTATTAAATAGTTAAGAACTATTTAATAGCTAAAATAGTTAAAATAATTACAAAATTACCTGTAAAATAAATCCTAACCTAAGTTACAATTAAACCTAACACTAGACTATCAATAAATTAATTAAATACAATACCTACAATTATCTACAATTAAACCTAGCACTACACTATCAATAAATTAATTAAATACAATATCTACAAATAAATACAATTAAATAAACTAACTAAAGTACAAAAAATAAAAAAGAACTAAGTTACAAAAAATAAAAAAATATATACAAACATTACAAAAATAACAATTTTAAACTAATTACACCTACTCTAAGCCCCCTAATAAAATAACAAAGCCCCCCAAAATAAAAAAATGCCCTACCCTATTCTAAATTACAAAAGTTCAAAGCTCTTTTACCTTACCAGCCCTGAACAGGGCATTTGCGGGGCATGCCCCAAAGAATTCAGCTCTTTTGCCTGTAAAAAAAACACATACAATACCCCCCCCCAACATTACAACCCACCACCCACATACCCCTAATCTAACCCAAACCCCCCTTAAATAAACCTAACACTAAGCCCGATCCGTCCTGGCTCCAAAATCTTCATCCAAGCCCAAGCGGGGGCTAGACATCCATCATCCGATGGCTGAAGAAGTCCAGAAGAGGGTCCAAAGTCTTCATCCTATTCGGGAAGAAGAGTAGATCCGGACCGGCAACCATCTTCTTCCAAGCGGCATCTTCTATCTTTATCCGATGAGGACCGGCTCCATCGTGAAGACCTCCAGTGCGGACCCATCTTCTTCCGGCGACGTCCAACTGAAGAATGACGGTTCCTTTAAGGGACGTCATCTAAGATGGCGTCCCTCGAATTCCGATTGGCTGATAGGATTCTATCAGCCAATCGGAATTAAGGTAGGAAAATTCTGATTGGCTGATGGAATCAGCCAATCAGAATCAAGTTCAATCCGATTGGCTGATCTGATCGGAACAGCCAATAGAATGCGAGCTCAATCTGATTGGATGATGTCCCTTAAAGGAACCGTCATTCTTCAGTTGGACGTCGCCGGAAGAAGATGGGTCCGCGCTGGAGGTCTTCACGATGGAGCCGGTCCTCATCGGATGAAAATAGAAGATGCCGCTTGGAAGAAGATGGTTGCTGGTCCGGATCTACTCTTCTTCCCGGATAGGATGAAGACTTTGGACCCTCTTCTGGACTTCTTCAGCCGTCGGATGATGGATGTGTAGCCCCTGCTTGGGCTTGGATGAAGATTTTGGAGCCAGGACGGATCGGTGTACCTGGTGAGGTGAAGATAAGGTAGGAACATCTTCAGAGGCTTAGTGTTAGGTTTATTTAAGGGGGGTTTGGGTTAGATTAGGGGTATGTGGGTGGTGGGTTGTAATGTTGGAAGGTGGGTATTGTATGTGTTTTTTACAGGCAAAAGAGCTGAATTCTTTGGGGCATGCCCCGCAAAGGGCCCTGTTCAGGGCTGGTAAGGTAAAAGAGTTTGAACTTTTGTAATTTAGAATAGGGTAGGGCATTTTTTTATTTTGGGGGGCTTTGTTATTTTATTAGGGGGCTTAGAGTAGGTGTAATTAGTTTAAAATTGTTGTAATATTTTTCTAATGTTTGTAAATATTTTTTTATTTTTGTAACTTAGTTCTTTTTTATTTTTTGTACTTTAGTTAGTTTATTTAATTGTATTTATTTGTAGATATTGTATTTAATTCATTTATTGATAGTGTAGTGTTAGGTTTAATTGTAAATAATTGTAGGTATTGTATTTAATTAATTTATTTATAGTCTAGTGTAAGGTTTAATTGTAACTTAGGTTAGGATTTATTTTACAGGTAATTTTGTAATTATTTTAACTATTTTAGCTATTAAATAGTTCTTAACTATTTAATAGCTATTGTACCTGGTTAAAATAAATACAAAGTTACCTGTAAAATAAATATAAATCCTAAAATAGCTATAATATAATTATAATTTATATTGTAGCTATATTAGGGTTTATTTTACAGGTAAGTATTTAGCTTTAAATAGAAATAATTTATTTAATAAGAGTTAATTTATTTTGTTAGATTTAAATTATATTTAACTTAGGGGGGTGTTAGGGTTAGGGTTAGACTTAGCTTTAGGGGTTAATCCATTTATTACAGTAGCGGCAAGATTCGGTCGGCAGATTAGGGGTTAATAATTGAAGTTAGGTGTCGGCGATGTTAGGGAGGGCAGATTAGGGGTTAATACTATTTATTATAGGGTTATTGAGGCGGGAGTGAGGCGGATTAGGGGTTAATAACTTTATTATAGTAGTGGTGCGGTCCACTCGGCAGATTAGGGGTTAATAAGTGTAGGCAGGTGGAGGCGACGTTGAGGGGGGAAGATTAGGGGTTAATAAATATAATATAGGGGTCGGCGGTGTTAGGGGCAGCAGATTAGGGGTACATAAGTATAACGTAGGTGGCGGTCGGCAGATTAGGGGTTAATTATTGTAGGTAGCTGGCGGCGACGTTGTGGGGGGCAGGTTAGGGTTTAATAAATATAATATAGGGGTCGGCGGTGTTAGGGGCAGCAGATTAGGGGTACATAAGTATAGCGTAGGTGGCGGTCGGCAGATTAGGGGTTAAAAAAATTTAATCGAGTAGCAGCGATGTGGGGGGACCTCGGTTTAGGGGTACATAGGTAGTTTATGGGTGTTAGTGTACTTTAGAGCACAGTAGTTAAGAGCTTTATGAACCAGCGTTAGCCCAGAAAGCTCTTAACTACTGACTTTTTTCTGCGGCTGGAGTTTTGTCGTTAGAATTCTAATGCTCACTTCAGACACGACTCTAAATACCGGAGTTAGAAAGATCCCATTGAAACGATAGGATACGCAATTGACGTAAGGGGATCTGCGGTATGGAAAAGTCGCGGCTGAAAAGTGAGCGTTAGACCCTTTCCTGACTGACTCCAAATACCGGCGGTAGCCTAAAACCAGCGTTAGGAGCCTCTAACGCTGGTTTTCACGGCTACCGACAAACTCCAAATCTAGGCCTATATACACTCTGATATCTCTCTCTATTGTTTGGGTATTAGCCGAGTTGGCACTTTTGTATTCTTTTAAATTTCCTTTTTGTATCTAGAGTATAAGACCCATACCGATGTTTTCTCACTATTGGGGATTTGAATCATACCCTGTTCATTTTTTAATTATCAGCATACATGAGACTGTGTATTACTTGTTTATCTAATGTTGCCTCTGCATAGGCAAAGGGAGAGGGGGACGCCACTAACGCGTTTCACCATGGTGGCTGTATGATACAGTCACCACGGCGAAACTCATCAGTGGCGCCCCTTCTCCCTTTCTTGTGTTTTTTATGTCATCCCGATTGCTCTGAGGGTCTACCTTACTTCTGCTGCAGATCACCATTTAGCCTAGGCATATATAGTTCAACCTATTTAATAGTTATAGTTTAATTCTAACAACTGATAACCAACGTTCAACCCATAGGTATCTAAAGTTGTTACTAACCTTAAATTACAAGGTATAGGTGTCTGGTATTTCCAGACCTAGGTATTCACTCAGTAATCCACAGGTATAGGCATAGACACATTTACCATTTTACTTACCTTACCATTTATTACAAACGGTAAACTAACGGGTATTTTTGTCTGGTATTTCCAGACAGTTGCTTTATATTCCTAGCTATTATTAATGGTAAACTAAAAGGTATAGGTGTGTGGCATAGGTGTCTGGTATTTCCAGATCCAGGTATTCACAGGTATAGGCTTCTTATTTACTCACATCACAATTGTTTATCAATGGTAAACTAAAAGGTATTAATGTCTGTTATCTCCACACAGCTGCTTTATATTATTAGCTGTTGCCCATGGTAAACTAAAAGGTATAGGTGTCTGGTATTTCCATATCCAGGTATCCATATGGTAACCCTCAGGTATAGGTTTATATATACTTATCTATGATCCACTTTCTTAGCTGTAACCAACGGGTAACTAACAGGTATTGGTGTCTGGTATGTCCAGACCAGTGTGTTGACACGGTAACCCTTATGAATTAGTACTAGCGTATTTGTAGGTGTATTTGTTAGTGGCTCATATCCACATTTGTCACTAAAAGCAAATTATCAGTTTTATCAGTTATAGGTGTCTGGTATTTCTAGACCTAGGTATTCACACGGTAATCCATAGGTATAGCTTTAAACACACCCATCACTTACTTACACCACAAACTTATTACTAACGGTTAACTAACTGGCACATAGGTACAGATACTTACCAGCAATTTATATTTCAAGTTGTTACTAATGGTAAACTAACAGGTATTGTTATCTGGTATATCTAGACCGGATATTACAACAGTGGTCATTATCATGTCCAGTTATCCACTCACGAGACAAATTTAAAATCCCAACAGGGGCTTTGTCCGATATAGAGTCCATATATTGATGGGCCTTATTCTAGTAGGCATATGCATATTTTAAAATTGTCTGTATACCCCAAGTTTTTAATTATAATAGTAAAAGTTATATTTTAATTTTTCTTCTTCACAAATATTCCTTCATAATGTTCACGAGTGCTATATTTGTACTCTTCTATCAGTTCTTCACTGATTTTTTGTTAAATCTTTGACTACATATGCCTGCAGGAAATATGAAAAAATTATACTCATTCTATTTTTTAAACGTGAAGAATGTAGACATAAATGTTATGTGGGTGTGTGCCTTTATTTAGTATACAGTAGCAGAAAAAAACACACACAAAAACTAAAAACAATAGCCTATAATATAAAAGGCCATGTGTGTTTGTCCGAAGCTGTCATGCGCAGTAGAGACTGCGCAATGACAAACACACCTGGCCTTCAACAGACTGACTTGGCATCACTGGGGCCGACCGGGCGTGATGTGGACAGGGCTGGGTGGGGCCGTGCGTGACATGGACGGGGCCGGGTGTGATGTAGGCGGGGCCGGGTGAGAGAGAGAGCTCAAAAGAGGGGGGATAGAGAGAGAGCAAAAGAGAGGGAGAGAGACAGCAAAAGAGAGGGGGCAAAAGGGGAGAGAGAGAGCAAAAGAGAGGGGAGAGAGGGCAAAAGAGAGGGGAGAAAAGAGAGGAGGGGAAGATAGGGAGAGAGAGAGAGACAGCAAAAGAGAGGGGGGAGGGAGAGCAAAAGAAAGGGGAGAGAGAGCAAAAGAGGGGAGATAGAGAGAGCAAAAGAGAGGGAGAGAGAGAGCAAAAGAGAGGGGGTAAAAGGGGAGAGAGAGAGCAAAAGAAAGGGGAGCGAGAGCAAAAGAGAGGAGGAGAGCGCAAAAGAGGGGAAAGAGAGAGCGCAAAAGAGAGGGGAGAAAAGAGAGCAGGGGAAAGAGGTGGGAGAGAGAGAGAGCAAAAGAGAGGGTAGGGAGAGAGAGCAAAAAAGAGGGGGAGAGAGCAAAAGAGAGGGGACAAGTGCAAAATAGAGGGGAGAGAGAGAGAGTGCAAAAGAGAGGGGGAAAGAGAGGGGGGAGAGAGAGCAGAATAGAGGGGGAGTGAGAGAGAGCAAAAGAAAGGCAGAGAGAAAGAGCAAGAGAGAGGGGGAGAGAGACAGCAAAAAAGAGAGGGGGGGTGAGCAAAAGAGAGGGAGAGAGAGATAGCAAAAGAGAGGGGGAAGGAGAGCAAAATAAAGGGGAGAGAGAGCAAAAGAGGGGGTGGTTTTTGCAATGGTACATTCTCATGTACATTATGTTGCCTGGTGACTTCACTTGTTATTATTCAATAAAATTAATAACTTTTATCCACTTCTGAGTTTCCATTCAGAGTTTGAATCTATTTCCACATCTCCTTTTGGAGTCTTTCTGTGCCTATATATCTAGAGCTTGATTTTGAAGCTTAGAATATGTGAGTACCCTCTTCCATTTTTCTTATCTGTTAATTATTTACAGGACTTCACTATATACATTTTTTCCTTTTCCTGAGGTACCCTCCAGACCCAACAGCAATATAAGCTACATCTGGGACTTTAACATATCCTTTTGTGCACTATCACATTGTTTATATATATATATATATATATATATATGTGTATATATATATATATATATATATATATATATATATATATATATATATAATATATATATATTTATATTTGTAATCATAGCCCTGAGCCAAAACATGTCAGCAGCATTTACTCATGCTTGATTTGCTTACTTTGCTAATCATGTTACTTCCATACTTTGTTTTACCATGATTTTGGATTCAATAAATTTCTAAGTTTTTAAATTTGCAAGTTGCGTACCTGCTGAACTTTTTTGCTACTGTCTACTACATTACCAGGACATCAGTGGTGCTTTTGCACTTTTTGCCCCTTGATAGCACTTTTTGCCCCTTGATAGCGTCGACAGCTAGACTTCTATGCTCAAGCTTGTGTGAGGCTCACAGCTCATTGGATTAACTCCAAGTTCCTGAACATCCGATTGGACAGGCTGGATCACGTAGTGTGGTACACACACACAGCGCTCGAGGTGAATGGAACTAACGCCAAACAGCGGATACCTCTGCAGGACATTCGTCTGGACCAGAAAAAAGGACTGCGAGACCAGTAAGTGGGCACAGGGGCATAGCAGTTTCTACACTAACCTGGTTTCAGTTGTGTGAGAGTATAAGACCCATACCAATGTTTTCTCACTATTCGGGATTTGAATCATACCCTGTTCATTTTTTAATCATCAGCATACATGAGACTGTGTATTACTTGTTTATCTAATTTTGCCTCTGCATAGGCAAAGGGAGAGGGGGACGCCACTGATGCGTTTCGCCATGGTGGCTGTATCATACAGCCACCACAGCAAAACACGTCAGTGGCATCCCCCTCTCCCTTTCTTGTGTTTTTTTCTATGTTTTTAACTGCTATATCCACTTAATTATCACAATAACTTTTAGACATTTTATGTTGTCTCGACCGCTCTGAGGGTCTATCTTACTTCTGCTGCAGATCACAATTTAGCCTAGGCATGTATAGTTCAAACTATTTCCAGATCCAGGTATCCATATGGCAAACCTCAGGTATAGGTTTATATATACTTACCTATGATCCACTTTCCTAGTTATAACCAACAGGTAACTAACAGGTATTGGTGTCTGGTATGTCCAGACCAGTGTGTTGACATGGTAACCCTTATGAATTAGTACTTGATTATCTGTAGGTATATTTGTTAGTGGCTCATATCCACATTTGTCACTAACAGCAAATTATCAGTTATAGGTGTCTGGTATTTCTAGACCTAGGTTTTCACATGGTAATCCATAGGTATAGCTTTAAACACACCCATCACTTGCACCACAAACTTATTACTAACGGTTAACTAACTGGTACATAGGTACAGATACTTACCAGCAATTTATATTTCAAGTTGTTACTAATGGTAAACTAACAGGTATTGTTATCTGGTATATCTAGACAAGATATCACAACAGTGGTCATTATCATGTCCAATTATCCACTCACGAGACAAATTTAAAATCCCAACAGGGGCTTTGTCTGATATAGAGTCCATATATTGATGGGCCTTATTCTAGTAGGCATATGCATATTTTAAAATTGTCTGTATACCCCAAGTTTTTAATTATAATAGTAAAAGTTATATTTTAATTTTTCTTCTTCACAAATATTCCTTCATAACGTTCATGAGTGCTATATTTGTACTCTTCTATCAGTTCTTCACTGATTTTTTGTTAAACCTTTGACTACATATGCCTGCAGGAAATATGAAAAACTTATACTCATTCTATTTTTCAAACCTTTAGAATGTAGACATAAATGTTATGTGGGTGTGTGCCTTTATTTAGTATACAGTAGCAGAAAAAAACACACACAAAAACTAAAAACAATAGCCTATAATATAAAAGGCCAAGTGTGTTTGTCTGAAGCTGTCATGTGCAGTAGAGACTGCGCAAGGACAAACACACCTTGCCTTCAACAGACTGACTTGGCATCACTGGAGCCAACCGGGCGTGACGTGGACAGGGCTGGGCGGGGCCGTGTGTGACACAGACGGGGCCGGGTGTGATGCAGGCGGGGCCGGGTGAGGTCATGCAGACGTGAGAGAGGGAGAGCTCAAAAGAGGGGGGATAGAGAGGGAGAGCAAAAGAGGGGGGATAGAGAGAGCAAAAGAGTGGGAGAGAGACAGCAAAAGAGAGGGGGCGAAAGGGGAGAGAGAGCAAAAGAGAGGGGAGAGAGAGCAAAAGAGAGGGGGAAAGCGCAAAAAAGAGGAGAGAGCGCAAAAGAGAGGGGAGAAAATAGAGGAGGGGGAAGAGAGGGAGAGAGAGAGACAGCAAAAGAGAGGGGGGAGGGAGAGCAAAAGATAGGGGAGAGAGAGAAAAAGAGGGGAGATAGAGAGAGTAAAAGAGAGGGAGAGAGAGCAAAATAGAGGGGGAGAGAGCAAAAGAGGGGAAAGAGAGAGCGCAAAAGAGAGGGCAGAAAAGAGAGGAGTGGGAAGAGGGGGGGTGAGAGAGAGAGAGAGAGAGAGCAAAAGAGAGGGGAGGGAGAGATCAAAAAAGAGGGGGAGAGAGCAAAAGAGAGGGGGCAAGCGCAAAAGAGATGTGAGAGAGAGAGAGTGCAAAAGAGAGGGGGAAAGAGAGAGAGCAAAAGAGGGGGAGAGAGACAGCAAAATAGAAGGGGGAAAGAGAGCAAAAGAGAGCGAGAGAGAGATAGCAAAAGAGAGGGGCGAAAGAGAGCAAAAGAAAGGGGAGAGAGCAAAAGAGGGGGATAGAGAGAGAAAAAGAGAGGGGGAGACAGAGAGCAAAAGAGGAGGTAGAGAGAGTAAGGGAAAGGTAGAGAGAGACAGCAAAAGAGAGGGGGGAGAGAGCAAAAGAGAGGGGGGAGGGAGAGCAAAAGAAGGGGGAGAGAGAGAGAGCACAAGAGGTGGGATAGAGAAAGCAAAAGAAAGGTAGAGAGAGAGCAAAAGAGAGGGGGGAGAGAGAAAGCAAAAGAGAGAGGGGAAGTGCAAAAAAGAGAGGGGGGAAAGAGAGAGCAAAATAGAGGGGGGAGAAAGCAAAAGAGAGGGGAGAGAGAGCAAAAGAAGGGGGGAGAGAGAGCAAAATAGAGGGGTCAGAGAGAGAGCAAAAGAGAGAGGGAGAGAGAGTGCATAAGAGAGGAGGGAGAGAGAGTGAGCAAAAGAGAGGGAGAGAGTAAGAGCAAAAGAGAGGGAGAGAGAGACAGCAAAAGAGAAGGGGAGGAAAGAGAGCAAAAGAGAGGGAGAGAGAGACAGCAAAAGAGAGGGGGGAATGAGAGAAAAAAAAAGTGGAGAGAGAGAGAGAACAAGAGGGGGGATAAAGAGAGCAAAAGAGAGTTGGAGTGAGAGAGCAAAAGAGTGGGTAGAGAGAGCAAGAGAGAGGTAGAGGGAGACAGCAAAAGAGAGGGGGGGGAGAGAGCAAAAGAGACGGGAGGGAGAGAGAGCAAAAGAAGGGGGAGAGAGAGCAAAAGAGGGGGGATAGAGAGAGCAAAAGAAAGGTAGAGAGACAGCAAAAGAGAGGGGGAGAGAGAGCAAAAGAGAGGGGGAGAGAGAAAGCAAAAGAGAGGGGGGAGAGTGCAAAAAAGACAGGAGGGAAAGAGAGGAGGGAGAGAGAGAGCAAAATAGAGGGGGGAGAAAGCAAAAGAGAGGGGAGAGAGAGAGAGCAAAAGAAGGGGAGACAGAAAGAGCAAAAGATAGACAGAGAGACAGCAAAAGGGAGGAGGAGAAAGGGGAGAGGGAGAGCAAAAGAGAGGGGGAGAGTGCAAAAGAGGGGAGAGAGCGCAATAGAGAGGGTGGAAAGGTGGGGGGGAGAGGTCGAGCAAAAGAGGGGGGAGAGAGAGCAAAACAGAGGGGAGAGAGAGAGCAAAAGAGAGGGGGAAGAGAGAGCAAAAGAGAGGGGGGAGAGTGCAAACGAGAGGGGAGAGAGATAGAGTGCAAAAGAGAGGGGGCAAAGAGAGGGGGAGAGAGAGAGAGAGCAAAAGAAAGGGGAGAGAGAGCAAAACAGAGGGGGAGAGATAGAGTAAAATAGAAGGGGAGAAAAAGAGCAAAAGAGAGGGGGAGAGAGACAGCAAAAGAGAGGGGGGAAATAGAGCAAAAGAAAGGGGAGAGAGAGCAAAAGAGGGGGGATAGAGAGCAAATGAGGGGAAAGAGAGAGAGCAAAAGAGAGGGGAAGAGAGAGCAAAAGAGAAGGGGGGAAAGAGAGCAAAAGAGAGGGGTTGAGAGTGAGCAAAAGAGGGGGGATAGAGAGAGCAAAAGAGAGGGAGAGAGACAGCAAAAGAGAGAGGGGAGAGAGCAAAATATAGGGGGAGACAGAGAGCAGAAGAGGGGGAAAGAGAGAGCAAAAGAGAGGGAGAGAGATAGCAAAAGAGAGGGGGAGAGAGAGCAAAAGAGAGGGAGAGAGAGACCGAGCAAAAGAGAGGGGGGAGAGCGCAAAAGAGAGGGAGGAAAAGAGAGGGGGAGAGAGAGAGCAAAAAAGAGGGGGAGAGAGCAAAAGAGAGAGAAGGGGGAGAGAGCAAAAGAGAGGGGGGATAGAGAGAGAGCAAGGGGTGGAACCTCTGTACTGCAAAAAATAGCCCTTGTATACGGGCTTTAGGACTAGTATACTGTATATATATATATATATATTTATATATATATATATATATATATATATATATATATATATATATTGATCAATTGATAAATACTGAATCATGTCTTATGCAAATACAATTGAATAAAATTTAACAAATATTTCAGGCTAGGGAATATTATACCAAGACTCTCAAACATAGCAATAATCAAATTCCTCAGTCTCAACAAATAATTATATCCTATAAGATAATAGCTTTTACCACTACATACAATGGAGATAAGTGGTGGATAAATACATTAAGCAAAAATATTAACATATTAAGCAAACATTGACATATTATACAAACTGACAGACACTACCATTTAGTGACTTTGAACCACCACAAGTGGTTTTTCACAGAGGTACTAATCTAAGAGATCAATTTATGAACCATGATTACCGATTTGGCATACTCCAGGTCTACTTGGTTTCCTCCACCAAAGCCTGTTGTTACAGATATACAAGTTATAACACTTGCAACAGCCTAATCCCTTTTTTCATCGTCATACAAATAAGAAGTATTGGAAAAAACATCATGTCATCTGTACTACTACACATGTCATCTACATTATTATTTGTGTTTGTGGACTCTATTATATGGGTAAGACTTGTGATATCCTGGGGGTTTAAATGGCAAATTATTCTCTACAATTAGATCTGCCATCTTTGATAGAACCTCCAAACAGTCTGTCACTAAACATTTTGTGTAAAAACATTTTGTGTTAACAACTATGATCATCGATCGCATACCTCCTTTACCGAAAGGTAGGGACATAAATAAAAATTGTTACAATTTGAATCTAGGTGGATTCAAAAACTTTAAACACTGATCCCTATATGACCCAATACTATGTTTGACTGGTATTGTTTTCTGTAATCTCATAATATAATAAAACAAAATAGGGTTCCTTTTGTCTAAAGACAGATTTTATCTACTTGATGTATACTCTTGTTCCCTTGTCCGAAATATCTGGGCAAAAGGTTCCCCTAATGTTAAAAATGTTTCTCCAGAACCTGACTAGTATGAATGAAAATTATTGTTTATAACTAATGTGATGATCAATTTTGATACAACAACTTGTAATTTTGTGACTATTTTTGTCACTGTTTAAGTTAGATACTATTTGTCAGTGTCCATTTATTATTTTGTTTAATAGATAAAATCTGTTGTTTCTTTGATTTACATGAGAATATTTGTTGCCGCTTAAAATTGCTGCCTTAAAGGAACACTGAACCCAAATTTTTTCTTTCGTGATTCAGATAGAGCATGAAATTTTAGGCAACTTTCTAATTTACTCCTATTATCAAATTTCCTTTATTATCTTGGTATCTTTATTTGAAATGCAAGAATGTAAGTTTAGATGCCGGCCCATTTTAAGTGACTAACCTGGGTTGTCCTTATTGATTGGTGGATAAATTCATCCACCAATAAAAAGTGCTGTCCATAGCCTGAACCAAGAAAAAAGCTTAGATGCCTTCTTTTTCAAATAAAGATAGCAAGAGAAGGAAGAAAAATTGATAATATGAGTAAATTAGAAAGTTGCTTAAAATTGCATGCTCTATCTGAATCATGAAAGAAAAAAATTTGGGTTCAGTAATACTGAACCCAATTTTTTTCTTTCATGATTCAGACTACATATTTTTATTTCAGCGCATTTTTGAATGGAAACATTTGACAGTTGTTTTCTTCTCTGCATTCATTGCTCCTGTATGACAGGTCTGTGCAGATCTGGCCATTCACTGTCACATCATCTCTTTCATTGTGTTGGATGTGTCAATTGCTTCAGGCCGTCATCCTATTAACCATGAAACCCATCACTTGTTTTCCTTTTTACTGCTGTTTATGTGTTTCAAAAATGTCTACTCTTTTCAAAAATGTTTACACTACAGTCACTGGGCTGTGTTTATTGCAAAACGTTATTTTCCCTTTCCTCTTTGAAAAAAAAAAAAAAAATTTGAGCACTCTCCAGTATAGTTCTGATTAGAATCCTGTTCTACTTTTTAACAGATTTACAGGATCTGTGACTTGAAGACTACTTGGATAGAGGAATATACATTACAAGTGTTTTAAAGGTGTTAAAGCACCACAGAACTTTACTTCTGTACACCTAGTCCAATGCATACTGTGATCTTGAATTTGATAATAGTCAGGAGCACTGAAAAATGTGGAGGAATCATTCATCATGAAAAAAATATATATATTTAATTTAGTCTGATATTCATTCATGGGTTCATGGGTAAAATCTATCTGCTATTTCCTTTGGACAATCAGAGGAGCAGGTGGGCAGCAGATTCAACTTAAATAAAGTTGAAGTAGTAGCTACAAGCCAACATCAGCACAAAATGCTATTTAATTTAATAGGGTCAAACATGTCAAAAACCAAAGTGGAGTTTATATGCTCATTGGCTGACACAGAAAGCAATCCACGGCAAGAACATCACTAGATCATTATGGAATCAAGTGAATTTAAAGCCTTTCCTGTCTATAGGAAAACTTTTCCCACTTTTAGATTTTCAACCACATTAAATAATCAACTAAACATTTTTGTTAAATTCATTTGTTCAATTTTCTTTTCTATGTAGGATCCATTAATTTGTTTTTTATTGTCGAATACGGAAATGTTGTTGGTTGAAGGATATGATTTCTTGTAGCATTATATTTCTGACCTTTAAGTTTAGCTTTGTTATCCCTCATTGATCCTTTCTGAACTGTCTATGTTATAATCACATCTTTCATTGTCTGACAATCTACAGTACATATATTTTGTTTATCCAGTCAGAATATGTAGGTGACCAAGAAATATTGTGCATCCAATGTGAACACTTTGAGCAGCACAAATGCTAATTGATTTGAATAGTATATTACTATAAGATCACTTCATTCCAACTACATTTAGAAAGCTGATATATACAGTGGAGAAAAAAAGTATTTAGTCAGCCACCACCAATTGTGCAAGTTCTCCCACTTAAGAAGATGAGAGAGGCCTGTAATTTTCATCATAGGTATATCTCAACTATGAGAGCCAAAATGTGGAAGCAAATCCAGACAATCACATTGTCTGATTTGGAAAGAATTTATTTGCAAATTATGGTGGAAAATAAGTATTTGGTCAATATCAAAAGTTCATCTCAATACTTTGCTATATATCCTTTGTTGGCAATGACAGAGGTCAAACATTTTCTGTAAGTCTTCACAAGGTTGTCACACACTGTTGCTGGTATGTTGGCCCATTCCTGCATGCAGATCTCCTCTAAAACAGCAATGTTTTGGGGCTGTCGCTGGGCAACACAGACTTTCAACTCCCTCCAAAGGTTTTCTATGGGGTTGAGATCTGGAGACTGGCTAGGCCACTCCAGGACCATGAAATGCTTCTTACGAAGCCACACCTTCGTTGCTCAGGTGGTGTGTTTGGGATCATTGTCATGCTGAAAGACCCAACCACGTTTCATCTTCAATGCCCTTGCTGATGGAAGGAGGTTTGCACTCAAAATCTCACGATACATGGCCCCATTCATTCTTTCATGTACACGGATCAGTCGTCCTGTTCCCTTTGCAGAGAAACAGCCCCAAAGCATGATGTTGCCACCCCCATGCTTCACAGTAGGTATGGTGTTCTTTGGTTGCAACTCAGCATTCTCTCTCCTCCAAACACGACAAGTTGTGTTTCTACCAAACAGTTCTACTTTGATTCCATCTGACCATATGACATTCTTCCAATCTGCTTCTGGATCATCCAAATGCTCTCTAGCATACTTCAGACGGGCTCGGACATGTACTGGCTTAAGCAGGGGGACACGTCTGGCACTACAGGATCTGAGTCCCTGGCAGCATAGTGTATTACTGATGGTAGCCTTTGTTACGTTGGTCCCAGCTCTCTGCAGGTCATTCACTAGGTCCCCCCGTGTGGTTCTGGGATGTTTGCTCACCATTCTTGTGATCATTTTGACCCCACTGTGTGAGATCTTGCGTGGAGCCCCAGATCGAGGGAGATTATCAGTGGTCTTGTATGTCTTCCATTTTCTAATTATTGCTCCCACAGTTGATTTCTTCACACCAAGCTGCTTGCCTATTGCAGATTCAGACTTCCCAGCCTGGTGCAGGTCTACAATTTTGTTTCTGGTGTCCTTCGACAGCTCTTTGGTCTTCACCATAGTGGAGTTTGGAGTGTGACTGTTTGAGATTGTGGACATGTGTCTTTTATACTGATAACAAGTTCAAACAGGTGCCATTAATACAGGTAATGAGTGGAGGACAGAGGAGCCTCTTAAAGAAGAAGATACAGGTCTGTGAGAGCCAGAAATCTTGCTTGTTTGTAGGTGACCAAATACTTATTTTCCACCATAATATGCAAATAAATTATTTCCAAATCAGACAATGTGATTGTCTGGATTTGTTTCCACATTTTGTCTCTCATAGTTGAGGTATACCTATGATGAAAATTAGAGGCCTCTCTCATCTTCTTAAGTGGGAGAACTTGCACAATTGGTGGCTGACTAAATACTTTTTTGCCCCACTGTATGGCAGTCTTTAATAGGTTGGAATTGAGGCCATGGTTGCAAAATGTAATATTTAATGCTGAATATGATGATGTATATGTTTTTAAAAAACAAAGGTATGAAATTGTTACTCAGTGTTTCCTGCTAGTCATTTTATAATTAATACAAAAAAATAAACATTAAAGATAAATACTGTGATTTTCAGACCCTTCAGAAATCTATCAATCCCTTTCAGACTTAAGTAAAAAACAAAAAAAGTGATATCAAACTGAAAATGAACAGTTACCATAAGGCCAGCGACCACTAAAAAGTGCTCTATATTTTCCAGGGACATAAAAGATTAGCAAGGTTCCATCTACTGCTACTACTCATATGTATGTAAAACAGCTAATAAATCCAATTACAGAGTTACTTTTAGTCATTTTGACTCCTGTAATAAAAAAGAGTAGATCAGAAGGGGAACCCCTAGATGATGAACCTGTGCTTATCATTTGCACTGCCGGAGAGATGCATCGCCATGCGCATATAATAGTTTAAAGGTGGAATTTTGGGGGTACAGGAATCTAAAACTCAAAATGTTTCTTTCATGATTCAGATAGGGCATGCAATTTAAAAACTTTTGATTTTGCTTCTATTATCTAATTTTCTTTGTTACTTTATTGAAAAAATATCTAGATAGGCTCATGAGCAGCAATGCACTACTGGGAGCTAGCTGCTGATTGGTGACTGGCTGCACATATATACCTCTTGTAAAAAAATTCTACAAAGATCAATTAGTTCATCAATGTCCTTCACAGGAAACTATGGTTTTAATCAAAGTTTGCATTACAAATAGTACTAAAAGCACACATTAAAATTAATTTGAAAAATAGTTAGTACAATTCTTAAGTATGCAGGAAAAAAATCATAATTTATGTACATAGTAAAAAATGTATGCTTACCTGATACATGTCTTTCTTTCCTGGCATGGAGAGCAGTGGCGTCTGGTGAATTTTTTAGATGGTGGTGCACGAGACCCCACCCCTTTGAGAAAGCCCTGCCCCTTTGAGAAAGCCATGCCCCTTTGAGAAAGCCACGTCCCTCAAATGGCCCCACCCATTTGAACCAGCAGTGGTTTTGGTCATTGTCTTGTTTAAATATCCAGCCCTGGTGTAACCTCAACTTTGTGACTGATTCCTCAACATTATTCGCAAGTATCTGCTGATATTGAGTGGAATCCATGCAACCCTCAACAAGATTCCCAGTACTGGCCACAGAGCCCCACAGCATGATGCAACATCCACCAAATTTTACTATGGGTAGCAAGTGTTTGTCTTGCAATGCTGTGTTCTTTTGCCACCATGCATAACACCCCTTGTTATGACCAAATAACACAATCTTTGTTTCATGAGTCCACAGCACCTTCTTCCAAAAGGAAGCTGGCTTGCCAAATGTGCGTTTGCATACCTCAAGCGACTCTGTTTGTGACATGTGTGCAGAAAAGGCTTCTTCCACATCACTCTCCCATACAGCTTCTCCTTGTGCAAAGTGTACTGAATTGTTTAACACTGCACAGAGACACCATTTGCAAGTTGATGTTGTAGGTCTTTGGAGGTGGTCTGTGGGCAGTTTTTTGACTGTTCTCACCATCCTTTGCCTTTGCTTCTCCGATATTTTACTTGGCCTGCCACTTCTGGCCTTAACAAGAACTGTGCCTGTGGTCTTCCATATCCTCACCATGCTCACTATGTTTCTCACAGTGGACACTGACAGCTTAACTCTATGCAATAGCTTTTTGTAGTCTTCCTCTAAACCACGATGTTGAAAAATCTTTGTTGTCAGGTCATTTGAGAGTTGTTTTGAGGCCCCCATGTTGCCACTCTTCAGAGGCGAGTTATAGAGAACAACTTGCAATTGGCCACCTTAAATACATTTTCTCATGTCCATACCTTTTCTTTTGCACCTGTCTATGAAGTTCAAGGCTTAATGGGCTCATCAAACCAATTTTGTGTTCCAATTAATCAGTGCTAGGTAGTTACAGGTATTCACATCAACAAAATGACAAGGGTGCCCAAATGTATGCACCTGTCTGATTTTGTTTTGATGCATATTGCACATTTTCTGTTAATCCAATAAACCTAATTTCACTGCTGAAATATTACTGTGTCCTTCATTTATTTGATAGATCAAAATAAAATTACTGATCCAAACAGCCAATTATTTATAAATGAAAATCATGGAAATTGTCAGGGGTGCCTAAACTTTTGCATACAACTGTATATGATTTCATGCACTCACACTGTATTAAAGTAATGTACTCAGATATGAAATATATTTTTATTAAATGTAATATCAATTATATATATATATATATATATATATATATATATATATATATATATATACACATGCTATGCTCCAATATAGCTCACAGGCAGGATATCTAAAAAATATACAAAGGGAACATTTGTTAAAGTTTAAGCTTCAAAAGATTCTTTACTTCATCGCTTAATGAGATTAGATCTCTACAAACAAGACAACCATGTTACCTAGATCAGGAGGCCCTCTGGGGTGACAGAGAAACAATTATGTACTTTAGTTCAGATATGCTCAGAATCTTCAGGAAAGTAAGTAATTATCACTTGTATGATATACAAATGATGGGACAAAGAATACTTTTGAAGGTCTGAATCCACATATACGTCTGGAAAGGTTTTCTAGCTCAGATGCAAGCATATAGAAGACAACATTTCATATGAAATGACTTGTGTCTAATTTTCATATAGTTTAATATACTCCTATACTTTATTAAGGAATGACTTCAAATATGGAATATATTTATATTAAAGTGGGATAATAAGCAAATATAAATATTGTTATAATAAATTAATCACTACAGAATTCTAATTAAATGCAATGTATTATCAGAATATAAAATTATTAATCTATTGAATTTAAATACTTAATAGTTAATAGTATAGCTGATTATTAGTATGATACTGAAAGTATTAAATTACAAACCATTTAAGATTCCCAATTTTTAATGAATCATTGCATTCATCATGTCCTCGAAGTGCAAGTTCAAATGCACCTCAAAATAGAATACAATTAATAATTTTGGAAAAAACATAACGATTAGTGGTTACTTGATCATTGTGGCCCAGATTTGGAGTTTGGCGGTAGACGTGAAAACCAGCGTTAGAGGCTCCTAACGCTGGTTTTAGGCTACCACCGGTATTTGGAGTCATTCAAAAAAGGGTCTAACGCTCACTTTTCAGCCGCGACTTTTCCATACCTCAGATCCCCTTACGTCAATTGCGTATCCTATCTTTTCAATGGGATCTTTCTAACTCCGGTATTTAGAGTCGTGTCTGAAGTGAGCATTAGAAATCTAACGACAAAACTCCAGCCGCAGAAAAAAGTCAGTAGTTAAGAGCTTTCTGGGCTAACGCCGGTTTATAAAGCTCTTAACTACTGTGCTCTAAAGTACACTAACACCCATAAACTACCTATGTACCCCTAAACCGAGGCCCCCCCACATCGTCGACACTCAATTAATTTTTTTTAACCCCTAATCTGCCGACCGCCACCTACGTTATACTTATGTACCCCTAATCTGCTGCCCCTAACACCGCCGACCCCTATATTATATTTATTAACCCCTAACCTGCCCCCCACAACGTCGCAGCCAGCTACCTACAATAATTAACCCCTAATCTGCCGACCGCAAACAGCCGCCACCTACATTATAGCTATGTACCCCTAATCTGCTGCCCCTAACACCGCCGACCCCTATATTATATTTATTAACCCCTTATCTGCCCCCCTCAACGTCGCCTCCACCTGCCTACACTTATTAACCCCTAATCTGCCGAGCGGACCGCACCGCTACTATAATAAAGTTATTAACCCCTAATCCGCCTCACTAACCCTATAATAAATAGTATTAACCCCTAATCTGCCCTCCCTAACATCGCCGACACCTAACTTCAATTATTAACCCCTAATCTGCCGACTGGAGCTCACCGCTATTCTAATAAATGTATTAACCCCTAAAGCTAAGTCTAACCCTAACACTAACACCCCCCTAAGTTAAATATAAGTTTAATCTAACGAAATTAATTAACTCTTCTTAAATAAATTATTCCTATTTAAAGCTAAATACTTACCTGTAAAATAAATCCTAATATAGCTACAATATAAATTATAATGATATTATAGCTATTTTAGGATTAATATTTATTTTACAGGTAACTTTGTATTTATTTTAACCAGGTACAATAGCTATTAAATAGTTAAGAACTATTTAATAGCTAAAATAGTTAAAATTTTTACAAATTTACCTGTAAAATAAATCCTAACCTAAGTTACAATTAAACTTAACACTCTACACTATCAATAAATAAATTAAATAAAATACCTATAATTATCTACAATTAAACCTAACACTACACTATCAATAAATAAATTAAATACAATTCCTACAAATAAATACAATGAAATAAACTAACTAAAGTACAAAAAATAAAAAAGAACTAAGTTACAAAAAATAAAAAAATATTTACAAACATTAGAAATATATTACAACAATTTTAAACTAATTACACCTACTCTAAGCCCCCTAATAAAATAACAAAGCCCCCCAAAATAAAAAAATGCCCTACCCTATTCTAAATTACTAAAGTTCAAAGCTCTTTTACCTTACCAGCCCTGAACAGGGCCCTTTGCAGGGCATGCCCCAAGAAGTTCAGCTCTTTTGCCTGTAAAAAAAAACATACAATACCCCCCCCAACATTACAACCCACCACCCACATACCCCTAATCTAACCCAAACCCACCTTAAATAAACCTAACACTAAGCCCCTGAAGATCTCCCTACCTTGAGTTGTCTTCACCCAGCCGAGCCAAATTCTTCATCCAAGCGGAGCAAGAAGAGGTCCTCCATCCGGTAGAAGTCTTCATCCAAGCAGGGCAGAAGAGGTCTTCCATCCGATTGAAGTCTTCATCCAAGCGGAATCTTCTATCGTCATCCATCCGGAGCGTAGCGGCAGCATCCTGAAGACCTCCGACGCGGAATCCTATCAGCCAATCGGAATTCGAGGGACGCCATCTTGGATGACGTCATTTAAAGGAACCGTCATTCGTCGTTCAGACGTCGGCCAGGATGGATGTTCCGCGTCGGAGGTCTTCAGGATGCTGCCGCTCCGCTCCGGATGGATGACGATAGAAGATTCCGCTTGGATGAAGACTTCAATCGTTCTGCCCTGCTTGGATGAAGACTTCTACCGGATGGAGGACTCTTCTTGCTCCGCTTGGATGAAGAATTTGGCTAGGCTGGGTGAAGACGACTCAAGGTAGGGAGATCTTCAGGGGCTTAGTGTTAGGTTTATTTAAGGGGGGTTTGGGTTAGATTAGGGGAATGTGGGTGGTGGGTTGTAATGTTGGGGGGGGTATTGCATGTTTTTTTTTTACAAGCAAAAGATCTGAACTTCTTGGGGCATGCCCCGCAAAGGGCCCTGTTCAGGGCTGGTAAGGTAAAAGAGCTTTGAACTTTAGTAATTTAGAATAGGGTAGGGCATTTTTTTATTTTGGGGACTTTGTTATTTTATTAGGGGGCTTAGAGTAGGTGTAATTAGTTTAAAATTGTTGTAATATATTTCTAATGTTTGTAAATATTTTTTTATTTTTTGTAACTTAGTTCTTTTTTATTTTTTGTACTTTAGTTAGTTTATTTCATTGTATTTATTTGTAGTAATTGTATTTAATTTATTTATTGATTGTGTAGTGTTAGGTTTAATTGTAGATAATTATAGGTATTTTATTTAATTTATTTATTGATAGTGTAGTGTTAGGTTTAATTGTAACTTAGGTTAGGATTTATTTTACAGGTAAATTTGTAATTATTTTAACTATTTTAGCTATTAAATAGTTCTTAACTATTTAATAGCTATTGTACCTGGTTAAAATAAATACTAAGGCCTAGATTTGGAGATTTGTCGGTAAGGACCCGCGTAGCTAACGCCAGTTTTTTTCTGGCCGCAGCATAAAAATAACTCTGGTATTGAGAGTCCACATAAAGGCTGCGTTAGGCTCCAAAAAAGGAGCTTAGAGCATTTTTAACGCAACTTCAACTCTCGATACCAGAGTTGCTTACGGACGCGGCCAGCCTCAAAAACGTGCTCGTGCACGATTCCCCCATAGGAAACAATGGGGCTGTTTGAGCTGAAAAAAAACCTAACACCTGCAAAAAAGCCGCGTTCAGCTCCTAACGCAGCCCCATTGTTTGCTATGCGGAAACACTTCCTACGTCTGCACCTAACACTCTAACATGTACCCCGAGTCTAAACACCCCTAACCTTACACTTATTAACCCCTATTCTGCCGCCCCCGCTATCGCTGACCCCTGCATATTTTTTTTAACCCCTAATCTGCCGCTCCGTAAACCGCCGCTACTTACATTATCCCTATGTACACCTAATCTGCTGCCCTAACATCGCCGACCCCTATATTATATTTATTAACCCCTAATCTGCTCCCCACAACGTCGCCTCCACCTGCCTACACTTATTTCACTGGCTGATCGGAACAGCCAATAGAATGCAAGCTCAATCTGATTGGCTGCTTGGATCAGCCAATCAGATTGAACTTTATTCTGATTGGCTGATTCCATCAGCCAATCAGAATATTCCTACCTTAATTCCGATTGGCTGATAGAATCCTATCAGCCAATCGGAATTCGAGGGACGCCATCTTGGATGACGTCCCTTAAAGGAACCGTCATTCTTCAGTTGGACGTCGCCGGATGAAGATGGGTCCACGGTGGAGGTCTTCAGGATGGAGCCGGTCGTCATCGGATGAAGATAGAAGATGCCGCTTGGATCAAGATGTTTCCGGTCCGGATCGCCTCTTCTTCCCGTATAGGATGAAGACTTTGGAGCCTCTTCTGGACCTCTTCAGCCACCGGATGATGGATCGCCAGCCCCCACTTGGGTTGGATGAAGATTTTGGAGCCAGGACAGATCGGTGATACCTGGTGAGGTGAAGACAAGGTAGGATGATCTTCAGGGGCTTAGTGTTAGGTTTATTTAAGGGGGGTTTGGGTTAGATTAGGGGTATGTGGGTGGTGGGTTGTAATGTTGGGGGGGGTATTGTATGTTTTTTTTTTACAGGCAAAAGAGCTGAACTTCTTGGGGCATGCCCCACAAAGGGCCCTGTTCAGGGCTGGTAAGGTAAAAGAGCTTTGAACTTTATTAATTTAGAATAGGGTAGGGCATTTTTTATTTTGGGGGGCTTTGTTATTTTATTAGGGGGCTTAGAGTAGGTGCAATTAGTTTAAAATTGTTGTAATATTTTTCTTATGTTTGTAAATATTTTTTTATTTTTTGTAACTTAGTTCTTTTTTATTTTTTGTACTTTAGTTAGTTTATTTCATTGTAGTTATTTGTAGATATTGTATTTAATTAATGTATTGATAGTGTAGTGTTAGGTTTAATTGTAACTTAGGTTAGGATTTATTTTACAGGTAATTTTGTAATTATTTTAACTAGGTAGCTATTAAATAGTTTTTAACTATTTAATAGCTATTGTACATGGTTAAAATAATTACAAAGTTGCCTGTAAAATAAATATTAATCCTAAAATAGCTACACTGTAATTATAATTTATATTGTAGCTATATTAGGATTTATTTTACAGGTAAGTATTTATCTTTAAATAGGAATAATTTATTTAATAAGAGTTAATTAATTCCATTAGATTAAAATTATATTTAATTTAGGGGGGTGTTAGTGTTAGGGTTAGATTTAGCTTTAGGGGTTAATACATTTATTAGAATAGCCGTGAGCTCTGGTCGGCAGATTAGGGGTTTATAATTGAAGTTAGGTGTCTGCGATGTTAGGGAGGGCAGATTAGGGGTTAATACTATTTATTATAGGGTTAGTGAGGCAGATTAGGGGTTAATAACTTTATTATAGTAGCGGTGCGGTCCGCTCGGCAGATTAGGGGTTGATAAGTGTAGGCAGGTGGAGGCGACGTTGAGGGGGGCAGATTAGGGGTTAATAAATATAATATAGGGGTCGGCGGTGTTAGGGGCAGCAGATTAGGGGTACATAGCTATAATGTAGGTGGCGGCGCTTTGCGGTCGGCAGATTAGGGGTTAATAAGTGTAGGTAGCTGGCGGCGACGTTGTGGGGGGCAGATTAGGGGTTAATTAATATAATATAGGGGTCGGCGGTGTTAGGGGCAGCAGATTAGGGGTGCATAAGTATAACGTAGGTGGCGGTCGGCAGATTAGGGGTTAAAAAAATTTAATCGAGTGGCGGCGATGTGGGGGGACCTCGGTTTAGGGGTACATAGGTAGTTTATGGGTGTTAGTGTACTTTAGAGTACAGTAGTTAAGAGCTCTATGAACCGGCGTTAGCCCAGAAAGCTCTTAACTACTGACTTTTTTCTGCGGCTGGAGTTTTGTCGTTAGATTTCTAATGCTCACTTCAGCCACGACTCTAAATACCGGAGTTAGAAAAATCCCATTGAAAAGATAGGATACGCAATTTACGTAAGGGGATCTGCGGTATGGAAAAGTCGCGGCTGAAAAGTGAGCGTTAGACCATTTTTTTGAGTGACTCCAAATACCGGAGTTAGCCTAAAACCAGCGTTAGGAGCCTCTAACGCTGGTTTTCACGGCTACCGCCAAACTCCAAATCTAGGCCAAAGTTACCTGTAAAATAAATATTAATCCTAAAATAGCTATAATATAATTATAATTTATATTGTAGCTATATTAGGATTTATTTTACAGGTAAGTATTTAGCTTTAAATAGGAATAATTTATTTAAGAAGAGTTAATTAATTTTGTTAGATTAAAATTATATTTAATTTAGGGGGGTGTTAGTGTTAGGGTTAGATTTAGCTTTAGGGGTTAATACATTTATTAGAATAGCGGTGAGCTCCAGTTGGCAGATTAGGGGTTAATAATTGAAGTTAGGTGTCGGCGATGTTAGGGAGGGCAGATTAGGGGTTAATACTTTTTATTATAGGGTTAGTGAGGCGGATTAGGGGTTAATAACTTTATAATAATAGCGGTGCGGTCCGCTCGGCAGATTAGGGCTTAATAAGTGTAGGCAGGTGGAGGCAACGTTGTGGGGGCAGATTAGGGGTTAATAAATATAATATAGGGGTCGGCGGTGTTAGGGGCAGCAGATTAGGGGTACATAGGGATAATGTAAGTAGCGGCGGTTTAAGGATCGGCAGATTAGGGGTTAAAAATAATATACAGGGGTCAGCGATAGCGGGGACGGCAGAATAGGGGTTAATAAGTGTAAGGTTAGGGGTGTTTAGACTCGGGGTACATGTTAGAGTGTTAGGTGCAGACGTAGGAAGTGTTTCCCCATAGGAAACAATGGGGCTGCGTTAGGAGCTGAACGCGGCTTTTTTGCAGGTGTTGGGTTTTTTTTCAGCTCAAACAGCCCCATTGTTTCCTATGGGGGAATCGTGCACGAGCACGTTTTTGAGGCTGGCCGCGTCCGTAAGCAACTCTGGTATCGAGAGTTGAAGTTGCGTTAAATATGCTCTACGCTCCTTTTTTGGAGCCTAACGCAGCCATTCTGTGGACTCTCAATACCAGAGTTATTTTAAAGGTGCGGCCAGAAAAAAGCCAGCGTTAGCTACGCGGGTCGTTACAGACAAAACTCTAAATCTAGCCGAGTGTTTTTTAACATTCAAACAATATGCACTGACAAGTTGTTGGCGAATATCAACCCTTCCTAGCAAATTAAACTCTAATGGGGAGTCTAAATGTGATTGTGAGCAATTATGTTTATTTTTTTAGTTAAATGTGATAAATCGGAGACACCATAACTCACCCAACTTGAATCACCACTTTGTTTTTCAAGCAGGAGACAATAAAAACAAGATCCTGTTTGCAAAATGACTATTAAGTGCATCTCTTAAAATATTATCAGTAGGAAGTGTATATATATATATATATATATATATATATATATATATATATATATATAATGTATATTATAATATTTAATATTATGACCAATTCTAATATTTAAATATACAAGAATCCATACTCTATCAGTATACCCATGTCTAGTCTTAAAATATGCATGCTCAGTTAAATTATATAATAACATATATATTAACCAAATCATTAATTAAAGCTGAGAAATAATAAGTATATTGAATGTACATTTATGAAAATATATATATTCCTGGATTTAAAGAACCTTCCACTTTATAGAGAAATAAAACCACATTTTAATTATTGTTACCCCCAGTGTTTGATATTAGGCATTGCAGCCAAAGGGTATTTGGTTGTCAGGAGAGCTACATTTTCAGTAGCCAATGAGAGCTAACGGTTTACACAAACTATTTCCTGGAATGATTTAGAAATGAAGGTGGAGTTTGTCACAGACAAAAACAACATGCAATGAAGGGAAGACACACCCAAAAAACACACTTTGGTTTTGGGGCCTGACTTTGAACAACTCTCTGTTGGAAAGAGAGATATAGTTCTGTGTTTGTGATACCCTGTTTGCTAAATAGTGATACCTGGCTACACGTATGAGTGACTTTTGAAAAACTCTGATTGGAAAAGCTGAAACTCAGAAAAATTGGTATCTGGTATTAATGTATTGGCAGTGTAATGTCTTTATATTTTTAATAATGTTACAATTTAATAAATTATAGCAATGGTATTCTTTATTGCAAGAGTTAAATTGAAGCTTTATTTAAAGGTGTACTGTATAGTTATGATTGATATTTCATAGACCTGTGTAGTCCATAAATAATGATATTAGTGTTAAGTACATTTATTATTAAGAGGAAAGGATTTAGTATTTTAATTTTCATTACGTTAAACCAAAGCTACTGTGATATATGTTTAAAATTGCATATATTTGTGGTTAGATTTAATTTATTTAATTAGATTTTAATTGGTATATGTTGAATTGATTGTCGACGCCGTGTGAAATCTCTGGTTAATTATTTGAAGTATTAGTCTATAAGACTATTTTAGGCCAAATAGTGAATTATATCTTTCTGGAAATTCCATTAGACTTATTGAATTTGAACTAAGACTCTTAGTATAATTTAAGGATGTATTTGCTAATTTTGCTATTAATTTAGTAATCCATATTTTGGCATCTACTGTATTAATTGGAGATATTGCTGATGATAATTTTAGGATTGTTATTAATTATTAATACATATAATAATATAATTGGTGGCAACATGAAGATAAATACACCAACATTTTACTTTCTACAAAAGAAGATTTTATTACACTAGTTCTTAATAATTTACTTCAAAGGTAAACATTAAAACAGAATGTTGATAACTCAAGTACAAGTTTTGTAAATTAAGTCAATCCAGCTGTCTTTTTAAAGTTGAGAAACATCTCTCAGCCTCAGCAGTTGTCACGGGAATAGTCAAAATAATTTGCAACAGTTTGTAGGTCTCCGAGAAAGTACTGTCCAAGTTATTTTCTATTACAAACTGTAGAAGACTAATGGCACAATTCATATTTCTGAAATTTGGTCTTCTGTAAATTACTCCTAGTTCAGTTTTCAGGCGATCTTTCTGTAATATGTGATAAACAGCTGATGTTGGGTCAAGAAGCTGATTTGGAATTTTTTTTCTCGTAATCTGCAAATTTTTCCGCTTGGAGGAGAGAAACAGCCGAGTAGTGAGTTATAAAAGAAAATCTATCTTTTACTTGATTTGTGATAACATCGCATATCTCTTGAGGTGCCACAGTCTAAGTAATGTGAATATTTTCTCTCTTCCTTTTCCTTGATGTTTCCTGTTTCTGATATCGTCATGGTCACTGTGTCCATTCTTTTCCTTTCATTTTCCATTGTCTGCTGGAAAGTGTTAACATGTTTTCGAATAAGTGCTGCATCTGTTAGTGTTTTCTGAAGTTGGTTGTATAACACATCTACATGTGGCATAATATTGTGAAAACTGTAAGCCAAAACACAAATACCGAGTCTTGTAACATACACCGAATAGCCCCTGCTTGATTTATTGCTATTTCTTTTTTTGATGTTGGCTCTATTTTTTCCATGCATTCAATTAACTGTTCCCTGTTTTCAAACACTGTATTGATGGTTTGACTCTTGAAATTCCACCTGGTGGCTGAACCATGAGGTATCCTTCTTCTAACGGTTTCATCTAGAATAAATATCCTTTGTGGCGAGTTACTGAAAAAGTTAGTAATGTCACTTAGGTTTGAAAAAAATACTCAAACTTGTTGATTCTGACTGCTTGCTTGGCTGACAATCAAATTGAGCTGATGTGCATAGCAATGCACAAAATGTGCATTCTTGTAGGTACGTTTAATTATAGCCTGAACACCTGCATTCTGACCACTCATCACGCTTGCACTGTCATAACTCTGAGATATCAATTTCTCGGGGTTGTCTAGAACTTTTTCCAAAGTAGCTTGAATACATCTAGCTATAGATTCTGAATCATGTCCAGCTGGATTAGTGAATTCCCAGAATCTCTCAACCAGTTGTCCGTTACCTATAATGTATCGAAAAACAACAACCAATTGGAAGGCAGATGAAACATCAGTAGTTTTATCTGCTATCACTTGCATTTGAAATTTCCTTTTTTATTTGGTTCTGGCAAACAGTAAGCATACAGTCTAATAAATCGTTTTAAATTTCTTTTGACATGCCTTTAAAAACAGTGGCACTAGCGAGATGTTCTTTTAGAGATGCATCAAGTTCTGCTGAGAAGTTTATAAGACCTCAGAAAATGCCTGGATTTAAAGAATCATCGCGTTTGTCATGTCCTCGAAGTGCAAGCTCAAATGCGCCGCAAAATAAAATACAATTAATTATTTTGGAAAGAACATAACGATTTTTCGTTATTTGCTCATTATGGCCTAGATTTGGAGTTCGGCGGTAGCCGTCAAAACCAGCGTTAGAGGCTCCTAACGCTGGTTTTGGCCGCCCGCTGGTATTTGGAGTCAGTGATTAAAGGGTCTAACGCTCACTTTACAGCCGCGACTTTTCCATACCGCAGATCCCCCTACGCCATTTGCGTAGCCTATATTTTCAATGGGATCTTTCTAACGCTGGTATTTAGAGTCGTTTCTGAAGTGAGCGTTAGAGCTCTAACGACAAGATTCCAGCCGCCTGAAAATAGCAGGAGTTAAGAGCTTTCTGGCTAACGCCGGTTTATAAAGCTCTTAACTACTGTACCCTAAAGTACACTAACACCCATAAACTACCTATGTACCCCTAAACCGAGGTCCCCCCACACCGCCGCCACTCGATTAAAATCTTTAACCCCTAATCTGCCGACCGCAACCTACGTTATATTTATGTACCCCTAATCTGCTGCCCCTAACCCCGCCGACCCCTGTATTACATTTATTAAACCCTAACTTGCCCCCCACAACGTCGCCGCCAGCTACTTAAAATAATTAACCCCTAATCTTCCGACCGCAAATCGCCGCCACCTACGTTATCCCTATGTACCCCTAATCTGCTGCCCCTAACATCGCCGACCCCTATATTATATTTATTAACCCCTAATCTGCCCCCCTCAACGTCGCCGACACCTGCCTACACTTATTAACCCCTAATCTGCCGAGCGGACCTGAGCGCTACTATAATAAATGTATTAACCCCTAATCCGCCTCACTAACCCTATCATAAATAGTATTAACCCCTAATCTGCCCTCCCTAACATCGCCGACACCTAACTTCAATTATTAACCCCTAATCTGCCGACCGGAGCTCACCGCTATTCTAATAAATGTATTAACCCCTAAAGCTAAGTCTAACCCTAACACTAACACCCCCCTAAGTTAAATATAATTTTTATCTAACGAAATAAATTAACTCTTATTAAATAACTTATTCCTATTTAAAGCTAAATACTTACCTGTAAAATAAATCCTAATATAGCTACAATATAAATTATAATTATTTTATAGCTATTTTAGGATTAATATTTATTTTACAGGTAACTTTGTATTTATTTTAACCAGGTAAAATAGCTATTAAATAGTTAAGAACTATTTAATAGTTACCTAGTTAAAATAATAACAAATTTACCTGTAAAATAAATCCTAACCTAAGTTATAATTAAACCTAACACTACCCTATCAATAAAATAATTAAATAAACTACCTACAATTACCTACAATTAACCTAACACTACACTATCAATAAATTAATTAAACACAATTCCTACAAATAAATACAATTAAATAAACTAGCTAAAGTACAAAAAATAAAAAAGAACTAAGTTACAGAAAATAAAAAAATATTTACAAACATAAGAAAAATATTACAACAATTTTAAACTAATTACACCTACTCTAAGCCCCCTAATAAAATAACAAAGCCCCCCAAAATAAAAAATTCCCTACCCTATTCTAAATTAAAAAAGTTACAAGCTCTTTTACCTTACCAGCCCTGAACAGGGCCCTTTGCGGGGCATGCCCCAAGAATTTCAGCTCTTTTGCCTGTAAAAAAAAACATACAATACCCCCCCCCCCAACATTACAACCCACCACCCACATACCCCTAATCTAACCCAAATCCCCCTTAAATAAACCTAACACTAAGCCCCTGAAGATCTTCCTACCTTGTCTTCACCATCCAGGTATCACCGATCCGTCCTGGCTCCAAGATCTTCATCCAACCCAAGCGGGGGTTGGCGATCCATAATCCGGTCCAGAAGAGGCTCCAAAGTCTTCCTCCTATCCGGCAAGAAGAGGACATCCGGACCGGCAAACATCTTCTCCAAGCGGCATGATCCTGAAGACATCCAGCGCGGAACATCCATCCGGACCGACGACTGAACGACGAATGACTGTTCCTTTAAGGGACGTCATCCAAGATGGCGTCCCTCGAATTCCGATTGGCTGATAGGATTCTATCAGCCAATCGGAATTAAGGTAGGAATTTTCTGATTGGCTGATGGAATCAGCCAATCAGAATCAAGTTCAATCCGATTGGCTGATCCAATCAGCCAATCAGATTGAGCTTGCATTCTATTGGCTGTTCCGATCAGCCAATAGAATGCGAGCTCAATCTGATTGGCTGATTGGATCGGCCAATCGGATTGAACTAGATTCTGATTGGCTGATTCCATCAGCCAATCAGAAAATTCCTACCTTAATTCCGATTGGCTGATAGAATCCTATCAGCCAATCGGAATTCGAGGGACGCCATCTTGGATGACGTCCCTTAAAGGAACAGTCATTCGTCGTTCAGTCGTCGGTCCGGATGGATGTTCCGCGCTGGATGTCTTCAGGATCCTGCCGCTTCGCTCCGGATGGAAGAAGATCGAAGATGCCGCTTGGAGAAGATGTTTGCCGGTCCGGATGTCCTCTTCTTGCCGGATAGGAGGAAGACTTTGGAGCCTCTTCTGGACCGGATTATGGATCGCCAACCCCCGCTTGGGTTGGATGAAGATCTTGGAGCCAGGACGGATCGGTGATACCTGGATGGTGAAGACAAGGTAGGAAGATCTTCAGGGGCTTAGTGTTAGGTTTATTTAAGGGGGGTTTGGGTTAGATTAGGGGTATGTTGGTGGTGGGTTGTAATGTTGGGGGGGGGTATTGTATGTTTTTTTTTACAGGCAAAAGAGCTGAAATTCTTGGGGCATGCCCCGCAAAGGGCCCTGTTCAGGGCTGGTAAGGTAAAAGAGCTTGTAACTTTTTTAATTTAGAATAGGGTAGGGAATTTTTTATTTTGGGGGGCTTTGTTATTTTATTAGGGGGCTTAGAGTAGGTGTAATTAGTTTAAAATTGTTGTAATATTTTTCTTATGTTTGTAAATATTTTTTTATTTTCTGTAACTTAGTTCTTTTTTATTTTTTGTACTTTAGCTAGTTTATTTAATTGTATTTATTTGTAGGAATTGTGTTTAATTAATTTATTGATAGTGTAGTGTTAGGTTAATTGTAGGTAATTGTAGGTAGTTTATTTAATTATTTTATTGATAGGGTAGTGTTAGGTTTAATTATAACTTAGGTTATTATTTATTTTACAGGTAAATTTGTTATTATTTTAACTAGGTAACTATTAAATAGTTCTTAACTATTTAATAGCTATTTTACCTAGTTAAAATAATAACAAAGTTGCCTGTAAAATAAATATTAATCCTAAAATAGCTATAATATAATTATAATTTATATTGTAGCTATATTAGGATTTATTTTACAGGTAAGTATTTAGCTTTAAATAGGAATAAGTTATTTAATAAGAGTTAATTTATTTCGTTAGATAAATATTATATTTAACTTAGGGGGGTGTTAGTGTTAGGGTTAGATTTAGCTTTAGGGGTTAATCCATTTATTAGAATAGCGGTGAGCTCCGATCGGAAGATTAGGGGTTAATAATTGAAGTTAGGTGTCGGCGATGTTAGGGAGGGCAGATTAGGGGTTAATACTATTTATGATAGGGTTAGTGAGGCGGATTAGGGGTTAATAACTTTATTATAGTAGCGCTCAGGTCCGCTCGGCAGATTAGGGGTTAATAAGTGTAGGCAGGTGTCGGCGACGTTGTGGGGGGCAGGTTAGGGGTTAATAAATATAATATAGGGGTCGGCGGTGTTAGGGGTAGCAGATTAGGGGTACATAGGGATAACGTAGGTGGCGGCGGTTTACGGAGCGGCAGATTAGGGGTTTAAAAAAATATGCAGGGGTCAGCGATAGCGGGGGCGGCAGATTAGGGGTTAATAAGTGTAAGGTTAGGGGTGTTTTGACTCGGGGTACATGTTAGAGTGTTAGGTGCAGACGTAGGAAGTGTTTCCCCATAGGAAACAATGGGGCTGCGTTAGGAGCTGAACGCTGCTTTTTTGCAGGTGTTAGGTTTTTTTTCAGCTCAAACAGCCCCATTGTTTCCTATGGGGGAATCGTGCACGAGCACGTTTTTGAGGCCGGCCGCGTCCGTAAGCAACTCTGGTATCGAGAGTTGTATTTGCGGTAAAAATGCTCTACGCTCCTTTTTTGGAGCCTAACGCAGCATTTGTTTGAACTCTCGATACCAGAGTTAATTTTATGGTGCGGCCAGAAAAAAGCCCGTGGAGCGTTAACAGCCCTTTTACCGCCGAACTCCAAATCTAGGCCTATGTTTTTTAATATTCAAACAATATGCACTGTCAAGTTATTGGCAAATATCAACCCTTCCTAGCAAATTAAACTCTAATATGGAGTTTAAATGTGATTGGGAGCAATTATGTTTATTTATTTTTTTACTTAAATGTGATAAATAGGCGACACCATAACTCACCCAGCTTGAATCACCACTGTGTTTTCCAAACAGGAGACAATAAAAACAAAAGAGCCTGTTAGATAATTCACAGCCACAAATCCATGGATTTTTATCATATACCTCGGGTTTGAATTCTCTTTTGAAATCTCTATTTTTACATTTTTTCACCTGGATAAGGTTAAGCCTAGGTGTTGGCCTGGGCATTTTAATGTCAATTTTTCTTTCCATGGTCAACGTTGAAAAATGTAATTGCTTTAGCTCAGACACACTGATTTTACTAAGTGCCATCTTAACTGTTAGTTTACACACAAAGAACAGTCCTTTGCTGTTATAAAATATTTAACTTTAAGGTAAGTTGCATTGCGGTTCTTATAAAATATATAACTTGTAGACAAGTAGTTTTGCTGTTATAAAATATAACACTTTTAGGCAAGTATTTTTGCTGTTATTAAATATGCAACTTGTAGGTAAGTAGTTTTGCGATTATTATCAAATATATAACTTGTAGGTAAGTAGCTTTGAAGCTGTTATAAATTATACAACTTGCAGGTAAGTAGCTTTGAAGCTGTTATAAAATATATAACTTGTAGGTAATTAGCTTTGCAGCTGTTATAAAATATACAACTTGTAGGTAAGTAGTTTTGCGATTGTTATCAAATATATCTTGTAGGTAAGTAGCTTTGAAGCTGTTATAAAATATATAACTTGTAGGTAAATAGCTTTGAAGCAGTTATAAAATATACAACTTGTAGGTAAGTAGTTTTGCGGTTGTTATCAAATATATAACTTGCAGGTAATTAGCTCTGCAGCTGTTATAAAATATACAACTTGTAGGTAAGTAGTTCTGCGGTTGTTATCAAATATATAACTTGTAGGTAAGTAGATTTGAAGCTGGTATAAAATATATAACTTGTTGGTAAGTAGCTTTGAAGCTGTTATAAAATATACAACTAGTAGGCAAGTAGTTTTGCGGTTGTTATCAAATATATAACTTGTAGGTAAGTAGCTGTGAAGCTGTTATAAAATATACAACTTGTAGGTAATTAGTTTTGCGGTTGTTATCAAATATATAACTTGTATGTAATTAACTTTGCAGCTGTTATAAAATATACAACTTGTAGGTAAGTAGTTCTGCGGTTGTTATCAAATATATAACTTGTAGGTAAGTAGATTTGAAGCAGTTATAAATTATACAACTTGTAAGTAAATAGCTTTGAAGCTGTTATAAAATATATAACTTGTAGGTAAGTAGCTTTGAAGCTGTTATAAAATATTCAACTAGTAGGCAAGTAGTTTTGCGGTTGTTATCAAATATATAACTTGTAGGTAATTAGCTTTGCAGCTGTTATAAAATATACAACTTGTAGGTAAGTAGTTTTGCGATTGTTTTCAAATATATAACTTGTAGGTAAGTAGCTGTGAAGCTGTTATAAAATATACAACTTGTAGGTAAGTAGTTTTGCGATTATTATCAAATATATAACTTGTAGGTAAGTAGCTTCTTTGCAGCTGTTATAAATTATACAACTTGTAGGTCATTAGCTGTGAAGCTGTTATAAAATATTCAACTTGTAGGTAAGTAGTTTTGCGGTTGTTATCAAATATATAACTTGTAGGTAATTAGCTTTGCAGCTGTTATAAAATATACAACTTGACCTTGTAGGCAAGTAGTTTTGTGGTTGCTATCAAATATATAACTTGTAGGTAAGTTATAAATTATACAACTTGTAGGTAAGTAGTTCTGCGGTTGTTATCAAATATATAACTTGTAGGTAAGTAGATTTTAAGCAGTTATAAATTATACAACTTGTAGGTAAGTAGCCTTGAAGCTGTTATAAAATATATAACTTGTAGGTAAGTAGCTTTGAAGCTGTTATAAAATATACAACTAGTAGGCAAGTAGTTTTGCAGTTGTTATCAAATATATAACTTGTAGGTAATTAGCTTTGCAGCTGTTATATAATATACAACTTGTAGGTAAGTAGTTTTGCAATTGTTATCAAATATATAACTTGTAGGTAATTAGCTTTTCAGTTGTTATAAAATATACAACTTGTAGGTAAGTAGCTTTGCAGCTGTTATATAATATACAACTTGTAGGTAAGTAGTTTTGCGATTGTTATCACATATATAACTTGTAGGTAAGTTGCTTTAAAGCTGTTATACATTATACAACTTGTAGGTAAGTTGCTTTGAAGCTGTTATAAAATATATAACTTGTAGGTAAGTAGCTTTGAAGCTGTTATAAAGTATTCAACTAGTAGGCAAGTAGTTTTGCGGTTGTTATCAAATATATAACTTGTAGGTAAGTAGCTGTGAAGCTGTTATAAAATATATAACTTGTAGGTAATTAGCTTTGCAGCTGTTATAAAATATACAACTTGTAGGTAAGTAGTTTTGCGATTGTTTTCAAATATATAAACTTGTAGGTAATTAGCTTTGCAGCTGTTATAAAATATACAACTTGTAGGTAAGTAGCTTTGCAGCTGTTATATAATATACAACTTGTAGGTAAGTAGTTTTACGATTGTTATCAAATATATAACATGTAGGTAAGTTGCTTTGAAGCTGTTATACATTATACAACTTGTAGGTAAGTTGCTTTGAAGCTGTTATAAAATATATAACTTGTAGGTAAGTAGCTTTGAAGCTGTTATAAAGTATTCAACTAGTAGGCAAGTAGTTTTGCGGTTGTTATCAAATATATAACTTGTAGGTAAGTAGCTGTGAAGTTGTTATAAAATATACAACTTGTAGGTAATTAGTTTTGCGGTTGTTATCAAATATATATCTTGTAGGTAATTAGCTTTGCAGCTGTTATAAAATATACAACTTGTAGGTAAGTAGTTTTGCGATTGTTTTGAAATATATAACTTGTAGGTAAGTAGCAGTCAAGCTGTTATAAAATATTCATCTTGTAGGTAAGTAGTTTTGCGGTTGTTATGAAATATATAACTTGTAGGTAATTAGCTTTGCAGCTGTTATAAAATATACAACTTGACCTTGTAGGTAAGTAGTTTTGTGGTTGCTATCAAATATATAACTTGTAGGTAAGTTATAAATTATACAAATTGTAGGTAAGTAGCTTTGAAGCTGTTATAAAATATATAACTTGTAGGAAAGTAGCTTTGAAGCTGTTATAAAATATACAACTAGTAGGCAAGTAGTTTTGCAGTTGTTATCAAATATATAACTTATCGATAAGTAGCTTTGCAGCTGTTATAAATTATACAACTTGTAGGTAAGTAGCTGTGAAGCTGTTATAAAATATACAACTTGTAGGTAAGTAGTTTTGCGAATTGTTATCAAATATATAACTTGTAGGTAATTAGCTTTGCTGCTGTTATAAAATATACAACTTGACCTTGTAGGAAAGTAGTTTTGCGATTGTTATCAAATATATAACATAAGTAATTAGCTTTGCACCTGTTATAAAATATAAAACTTGTAGGTAAGTAGTTTTGCGGTTGTTATCAAATATATAACTTGTAGGTAAGTAGCTTTGCAGCTGTTATAAATTATACAACTTGTAGGTAAGTAGCTGTGAAGCTGTTATAAAATATACAACTTATAGGTAAGTCGTTTTGTGGTAGTTATCAAATATATAACTTGTAGGTAATTAGTTTTGCAGCTGTTATAATATATAAAACTTGTAGGTAAGTAGTTTTGCAGTTGTTATCAAATATATAACTTGTAGGTAATTAGCTTTGCAGCTGTTATAAAATATAAAACTTGTAGGTACGTAGTTTTGCGGTTGTTATCAAATATATAACTGTTGTAGGTAGGTAAGGTAATATAAATCTGATAATTTAATTATAATAATTATACAGTTAATATAGCTCAGTAGGGATAAAATAAATGTAAAATATGCAGGTTTACTGCCTATATATAAGCAGCGCTGCAGTTAACTGCTTTTTTTTTTAATTACATTTTTTTGCAAAACTTTCTTCTAATTGCTATCTGCTAATTAATTAATCGGCTAAAATACTTAAAGCTTTTACTAGTAAGCAGCCATCACAGCCGTCAACGGTCAACTAGTAAATCAAAATGTGTCACAGTCTTCTGCTAGCCTGCTGTTCAGGCAGCCTCTATCAGAATCAGTTCAATCAGAAGAATGTAATAAAGCAATTTGTCTAACAAAAAATTGTATTCCAAAATTCCTCCACTCCCTATCTGTATCTGCTAATGCTAGCTAATTCTTTTCTGGTCACTGTCTGCTAATTTTTCAGGCAGCCTCTCTCAGAATCAGAAGAATTAATAAAGCAAATCTTCCCAAGTTCCTCCACTCCCTAGTCCTACTACACAGAGTCTACTCTAATCTGTCTAAGTATCTACTATAAGTATTTCTGCTAATTCAAATTTCAAATTAACTGTAAAACTAAATTAAATAAAATCATTTTGACACTCTACTACTTTCTGACAGCTGTCTAACTGTTCAGGCCTCAGGCCAGGCCCAGGGCCCCAGGCAGTGGCACACAGCCTCTCTCAAGTTTCAACTCAGAATCAGATTCAGTCAGAATAAAGTTAAAAGTAGCAAGCTATTTTTTTTAAACTAAAAAGTAAGTTCCTCCACTAATCTGTCTATGACAGATGATCTGCAGCTGCTAAAGTGCAAGTTCAAGTTGTTCAACACAATTGAGCTCTGCTCTCAGCCTCTCTCAATATAGCTCCTCTCCACTCAATGGCTATCTCCACAATGAGATTTTCATGTTGACCGACGTTGAGGGGGAGGAGCCATGACATATGCGGAGGCGTTGTCTGGTACAGCGTATCAGACAGAGGCAGAGCACAGGCTGAAGTCCCACTCGCACAGTTCAGCCTGTGCGATTAAAGCCTCTATAGGAAGGAGCTTGGAGCGACGCCTAGAGTGCTGCACAAATATAGATCACTGACTGACAGGTATAGGGCTCTCTACCTCACGTGCGGATGAGAGAAAAAAATACACAGCAATAATATATTTTTTTATTTTTTTAAAAAAAAAGCCTGGATATCAATTTTTGGGGGTAAAAATAAAATATAATTTTTCCAATAGGGGGATATTTTAAAAATTATATTTTATTCAGCAAAAAATGTTTTTTCCTTTTCTGCCTGCTTGGGGGTTCACGTGTGGGAGTGTACAAATGGAGGAGCCTCCACTGATGGAGAGTCCACAAATCCATTCCAATTACAAGTGGGAATTCAACTCCTGGTCAGCAGGAGGAGCCAAAAGTTTGGAAACTAATCGAGCAGAAGAAATAACAAGTAGAAACAAACCTTTCCAAGATAATAACTAAATATCAGCGGCATGCATAGACACAAACGAAGCCTGCTGCAGAACTTTAAGAACAAGGTTAAGACTCCATGAAGGAGCAACAGAAATAAAAACAGGCCCGATTCTGATAAGGCCTGCACAAAAAACTGAATATCTTTTAGATCTGCCAGAAATCTGACCCTTAAGAATACTGACTGACAAACCTTTCTCCAAGCTATCCTGAAGAAATGACAGAATGCAAGGAACCCTCACCTGACTCCAAGAGAAAACCTTTTGACTCACACCAATAAAGGTATTAACGCCATACCTTATGGTAAATCTTGTGAGTAACAGGTTTACGAGCCTGAAACACAGAATCAATGACCTTCTCAAAAAACCCACTCCTAGCCAAGACTAGGCATTCAATCTCCATGCAGTCAGCTTCAGAGAATCTAGATTTGGGTGGAGAAAGGGACCCTGAAATAGAAGATCCATTCTCAAAGGCAACCTCCAAGAAGGAGAAGATTACATCTTTACTGGATCTGCGAACCAGATCCTCCAAGGCTAGGCAGGAGCTATAAGTATTACTGATGCCTTCTCCTCTTGATTCAAACAATGGCTCGAGGAAGAAGAGCAAACAGAAGGAACAGGTATGCAAGACCGAAGTTCCAAGAAACCTCTAGAGGGTTGATCAGAGCTGCTTGTGGATCTCTTGATCTTGACCCGTACCATGGAATCTTTACGTTTAGAATGAAAAGTAGTTTATAGGAAAGGGCGCTCTAAATAGAGATAATACCTTATGGAGATTTTTAAGATATGACAAATATGAAAATATAAAAAATGTAAATATATATATATATATATATATATATATATATATATATATATATATATATATATAAAATATTTAAATAGAAATCTATTATATGACACCAGATAAGATTTTGAACAGAATAAAAGTTATTTTACTAAACACAATTTTTTTTTTTTTTAAAAACCATGTAAGTAAGTTTGAGATTCTTATGTACAAATGAGTCTGATAGGTTGGCCAACCTTGTAATCTAAATAATCTTAAATTGATCTAATATTGATTTATTGCGTATCATTATCAACAGTATCAATATTTGACAAATTTCAACACAGCAATATTTGACAAATTTCGACAAAGCAGTTTTAAAACCCACAGTTATATAATAGGCCGTTAATCTAATCAGGAGTTTAAGACTGTATACCTGAATTAAAATAGTATAAACAGAATTGCAATTTTCAAATGAAGTTTAAAGGATATATAAAAAAAGTCTGTTTTTTCAAAACTGAGTAAAGGTCCATCTTGAGGTAACCCTTAGGTAGTACCCAATATGGGAGTCTATGTTGTTTATAAGAAATTTTCTTTTTTCTTGGCTGTAGCCTGAGCTTATATACCTTATGTACCTATATCACTATGTGGTACGGTAAGCAGGTGTGTGGATCTAACCTTATTATCCTTGTTGAGAGACGTTTTTGCAACCAGCTTTTCTTCCTTGCTCTTTAAGTGGTGAGATACACAAATCCACCTCCTATGTCTTATGGGGGATGAGTATTTGTGTATTATATTGCGGGTAAGGGACTTCCGCACGTCTACTGTTATTTCCAATAGTAGGTATCCTGTAGGACTTTGGATTGTCCATAATAAAGAGTAGATGGATTAGTTCACTTCTACAGATGCCAGTCCTGGAGCATTTTTGGCAGCGTTTGGTGGCAGCATTTTCTTAGCTTGCTCAGTCTGTTTATGCTTCTTCTGCACTGTGGCACCTGTGTGAACCAGGTGTTAGGGATGAAGGATCAGTGCAACGCATTTCAGCTGTGATAACCAGCCTTTTTTAAGCAATGGAAGCTACCATTAGACCAATTACTTCCATATACTGAGCCACTGAAGGACCGATAGAGGACGGAAAAAGGCAAGAAAAAGATGCAAGATGATTGGATTTTCTGAAATCCGTCAGAACATTTTTTAATGGAAAAAAAAATCTATAATTGTTCCCAGAAAACATACCCTGGTGATGGGCACCAGGGAACTTTTCTCCAGATTCACTTTCCACCCGTGGAATCGTAGAATACACAACAACATCTCTGTATGAGGTCTTGCTAACTGAAAAGATGGCACCTGAACCAAGATGTCATCCAGGTATGACGCCACTGTAATTCCCTAAGAATTGACCACCGCCAAAAGGGCCCCTAGAACATATTGTGAAGATTTGAGGAGCCGTTTGTCTGGAAAGGCAAACCACAGGAATTGGAGTTGTTCCCTGGGAATGGGAACATGAAGATACACATCCTTCAGGTTTATGGAGTCGTGAACTGACCCTCCTGAACCAAGGGAAGAATGTAACAAATAGTCTCCATTTTGAAGGACGGAACCTAGAGAAAGTGTTAAGACACTTGAGGTCCAAGAAGGGTCGGAAATTTCCCTCTTTCTTGGTAACCACAAAGAGGTTAGAATAGAATCATTGATCCTGGAACAACCACTCCCAGAGAAGATAGGTCATTTATGCAATTGAAGAAGGCCTCTCTCTTTACCTGGTTAGCAGATAACCTTGACAAGTTAAATCTGCCCAGAGGGGGCAAGACTTGAATCCTATCCTGTATCCCTGGGATACTACTTCCATATGATTGCTGACTTAGATTCAGAGGAAGGTTTCTTGGATTGCTTCCCCTTATTCCAAGGACCTCCATGAAGTCCTGGATTGCTCTGGCTTGGAAGAAGCAGAGAAAAACTCATGTCCCTTGAAGGAACGGAAATTAGCATTCTGGCGACCCTTAGGTTTAGCCCTCCTGTCTTGAGGTAAGAAAGAGTCCTTTCTACCATTAATTTTGGAAATAATCTAAGCCAGACCCAGCCTAAATAAAGTCTTGCCCTTAAAGTAGAAAGACAGAAGTTTGGATATGTAACATCTGCTGACCAAGATTTTAGTCACAGAGCTCTGTGAGCTAGAACTGCAAGGCTAGAAATGTTGGCTCCCAGCCTAACCACTTGCATGCTGGTATCACAAATAAAATAATTAGCCATCTTTAGATTTGATCCTATCTTTGATCTCCTCTATAGAAGTCTCTTCTGGAAATAGATCAGACAAGGAGTTGCACCAATAAGATGTTGCCCCCGCAACTGTAGCAATACATGCCACTGGATGCCATTGTAAACACTGATGAATGTACATCTTTCTTGAATAGGCTTCTAGATTTTTATCCATAGGGTCCTTTAAAGAGGCTATATCCTCTAGAGGGATAGAAGTTCTTTTGGCTATAGAGGATATAGCACCATGTACCTTAGGAACAGAGCTCCATTATTTACAAACATAATCAGCAACAGAAAACAATTTCTTGAAAACAGGGGATGGGGAAAAGGGAATCACCGTAGTCTCCCATTCCTGAGCTATAATGTCCGACATACGATCTGGGACTGGAAATACCTCTACAGCTAAAGATTTTACATCAAACCTTATAAAACTTTATAAAACTTCTTTGGAGTGTCAGCGACAGAAGAGTCGGAGTCCTCCAAGGTAGTAAGGACCTCCTTCAATAGCAAACAGAGAAATTACAGCAAAAAAGAATCTCCTCTGATTCTGCTGTACAAGCCACTGCAGTCTCAGAATCATAGATTTCACCCTCAGAAGCCACTGAGGAAGAATCTTCATCAGATAACCGAGAGAGACTGACTAATGCAGACTTTGTGGTGTCAGAACTCTTGTTAAGAGATATATTATTAGATTTCCTCTTTCTTTTACCAGCAACAGGGAAGGCTAATAAGGCTGCAGAAACCACAAAAGTTATTTGCGCAGTAAAATCCCCAGTAAATATACACCCCGAGGAACTGGATAAGAGGAACCACAGGGACTGCATGTTGAAACTGCTAACGTTTGGGACGTTAAAGGGGAAAACTGAGGCATAGAATGGACAACATAAATCCTGAGAGATATACATCTCTGAGAGGGTATTCTTATTTTTAAACAAAACATATTGTTTTAAAACAAGTGGAGCAACTGCTAACGTTTGGGACGTTAAAGGGGAAAACTGAGGCATAGAATGGACAACATAAATCCTGAGAGATATACATCTCTGAGAGGGTATTCTTATTTTTAAACAAAAACATATTGTTTTAAAACAAGTGGAGCAAAATGCACAGAGTAAAAATTTGAACCTCCAGGCAAAAAAAGGCACATATCAAAAGACATTCAGCTAGATTAAGAATTTTGAGTGCTATAGGCAAATTAACAAGCACCACAAAAGCGTAGTTATTTCACCTCCCTATAGGGCTGCTATTACAAGTTTTAAAAAAGCAGGCTTGTGCGGGCGATATGGTGGCGTTGAGCTCCATACCGCACCAAAAACAAGCGCTGCTTTGACGTGCTCATGCACAATTTCCCCATAGTCATCAATGGGGATAGCCGGCAATAAAAAAGCCTAACACCTGCAATCGCGGAAACAAAAACTCCATAACGCAGCCCCATTGATGTCTATGGGGAAAGAAAAATTTATGTTTAAACCTAACACCCTAACATAAAAACAACATCTAAACACCACTAATCTGCCGCCCCTAACATCGCCGCCACCTACATTACAGTTATTAACCCCTAATCTGCCACCCCTAACATTGCTGCCACCTACATTACACTTATTAACCCCTAATCTGCTACCTCCAATGTCGCCGCCATTATACTAAAGTTATTAATCCCTAAACTTCTGGCCTCCCACATCACTAACAGTACATAAATATATTAACCCCTAAACCTAACCCTAACATAACCCTAATTATAACACTAACCCTAGCACCCCCTAACTTAAATATAATTAAAATAAATCTAAATTAAACTTACAATTATTACCTAAATAATTCCTATTTAAAACTAAATACAAACTTACCTGTAAAAAAAAACCTTAGCTAGCTACAAAATAACTAATAGTTACATTGTAGCTATCTTAGGTTTTATTTTTATTTTACAGGTGTTTGTATTTATTTTAACTAGGTAGACTAGTTAGTAAATAGTTATTAACTATTTACTAACTACCTAGTTAAAATAAATAAAAATTTACCTGTAAAATAAAACCTAACCTGCCTTACAGTAAAACCTAACATTACAATAAAATAAAATAAATTAAATTAATTGAATACAATTATCTAAATTACAAAAATCAAAACAAATTATACCTAATCTAATAGCCCTATCAAAATAAAAAAGCTCCCCCAAAATAATAAAACCCCTAGCCTACACTAAACTACCACTGGCCCTTAAAAGGGCCTTTTGCGGGGCATTGCCCCAAAGAAATCAACTCTTTTACCTGTAAAGAAAAATACAAACAACCCCCCAACAGTAAAACCCACCTCCCACACAACCAACCCCCCCCCCCCCAAATAAAAACCTATCTAGATAAACCTAAGCTAAACATTGCCCTGAAAAGGACATTGCCCTTAAAAGGACATTTAGCTCTTTTACGTTGACCAAACCCTAATCTAAAAATAAAACCCACCCAAAAAACATTTAAAAAAACCTTACACTAACCCCCAACGATCCACTTACAGTTTTTGAAGACTGGACATCCATTCTCATCCAGGCGGCAAAAATCTTCATCCAAGCGGGCAGAAGTCCTCTTCAAAGCCAGCAGAAGTCTTCATCTAAGCTGGCAAAAGTCTTCATCCAGACGGCATCTTCTATCTTCATCCATCCAGCGCAGAGTGGGTCCATTTTCAAGACAGCTGGCACGGAGCATCCTCTTCTTATGAAATCCGCTGGAAAATTAAGTTTGCCTTTAAGTGACGTCATCCAAGATGTTGTCCTTTACATTCCGATTGGCCAATAGGAATTAAAGGTGAAAAAATCCTATTGGCTGTTGCAATCAGCCAATAGGATTGAGCTCTCATTCTGTTAATTATATTATTATATTAAATCTTTTTAAGAAACAAGTTGAAAATGAGGTTCTAGAATTGGAGGAATCTTTGAAGTCTGAGAGGATTAGATGTACTTTGACAGTAGAAGACAGAGAGGCCTTACAGTCTCTACAATGCAATGAGGATATTTGTTATTACGTCTTCTGATAAAGGAGACAATGGCCCCAATTTATCAAAGGTCTTGCGGACCTGATCCAACACTGCGGATCAGGTCCGCAAGACCTCGCTAAATGCAGAGAGCAATACGCTCTCCGCATTTAACATTGCACCAGCAGCTCACAAGAGCTGCTTGTGCAACGCCACCCCCTGCTGACTTGCGGCCAATCGTCCGCCAGCAGGGAGGTGTCAATCAACCCGATCGTATTCGATCGGGTTGATTTACGGCTATTCCTGTCCACCTGCTCAGAGCAGGCGGACAGGGTTATGGAGCAGCGGTCTTTAGACCGCTGCTTCATAAGTTGTGTTTCTGGCGAGTCTTCAGACTCGCCAGAAACACGGCCCTTCAAGCTCTGTACGGAGCTTGATAAATGGGCCTGTATGTCGTTGTGATGAATAAAAAGGATTATATCCTAGAAGCTAAAAGACAGTTGAATGAGACTAGTAGCTATAGGAAATTAACTAGAAAGCCAACATGTGAATTTAAGAAACAACTACTAAGGATATTGGGTCAAGCCACTGCTCTAGGAGTATTGACAAAAAAAGAGAGATTTTTCATTCCCAACTATCCATCAATACCAGTCTTCCATTATTTGTTACAGATGCACAAATTTAACTTTGCTGCGTGGTCACCCAATTATTTCTGGAATAGACTCCTTGTTTAAACCACCATCAGAATGGGTTGATTCCCTACTTCAACCATCAGTTAGAAAGCTTAAAGGGATACTGAACCCAATTTTTTTCTTTTGTGATTTAGATAGAGCATGCAATTTTAAGTAACTTTCTAATGTACTAGTATTATCAATTTTTCTTTGTTCACTTGCTATCTTTATTTGGAAATAGAAGGCATTTAAGCTTCTTTTTTGGTTTAGACTCTGGACAGCACTTTTTTTATTGGTGGATGAATTTATCCACCAATCGGCGAGAATAATCCAGGTTATTCACCAAAACTTACATTCTTGCATTTCAAATAAAGATACCAAGAGAATGAAGAAAATGTGATAATAGGAGTGAATTAGAAAATGGCTTAAAATTTCATGCTCTATCTGAATTACAAAAGAAAAAAAATTGAGTTCAGTGTCCCTTTAACAGCTATTTAAGACATTCTACACATCTCATTAATGTGATACAAGAAATCAATTGGAAGCAGGGATCTCGATGGATAGTAGGGGACGCCACCTTGTTATACTCATGTATACCACATTCTTTGGGTATCAAAGCAGTCAGGTATTTCCTTGATTTGGAAACCCATTTTTCTGAGGAAATGAAAGTGTTCCTTTGTGAGATCATTGAATTTTTCTTGAAGCACACTTTTGTATGTTTGATGACGAGTTCTACCTTCAGGCTTGTGGTACTGTGATGGGTGCAAAGTTTGCACAATCTTTTGCAATTATACGTAGGTTGGAGGGAGAACCAACATATTTATAGCAGTACCAACCCATTTGGAGATTGTATCAAAATGTACATTAGATTTATAGATGATCTCATATTCATTGTGGAAGAACCTTTGATTTTCCTCTTCTAAACAACAATAGCATTAATCTAAGATTTTTAGGAGAATTCCAACATGATGCATTTCAGTTTTTAGATCTTAACCTAGTGGGTGATGTTATGTCAGGTAAAGTACAGACTGATACTTTCTGTAAGCAGACCTCTGGAAAAACGATTTTACATACAAAATCATGTCATCCTCCCCATCTGATATGCTCAATTCCCAGGGACCAGCTAATGCAATTAAGGAGAAACACTAACTTGGATACATTTTTTCAGAAACAGGTTATGGCACTCATAGAAAGACTAAAAAGTAGGGGAATACGATGACAAACTATTGAATGACAGTTTTGAGGAAGTTAAAATTACTCACAGACAGACTTGATTAGTGGTCCAAAAAGAAAGGAGGGGGAGTTGACACAAAATACTATAGTTTTTTTTCAACTAAATATTCAAATCAATTCAATAGGATTTGTACAATGTTGAAAAAGAATCTTTACATACTGAAAGAATGAACAATACTTTTAATATGAAGGTGAAAGTCAGAGATAGAGTTAAACATTTTTTTAATAGAACATATGTTGAGCACATTACAAAATGGGGTTATGAATATAAACGCATAGGTATATACATGCTTTTTGCACAAAGTTTATATACAAAGAAATTAATATAAGTTTTTTGAGATGTTATATATAAACTAGGTTTATTATGGATAACATATTGTATGTTTGCAGCTTTATCTTTTGAATTGTGGTTCCTTCTTTATTTCATGTATACAAATATGCAATGCATAATATGCATTTTTAATGAGTATGCCTTTTTAAATAATTCACATGTAGGATTGATCAGTATCCCTTTAAATGGAGGGTGTCTGGATCAATCTTCAGTCCTATGATTAAATGCACTGCGGAGGCACGAAACACGTATGGATATTCTTTAGCACCTTGCCCTCATGTTTTAAGAATGCTTAATAACAGCTAATTTTTATTTTTAAGTGCCCAGCTTTGTGCAGCTTTTTTTACTTTTTCTTGTCTTCACGAGTGGCTTGCCCCCTGCCACACTTAGCACACACCTTCTGGGGCTGTAGCACTCATCCAGTCCTCTCATGGAGGATCTGAAGCGGCGTTCAAACTACTACTGTGTGTGTGTATCCCTGCTTTGTGTGTGTGCGTCTCCCTGCTTCTGTGTGTGTGTCTCCAAGCTCCTTTGTGTCTCCCTGCCTCTGTGTGTGTCCCCCTGCCCCTGTGTGTGTGTCTCCCTGCCTCTGTGTGTGTGTCTCCCTGTCTCTGTGTGTGTCTCCCTGCTTCTCTGTGTGTGTCTCCCTGCCTATGGGTGTGTCTCCCTGCCTTTGTGTGTGTGTCTCTCCCTGCCTCTGTGGGTTTGTTGCCTTGCCTCTGTGCATGTCTCCCTGCCTGTGTATGTGTCTCCCTGCCTCTGTGTGTGTCTCCCTACCTCTGTGTGTGTGTCTCCATGCTCCTGTGTGTGTCTCCCTGCCTATGTGTGTGTGTCCCTGCCCTTGTGTGTGTGTCTCCCTGCCTCTGTGTGTGTGTCTCCCTGTCTCTGTGTGTGTGTCTCCCTGCTTCTCTGTGTGTGTCTCCCTGCCTGTGGGTGTGTCTCCATGCCTCTGTGTGTGTCTCTCTCCCTGCCTCTGTGTGTTTGTCTCCCTGCCTCGGTGTGTGTATCTCCCTGCCTCTGTATTTGTGTATGTGTCTCCCTGCCTGTCTGTGTTTGTGTCTCCCTGCCTTTGTGTGTGTGTGTGTGTGTTTATCCCTGCCTCTGTATGTGTGTCTCCCTGCCTCCCTGCCTCTGTGTGTGTGTCTGTTTGCCTCTGTTTGTGTGTGTCTCCCTGAGATGTGTAACACAAACTAGGTTTATTATGGACAACATATTGTATGTTTGCAACTTTACTTTTGAGTGGTGGTTCCTTCTTTATTCCATGTATACAAATGTGCAAAGTATAATATGCATTTTTGATGAGTATGTATTTTTAAATAATTTACATGTAGGATTGGTCAGTATCCATTTAAATTGAGGGTGTCTGGATCAATCTTCATTCCTATGATTAAATGCCCTGCGGAGGCACGAAACTCATAAGGAGATTCTTTTGCACCTTTCCTCATGTTTTATGAATGCTTAATAACAGTTAAGTTTTATTTTTAGGTACCCAGCTCTGTGCAGCTTTTTTTTACTTTTTGTTGTCTTTACGAGCAGCTTGCTCATCAGCTCTTAGCGTAAACCTCTCGGGGCTGTATGACTCATCCAGTGATACCCGCAACTTCTGGTGGCGTCCCATTCACTCTCTGCCATGGGGGATCTGAAGCCGAGCGGCATTCAAACTACGATTGTGTATGTGTCTCCCTACCTCTCTGTGTGTGTGTCTATCTGCCTCTGTGTGTGTGTCTCCCTGCCCCTGTGTGTGTGTCTCCCTGCCTCTTTGTGTGTGTGTGTGTCTCCCTGCCTCTGTGTGTGTCTCACTGCCTCTGTGTGTGTCTCCATGCCTGTGTGTGTGTCTCCCTGCACCTGTGTGTGTCTCCCTGCACCTGTGTGTGTGTCTCCCTGCCTCTGTGTGTGTCTCTCCCTGCCTCTGTGTTTGTGTGTCTCTCCCTGCCTCTGTGTGTGTGTCTCCCTGCCTCTGTGTGTGTGTGTTCCTTCCTGCCTCTGTGTTTGTGTATGTGTTTCCCTGCCTCTCTGTATGTGTGTCTCACTGCCTCTGTGTTTGTGTATGTGTCTCCCTGCCTCTCTGTATGTGTGTCTCCCTGCCTCTGTGTGTGTGTCTCCCTGCCTCTGTGTGTGTGTGCCTTCCTGCCTCGGTGTTTGTGTATGTGTTTCCCTGCCTCTCTGTATGTGTGTCTCACTGCCTCTGTGTTTGTGTATGTGTCTCCCTGCCTCTCTGTATGTGTGTCTCCCTGCCTCTGTGTGTGTGTCTCCCGGCCTCCCTGCCTCTGTGTGTGTGGCAGCCCTGCGTAGGAGCCTCCTCTTTTAGCCAAGTGTATGTATGCTTATGTATGGTAAAGCGCTTTGTAGCCCCTTTTCCCCCAAACACCTTATACCATACATCTTTGAGCCCTTATAACTTTTTTATTATTTATTTTTTATTGAGTGTGATTTTACTTTTACATGTATTTTTGATGTGTTAAATTCAATTTTATTTTCTTCCCCTACCCGTTACGCAAACTCTAAAGTTGCTCAAACCAGATGAGTATAAAACAGCTATTTTTAAAAAAGCTGAAAAAAACACAATCACCGCCCCTCTCATAATCAAGCTGCTAGTGTTTAATTTTCCTTTCAAGGATACAATTTCTGATTTAACTATTTCTTTACACAGATACATTTTAAAAAAAAAATGTAACTTTATCAATAGCATTTAGTGTACTAAGAGACATAATAAAACATCAGGAAAGTTCCCTGTTTAGGGCTAGATTACGAGAAGAGCATAATATTTGCGCTCCACTCAGTAATACAAGCTCACGTAAATGTGCGCTGGTATTACAAGTGCGAAGCAATGCGAACGCATTCTCGCGTTCTCATTGCCTAGAAGCCAAGTGCTCATGAGAGCACGCTTCCATAGGCTTCAATGGGAGACTCGTTTTCATACCGACAGACCGGCAGCAATAAATAAATATATATATGTATATGGTTCTATACATATATATTTATGTGTTTATATGTGTATATATATATTTATAGTGATAAGTCTCCCATTGCCATCTCCTCACTGTAATGCCTTATAACTGCTTTGTGCAGATCTAATCACTGGTTAATGATTTCTAGTTTAAAGTGAAACTGCAAGCTGGCGGTCACATTAACCAGCCACTTGTAATAGTTGGTTATCTAAAAATTGAAAAATTTGCCTCAATCCGATATGATCAGGATGATTGACAGCCCCTGCTAGTGGCCAATTGGCTACTAGTGAGCCTGGGGCAGCATTGCACAAGCATTGTGCAATGTTAAATGTGGCAGCATATGATGTCCTCCTACAGCAATGTCAGCAAATCGACCATTGTCAAATGGAGCCTATAATGTGCATTTTCACTAGAACTAAATACCAGAGAGATGCCATTAATAAGCTATAAAGTGTCCCAATCACCTTATTCTGATACTTGTACCTTTTCTTTCACAACCCAGAACCCTGCTGAGATTGTGTTCTCCTTACACTCTATGAAGGATTACACAACAAGACTTTTCTTGATCTTTAAAATATGGCTTATTTATCATGATGTTGCAGAAAGCAAAAGCCAGTTTAAAAACCACTGCAGACGCCAGATTAAATCCTGCTCAGTATCCAGTGGAAAAGATTCTGTTGCCACCTACTGTCAGCTCTGTAGTCATTTGTTTCCTTGATAGCTGCGTACTGACTGATTCTGCAGTTTATTAATGATTTATCTCATCTGATGGGATGGAGTGAAGAAACAGCTGCCTTAGACGCAGATATAGTTATGCATATATAGGCAAATCCTCTATAGGTCAGTGAAACAGAGGTATAGAGATATGGGCTGACACACGAAGGAGGAAAACTCAATGGGAAAAGACTAAAAGGTATAAAACATTAAAAATAAACATACCCAGAAGGGATTTAACGATATATATATATAAATATATATATATAGATATATGTATATACAGGAAAAACTAATCCTCCCTCCTCACTGTTTTTTTGATCTGTAGAAAGGGACTTGAGTTCCCTGAAACGTCATCTAATAAAGTTGACCTTTTTTCACTAAATCCTGAGAGTGCACTATTTATTGAAAGTATATATATATGTGTCTGTGTGTAAAATATATATATATATATATATATATACAGTGTATATTTATATATATATATATATATATATATATATATATATATATATATATATATATATATATATAAAAAGAGAGAGAGGTGTGCAACTGTTATATATATATTAATATATATAGAGAAAGTAGTATTACTTATATCTAAATACAGATATATATATATAGAGAGAGTGAAAGATAAAAGGCCAGATTACAAGTAGCATGTGACTGTTATATATACAATATATATCTATATCTATCTATATATATAGATATATATATATATATATATATATATTTATATATATATATATATATATATATATATATATATATATATATATATATATATTATATAGAAATTCAGACTGGTTCACAGTTTGGAGAAGATTGATTTTTTGGACCTGAGGTTATTCAAGAATGACAGGAGATTGGCAACAACATTGTATCAGGAGCCTACAGATTGCAACTCAGTACCAGTAATCACCCTAGGTCATTGATCAGAGCTATTCCTAAGGCTCAGTTGACATGAGTGATTAGGAACAATACACTACCAGATTTGGCTTCCACTCTGGTACAAGAGATGGCGGATAAATTCCTTAATAGAGGGTATGTCAAACAAATGATAACTACTGTTGCAGAGGAGGTCAAGATGATGAATCAAGCAGCTCTACTTGAGGATAAGGGAACAAAGATCAGTGAAGAGAAGGTGACAGTGGTCACTACGTTTGGACCTACATCTCATCATTTGTCCAACAGCATAAAGAAAAATTGGTGGGTAGTACAAACTGACCCCACACAACCATTTACCGACACCACAATACCAAGAATGGGATACAGAAGGAACAGCAACCTAAAAGATTTACTGATGAAGACTGATCCAGTAGTACACTGCTACAGACAGGAACAATGGCTTAAGAGCAAGAAACCAGGATCCTACAGATGTCCAAGCTGCACGACCTGCAGTGCCATGATACAAGGTTCCACCTTCAGGCACCCGCATAAGAATAAACAGTATAAGATCCGGCACTACTGACCTGCTCAACCAAGTTTGTGGTATACCAGTTGAGTTGTGTGTGTGGGAAATACTATGTTGGGAAAACTGATGATGATATTAGAAAAAGAATATCTAATCATCGCAGTGCCATTAGAGCAGCCCTGGATACCAACAAACCTGATCAACCGGTCACACAGCATTTTTTGGATGCCCAAAACACAGTCAAAGATCTTAGTTTCATCTTGATTGACCATGTCCCCCCCCCTCAATCGAGGTGGAGATAGGAAGAAGAAATTGATGCAGGTCGAGGCCAGATGGATTTTTAGATTAGAAACATTGCATCCCAAAAGACCAAGAGGCCTATTTATCAAGCTGTCAACCGCAAATACGCTGGAATTCCGCAGCGTAATTGTGGCAAGCCTGATTCGCCTTATTTATCAAAGCCTACAGACTGGCAAAAGTTGAAATTTGTGACGTAACATACGATCCGCCGGTCTCAATCCAAAACAGATCGATGCTTACGTCATTACAGATGTTCCGAATACAAATTTGGCACTATCTGACTACTTTTGATAGTTATCAAATATCTAACAGGTACGCTCACCACTATTCCGGCCCAGCATACCTGCTTTTCAATCCACCACCCTGGAGGCCGTGGATGCCATAGGAATCAATGGGAGTCTGAAAGCAGCGAAAGCTCAAGTTCGCTGCTGCCCGATATCCCATTGATTTCAATGGAAGAATAAAAGTTATGTTATTCCCGCCGCTCCCGGACCACGCCGCCACCTATATAATGTTATTAACCCCTATACTGCTGCTCCCGGACCCCACCGCAACTAAATAAAGTTATTAACCCATAAACCCCTGGCCTACCACATCACTACCACTTACTAAACCTATTAACCCCTAAACTTCCAGCCCCCACATCACCATAAACTAAATTAACCTATTAACCCATAAACCTAACAGCCCGCTAACTGTACATTAAAATTACATCATTTCTATCTAATAATAAATTTAAACTTGCCTTTAGATTTGAATTAAACTATATTAAACTATTAATCAACCTACCCTAACTATTATACTCAAATTACATTAAACTACAAATTAAATTAACTAAATTGCATATTTTAAAACCTAACCCTACTCAAATAATTTAAATCTACTATTATAAATTACAAAGTTACAAAAAACACTAAAACCCACCCAAGTTGTTAGTTTTTTGTAAATTTGTAATTTTTAATAGTAGATTTAAATTATTTGAGTAGGGTTTAGTTTTTAACTATATAATATAGTTAATTTAATTTGTAGTTTAATGTAATTTTAGTATAACAGTTAGCGTACATTAATTAATAGTTTAATATAGTTTAATGTCATTTTAGTATAATAGTTAGGGTAGGTTAATTAGTAGTTTAATATAGTTTAATTTAATTCTAATGGTAAGTTTAAATTTATTATAAGATAGGGATGATGTAATTTTAATATAAAGTAAGCGGGTTGTTAGGTTTAGGGGTTAATAGGTTAATTTAGTTTATGGTGATGTGGGGGGCTGGCGGTTTAGGGGTTCATAGGTTTATTAAGTGGTAGTGATGTGGGAGGCCAGGAGTTTAGGGGTTAATACATTTATTTATTTGTGGTGGGCTCCGGGAGCAGAGAGATAGAGGTTAATACATTTAGGGCTCGCTTCCATTGAGTCGTAATTCAGTTTGCGTGCACTCGCAAACCGATAAATATGCTGTCGGAAGCAATATCGTTTATCGACTGTTTCCAATGGCGCGTTATACCTCAATATCGGCAGCCGGACTTCGGCTGCCGAAAAGATCTTCGCGTCCCATAGAAAGTAATAGAAGCCGTTAATTGATAAATTATACCAGGTATCCAATGAAAGCGCTAACCGTTAATACACTGTCGGAGGCTGTCGATACATTGAGAAATATTACACCCAGCTCGACTAGGTGTAAAAGAGGAAAATTGTGCTTTTTGAGACCTATTTTCTATTGAAATTATAAAACTTGCAAATAATGCAAGTGTTTTAATGTAGAAATAAATTGTTATAAGTAATATTTATTGTTGTCTCATGTATAGAAATAGTTGAACTTATATTCTAATAGAAATATCAGTATATATTTAAATATAATAATATATGCAAGAACATATCTACAGAATGCAAACTAGACCTATGCCTAGGGCAGCAATAAATATTACTTATATTTATGAAGTGGTAAATATAATTATATTAGAAAATAGTATTTGATTATTAAAAATATGGATAAGTGTATCTTAATTTTTCTTGAGAGGTGTTCACCGGTAAGGAGCATGGACGTTAAACGTAAATTCTATAGCGTAAGGTTGGGTTACCTTAGCAACTAACTGATTTTCAAGAAATCCGACATCAGATGGAAGCGTTAACGCAACGTTAACTTACAGCTACACGAAAAGAGCGACTGCACGCTATCCGCAAAATATTTCAATGGAAACCTGGTACTAAAATGGAGCCGTAAATTACTTTTAGCTGTTGGCGGCTTCGGTAGCTTACGACTCAATGGAAGTGAGCCCTTAGATAGTTGCGGCGGCGTCGGGGAGCTGCGGAATAGGGGTTAATAACTTTATTAGAGTTGCGGTGGACTCCGGGAGCAGCAGGATAGGGGTTAATAACTTTATTTAGTTGCGCCGGGGTCCAGGAGCGGCAGGATAGGGGTTAAATATTTTAGTATAGTGGCAGTGTTTAGTGACAGGGTATAAATAAAGCTGGAAAAAGCCGAATAGCAGCGAGATCGATGACTGTTAGTTAACAACAGTCCGCTGCTCATTGCCCCGTACTAGCTTTTTTAATAAATAATGACAGCGTATTCAGGTCCATGGCCGCGATGTCAGGAAATGTCAGGCGAGCGTATTGGTGCTGGCGAATGCAGCACAGTTGACGGCTTGATGTAGGCCTCTTAATGCGAACATTGACTGGTATTGCTTTATATAAATACCTCAGCTTAATTCTGAGTGTGAATACATACCAATGGCATGACATGGCACTTTGACTTACTTGGTAGCTCCCCTTTATTCATTATCAGTTACACATTTTGAAGCTGTATATTCTGAAGCAGGACTGTAAGTGATAAGCTCTAACGAGTATTTATACAGGCTACCCATACGCGTTAATGTGTACATATATGATGCAATTTAATACTTGGCACACTCCAGGTGTATCACTTACACTTCATGATTATAATGTATTAAACCTTGAGCTCTCTGGTTCCGTAGTACCTTTTTTGCCAAAAACTTTTTAATACATTTTTGATATATTTTTCTGCTAAATTTTGTTGCTACATTGTTTTTTTGCTACAATTTTTTTTTTATATTTTTTTGCTTTATTTTTTGCTATATTTTTTGCTACATCCCTTTATAGCTAGATTCTTTTGCTTCATTTTTGCTTTATTTTTGGTATTAGCATTGCATAGTGGAGATTAATAGACTCATTTTCCCTCTGGGGCAGGTAGAATTTTAGAGGATCCCTCACACTCCATGGTTCCGTGGTTGCTGGTCTTCAGTTCTGCGGTCCTGAAGATAGAAGAGGTCCCCGCTTGGAAGAAGATGTCGGCCGCTTGGAAGAAAACTTTTTTTTTTTTTTTTTTTTTTTTAAGATTAGGGTTTTAATGGGCACTCTTAAAAGAGCTAAGAGCTGAATGCCCTTTGAAGGGCAATGTCCATACAAAAGCCCATTTAGGGGCAATGGATAGCTTTGTTTTTTTTAGTATTAGCTTTTTATTTAGGGGGTTTGGTAGGTGGAGGTTTTTACTGTTAGAGGGGGGGACTTAGTATTTTTTTTAAGGAAAGAGCTGTTTAACTTAGGGCAATGCCCTACAAAAGACCCTTTTAAGGGCTATTGGTAGTTTAGCATTAGATTAGGGGTGTTTTTATTTTGGGGGGGCTTTTTTATTTTCATAGGCCTAGATATGGAGTTTGGCGGTAGCCGTGAAAACCAGCGTTAGAGGCTCCTAACGCTGGTTTTAGGCTACCTCCGGTATTTGGAGCCAGTCAAAAAAGGGTCTAACGCTCACTTTTCAGCCGCGACTTTTCCATACCGCAGATCCCCTTACGTCATTTGCGTATCCTATCTTTTCAATGGGATCTTTCTAACTCCGGTATTTAGAGTCATGTCTGAAGTGAGCGTTAGAAATCTAACGACAAAACTCCAGCCGCAGAAAAAAGTCAGTAGTTAATAGCTTTCTGGGCTAACGCCGGTTCATAAAGCTCTTAACTACTGTACTCTAAAGTACACTAACACCCATAAACTACCTATGTACCCCTAAACCGAGGCCCCCCCACATCGCCGCCACTCAATTTAATTTTTTAACCCCTAATCTGCAGACCGCCACCTACGTTATCCTTATGTACCCCTAATCTGCTGCCCCTAACACCGCCGACCCCTATATTATATTTATTAACCCCTAACCTGCCCCCCACAATGTCGCAGCCAGCTACCTACAATAATTAACCCCTAATCTGCCGACCGCAAAGAGCCGCCACCTCATTATAGCTATGTACCCCTAATCTGCTGCCCCTAACACCGCCGACCCCTATATTATATTTATTAACCCCTAATCTGCCCCCACAACGTCGCCTCCACCTGCCTACACTTATTAACCCCTAATCTGCCGAGCGGACCGCACCGCTATCATAATAAAGTTATTAACCCCTAATCCGCCTCACTAACCCTATAATAAATAGTATTAACCCCTAATCTGCCCTCCCTAACATCGCTGACACCTAACTTCAAATATTAACCCCTAATCTGCCGACTGGAGCTCACCGCTATTCTAATAAATGTATTAACCCCTAAAGCTAAGTCTAACCCTAACACTAACACCCCCCTAAGTTAAATATAATTTAAATCTAACGAAATAAATGAACTCTTATTAAATAAATTATTCCTATTTAAAGCTAAATACTTACCTGTAAAATAAATCCTAATATAGCTACAATATAAATTATAATTATATTATAGCTATTTTAGGATTAATATTTATTTTACAGATAACTTTGTATTTATTTTAACCAGGTACAATAGCTATTAAATAGTTAAGAACTATTTAATAGCTAAAATAGTTAAAATAATTACAAAATTACCTGTAAAATAAATCCTAACCTAAGTTACAATTAAACCTAACACTACACTATCAATACATTAATTAAATACAATAACTACAAATAACTACAATGAAATAAACTAACTAAAGTACAAAAAATAAAAAAGAACTAAGTTACAAAAAATAAAAAAATATTTACAAACATAAGAAAAATCTTACAACAATTTTAAACTAATTACACCTACTATAAGCCCCCTAATAAAATAACAAAGCCCCCCAAAATAAAAAATGCCCTACCCTATTCTAAATTACTAAAGTTCAAAGCTCTTTTACCTTACCAGCCCTGAACAGGGCCCTTTGCGGGGCATGCCCCAAAGAATTCAGCTCTTTTGCCTGTAAAAAAAAAACATACAATACCCCCCCCACATTACAACCCACCACCCACATACCCCTAATCTAACCCAAACCCCCCTTAAATAAACCTAACACTAAGCCCCTGAAGATCATCCTACCTTGTCTTCACCTCACCGGGTATCACCGATCGGTCCTGGCTCCAAAATCTTCATCCAACCCAAGCGGGGGCTGGCGATCCATCATCCGGCGGCTGAAGAGGTCCAGAAGAGGCTCCAAAGTCTTCATCCTATCCGGGAAGAAGAGTAGATCCGGACCGGCAACCATCAACTTCCAAGCGGAATCTTCTATCTTCATCCGATGAGGACCGGCTCCATCCTGAAGACCTCCACCGCGGACCCATCTTCATCCGGCGACGTCCAACTGAAGAATGACGGTTCCTTTAAAGGACGTCATCCAAGATGGCGTCCCTCGAATTCCGATTGGCTGATAGGATTCTATCAGCCAATCGGAATTAAGGTAGGAATATTCTGATTGGCTGATGGAATCAGCCAATCAGAATCAAGATCAATCCGATTGGCTGATCCAATCAGCCAATCAGATTGAGCTTGCATTCTATTGGCTGATCGGAACAGCCAATAGAATGCAAGCTCAATCTGATTGGCTGATTGGATCAGCCAATCGGATTGAACTTGATTCTGATTGGCTGATTCCATCAGCCAATCAGAATATTCCTACCTTAATTCCGATTGGCTGATAGAATCCTATCAGCCAATCGGAATTCAAGGGACGCCATCTTGGATGACGTCCCTTAAAGGAACCGTCATTCTTCAGTTGGACGTCGCCGGATGAAGATGGGTCCGCGGTGGAGGTCTTCAGGATGGAGCTGGTCCTCATCGGATGAAGATAGAAGATGCCGCTTGGAAGATGATGGTTGCCGGTCTGGATCTACTCTTCTTCCCGGATAGGATGAAGACTTTGGAGCCTCTTCTGGACCTCTTCAGCCACCGAATGATGGATCGCCAGCCCCCGCTTGGGTTGGATGAAGAATTTGGAGCCAGGACCGATCGGTGAACCTGGTATGGTGAAGACAAGGTAGGATGATCTTCAGGGGCTTAGTGTTAGGTTTATTTAAGGGGGGTTTGGGTTAGATTAGGGGTATGTGGGTGGTGGCTTGTAATGTTGGGGGGGTATTGTATGGTTTTTTTTACAGGCAAAACAGCTGAATTCTTTGGGGCATGCCCCGCAAAGGGCCCTGTTCAGGGCTGGTAAGGTAAAAGAGCTTTGAACTTTAGTAATTTAGAATAGGGTAGGGGATTTTTTTTTTGGGGGGGGCTTTGTTATTTTATTAGGGGGCTTAGAGTAGGTGTAATTAGTTTAAAATTGTTGTAAGATTTTCCTTATGTTTGTAAATATTTTTTTATTTTTTGTAACTTAGTTCTTTTTTATTTTTTGTACTTTAGTTAGTTTATTTCATTGTAGTTATTTGTAGATATTGTATTTAATTAATGTATTGATAGTGTAGTGTTTGGTTTAATTGTAGGTAATTGTAGATATTTTATTTAATTAATTTAATGATAGTGTAGTGTTAGGTTTAATTGTAACTTAGGTTAGGATTTATTTTACAGGTAATTTTATTATCATTTTAACTAGGTAACTATTAAATAGTTATTAACTATTTAATAGCTATTGTACCTGGTTAAAATAATTACAAAGTTACCTGTAAAATAAATATTAATCCTAAAATAGCTATAATATAATTATAATTTATAGTGTAGCTATATTAGGATTTATTTTAGAGGTAAGTATTTAGCTTTAAATAGGAATAATTTTTTTAATAAGAGATAATTAATTTCATTAGATTAAAATTATATTTAATTTAGGGGGGTGTTAGTGTTAGTGTTAGGGTTAGACTTAGCTTTATGGGTTAATACATTTATTAGAATAGCGGTGAGCTCCAGTCGGCAGATTAGGGGTTAATAATTGAAGTTAGGTGTCGGCGATGTTAGGGAGGGCAGATTAGGGGTTAATACTATTTATTATAGGGTTAGTGAGGCGGATTAGGGGTTAATAACTTTATTATAGTAGCGCTCAGGTCCGCTCGGCAGATTAGGGGTTAATAAGTGTAGGCAGGTGGAGGCGACGTTGTGGGGGGCAGATTAGGGGTTAATAAATATAATATAGGGGTCGGTGGTGTTAGGGGCAGCAGATTAGGGGTACATAGGGATAATTTAAGTAGCGGCGGTTTACGGAGCGGCAGATTAGGGGTTAATAATAATATGCAGGGGTCAGCAATAGCGGGGGCGGCAGATTAGGGGTTAATAAGTGTAAGGTTAGGGGTGTTTAGACTCGGGGTACATGTTAGGGTGTTAGGTGCAGACGTAGGAAGTGTTTCCCCATAGCAAACAATGGGGCTGCGTTAGGAGCTGAACGCGGCTTTTTTGCAGGTGTTATGTTTTTTTTTCAGCTCAAACAGCCCCATTGTTTCCTATGGGGGAATCGTGCACGAGCACGTTTTTGAGGCTGGCCGCGTCCGTAAGCAACTCTGGTATCAAGAGTTGCATTTGCGTTAAATATGCTCTACGCTCCTTTTTTGGAGCCTAACGCTGACATTATATGGACTCTCAATACCAGAGTTATTTTAAAGGAGCGGCCAGAAAAAAGCCAGCGTTAGCTATTATTATTTTATTATTATTATTATCGGTTATTTGTAGAGCGCCAACAGATTCCGCAGCGCTATAACCAAAGGGGGAGTACAACAAAACAATTATATGGTAGAGGGCCCTGCCAAGAGTTGCACTGTTGTAGTCAGCTCTTAAGAAGGTGATCCACAAACAGCTGGACTATTAGGCTTACATGCTAAGAGGGTTCAGGGGATTGCAGTGGAGGAGAGGAACTGGTATTAGGAAAGGTTAGCGTAGGTTGTATGCGTCCCTGAACAGTAGAGTCTTTAGGGAGCACTTGAAGCTTTTAAAACTAGAAGAGAGTCTTATGGAGCGAGGCAGAGAGTTCCACAAGATGGGAGCCAGTCTGGAGAAGTCCTGTAAACGGGAGTGTGATGAGGTGACAAGAGAGGAGGAGAGTAGGAGGTCATGAGCAGAGCGAAGGGGACGGGAGGGAGAGTATCTGGAGACAAGGTCTGAGATGTAGGGGGGAGCAGTGCAGTTGAGTGCTTTGTATGTCAGAGTGAGGGTTTTGTGTTTGATCCTAGAGGCAAGAGGAAGCCAGTGAAGGGATTGGCAGAGAGGCGCAGCAGATGAAGAGCGACGTGTAAGGAAGATGAGTCTGGCAGAGGCATTTATTATGGATTGTAAAGGAGCTAGGCGGCAGGTGGGGAGACCAGAGAGGACAGAGTTGCAGTAATCAAGGCGGGAAAGAATAAGAGAGTGGATTAAAATCTTAGTTGTGTCTTGTGTAAGGAAGTGTCTAATTTTAGAGATGTTTTTAAGGTGAAAGCGGCAGGCTTTAGCCAATGACTGAATGTGAGGAGTGAAGGAAAGATCTGAGTCGAATGTGACCCCGAGATATCGGGCGTGCGGGGTAGGGGTGATGATGGAGTTGTCGACAGTTATAGAGATATTGGGGGTGGAGACTTTGGAAGAAGGGGGGAAAATGAGGAGCTCAGTTTTGGAGAGATTTAGCTTGAGGTAGTGAGAGGACATCCAGGAAGAGATGTGAGAAAGACAGTTAGTGACACGGGTTAGCAAGGAAGGAGATAGTTCTGGTGCAGAGAAGTAGATTTGGGTGTCATCGGCATACAAATGATATTGGAAACCGTGGGACTTAATTAGGGAACCTAATGATGACGTATAGATAGAGAAGAGAAGGGGACCGAGGACAGAGCCCTGCGGTACTCCGACAGAAAGTGGTGACGGGGCAGAGGAGGCCCCAGAGAAGGCTACACTGAAGGTACGGTTTGACAGGTAGGAAGAGAGCCACGAGAGGGCTGTGTCACAGATGCCGAAGGATTGGAGGGTTTGGAGCAGAAGAGGGTGGTCGACCGTGTCAAAGGCTGCGGACAGATCAAGGAGGATAAGCAGAGAGAAGTGGCCTTTTGATTTGGCTGTAAGTAGGTCGTTGGTGACCTTAACAATAGCTGTCTCTGTGGAGTGATAGGGACGAAATCCAGATTGCAGCGGGTCAAGAAGGGAGTTTAACGTAAGGAAATGGGATAGGCGTGCATATACTAGTTTTTCGAGAAGCTTTGAAGCAAGAGGGAGGAGGGAAATTGGGCGGTAGTTGGATGGGGAGGTAGGATCAAGGGAAGGTTTTTTGAGTATAGGTGTGACCAGCGCATGTTTCAATGATGAGGGAAATGTACCAGTGCTGAGGGAGAGGTTGAAAATGTGTGTTAGTATAGGGGTAAGGGTAGCAGAGAGAGAGGGGAGCAGCTGTGAGGGGATAGGGTCCAGGGGACAGGTAGTGAGGTGAGAGCGCAGTATAAGTGCTGAAACTTCATCCTCAGTAACAGGGGAGAATGAACTAAGTTTCAGGTTATGAGAGTTGTGGTTGGGTGAGAGTATTTGAGGGGGGGAGAGAATGGAATTGTGTTGAGAGCTGATTTCATTTCTGATGGAGTCAATTTTGTTAATGAAGTGACTGGCAAAGTCTTGGGCTGACAGAGAAGTTGTAATGGGAAGTGGGGGAGGGCGGAGGAGAGTATTGAAAGTGGAGAACAGACATTTTGGGTTTGAAGAAAGATTAGAGATAAGGGTAGAGAAGTAGTGTTGCTTGTGGAAATTAAGGGCAGAGTAGTAGGAGTTCAAGATGAATTTGTAATGAAGAAAATCATCAGAACTCCGTGATTTTCTCCAATGCCGTTCAGCAGTACGGGAACATCTGCGTAGGTACCGTGTCAGAGGAGTATGCCAGGGCTGGGGATGAGTGTGTGATTTCCTAGCAGTGGTAAGAGGGGCGAGATTGTCAAGGACGGATATAAGGGTGGAATTATAGTGGCAGATAGATTGTTCAGGGCAGGAAAAGGAGGAGAAGGATGAGAGGAGTGGATGAAGGGAATTAGCAAGTTGTTGCTGATCTAAAGACCTAATGCTTCTGTGAAGTTTGGTGTGAGGAGTAGAAGGTGGGAGAGTTGTAGTAAGGGATGAAATGTTGCAGGTAAGGAGATGGTGGTCAGACAGAGGAAAAGGGGAGTTTGAGAAGTTTGAGAGAGTGCATCGATAGCTAAAGATCAGGTCAAGGGAGTGACCGTCTTTGTGAGTGGGAGAATCAGTCCATTGTGACAGACCGAAGGAGGAAGTGAGTTGCAGAAGTTGTTTAGCAGATGAGGCAGTGGGATTGTTAAGGGGGATGTTGAAATCGCCAAGAATGAGGGCAGGGGTGTCAGAGGAAAGGAAGTAGGGTAGCCAGGCAGCCAAGTGATCTAGAAATTGAGTTGCGGAGCCAGGGGGTCGGTATATGACTGCTACACATACAGAGAGAGGGGAGAATAAGCGAATCATGTGGGTTTCGAATGAGGGAAAAGTGAGGGAAGAGATAGGGTGTATTTGTTGAAAGGTGCAACGAGAGGAAAGTAAAATACCTACACCACCTCCTTGTCTATTACCAGACCTAGGAGTGTGGCTGAAGTGTAGACCCCCATGTGACAGAGCAGCAGTGGATGCTGTGTCTAGGGGAGAGAGCCAGGTTTCTGTTAGGGCCAGAAGGTTGAGGGAGCGGGAGATGAAGAGGTCATGTATAGAAGTGAGTTTGTTGCAAACAGAGCGAGAGTTCCAGAGTGCACAGGTGAATGGGGTAGTGGCTTTAGATGCAAGAGGAATGTGAGAAAGGTGTGCAGAGTTTTGTTTTCTGAGTCTATGGGATGGTACACATGGATGTGCATGGCTTGTCAGTGGTTGGGGACCGGGATTAGGGGAGATGTCACCAGCAGTAAGTAGAAGCAAGAGGGAGAGTGACATGAGATGAGATACAGATTTGCAGTAGTGAGACTGCTTTTGAGATGGGGTGGAGGGGGTAGAGAGAGTGTTTAGGAATAGGTAAAGTTCATGAGTAGAAAAGTAAGGTGAGTTTAGGAGAGATGGGCTAATGAACAGTGCAGGTGGAGAGGGAGAAGGAGTAATTGAATAGTGTAGTTTGTTATAGAGACAAAGGGTAGCAAAAAGGAATATGAATATATTGAGCATGTTTACAGAATTGGGAACCAGTTAAAAACATAAGACACAGAATTACTGTAGCAATTGCATAAGGGAATGAAAGGTATATGAAACATAATATAATAAAAGTACCGTGTATTCTATGGGGTTAAGGGAATGGAAGGATGTGCTGATCAGTGTATGCACCTGTCATTTCAGGAGAGTTAAAGTTGTGTGGGAGACTATCTATAAATGAGGAAGTGAACTTGGGGTGGGTGGGGTGAGGGGTAGGGTGGGAGGGAAGCTGTTTCCCAGAAGGCTACCTGTAGAAAGTTATGTGGCAGTTTCAGTTAAGTGAGAAGGTCTGTGATTTTTTCTGTGTTCTTAGACTGTGTAAAGGGAGAGAGATAAATTGGTTAATGATGGTCCAGAGAAAGTGTGTTAAAATGAATGGGAGGGTACATTTATGGACATTTTAAGCTAAGGGTCAGTCATGCAGAAACCAAAAAACACATAAAAAAACAAAATATTAGAGATAAGACAGACATATAAGAGTGAAATAAAACCATTAAGACAATTAGACAGATAAATGTACAACAGCTGCTTAAACTATGCAAATTATGACTAGCACAGCCTGTAATATATACATTTAAAGTAAAAACAAAACAAAAGGAATTATCACTAAATATACAAACACATACAAAACTACGGGGGTCGTTACAGACAAAACTCTAAATCTAGCCGATAGGGATTAGGTTCAATTTGTTTATTTTGGATAATTTTGTTTATTATTTTCTGTAATGCTAGATTTTTTTATTTTTTGTAATCTTAGATTAATTTAATCTTATTTTTTTTTTTTAAGTATTGTTAGCTTTTTTTTCTTAAATGTTTGTAACTAGTGATGTCGCGAATAGTTCGCCGGTGAATAGTTCCCGGCGAACATATGCGATGTTCGATCCGCCCCTATTGGTCATCATTGAGTAAACTTTGATCCTGTATCTCACAGTCTGCAGACATATTCCAGCCAATATTTCAGCAGAAGACCCTCCCTCCCAGACCCTCCCAGCTCCTGAACAGCAGACATTTTTTTTCATTTGGAAGCTGCATTGTTAGTGAGAGAAGGGACAGTGTAGCTGCTGGTGATTTAATAGGGAAATTGATAGCTAGGCTAGTGTATTCAGTGTCCACTACAGTCCTGAAGGACTCATCTGATCTCTGCTGTAAGCACAGCACCCCAAAAAGCCCTTTTTAGGGCTAGAACATCTTTTTTTTTTTCCTGTGTAATCTAATTGCAGTTGCCTGCCTGCCTGCCAAGCCACTTGCCCAGTGCCATCACTCATATCTGGTGTAACAGTAGTGAAATTTAAAAAAAAAACTTTTATGACTGTGAAACATCAGTCTGCTAGTGTAATCTAATTGCAGTTGCCTGCCTGCCAGCGTGTGTGCCAGACCCACTTGCCCAGTGCCAAACCACTTATATCTGGTGTAATAGTAGTGTATATTTAAAAAAAAAAACTTTTTTGACTGTGAAACATCAGTCTGCTAGTGCAATCTAATTGCAGTTGCCTGCCAGAGTGTGCGCCAGGCCCACTTGCCCAGTGCCCCCACTCATATTTGGTGTAACAGTAGTGTAAATTTAAAAAAAAAAGAATTTTGACTGTGAAACATCAGTCTGCTTGTGTAATCTAATTGCAGTTGCCTGCCTGCCAGCATGTGTGCCAGACCCACTTGCCAAGTGCCACCATTCATATCTGGTGTAACAGTGGTGTAAATTTAAAAAAAAAAAACTTTTTTGACTGTGAAACATCAGTCTGCTTGTGTAATCTAATTGCAGTTGCCTGCCTGCCTGCCAGAATCTGTGCCAGGCCCACTTGCCAAGTGCCACCATTCATATCTGGTGTAACAGTAGTGTAAATTTAAAAAAAAAAAAAAAAATTTGACTGTGAAACATCAGTCTGCTAGTGCAATCTAATTGCAGTTGCCTGCCAGCGTGTTTGCAAGGCCCACTTGCCCAGTGCCCCCACTCATATTTGGTGTAACAGTAGTGTAAATTTAAAAAAAAAAAATTTGACTGAGAAACATCAGTCTGCTTGTGTAATCTAATTGCAGTTGCCTGCCTGCCAGCATGTGTGCCAGGCCCACTTGCCAAGTTCCAAAATTCATATCTGGTGTAACAGTAGTGTAAGTTTAAAAAAAAAAACTTTTTCGACTGTGAAACATCAGTCTGCTAGTCTAATATAATTGCAGTTGCCTGCCAGCATGTGTGCCAGGCTCACAACGTATACTGTGCCCACTTACGCATTGCCCCCACTCATATCTGGTGTAACAGTAGTGTAAATTTAAAAAAAAAACTTTTTTGAATGTGAAACATCAGTCTGCTTGTGTAATCTAATTGCAGTTGCCTGCCTGCCAGTGTGTGTGCCAGGCTCACAGCGTATACTGTGCACACTTGCCCAGTGCCACCACTCATATCTGGTGTAACAGTAGTGTAAATTTAAAAACAAAAAACTTTTTGGACTGTGAAACATCAGTCTGCTTTTTTGTGTCAGGCTCACAGCGTATACTGTGCCCACTTGCCCAGTGCCACCACTCATATCTGTTTAATAGTAGTGTAAGTGTACATTTAAAAACAAAAAAAAACTTTTTGGACTGTGAAACATCAGTCTGCTTTTTGTGTCAGGCTCACAGCTTATACTGGGCCCACTTCCCCAGTGCCACCACTCATATCTTGTTTAATAGTAGTGTAAGTGTAAATTTAAACACAAAAAACACTTTTTGGACTGTGAAACATCAGTCTGCTTTTTTGTTTCAGGCTCAAAGCTTATACTGGGCACACTTACCCAGTGCCACCACTCATATCTTGTTTAATAGTAGTGTAAGTGTACATTTAAAAACAAAAAAAACTTTTTGGACTGTGAAACATCAGTCTGCTTTTTTGTTTCAGGCTCACAGCTTATACTGGGCCCACTCGCCCAGTGCCACCACTCATATCTTGTTTAATAGTAGTGTAAGTGTACATTTAAAAACATAAAAACTTTTTGGACTGTGAAACATCAGTCTGCTTTTTTGTGTCAGGCTCACAGCGTATACTGTGCCCACTTGCCCTGTGCCACCACTCATGGGGTCGATCCGATAAAAATCGTCGCCCGCAAAAGCCGGCGACGCCAATAATTGCGCGGATTTGGTATCCTATATACGGCGTAAGCTAGAAGTTACGCGCGTAGATTTCTGGCGTCGCCCGTAGTTTTTTGGCCCATAGACTGACATACAAAACACGCGCAATTTGCTATCCAATATACGGCGTAAGGACTTACGCGTGCAGATTTTACAAAATCTACGCCATTCTCAGCTCGCCACAAATTGAAGGCGCAGGTACCCTTGCACTGACTTAGAAACCAACGTAACTCTCAGAAGGCCTAACAAATGCATGCCTAACAATATACATAGCAGCAGCTTGTTCACAAATAGTTAACCTCTTAAAAGCATTTATTATTCCTGCCCCTGCAAGTGTGTCAAACCAATCACAAACAGCACAACCTCTCACCTGCAGACTTAAAACACCTGCAAATGCACACCCTCATTAGCCACCATGTTTCCCTTGCAGTATATTGCATTTAGAGTCAGACAGCGTCGTGGGGCACAAGGGGTGCTTGAACCCTACAAGCCCCTGTTTTGGATGGTATCCCTGCTGCTGAGGTCCCTGGTCATGGTGCTGTAGCTGTCCCTGCTCCAGCTGCTGCTGCTGCCCTCCCTGCTCCTCCTGCTGTTGTCCCTGTTCCTGGTGCTCCCCATGCTGCTGTTGCTGCAGCTGCCCATAGGCCAGCAGGGCCTATAAGACGAAGGCATCAGCAGAGGGGAAGAGCACCAAGGGTACACAGGGTTAGGGTCACCCTGTTTGGGATGACAGAAGTGGAGGTCAGGGAAAAATATCGCTTGACATCTGCAAGCCTCATTAACCTATATGAGGTGTTGAAGGATGAAATTGACCCTCAAGCGTATAGGAACCGAGCTCTGACTGGTATGCAGAAGCTGTTGTGTGTTGTACACTTCCTGGCAACTGGCTCATACCAGTCAACAGAGGGGCTTGTGTCTGGCCTAGCGCAGTCTACCTTCTCCAGGATTCTAGGGGAGGTTCTGACTGCTCTAGATAACCAGACACAACGATACATTCATTTCCCCCATACCCCCCAGGAATGGAACCGTCTTAAACAAGGCTTCTATCGACTGGGGGGTATTCCTAATGTCATGGGGGCAATTGATTGCACACATGTGCGTATTGTGGCCCCACATGAGGAGACAATCCTCTATATTAACAGGAAAGGGTTTCACTCATTGAATTGCCAGATGGTCTGCGATACCAATCTGAAATTCTTACATGTGTATGCAGGCTTCCCAGGGAGTGCACATGATTCCTACATCCTGCGCCAGACCTCCTTATTCAATATGTTTGAAAATGGAACACTTTCGGGAGGATGGCTGCTTGGTGAGTACCTTCATTCTGTCTGTATATTTCTAATAAAGGGACACTAAACACATATTGTCATCTCATGTGTCAGATAGAGAATACAATGTTAAACAGCATTACAATTCACTTCTCTTATATCATTTTATTCATTCTTTAAATATATTGATTTTAAAAATTATAATTCACATATATGAGCCAATCATATGAGGCTTCTATGTGCAGCCACCAATCAGCAGCTATTGAGCATATCTAATATGCTTGTCATCAAGAGTTATCTATAGAATGGATAAAATGATCTAATCGAAGTTAATTATCAAGCTGCTAACAATTGCAGGTTCTTATTAAATGGACAGTCTAGTATAAATTGCACTTCCATTATTCAGATAGGCCTTTTAATTTTAATTAACTATCCTGATTACTTCCATTAATGTTTTGATTAAATCTATCTTTTATATGTGATTCATGTTGTGTCCCTTTAAAGCACATGATGTACCTGTAGTAATCCAAACACATATGTTACATGACAGGTGACGCAGGGTACGGCTGCAGACCATGGCTATTAACCCCCTTGGTGCACCCCATTACGGAGCCACAACTCAGGTACCAGGAGGCACACATAAGAACAAGGAATGTCATTGAAAGGAGCTTTGGCCTATTAAAAACCAGGTTCAGGTGTCTGGATGTTACAGGCGGAGCACTACAGTATAACCCCAACAAAGTGTGTTCCATTGTCAATGCTTGCTGTATTCTACACAACATTGCTGTGGACACACGTTTGTTGGGGGACATTGACCCAGAGCAGCAGCAGCAGCTGGTTCCTGTACTTGAGGATGTGGACAGGGGGACACTGAGGGGGAATGAAGTGAGGGATTATGTCATCCGGGAATACTTCACCTGTAAGTTACTTATTCATAAGTACAGTAAACCGTAACATTCACATGTATTATGATGTTTGACAGTACCTCACCAACCATTGCATGTGTATATATCATGTCTTGCAGAATGTAAAAGTTTGGATTTCCACTGCATGTAAGTGAAACTATTACATCCCAACCCCCTTCCCTTAAAGGGACACTATACCCAAACATATTGTTTCATGATTAAGGATAGAGAAGATAATTTTTAAAAACCTTATAATTTAAATCAATTACCTATTTTCATTATTTATTTAGATATACTTTAATGAAGACATAGAAATGCACACAGTGAAGAAATCGCAGGAGGCATCTATATACAGCTACTAATCATCAGCTACCAAGCATATCTCGATATGGCTTTCAGCAAAGAATATCAATAGAATGAAGCAACAGAAATAATAGAATGAAATTATAGTTTCTTTTTGGAATTATCTTCTCCTTCAAAATCATGAAGTAAAAATATTTGCTTTCATGTCCCTTTAACAACCCTAATTACTGTATATTTATAATTTGTTTCATTCATGTTTAGTTCACTATCATTAAGAATGAGGATAATGGATATTTATACCTTATGTTCACACCTTCTTTAAATATATTATTAGTTATATATACCAACGTGTCAATTTATATTGGATGTGAGAAACCTTGATGTACATCTTAGAAGTTAATATTACTATATGTACCGTTGAGACACAACCATGTGATGTTGTTTATTGAGCATGAATATGTCATAAACATTATAATAATACCTTTTTGGTCCATTTCAACACAGGTATTATTATATGTTTTACCAATATTACTGTACTAAAACACAACTCACATGGATGTGGATGACAATTAGATAGTAAATAACAGAGGACAAGATTTTCAATGAAGTTGAATAATATTTTTTTTTTTTTAAGGCCTCTTAGATGAGGGGCCTGGTGTGGGTCTTCTGCCTCTCCTGGGTTGTGTGGATCCAGTAGGAGTGCTGGTCACAGAGGAGATACTTGATGCCATGTCCTGCTGTTGGGTGAAATGCTCCACCAAAGCCCCCAACAGTTGGTTCTGTTCCCTCCATCTTTGGTCACTTTGGATTTGCATGTCCGATATTACACGCAGCATTTGGTTTTGATTTTGGACCATAGCTGATACCGATGCTGCCATGTCCCTTTGCAGCTCATTCGACCTCTGTTGCAAACGGTGTTGGCTTCTATGGAACCTGTGTTGTTCCCTCTGCATTTTTTGACACGTTTCCGTTAGAGTCTCACAGGTCAATGTTTGCCTCCTCTGTAGTGAGATATATTCATCACCCATGGCAGAACTCAATTGATCCATGGGCTCTTCAGCAGCAGGGACAATAGGCACTCTTTCAATTACGTGTTCCTCAGCTGGAGGTGCCGGAACAACAACCTCAGTTGGAGGTGCCGGAACAATAACTTCAGTTGGAGGTGCCAGAACAACAACCTCAGTTGGAGGTGCCGGAACAATAACCTCAGTTGGAGGTGCCAGAACAACAACCTCAGTTGGAGGTGCCGGAACAATAACCTCAGTTGGAGGTGCCAGAACAACAACCTCAGTTGGAGGTGCCGGAACAATAACCTCAGTTGGAGGTGCCGGAACAATAACCTCAGTTGGAGGTGCCGGAACAAAAACAGCAGCTGGACGTGCAGGAACAGATATCTCAGCTGGAGGTGCAGCCACAGGAATATGAGCTGGAGGTGCAGGGCAATGGATTACAGTTGGTGGAGCCCTTCCAACTGAAGATGATGGTCCAGATGTCGGGATGGACCGATAGTCCCAATGGCCGCTGGTGTGCATCCACTCAGCCTGCTGGTATACTCCTGTAGTGCCATGATATTCTTGGGGGGGGTAAATACATCTACCCTTCGGGGCTGGCGGGGCTCCCCCTCCAAGCCAAAGGAATATTCCTCGTGCCAGGGCTCCTGCCAGGTATCCTCCTCTAATGCAGGTGGCATGATATGTGGATTTTCGATTGACGCAGTCCAAGCCATGTCATGCCTGGCATACTCCTGCTGTCTTATCTGTACCAGTGGTTGTGGTGGACATATATTTTGAACCGGTGTTGGGGGATTCATGGGCGTAGGCACCCTGGTGACTGGAGGTTCTGTGGAGGAGTCAAATGATGAGAGGGATTAGTACAGTCACATATCTATCGATGTGGGCATACAATTTACATGCTAGGGCCTATCCACATTCTCATGTCAAACTCTATAACATGCATGTGCACATTGAGATTTGTGATATGAGGGTTTGTAATATGCTAATTATACATGTATGTGTTTCATACAATAGTTCTGTGTACATGTCAGTGATGGAGAAAATGTGTTCTTTAAGTGACACTATGGTTGTGATGACTATGGTGTCCATTTACTGAAAGGTCTACATGTGGCTTGTGGCCTGTGTTACTCTGAGACATGTTAGTATTTCACTATTCTACCTCATATCATGATTTTCAATGTGTTAAGTAGCATTAAATGGACATGCAAACCATATTTATTATTTCATGATTCAGCTAGCCAAGCATGGAATTGAAAAAAACTTGTAATTTACTTCCAGTAGCTAATATGCTTCATTATCTTGATATTCTTAGCTGAAATGCATTTCTAGATAGGCTCAGAAGCTGCTGATTGGTGGCTGTACATCAATGCCTCGTGTGATTGCCTCACCCATGTGCATTGATATTTAATAAACTAAGATTTTCAAAATAATAATTAAAAATTGATAATGGAAGTAAATGTTGATGTTGTTTAAAACTGTATTCTCTATCTGAATAATGAAATAAATTCTTTGTGTTTCATGTCCCTTTAATGTTAAATCTCATTGTATATTTAGTTGTTAGTAATCAAAATACCATGATCCTCATTGTGTACATGAATGTGTGACAATATAGGATGTTATAACTCAAATACATATTATACTAGTGTGTGGGATGTTACTCACCAGCATGCTGTGCTGATGTTGCAGTCCCTGAGTCACGAGCCCCTGGAAGTCCACGGACTGCTGTGAGGCTCAGGGACCTACGAATGAGCTCCTGCCACTCATTGTATTCGGCCTCATAGTGAGGCCCACCTCCTGTTGCCCTCTGGGAGATTGCTTCCTGGCCCATCCTCTCCTTGACTCTCCTCTTGCAATCATTCCATCTCTTCTTTAGGCCGTCCACATTCCTCCTCTGTTGGGACACACCATTGACGGCCTCCACCACCTTCTGCCAAGCATCTTTACGCCTCCGGGCAACTCCTTTGCCCTTCTCTTGTCCAAAAAGGGCATTATGGTTCTCCAGGACAGCCTGGACTAGAGCAAGGTTTTCGGCAAAACTGAAATTGGGACACCTCATACGCTCCTCGTCCTGGGCTGCCTGGCTCCCTCCCTGGGATGTCCCTGGTGTGGGTTCCTCCCTATCCTCTCCCTCCTCCCCCCTTCTATCCCCATGTGCACCCTCTATCCCTCTTCTCAGTGTGCCTGGCCTTTGGGCAACCCCACTCCCATCCTCCCTTCTGGCTCTCCCTCTCCCCACTCCGCTCACTCCCTGACGGGGACCCTGCTGCTCCTCCTGTACATAATCCTCTCCCTGCAACTCCCCTTCCCTCCTCCCCCCAGCCCTATCTCTCCCTGACATCCTCACACTACACACACTCACACACTCACACTCACTCCCACTTCAATCACACACAATCACAACCAGACACTCAGCCTTTCAAACTGTAAAAGATAAATAAAAAGTGTTGGGTGTTATAAAAAAAAAGTGTTGTGTATTTTGTATATGTGTGTATGCAAAATGTGTGCAATATGAAAAAAAGTGTAAGTAAATGTACTGGCTTAACAATCCAACCAACAATCCGACCTAACTAACTTGATGAAATGCTCCTTTCTCACTACTCTTACCACTAATCTCTATACTCGCTGTAGTGTGCTGTAGCTCCAAGAACCAACCAAACACACTAAAGAAATGGCGGCTGCGCAGGTGTTTAAGTATGATTTTTGAATCTCGTCATTACGTGGCGCATCTCTTAGAACTGGCGTTATTTTTTACGAGTCGTAGGCTAATTTGCATAAAACTACACTTTATTGAGACTTTACGTGAACAAAAAACAGGCGCAAGTACTTGCGACGACTAAAAGGTGTATTTGCACACATTTTGCCTGCTCGTCGGTTTTTCTCACTTACGCCAGTTTAGCATCTGACGGCAGTGAATATTGGATAGCTCGAGTTGCGAGCTGAAACTGCGGGCGACGCGGGTTACCTCGCTTGCGCCGAAAACTACGACCTATATCGGATCGCGCCCCATATCTTGTTTAATAGTAGTGTAAGTGTACATTTAAAAAAATAAAAACTTTTTTGACTGTGAAAATTCAGTCTGCTTTTTTGTGTCAGGCTCACAGCGTATACTGTGCCCACTTGCCCAGTGCCACCACTCATATCTTGTTTAATAGTAGTGTAAGTGTACATTTAAAAACAAAAAAAACTTTTTGGACTGTGAAACATCAGTCTGCTTTTTTGTTTCAGGCTCACAGCTTATATTGGGCCCACTTGCCCAGTGCCACCACTCATATCTTGTTTAATAGTAGTGTAAGTGTACATTTAAAAACAAGAAAAACTTTTTGGACTGTGAAACATCAGTCTGCTTTTTGTTTCAGGCTCACAGCTTATATTGGGCCCGCTTGCCCAGTGCCACCACTCATATCTTGTTTAATAGTAGTGTAAGTGTACATTTAAAAAAAAAAAAAAAAAGGGGAACTTCTGGGCGGCGGCTATGATAGGTCGCAAGACTGACTACCTCTTCAAATCTTAGTGCTCATCCACACACAATCCTCTCTCCATTACCCCTTTAAATAATAATTGTCACCTATTATCATACAGAAGAGAAGGAGTTTGTGAAAGATACCAGTATTTTTGGATTTGGTGCTGTATTCAGCCTACTGGAGAACTTTTAAGGTTGCGGCCTATTACTTACCCCCGGCAGGGCACTTGCCTCTGTCGTTACAGTGCAGTGTAAATCCTGCAAGACACTGCAGGACCTTTCTTAGCACTGAACTTCCAGGACTAAGTGTCTGCTAACATGGAGAGAATAGCGGAGGAGACAATGTTGACATTACTAGAAGAGCATTTTCAAAATTTGCAAAAGTTATGTAAAAACCGCTTCGATGGGATTTATCAGAAGCGTGAGCGGCACAGGGGAAGCTATTGCGACCTGGGGGAATCTCCTACACCTCCCGCTGAACCTACTAAGGAAGGTGAGCGCTGTGAAGGGGCACATCCACAGACCATCAAAAGTCCCCACATACCTGTAGTTCATCCGACACCAGAGATGTCGACTACTTATTGCGGAGAGAGTGAGAGAAAGTTGACGGTGTCCCCATGGCCCATGCCGGTAGAAGTGAGGATGTCCGCTGTGGTTCTGATGGTTCCACCACACTTAGATCAGAACGAGACTTCAGCTATGGGGGTTGAGTATCGCCCAGCTCTTTCAGCGGTGGTGGAGACCGGACACCTGATTGATGTCGGAAGTGTAAATAGCTGGCTGAAAGGTGAGAATGCCGTTGCGATCACACTACAGCCTAAACCTTCAGAGCCCCTCAGCCTGTTGTGCCTGCCGCAAGACTCTGAGTATCCACAGGCCAGTGAAGCAATTGCCAACGTTGGGACCACGAATCCCCATTCTCACCCCTTATCCTTAGAGAGCACCCCACGGCATGTGAAACAAGGTGTGGGCTAAGATGATGTATAAGGTCCCACGCTGCTCTCTCTGGTTTTGATGCAGGACACCTGGACAGACTGGTATTGTTGTACACATGCAGAACTTACTTTAAGGACTCATAGACATGTTTAATCCCCGCCTATATTATATTTGGGGTCACTTCAATAAGCTCTATGATGGTTGCTCCTATTGCGCAGTATTCCTTATTACTTTTCATTTTATTTCTCTCTGTATCGCTTGCAATAGGTAAGCTACGCATAAGTACTACTAACCCTGTCTGGATGTATGTTCCTTCTCCCCCTTGGCTTAATACGGGTTACATAATGAACATTAACGGTCAGTACAATGCAATACCAGATTAACTTATAATGCAGGTATCATAATATATCCGTTAGAGGCTATGGCTTTCTACTGTCACCCGTGTGTACATGTGTTTATAGATATGTAGCATCTACTTGCGTTGCTGTAAGACAATAATTGATATGTTAGCTTCTATTGCTCAGTCTTTAATGTAAAGATTCTGCTCTACCTTATTGTGCCCACATACGGATTTCCCCTTGCAAGCCACCTATATGCCACAAAATAATTTATCTTAATATTAAGTGTTGGGAGTGATGTCTTGTAATTTTCCAGGGCTGGGATGGGCACTGTTATATTTTTACATATGTCCTATGACAGAGGTGCTTGGATGTAAGGGAGGGTAGGCTCATCTTCCTCCTTCAAAATCAGGGATATTACTTCACTTTGGTGACGTGCGGAGGGAAGATATTTAGTCAACATAGTGCCCCTCCACCGCAAGTTTCTGCTTTCTTATATGTAGTTATGCTAGTTGAACTGGAAGTTCGTTTAGAACAAGGTTTGTTTACCAGTATATTTATTCACATGTCCCCTATAATTGATTAATATCCCCATTTTCCTTTTTTCTTATACCTTTAATTTGACATGGCAGACATAGGAACATTTTACTTTGTTTTATTATTAAACTTTACGGTCCAAAAGTGACCTATCATTAATGTCCCCCTAGTGAGTTTCATGTTTCCATGGGTCCAAGAGTGGCCTTTTGAAGTGTTGGGGGCACGTACCTATGCATTAGAACTATAAAATGAGGATCATTTCCAGTGCTCAGAAGCTCTATATATGATGCAATTGGTTACATCTACATCTACAACAATAAAAAAATAAATAATAAAATCTGAGGTCTACATAGCGAGATCCAAAAGTGGTCTCTCCATTATATTATACCTGCCCTTACTTCCAGATTTGTCTCCTTATTTAAGGTCCAAGAGTGACCTTTTCAGTTTGTTATGGGAGGTTAGCTTTTATATAGGCACCGTGTTTTAATCTGACTATTAATATTACAATTTATTGTATTGCAATTTTCTTTGTATGTTTATACTGCTTGTATGCCTATTTCTAGTACCTCAATTAAAAAAAAAAAAAAAAAAAAAAAAAAAAAAAAATGTTTAGACTGTGAAACATCAGTCTGCTTTTTTGTTTCAGGCTCACAGCTTATACTGGGCCTACTCGCCCTGTGCCACCACTCATATCTTGTTTAATAGTAGTGTAGGTGTACATTTAAAAAAATAAAAACTTTTTGGACTGTGAAACGTCAGGCTCACAGCCTATACTGTGCTCACTTGCCCAGTGCCACCATTCATATCTTGTTTAATAGTAGTGTAAGTGTACATTTAAAAAAATAAAAACTTTTTGGACTGTGAAACATCAGTCTGCTTTTTTGTGTCATGCTCACAGCTTATACTGTGCCCACTTGCCCAGTGCCACCACTCATACCTTGTTTAATAGTAGTGTAAGTGTACATTTAAAAACAAAAAAAACTTTTTGGACTGTGAAACATCAGTCTGCTTTTTTGTGTCAGGCTCACAGCTTATACTGGGCCCACTTGCCCAGTGCCACCACTCATATCTTGTTTAATAGTAGTGTAAGTGTACATTTAAAAAAATAAAAACTTTTTGGACTGTGAAACATGTCTGCTTTTTTGTGTCAGGCTCACAGCGTATACTGTGCCCACTTGCCCAGTGCCACCACTCATATCTTGTTTAATAGTAGTGTAAGTGTACATTTAAAAACAAAAAAAACTTTTTGGACTGTGAAACATCAGTCTGCTTTTTTGTGTCAGGCTCACATCTTATGCTGTGCCCACTTGCCCAGTGCCACCACTCATATCTTGTTTAATATTAGTTTAAGTGTACATTTAAAAAAAATGACAGGCAGAGGCAGGCCACCCCGCAGGTGCCGTCGTGGTCGTGGTGCTGTGATTCCCTTTGGCCCTAGAATAATGCCCAGTGTTCAGAGGCCATGTCCCATGAACTTAAACAGTTCTGAGGAAATAGTTGACTTTATAACACAGGACACCCAAACTTCTATAGCTTCCGATCTGAATCTTGACGCACCATCCTCCTCCAGCTTATCTTCGGGCACCTCTCAAGTTACTACTCACCTGCCTGCCGCCACCATGAACACTAGCACCACAGCCGCTTCACTTGATCTTTCAGAGGAGTTTTTTACACATCAGTTGGAAGAAATGAGTGATGCGCAACCATCATTGACAGAGGATGTAGATAACAGTGATATGTTACAGACATGGATGTACAGTGTGATGATGATGATGTTGTACCCGCTGCTGCTTCCTTTGTTGATTTGTCAGATACAAGTGAAGCGGTTGATGATGACGATGCGTCCGTGGATGTCACGTGGGTGGCCGCTAGAAGAGAAGAAGAACAGGGGGAAAGTTCAGATGGGGAGACAGAGAGGAGGAGGAGGAGACAAGTTGGAAGCAGGGGGAGGTTGTCACAAGGAGCTAGTGGCACAGTCAGAGAGCATGCATCGGCACCCGGGGTCAGTCAGACAGTACGCCAATCAACGCATGCTGTTGCCACCACCAGAATTCCGTCATCACAGAGCTCAGCAGTGTGGCATTTTTGTGTGTATCTGCCTCTGACAACAGCGATGCCATTTGCAACCTGTGCCAAAAGAAACTGAGTCGTGGGAAGTCCAACACCCACCTAGGTACAACTGCTTTGCGAAGGCACATGATCGTACATCCTATGGGATCAACACATGAGTAGAAGCAGCACACAAACTCAAAGCCGCCATCCTCCTCCTGGTCCAGCATCTTCAGCCACGTCAACCACTGCTGTCCTCCTTGCCCCCTCTCAACCATCCGCCACTCCGTCTCTCTTCCGGAGCAGTTCCTGCTCATCTGCCCACAGTCAGGTGTCTGTCAAGGACATGTTTGAGCATTAGAAGCCAATGTCACAAAGTCACCCCCTTGCCCGGAGTCTGACAGCTGGCTTGTCTGAACTCTTAGCCCGCCAGCTTTTACCATACAAGCTGGTGGAGTCTGAGGCATTCAAAAATTTGTAGCTATTGGGACACCGCAGTGGAAGGTACCCGGCCGAAATTTCTTTGCACAAAAGGCAATCCCCAACCTGTACTCGATTGTGCGAAAGGAAGTAATGGCATGTCTTGCACACAGTGTTGGGGCAAGGGTCCATATGACCACTGATAGCTGGTCTGCAAAGCATGGTCAGGGCAGATATATGATCTACACTGTGCATTGGGTAAACCTGCTGACGGCTGTCAAGCATGGAATGCGTGGCTTTGCAGAGAAGGAGTTGGTGACACCGCCACGACTTGAAGGCAGGCCTGCTGCCACCTCCTCTACTCCTCCTACTCCATCCTCTTCCATAACCTCCTCGGCTGAGTCCTCTTCTGCTGCTGGGTCTTGCTCCACATCAACGGCACCCCCCAGCTCCGCAGGTACTATTCCACATCCCGGATACAGCAGTGTCACGCCGTCTTGGGGTTGACTTGCCTGAAAGCAGAGAGTCACACCGGACCAGCACTCCTGTCCGCCATGAACGCACAGGTGTATCAGTGGCTGACTCCGCACCAACTGGAGATTGGCAAAGTGGTTTCTGACAACGGAAGTAATTTGGTGGCGGCATTGAAATTGGGCAAGTTGACACGTGCCGTGCATGGCACATGTGTGTAATCTGATCGTACAACGCTTTGTACATAAGTACCCAGGCTTACAGGATGTCCTGAAGCAGGCCAGGAAGGTGTGTGGCCATTTGAGGCGTTCCTACACGGCCATGGCGCACTTTTCCGATATCCAGTGGCGAAACAACATGCCAGTGAGGTGCTTGATTTGCGACAGCCCGACATGTTGGAATTCAACACTCCTAATGTTCGACCACCTGCTCCAACAAGAAAAAGCCATTAACGAGTATTTGTATGACCGGGGTGCTAGGACAGCCTCTGCGTAGCTGGGAATTTTTTTGCCATGTTACTGGACGCTCATGCGCAATGCCTGTAGGCTCATGCGTCCTTTTGAGGAGGTGACAAACCTAGTCAGTCACACCGAAGGCACCATCAGCGACATCATACCATTTGTTTTCTTCCTGGAGCGTGCCCTGGGAAGAGTTCTGGATCAGGCCATAGATGAGCGTGAAGAGGAAGAGGAAGAGTTGTGGTCTCCATCACCACCAGAAACAGCCTTATCAGCATCGCTTGCTGGACCAGCGGCAACGCTGGAAGAGGATTGTGAGGAAAAGGAGTCAGAGGAGGAATGTGGCTTTGAGGAGGAGGAGGAAGACCAACGACAACAAGCATCCCAGGGTGCTCGTTGTCACCTATCTGGTACCCGTGGTGTTGTACGTGGCTGGGGGGAAGATCACTGAGGACAAGGAACGGGACAGGAGTAGCTCGGCATCCAACCTTGTGCAAATGGGGTCTTTCATGCTTTCGTGCCTGTTGAGTGACCCTCGTATAAAAAAGCTGAAGGAGAATGACCTGTACTGGGTGTCCAAGCTACTAGACCCCCGGTATAAGCATAAAGTGCCTGAAATGTTACCGAATTACCACAAGTCGGAAAGGATGCACCAGTTTCAAAATAAATTAAAAAGTATGCTTTACACAGCGTATAAGGGTGATGTCACAGCACAACGGGAATCTAACAGGGGAAGAGGTGAAAGTAATCCTCTGACTCCCACGACCACGCCAGCACGGACAGGACGCTTTACAGACATGTTGTTGATGGAGGACATGCAGAGCTTTTTAACTCCTAGCCCTTTGCAGTCCACCCTCAGAGAACGACTCGACCGACAGGTAGCAGACTACCTCGCCTTAACTGCAGATCTCGACACTCTGAGGAGCGATGTACCCCTTGACTACTGGGTGTGCAGGCTTGGATATAACAAAGATAGATAGGGTACAGCGCTAGACCAATCCTACTATGCCTAACTATGGTAATTGTCTCCTCCCTAGACAATTCAAAAAATATAAATCAGTAAAGCAATAGGTATAGAAGGAGCTAAAAAGCTGTAGGATTTATAGATATGTAGTATCACCTTGTATAGAATAGATCGATGTCACCTTATATAAAATAGATAAATGAGCCAATATTAGTATAAAATGAAATCGCAATTTTAATAATCAATATAAAAATGAATCAGAATAAAACTAAAACCCATCAATGGTTAAAATCCAAAATTCAGATATAAGATCAAGATCTCATAAATGGCTAAAACATATATATGTCATTACCAGATAAACATTCACACTGCTCATTCAACATAACACTCTCTCAAAATCCTATGACACATAACATGTAGGCGATACTATATAAATGCCAGTATCATAAGTGTCCAGCTGTTACTGTCTCTTATGGGGATCCCCAACTAAGATTCTTATAGATTCAGAAGTAAATATGGGCTAGATTATCTACAGTTCTCCAACACAAGTTACTTGTATGTGTGCCCCCGGATGTCAGCGTCCTCGCTTTACATTCAGTAGCTCCTTTTCAATGTGGTTACAGATCAAAGTGGTTTATCTCCTTCCCTTACCGCTGTATTAGTGATTGGAGCAGTCAATGATACTGAATGGAGCTGGGAGGCTCTCTTACCTCCTCTAAGTGTCTACTTGTCAGCCTCCTCACCTGACCCGACACTACGGCTTCTCCTTCGGTTCCTGGCGTTCAAATTTCCGTTAGTGACGTCACTCGGTTCCCGGATCCTAGGTGACTACTTGCGCAAGTAATTTCCACGGATGTATCCAGACAATCCTCTGCACTTCAGTACACCAGTGTACGCAGAGTTCAGCTTAGCTGCAAATGTCAAACAGCCCACAGTAAATGGCAGGATAGTCCTCTACGCGTTTCAACCCCTTTCAGGGTCTTTGTCAAGATACCACTTCCTGCATCCTCTGTCCTTAAATACTCTCTCTATACAGGTGATTTGCTGTTGCTCCAATACCTTGTCAACAGGTACGTATTTCCTGGGGGGAAAACCGGTAGCCACACATGTCATTCTTTCTTCAGGCTTGACCTGTGGCCTGAGCTATCCCAATTTGCGATAGAACTTCTGGCCTGCCCCGCTTCAAGTGTCCTGTAAGAAAGGACCTTCAGTGCAGCAGGAGGTATTGTCACTGAGAAGAGAAGTCGCCTAGGTCAAAAAAGTCTAGATTACCTCACCTTTATTAAGATGAATGAGGGATGGATCCCGAAGGGACTGACATTGGGTGATACATTCAAGTAAAAAAGGCCTGATGAGATGAGCTGCCTTGGGCTAAAAATGTTCCAAACAGTGCTGTATTTTATCTTCGAATGCCGGATGACTTGCGTGACTTATCCACCACCATCTAGGGTTCAAGCCGCAATGTTTTAGGGCACTTTCTGCCTGGGAAACAAACATCAATTTTTCTGGCCACTGCTACAGCAGCGGCTGCAACAATACCTAATTTTTCAGGCATGTGTACATGCCAAATTTTTCTGGCCTCTGGTGCTGCACTGTGGCTTCAAAAACCAAACCAAAAAAAGGCACGTAACAGGGATTAAACTGATAGGAATAGTACTACTTAACACACCACTCCTATCTGGTGGCACATTAGATTGCACGTGCAGTGCCCCAAATTTGAAGTAGGAGGACCGACCAAGCATCTTTTTCCATCTCCCGGTTCCTAAAATCCATGCCATATACACGTCCCCTGGCACCGCAACTGCCTCTGGGAACCTTACCATGGGTCCCAGAACGCACGTCTTGTAATTCTCTGTCTGAGAAATGATCTATCTATCAAATCTATCTATTTATCTATCAAATCGATCTATCTATCTATCGTATCTATCAAATGTATCTATTGCATCTATTGATCTATCTAATCTATGTATCTATCTATCAAATCTATCTATCTCGTGGCCGGACCGACCAAGCATTTTTTCCCATCTCCCGGTTCCTAAAATCCATGCCATATACACGTCCCCTGATAGGGGACGTAACAGGGATTAAACTGATAAGAATAGTACTACTTAACACACCACTCATATCTGGTGGCACAGTAGATTGCACGCGCAGTGCCCCAAATTTGAAGTAGAAGGACCGACCAAGCATCTTTTTCCATCTCCTGGTTCCTAAAATCCATGCCATATACACGTCCCCTGATAGGGGACATCGCAGTGGAAGGTACCTGGCTGAAATTTCAATGCACAAAAGGCAATCCCCAACCTGTACTCGATTGTGCAAAAGGAAGTAACCTTACCATGGGTCGCAGACCACACGTCTTGTAATTCTCTGTCTTGGAAATCTATCTATCAAATCTATCTATTTATCTATCAAATCTATCTATCTATCTATCTATCTATTGTATCTATCAAATGTATCTATTGCATCTATTGATCTATCTATCTAATCTATGTATCTATCTATCAAATATATCTCGTGGCCGGACAGACCAAGCATCTTTTTCCATCTCCCGGTTCCTAAAATCCATGCCATATACACGTCCCCTGATAGAGGACGTAACAGGGATTAAACTGATAAGAATAGTACTACTTAACACACCACTCATATCTGGTGGCACAGTAGATTGCACGCGCAGTGCCCCAAATTTGAAGTAGAAGGACCGACCAAGCATCTTTTTCCATCTCCCGGTTCCTAAAATCCATGCCATATACACGTCCCCTGATAGGGGACACCGCAGTGGAAGGTACCCGGACAAAATTTCAATGCACAAAAGGCAATCCCCAACCTGTACTCGATTGTGCAAAAGGAAGTAACCTTACCATGGGTTCCATCCCGCACGTCTTGTAATTCTCTGTCTGGGAAATTATCTATCTATCAAATCTATCTATTTATCAAATCTATCGTATCTATCAAATGTATCTTTTGCATCTATTGATCTATCTATCTATTTAATCTATGTATCTATCTATCTATCTATCTATCAAATCTATCTATCTCATGGCCGGACCGACCAAGCATCTTTTTCCATCTCCCGGTTCCTAAAATCCATGCCATATACACGTCCCCTGATAGGGGACAAAAACAGGGATTAAACTAATAAGAATAGTACTACTTAACACACCACTCATATCTGGTGGCACAATAGATTGCATGCTCAGTGCCCCAAATTTGAAGTAGGAGGACCGACCAAGCATCTTTTTGCATCTCCCGGTTCCTAAAATCCATGCCATATACACGTCCCCTGATAGGGGACGTAACAGGGATTAAACTGATAAGAATAGTACTACTTAACACACCACTCATATCTGGTGGCACAATAGATTGCACGCTCAGTGCCCCAAATTTGAAGTAGGAGGACCGACCAAGCATCTTTTTCCATCTCCCGGTTTCTAAAATCCATGCCATATACACGTCCCCTGACGCCGCAACTGCCTCTGGGAACCTTAACATGGGTCCCAGATGGCACGTCTTGTAATTCTCTGTCTGGGAAATTATCTATCTATCTATCAAATCTATCTATTTATCTATCAAATCTATATATCTATCGTATCTATCAAATATATCTATTGCATCTATTGATCTATCTATCTAATCTATCTATCTATCTATCTATCAAATCTATCTATCTCGTGGCCGGACTGTTATCTGACATCCACTTGTGTTTCGTCCAAATGTCCGTCGGCCAAATGTCCGTCGGCCAAATGTCCGTCTGCCAAATGTCCGTCGGCTAAAAGTCCGGCCACGATTGCACGCGCAATGCTCCAAATTTGAAGTAGGAGGACAGACTAAGAATCTTTTTCCATCTCCCGGTTCCTAAAATCCATGACATATACACGTCCCCTGATAGAGGTGGAAGACCAAACACAGCAGGCGTCCCAGGGGGCTTGTTGTCACTTTTCGGGGACCCTTGGTGTTGTAAGTGGCTGGGTGGAGGAAGAGACCTTCAATGACATCAGTGAGGACAAGGAACGGGACATGGCTAGCTTGGTATGCAACCTTGTACAAATGGGGAGTTTGCGGTTGTGCAAATGGACTGTTTGCGGGTGTTTGCGGTGCGTTAAATGGGGAGTTTGGTCTGTCACTGTGAAGCGGGCGTAACCCTTACACTACCTGATCGATACAACATCATACCTGATGTTTTAAAGCACGTTATTTCAAACAATTTAGGAATGTTAGGTGATTTCTGCCCTTTATGGATTAAAACCAGACTCTGCATCAACTATGTAATTTTCTGTGGGAGATTTGCCATGGATCCCCCTCCGGCATGCCACAGTCCAGGTGTTAGTACCCTTGAAACAACTTTTCCATCACTATTGTGGCCAGAAAGAGTCCCTGTGGGTTTTAAAGTTCGCCTGCCTTTTGAAGTCAATGGGACGTTTGCATTTCCCATTTGCGAATGGAAAATGTTAAGTTCGCGACATCACTATTTGTAACTAAGTATTTTTTAATTTAGGTAATTGGGGTTAATTTAAGGGGTGTTAGGTTAGGGGGCTTAGTAATTTAATTAGGTATTTGTGTTGTGTGGGTTTGGCAGTTTAGGGGTTAACAGTTTTAATAGGATTATTGTGTTGTGTGGGTTTGGCGGATTAGGGGTTAATAGATTTATAGGGACTTTGCAGTGTGGGTTAATGGTGGATTATGGGTTAATACTTTTACTAGGTAAATTGCAATGTGGGTGAATGGCAGATTAGGGGTTAATACATTTATTAGGTAGATCACAATGTATGTGTATGGTGAATTAGGGGTTAATAGTTTAATTAGGCTTATTGATTTGTGGGGGATTGTCGGTTTAGGGGTACTTTTATTATAAGTTGCAATGTGGGTTTGATGGTGGATATGGGGGTTTTACGTGTCGGATTTATATTTGGGAGCGGGTTAGACTTTTACGGGAGATTTAACTTTTTTTTATTTTCTTATGCACCGGTAGTTTCTAAAGTGCTGTAAATCAGTGGCAACTCCAGAAATTAGTATTTACGCTCATTTCTGGACATTGGTAGTTTATCCAACTTACGGCACTTTATGAACTGCCGGCGGGGTTTATGTAATACTCTGATGTGCGAGGTGAAATTACGGGCGTCACGGGTTTTTGCGCTTGCGCTGAAGCCTGCACCATATATGTAATCTCTAAAATTAATACAAAACAGAGGGGCGCCTCAAGTGTAGATCCAATATCTTAAGGATAGTAAAGTGCCAACACTAGGCTTTTGTTAAAAAGGGGTTTATTAAAACTCACATTAAAAACATAGAGCATCAAGTGTAAAGGGGCATAGACATATAGACCCTTAATGCAACGTGTTTCTCTGCTTCACAATCACCATTTCATCAGACCTGATACTGCTCCCTGAGGCGGAATACACTTGGGAGCCTATTCCAGTGTTCCAGATATTTGCCAGGATTAGGGTGAGGTGGTACACCCCAAGGTATCATCTTAATACCAGCACATAAGTGTGCTCCATATAAATGTGAGTACCCATTTGGGAATTGATGATATGATGTTGGATAACATTGCAGATCTACACATGAGGCAGCCCTCTGTTTTGGATTCATTTTAGAACTCAATCTGGAGTGATCTGCGAGGAGGAGAGCAGACGCACACCTTTTTGTGGTGATTACACACGTTGATGAACTAAGCTCAGTAACATTTGTCTCTCTGTGGGACTTATTTTAATTTATCTTTAATTTTATTTCATTTTACCTTATCTTATTTTATTTCTTATGGTTATTACCATTATTATTATTATTATTAATGTTTGTTTTCTAGCAAATGTTTTAATATTTGATTTTATGTGTATGTGTATTCACATTTACTGATTTGTTGCTTATATTGTTTGAAGAGTGCGCCCCTTTTGGTTGTGCATTGATATATATGTAATCTCGCCCTACGTCCCTAAGGGGGTGAAAAAGGGGGGTGATTTTTTTATGAGGATACCTATATCTCAAAAACCAAAGATGTTACAGATGTGAAAATCGGTATTTAGATTCTCCATTAAAAATAAAGAAACACTTATTTTACCATTTCCCAAAAATCCCCTTAAGGGGGGGTCAAAAGGGGGGGCTTATTTATGAGGATACCTATATGTTAAAAAACGAATATGTTACAGACGTAAAAATCAGTATTTAGATTCTCCTTTAAAAATAAAGAAACATGTGTTTTAGCATTTTCCAAAAATCCACTTAAGAGGGGTCAAAGGGGGGGGCTTATTTATGAGGATTCCTATATCTGGTATCTAACATGCGCTTGTAAACAGACAAATTTGCCTCTTTACAGGTGCACAATAAAATAGAGCTACACTCCTAATCGGGCCCTAAATATATAAATGACAATTATATTGCTTGAAAATTCACTTAATATAATAACAACTATAATAACGGGGGTGAAAAAGGAGTGATTTATGAGGTACCTACCGTATATCTCAAAAACCGAAAAGATTAGAAAAGTAAAAATTATTATTTAAAATCTTCATTATAAAGTAAGTTTACATGCAAAATGTATTGCTCCTAACATCAAGAATTTCTCAAGATATGCATATCACTAAAAAAAATAGTAGTCTTTTTTCACATATGACAGTTGAGTCATAATAAATAATTACAATTTAATATTAAAGTAATTGTAAACATAATAATAATAATAACATATTTTTGATGTGCCGGGTGGACGCCCCACCCACAACTTAGCCGATTGGTGCCCTTGTACGAGAAACACTGAGAATTAATGAAAACTCATGAAGTTCATGTCAATGTGCAACTTGAATGGGCACACATGTGAGGGCACACGTCGTTGCAAGTGGTCGTATTTTTTGCTATTATTACAAATCACAAAATCCATGCGAGTGAAGCTGCGGGCAACAACTAGTATATATATATATATATATATATATATATATATATATATGAGAGAGAGAGGCACGTAACTGTTATTTATATAAACAATAAATATATAGAGATAATTATATATATATATATATATATATATAAAACACACAGAGAAAGTCCAGCAGTCACTTACAAGCTCTCAGCTAAGATTTAAAAGCAAAAATGGAAAGGTTAGTTACCGCATCTGGCCAAATGGGACAAGCCCAGGTACCACGTCAAGGTCCTTTCCAATACCTGAGACCCTAAAACAGCCACACAATGCAAGCTCTCAAATCCAAACAAACTGGGAACAAGGGAAGGGTGCACAGGCTTATGTAATAACCCTAGACATATAAAAAACATGGTAGACATGTGTGATTCGTTTCGGTTCGATTCGGAAATTCGGAAAATTCAGCAAATTCGGCGATTCGGATCGAACCGAATTTCCGAATTAAAATTCTGCCAAATTTTCCGAATCGAACCGAATCGATTCGTAAATTCGGATGGCCATTGGGATTACACTAGTATTGTACAGTATGTTAGGTTAACACCTAATATACAGTATAATACTAGTCTAATCCCACCTAACACTTACCGAAATGCCAAATTTACTAACCGAATTGAACCGAATCGTACCGAATCCAGCCGAATTTCTTCGAATCCGAATGAATCCGAAACGAATCGATTCATAATTTTCCGAATTCTAATCGATAAGAAACGAACTTCGAAAAATTCCGAATCGATACGAACCGAACCGAATTTTTTCGCCATGCACATGTCTAAAACATGGAAGGGGGCTGCTATCTCATACCGGACCGGGTACACATCCCATGACCCTGCAACATGCTCAGCCCTGGGTGCTCACTGGCACTCACAGGAAGCTGTGCTGTCCCCAGAGTCACAGGCAGTTAACCCCAGACAGGTCTGGATGCAAGAACCATAGGGAAAATTACAAAACAAATTAATACAACACACAGAGAAAGTCCAGCACTCACTTACAAGCTCTAAGCTAAGATTTAAAAGAACAAATGGAAAGGTTAGTTATCGCATCTGGCCAAATGGGACAAGCCCAGGTACCACGTCAAGGTCCTTTCCAATACATGGGACCCTAAAACAGCCACACAATGCAAGCTCTCAAATCCAAACAAACTGGGAACAAGGGAAGGGTGCACAGGCTTATGTAATAACCCTAGACATATACAAAACACAGAAGGGGACTGCACTCTCATATTGGACCGGGTATACATCCCATGACCCTGCAACATGCTCAGCCCTGGGTGCTCACCGAGTCACCGGCACTCACAGGAAGCTGTGCTGTCCCCAGACTCACAGGCAGTTAACTCCAGACAGGTCTGGGTGCAAGAAACATAGGGAAAATTACAAAACAAATTAATACAACACACAGAGAAAGTCCAGCACTCACTTACAAGCTCTCAGCTAAGATTTAAAAGCAAAAATGGAAAGGTTAGTTACCGCATCTGGCCAAATGAGACAAGCCCAGGTACCACGTCAAGGTCTTTTCCAATACCTAGGACCCTAAAACAGCCACACAATGAAAGCTCTCAAATCCAAACAAACTGGGAACAAGGGAAGGGTGCACAGGCTAATGTAATAACCCTAGACATATACAAAACACAGAAGGGGACTGCACTCTCCTACCGGACCGGGTACACATCCTATGACCCTGCAACATGCTCAGCCCTGGGTGCTCACCGGCACACACAGGAAGCTGTGCTGTACCCAGAGTCACAGGCAGTTAACCCCAGACAGGTCTGGGTGCATGAACAGTTCCCAGTTTGTTTGGATTTGAGAGCTTGCATTGTGTGGCTGTTTTAGGGTCCCAGGTATTGGAAAGGACCTTGATGTGGTACCTGAGCCTGTCCCATTTGGCCAGATGCGGTAACTAACCTTTCCATTTTTGCTTTTAAATCTTAGCTGAGAGCTTGTGAGTGCTAGACTTTCTCTGTGTGTTTTATTAATTTGTTTTGTAATTTTCCCTATGGTTCTTGCACTCAGGCAAAGGGCTTTATAGATACATACATAAACAATGTACATGTCTAAAGATGTACATGTATATGTATATATAGTATGTATGTTTATGTGTGTGTACATATGTATTTATATGTGTATATATGTATTTACATACATCTATACAAATATAAACACATAAAGACATATGTATACATATACAGACATGCACAACCCTGGAGCCCTTTTTAGTTAAGTACAAGAAAACATGTAAAATCATATTTATGCAATATTCATATTTACCAAAGTGTTTAACAGTGCATTTACTATAAATATTTCACTATCAATATTCCAATGTTCTGCACTTACAGGAATATGTTTGTTGTATTTTTAAATAGATATTCCTATATATCTGTATATATTTATACCTATATATAATCATGTATACACATATAGGTATATATATACAGTATATTGTACAAAAATACCATCAGATATATGAAGAAATATGTATTTATGAATAAACAGAACATCTCTTGCTATGTGAAAAACACTGGAATGGACTCTGAACCACCTAACAGTTCTTTAAACTAGTGGACCTGTCAACGCCTGAGGTGTGTCACAGCGAGAGCCACTATGGAATCGCAGATACTGTACTCAGCTGTCAAAGATCTCTTAGAAGAGTATGGGAGAAAGCTTTGCAAGAGACTGGATGCCCTTATATATAGGTCACAAGCCATGCACACACTCAGTGACGGCCTCAAAGGGGAGCGCAGGGCGGTGCAAGAATCGCTGATGCCAACAGCCACAGGCCAGGGGATTCCGCCTCTCTCAACCAGCATCCATTTGCGGCCACAAGCAACTTGCCCCAAGGAGAAGGAGAACTGCGCGATGATGGTCGCAGAGATTTCGGTACTGCAGCGCAACACGCTCCTCACAGCTCCTCACGCAGACCTTCCTCAACCGCCGGCTCGCCCGGCTCTCATGGTGCCTGTGGGATTGGACTGTACACATTTGTTCCGAATGGACGGCTGTGAGAGCTGGTGGCTTCTACAGATTCTCCTAGTCAGAGCGCTATGGCAACATGCTTCCCAGGGACCCCGGGCAGGCATTGGATAGGTGATGGGTTACAACTCTGGGGATGTGATACCATCTGAGGGGATTACTGTTAATGAGACACTCTCTATGTGTATATTACTGCTGTTCCCATATAAATATATTGAGATGTCCGCTGCAGCTTGCTATGACGGCCCTGAGGCCAGATGCTTGGACTCCCACACTGTATTTGCTTATTTACACTGATTATGCTCTTACGCTTTATGACCGTGTTGTTTATTATTACCATGTTTTTCAGTTATATATGCCTTGTTCTCAGTAGATTATGTTCTTCAATATGGGGAACTCTTATTAGGAAAGTTATTGCTACTGTATGTAAAAAAAAAAAAAAAATTCTCTCCCCACTTCCGCCCATTTACTGCAGTTTATTTGCATATTACTAGGGAAAGAATGGGCTTTGCTCTAGAAAAATACCTGACTAACTCATCCCTTTATCGGAAGCCCTCATATGCTAGTGTATGTGGGGAACTAGGTTGGGAATAGCTCAACACATCAATTCACTACAGTAATTACACTTCCAATATGTGTTTGAATATATCACAAGCCCGCAAGTATGTCTCCATAGATGCAATACCATCCTAGTCCCCATACAACTTTTACTAGAATCTGAGTTTGCTTTCAGGCTGTGTCCATCCCCCCTCACCCTCCCCCCCACCGTTTTCATTTATGATAGCTATGTGCCTCCTGCCTCCTTAACATGAGAGTTTCTGACAGTTAACATAGCGCAGAATAAGGGTCAGGGAGTATCATCTCAATTTTGATGAGAGTGCATGCTACATGCTATGTCACAAATATGTAGCCTGCTTGGCTAGTTAAACAATATCTCCCTCAGTGTGTTTCCCAATAAGGGGTTATATCTGGAAGACCTGTGTCTTGCTGGCTGACCCCTGGTTTTTCATGAAGAACTAAAAAAAAAAAAAAATACGCCTATCTTAGAGCATGTGGTACCTTAGGGATATTGCCCTGGCCCTGAATCTAGAACTAGAAAAAAGCAGCAAGTGCTAATGATACTGTATTTGTTTGACTATAGTGTAGTGGTCTCCAGTTATGCAGGGTTATACTAGATATTAATTTTGAATAACTCTTAAAGCCCAGTGCGCTTTTATGTAAAACCAACAGAGAGGTTAATGATAACTATAGGAGACGAGCATATATATTCTTTCACATGTTTCCTTTGTGTATTCATTTTGATTGTCAAGTACTGTGTTCCTGGATATTCCTTATCCCCCCCATGCTTCAGTATAGTCATGTAAGCGAGCAAGCCAACATTGAAGGAGTGCACTATTATTTGAATAACTCCCCCCCATTTCAATATTCCTATGCGGTAAGGGTTCATTACCTCCTCCTCCGCATTCCTTTTTGGCAGAGTTAAGTAGCCTCTGCCCAGCCTGCAGAGCCGTGTTAGGTTCTGCAGGATCTAGTAATGCTATTCTATATGCTATTATTAACGCTCGTTGTTATCAGTGAATATGCATCTGTGGCAACTGAGGTCTGTTACAGTACAACATTTTATCTGTGTACTTTGTTTGATGTTAACTGACATTATTTGATAGTAATTTAGGTGTTTTCCTACACTTGTTTGTATTGACATTACTTATGATTCCCAAAGTTGACCGCCACTATCTCCACACTGACACTGGACTTCTTGATGCAAACTTACTTGATGTGTCCTCAGCGGCAGTTCGCACTTCTGGTCTCTTAAGGAGACTGTTTATCTGGAGGACATTGCGAACCAACAAAATTAAAAACGAGGTTTTCAGAATATCATTTCATGTCACTGTGTTATGGACTGGTTTCCATATGATGTATCATAATGAAAATTGTATTTTTCTTCAGATATGACTATGTTGTCAAAGATATTTTTACCTCAATAAAAATAAAGTTTAATAATAAAACAAAAACAAAAACAAAAAAACCACTGGAATGTTCATGTCGGGAGATCGGGTTTGCGCGTAAGTAGGGTGTTAGGGTTTTTTCCACTTTTATGCTCCATTGACTTCTATGGGGGAATACGTTATTGTGCGTGATATACTAAGTTCAGCTTTTTGCATGCACAGGTTAGAGCACGAGTAAAAACACTTTACTTTCAACTTGTAATACAAGCGCTACCCAACACGTGCAAAAAGCTTATTTCTAACGCAGTTAGCGCTTGAGCTGGAACATTAAATACTGCTCTACTTTTAATCTGGCCCAAAAGTGAGAGATAAAGGGAAATAGAGAAAACCGTTATTAAGGAAGGAATAATACTATAAATATAATAAGTACAATGGTTGTAGAATACATGTACATATCTCAGTTACATCAGAAGGCTGTACACAGTATTCTAAACACAGTTTTTCCACTGCAGCTGTTGGTGGGTAAGCACATGCAAATGAGGTTTATAATGGTTCACTTTTTAGCATCTTAAACCACTTCAAGTATAGATCCTCTTATGCATATGTAGTGCTTTTCAAGAAACACAGCATGGGTCAGAAGTGCAATGCTAGAGGAAAAAATAAAACAGTCATTCTTAAAGAGATATGGAACTTAAATGCATCATTTCCATTTTTAACTAGTATATTTCTATTTTTTTTAAGGAAAAATAAACTTTAAATAAACCTGGATGCTGCAACCACATTTCAAAGGGTTATTATTCTAATATGGACAACCAAAAATGGGGTTAAGAATTATAGGGTAGGAAATTTTGAAACATCTCTTTTTGAAAGCAGAGCCTTTATGAATATATGATTTGTAAAGGTCAGATGGTTTAAATGCAGAGGGAGATGTCTCATGTCTGTTAAGATTATTGGTGTACATGTTTATTTTATACAGCTTTCAATAGCAAACAGTCAGCTAGATTACGAGTTTTGAGTTATGACTCAAAAAGCATTGTTATGCTTCATAACGATGCTTTTTCCCTAACATCGCTTTTACAACTCATGGCCGTCATGCAACGTCAGTACCGCACTTTTAAAAAAAGTCCTTTTTCAATGGGACTCCCAGAGCGCCGGTATTACGAGTTTTGCGGTGAGGCCAAAAAGTGAGCGGTACACCCTAAAATGACAAAATCTGTACCGCCATCTAAAGTCAGTAGTTACAGTGGGGCAAAAAAGTATTTAGTCAGCCACCACCAATTGTGCAAGTTCTCCCACTTAAGAAGATGAGAGAGGCCTGTAATTTTCATCATAGGTATACCTCAACTATGAGAGACAAAATGTGGAAACAAATCCAGACAATCACATTGTCTGATTTGGAAAGAATTTATTTGCATATTATGGTGGAAAATAAGTATTTGGTCACCTACAAACAAGCAAGATTTATGGCTCTCACAGACCTGTATCTTCTTCTTTAAGAGGCTCCTCTGTACTCCACTCATTACCTGTATTAATGGCACCTGTTTGAACTTGTTATCAGTATAAAAGACACCTGCCCACAACCTCAAACAGTCACACTCCAAACTCCACTATGGTGAAGACCAAAGAGCTGTCGAAGGACACCAGAAATAAAATTGTAGACCTGCACTAGACTGGAAAGACTGAATCTGCAATAGGCAAGCAGCTTGGTGTGAAGAAATCAACTGTGGGAGCAATAATTAGAAAATGAAAGACATACAAGACCACTGATAATCTTCCTCAATCTGGGGATTCACGCAAGATCTCACCCCGTGGGGTCAAAATGATCACAAGAACGGTGAGCAAACATCCCAGAACCACACGGGGGACCTAGTGAATGACCTGCAGAGAGCTGGGACCAACGTAACAAAGGCTACCATCAGTAACACAATAAGCAGCCAGGGACTCAGATCCTGTAGTGCCAGACGTGTCCCCCTGCTTAACCCAGTACATGTCCGGGCCCGTCTGAAGTATGCTAGAGAACATTTGAATGATCCAGAAGTGGATTGGGAGAATGTCATATGGTCAAATGAAACCAAAGTAGAACTGTTTGGTAGAAACACAACTCGTCGTGTTTAGAGGAGAGAGAATGATGAGTTGCAACCAAAGAACACCATACCTACTGTGAAGCATGGGGGTGGCAACATCATGCTTTGGGGCTGTTTCTCTGCAAAGGGAACAGGATGACTGATCCCTGTACATGAAAGAATGAATGGGGCCATGTATCGTGATATTTTGAGTGCAAACCCCCATCCATCAGCAAGGGCATTGAAGATGAAACGTGGCTGAGTCTTTCAGCATGACAATGATCCCAAACACCCCCCCCCCCCCGGACAACGAAGGAGTGGCTTCGTAAGAAGCATTATAAGGTCCTGGAGTGGCCTAGCCAGTCTCCAGATCTCAACCCCATAGAAAACCTTTGGAGGGAGTTGAAAGTCTGTGTTGCCCAGCGACAGCCCCAAGACATCACTGCTCTAGAGGAGATCTGCATGCAGGGCTGGGCCAACATACCAGCAACAGTGTGTGACAACCTTGTGAAGACTTACAGAAAACGTTTGACCTCTGTCATTGCCAACAAAGGATATATAACAAAGTATTGAGATTAACTTTTGATATTGACCAAATACTTATTTTCCACCATAATTTGCAAATAAATTCTTTCCAAATCAGACAATGTGATTGTCTGGATTTGTTTCCACATTTTGTCTCTCATAGTTGAGGTATACCTATGATGAAAATTACAGGCCTCACTTGCACAATTGGTGGCTGACTAAATACTTTTTTGCTCCACTGTATGAGTGTTACGCTACAAAGCTGTACCATAAAACTCATAACTAAACTATCACGAAGTACACTAACACCCATAAACTACCTATTAACTCCTAAACCGAGGCCCTCCCGCATCGCAAACACTAAAATAAAATTATTAACCCCTAATCTGCCTCTCCAGACATTGCCGCCACTATTAAAATGTATTAATCCCTATTTCTTCCGCTCCCCGGCATCGTCGGCACTATAATAAACCTATTAACCCCTAAACCACCGCCCTCCCACATCGCAAACACTATTTAAATATTATTATAACCCTAACACACACCACCACTATAATAAACCTATTAACCACTAAACCACAAGCCCCCCACAATGAAATATACTAAATTAAACTATTAACCCCTAAACCTCTGGCCTCCCACATCACTACTTAAATATATTAACCCCTAAACCTAACCCTAACGTAACCCTAACCCTAAGCATAACCCTAACCCTAACATAACCCTAAGTCTAACCCTAACCCCCTAACTTAAATATAATTAAAATAAATCTAAATAAAACTTACAATTATTCCCTAAATAATTCCTATTTAAAACTAAATACAAACTTACCTGGGAAATAAAACCTAAGCTAGCTACAAAATAACTAAGAGTTACATTGTATCTATCTTAGGTTTTATTTTTATTTCACAGGTAAGTTTGTATTTATTATAACTAGGTAGACTAGTTAGTAAATAGTTATTAACCTACTGAAAATAAATACAAATTACCTGTAAAATAAAACCTAACCTGCCTTACACTAAAAACTAACATTACAATCAAATAAAATTAATTAAATTAATCAAATGCAATTATCTAAATTACAAAAAAGGGCCTTTAGGGGGGCATTGCCCCAAAGAAATCCACTCTTTTACCTGTAAAATAAAATACAAACAACCCCCAACAGTTAAACCCACCACCCACCCAACCAAACCCCCCAAATAAAAACCTATCTAAATAAACCTAAGCTAACCATTGCCCTCAAAAGAGAATTTGGATGGGCATTGCCCTTAAAAGGGCATTTAGCTCTTTTACATTGCCCAAACCCTAAGCTAAAAATAAAACCCACCCAATAAACCCTTAAAAAAAAAAAACTAACACTAACCCTCGACGATCCACTTACAGTTTTCGAAGACCGGACATCCATGCTCATCCAAGCGGCAGAAGTCTTCATTCAAGCGGGCAGAAATCCTCATTGAAGCCAGGAGAAGTCTTCATCCAAGCGGGCAGAAGTCCTCATCGAAGCCAGAAGAAGTCTTCATCCAGATGGAATCTTCTATATTCATCCATCCGGCGCGGAACGGGTCCATCTTCAAGACATCCGGCACAGAGCATCCTCTTCTTCCGACGGTCGCTGTAGAATAAAGTTTTCCTTTAAGTGATGTCATCCAAGATGGCGTCCCTTACATTCCGATTGGCTGATAGAATTCTATCAGCCAATAGGAATTAAAGGGGAAAAAATCCTATTGGCTTTGCAATCAGCCAATAGAATGCAAGCTCAATCCTATTGGCTGATTGGATGAGCCAATAGGATGAAAGCTCAATCCTATTGGCTGATTGCAACAGCCAATAGGATTTTTTCCCCTTTAATTCCTATTGGCTGATAGAATTATATCAGCCAATCAGAATGTAAGGGACACCATCTTTGATGATGTCACTTTAAGGGAAACTTCATTCTACAGCGACCATCGGAAGAAGAGGATGCTCCGTGCCAGATGTCTTGAAGATGGACCTGCTCCATGCCAGATGGATGAAGATAGAAGATGCCGTTTAGATGAAGACTGCTTTTTTCAAACCTGTAATAGCAGCGCTATGAAAGGTGAGCAATGAAAATAACGTACACAAACTTAGCGAGCAGCCATAGCGCCATAACTTGCAATCTAGCAGAGTATTTTTAAAGTATGTTTTTATATTTTTCAGATTTATTAGTATAGGTTTTTTCTATATTCTTAAAAACTTTTTTTTTTTTAACAAGCAAAGGACGTATTTTCTATTTAATGGTGAATTTATAGATTATTCCTTTTTATATTAAAATGATAGTAGCTGTATATTGTCTTGAATCCACATTTTGCAAGCTATTTTACAGGATACATTTTATTAATTTTGCATTATGTATGTACTTTTTTTATTACACTTTTTAAATGCACCATAAAAAAGTTTTGATTTATTAATGTGCTTTAGAGGCTATTAAATAAAATATATGAGCTGATACTCCATTAGTGTTACCTATTGTATTATACTCCTTTTTTCAATACAATGGCCTCTATTTAACAAGGTCCGCCAGACCTTCGCTGAATGCGGTGAGCAATACGCTCTCCATATTCAGCATTGCACCAGCAGCAGCTCAAATTTTGCAGTCCAGATCATCAGACAAGAGACACAGTAACCCTTTTTAAAGAGAAATGGATACCATTTTATATCTTTTCTCAATGTCTATCTCAAATAACAAATATTTTAGCTTCTGTACTAACATATATTTACTAAAATGCTATTTCTTGCACAAAAAAAAAGAAGATGGGGCCTATCTATCAAGCTCCGTATGGAGCTTGAGGCCCCGTGTTTCTGGCGAGCCTGCAGGCTCGCTAGAAACAGCAATTATGAAGCAGCGGTCTAAAGACCGCTGTTCCATAACCCTGTCCGTCTGCTCTGAGTAGGCGGACAGGAATCGCCAAAATTCAAGGTCCGACAGACATTTCATAAATAGGCCTCTCATAAATAGGTCTCTATGTGTATGTTTCATTATTTGGGTTATTCATTACGAAATGAACAAAGTTGTTACTTGTGAATAATATGAGTTTTTTTTAACAGATTCTTGTGGAGCAGAGACGGGTAAAGTGACACAATAACATATCAATCAAGTTTAAGCATTTTATTAGACAAATGATCATCTTATTTCCTGGATTTTTTTTTGTCAATAGCCAAATTCCACTCACCAGTTGCCACCTTTGGAGGAGCCAATCTGGGCTTGAGTTTGTAGCTATGAAGGCTAGCTCAAGTAATAAAATTAGTATAAAGTGCATTGTTTTGCATTTCTAATATGATAAAGACAATTAGGGAATATATGTAGCAGGGTTAGCCTTAATAAATCAGCAGTGTGCTTTTTCAGCTCCAAGAATTAGGAAAGTCACAATTGCAGGGCTAAATTACATGAAGAGTAAGAAAAATAAATAATGAGAATAACTAAACTGTTTATATTAAAAGGTGTTTACTGTCCATTTAATGTCAACATTTTCACTGAAAATTTAAATGAGGATCACAAATAGGGGGTGCTATGGGGCTATAATAAACCCCCATTCATTTTGGAGTTTAAGGTGCTATTTAATAGATGTGTGCATGTGATATTAAACAAATTTAGAAAATAAATAAACACATTTGAAAAAAACAATAAAATGTTTTAGCATTTTAGTTTAATTAGTTTAATAACGAATAAGTAATGGGGATTAAACAAATTATCAAAAAAATCATTTTTTGTTCATGCAATCCTGGTTAACCATGGCATTAACCAGCGTTCTCACCAATCCTATGCCTATTAATCCTCTGCTCTGTTTCTGTGTCAGATGAGGGTTCACTGTTTGTGAGGAGACCATTGCATTTTTATTTCTTAAAAAAGAATATTCTAGCTGATGGCTTTCCCATTTAAATTGTAGCAGTATATGTACTTGGTATTTAAATAAGTGCCACTTGTAACATGAGTGTACATCAACTGATCTAAGTATGTATAAGAGTAAGAAAAAGTCATCAAACTGTTCCCTCAAAGCAAAATCCCCTGATCGCGGCACAACCATAAGCTGCAGATAAGAACAGCAGAAGTGGAAGCAGGCAGGAACAAATTACACCTGGCATTGTCAATAACAGTCAATACATGTACAGTAACCCAACTACCTAACAAAAGTGTACATTTGTAAAGCCAAAGTGATTGCAACATGAAGTAATACAATAACTGTTTTGGTCCAAGGAAAAATTTCCAGCCTTTTTCACGTGACTTTTTGTTGACCCATCTATGAGCAGCAGCATGGCCACCAGTGCCTCATTTGGAGGTAGCCCAACATAATTCAAGCTACTCACAGCCAGGATAGTACGGCAGGAAGTGCTAGCAGAGCACAGTCAGACAGTAAGAGGAAGAAACAGTGGTCTCCTAAGAGTCACCCTCATAACCATCATTGACAAAATGTATAATAAAATAATAAGCTTGGATCAGAAAGAACTGGACTATGAGTCATAGGAGATGGAGGAAGAGCAGGAGTCTAACCCATCTACTCCCTCTACTCCTACTTCATCTCCCAGTTGTTAGCAGCAGCAGCAGAAGCAGGCCATTAGCATGTCTGAACACATTTCCTCATCTGCATGTACCAGCAGCAGTATAGCAACCAAAGGCAGTGCAATGCAGGAGCAGAGCAGCACTAGGTCCTCTATGTCACGTTTAGTAGTAGCTGGCACAAAGTGCGATAGCAAGGTATGTGACAATTTTGTCAGTGTGAGAGATTTACACAGTGTTATGTGCAATTGTGTAGGAAATTGGTCAGCAGGGGAAAAGTGTTGGAATAGCTGAGTAGCTCAGAAATGAGCAAGCCCCTATGCACAAACACACTATAGCTCAGTCCTGCTGCGGGAGCAAAGTGGAGGCACAGTTAGTGACACCTGCAAGCACGACAGCAGCCACCATTACCACAGTAGGCACTGCTTAAAGCAGCACCACCACTAGCAGCAGCATTTTGACTCTGGGTGGAGGGTGTTGTCGTTTCCAAGCTTCTAGTACTCCTAGAGGTAGTTCATAGAAACAGGTGGGGCAGAAGCTATCCCATCAGCCCACCCTTGAACAATTTGGGGCTGAACATTATAGGGGTATTTTGAAGCAGCAATCAAATAAGGTAACATGGTTGATTGTACCGCTTATTGCATTCAGAGGAGCATCAGGCAGTTAATACAAGCTTTGGATCCAAATTACCACCTTTATCAGGAAAGTTGTTCTTTTTCTCTACTGTTCCTGTGTCACTGTTAAAGGAGGTTCAAGTCATCTGGACAGATTGTGCACTTCACGACAGATATATGGAGTGACTCTAGTGTGCAGCATACCTTCCCTTCTTTTAAAGCACACTAGTGGATGCCAAATATCTACGATGGTGCAGGCAGCAGCAGGCACATCACATTACATGAGTGGTGGTAGTGGTGGTCAGGGAACAGCTAAGCTTTAAGTCTTTTCTCCTCCTTGTTGAGGTTTTAGATATGAAGCACACCTCAGTTAATATTTTGTCAGCTCTTAGAAAAATTATAGCACACTGGTTTGGAGAAAAGGCATACACAGCAGTTGAAATAGGGTTTGTGATAAGCTATAGAAGAGAAAATTTGGTCTAGGCATAAAGAGATGGGGACATTATTGGTGTGCATTGCACATGTTTTACACCTGGTGGTGAGAGTTGCTCTTCCCATTGTTGACGCAGTGGCAGGCTGGCTAGCATAATGGAGTGGTGTTATATGATTACTGGGCACTTCCACTGCAGTGTTAATGCTAGAAAAATGTTGAGGGAGCAGCAAGAAAGGGAGACTTACTTCAGCTCCCTTTCAGACAAGATGTCATGACTAGATGAAACTCTAACTTGTAGATGATGGAGTTTAACTTGAGCACTACACTCCCTGTTCTCTGAACAGAATATAGAGGTGATGTTCCCACTGGGTAGAGCGGTAGTGGCAGTCCCTATTCACCAACCTTATACCCAAAATGAATGAGACTTTACCTAAAAAGTGAATTGAGCCTTTACCTGGTGATAAAGTGTATGCAGATGTGTCTACACTTATTAAGAGGCTAAAGGATAAATTGACAGGTTGCATGCAAGGAATGCAGTACGGCACCTTAGAGTGTATGTTAGCCACCAAATGTGTTTGACGAATTAAGCGCAAGCTGGTAGTCCATAATTACACCTTGGCAGGACAGGCTAATCAGAAAGATGTGTGAGATGCAGCAGGTATGCTAAAGGATGTTTCAGGTAGCAGGAACTTCTTACAACAACAGCTGTGCACAAACTATACTCCACATCTATGTCAGCTGTCCAAGGTAACAGTGCTCCAAGCAGGCAGGGTTAAGCAGCAGATTTTTGGGTTGATGCACTTGATTCCCTCGTGGGAATCACCAAAATATGAGAAAAGCCTCTCCAAAATAGTCAAAGCATATCTTTCAGAAACTACATTGCATTCTAATGTGGACCCTTAGAGGTATTGAGATCAAAAAAGATGTTTACAACCTAATATTGCTTTAGTTGCCCAAGAGCAGCATTCGTTCCCCCCCCAATGTCCAGAGTGACGGGCGATATCCTAAAACCACTGAGGTCACAGCACTCACCACACCAAGTGTAGCAAATTACCTTTTTTAAATTCAACCTTCCCAACATTGGAAAGCTCTCTTTAGTTTTCCAAGCTGATTGAATTGGTATGTTTTTACACCTCTCTCTTTAAATGTCTGGAAAATCCCGAAACTGCCTACTACTGCAATTTTATTTTCTATCTGGCCTACTTCTACCATTGGCAGAAGGCCAGATGGAATCGGCTGTAATACAGTGGCAGCACTAGAGAGGATGACACAGGCAGCAGTAGGCCAGATGAAACTAAACTGGCGGTAATGCAGTGGCAGCAATATGCAGGATAGAACTGGCTGTAATGCAGTGGAAGCACCATAGAGTATGGAACTGACAGAGTGGCAATATGGGACTGGTGGCAGTAGACACTAGACAGGATGGAACAGACAGAATGGCAATATGACACTGGCAGCAGTAGGCAGGATGGAACTGGGAATTCACATACTGTAATTTAGGCAACAAAATTTGCCCGTTTGCAAGCACGTGATAAATAACCAGCCATTACAAAGGAAGCTCGGAAAATTAACCAGAGATCCTATCTATGGTTGATTTTAAAAATGTGCCCTAATTGCTCCAAAAATAGAGGGTCTTTTAGTTTTTGTATCCATAAAAAAAAAACTTTACTATGCAGTTTTTAGAGGTTAAAAGTGGAACTGAAATGTGTCTTTAAAATGCAGTCTATTTCAACTGTGTTCCCTGTAAATATATATGTATATACACAAATTAACACATACATATATATATGTAAATAATCGAGCGTGACATTTCGGGTACACACTTCCCTTTTTGTCTGAGGGAGGGGAGTGTGTACCTAAAATGTCACGCTTGTTCGATTAAATTTCACTTGTTAAAAGACCAGAGAGTGCCTCCTTATATCCTATGTATCTAACCGTTGGCACCCTGGCAGCTGAATGAGAATGAAAGTGCTCTCTTCTGGACTATATAATGTAAATAATCTTATATATTTAAAATTTATACCCATTGATGCACTACATACCCCCTTCACTGTGCTAGATTCTCAGGCTGTGTCTCAGGGCATGAGAACAAGACTTCCATTTGAGCCTATGAAAGAGAGTGCAATGCCTCCTAGTAATAGGAACGCGAGCTCACATTCGCATTGTTCTCAACTTGTAATATAAGTGCACATTAGGGTGCACTAGTATTACTCAGGGGAGCGATAATATTGCTTTTGTGAAAGCAATATTTAGTGCTCCACTTGTAATCTGGTCCTATATTGATATCTTGTATGGTTAAAAACAGGAAGTCACATCAGGACCCCAAAATCTACAAAAGTTGTGGAGCAATCTATTAAAGCAGCAGTTTGATTCAAATTTACACTAAAACTATTGATTTTGTCAAAACATTGTGGACCAGATCACAAGTGGAGCACTATATAACGCTCCCGCTTGAGCGTTAACTGTGCTAGAAGTAAGCTTTTTGCATGTGTCAGGTTGCGCTTGTTTTATGAGTTGAAAATAAACAGTTTTTGCTCTCGCTCGGTAACCCGAAGGGCACAAAAATCTGAACTTCCAATATTAATAGAAGTCAATAGAGAATAATTTTTTTTTTAAAAAAACACCCTACTCACACGCAAACCCGATCGCATATTCTCAAGTGCGCTTACCCGACATGAAAATGTGAATATTTTACATTCCAATGTTCTTCACATAGCAGAAAATCTTCTATTTACAATTATTTATATAGAGATATTTATATATATATATATATATATATATATATATATATATATATATATATATATATATATATATATATATATATAGCGATAATCCTGCACAGAGGGCAGTCTATGTTTAAAAAATACAACCCCCCATACTAAAGTTACAAAAAATAAAGAAAAGTAAAATTACAGAAGAAAATAAACAAAGCTATGCAAAATAAAAAATGTAAACCTAAACTAATACCCCTACAAAAATAAAAAATCCCCCCAAAATAAAAACACCCCTTAATCTAATACTAAACTACCAATAGCCCTTAAAAGGGCCTTTTATAGGGCATTGCCCTAAGTTAAACAGCTCTTTTACTTACAAAAATTACCAATTACCGCCAACAGTAACCCCCCCCCAACCAAGCCCCCCAAAATAAAAAAACCTAACACTAAAAAAGCTAAACTACTCATTGCCCCTAAGGGGGCATTTGTATCCTGAAGTCCAGCGGAGAAGGTCTTCTTCCAGGCGGCTCCGTCATCTTTTATATTCATTCTGTGTGAAGGCGGCGTGGAGCGGAGGTACAAATCGGTCTTCCATGATGCATGGATCTGGAGTGGCGGTCCTCAGCAGCGGTTCTCAAAAATGTTCCTCACTGGCGGTCTTCAGTGGCGGTGATCCTCGGCGGCATGGAGGCTACTCTTTATTCAATATCTGTCGCACACTGAAAACTGAATGCAAGGTACCGCATTCAATTTGGGGTACCATGCATTCCTATTGGCTGAAATTTTGAAATCAGCCAATAGGATTAGAGCTACTGAAATCCTTTTGGCTTTTCAGATCAGCCAATAAGATTTCAGTAGCTCTCATCCTATTGGCTGATTTAAAAATTTTAACCAATAGGAATGCAAGGTACCCCAATAAATATGGGGTACCTTGCATTCAATCTTCAGTGTGCAACGGATGATCGCATGAAGAGGAGCCTTTATATATATATATATATATATATATATATATACTATGGACTATATATATATATATATATATATATATATATATATATATATATATATATATATAGTCAAACACAGCGGAAGTCACTCACAGGGTCTTAATCATAATCATCTATTAATTTATTGACGTTTCGGAGTCTCCCCCGTTCTCAAAACAAGTGTAAAATACTATAAAACATTCATCCTTTTTATCCTGAAAAAAACCCTCCACCAGTACGGCGTTCCCAGCGGCATCCCGGAAGTTGCCAACGTCAAGTGACCTTCGTGTCACAATCTTCGTTGTTATGGTAATCGGACACCTTACCATGACCGTCTTTGTAAATTATAAACAATGACATTGAAGTATAAAAAGCATGGACAATTTACAGACAGCATCAATGTAAACATTGCCATACTATGTCATAATTAGAGGATAGCAGGAGCACTTAATAACAGTACAGAGCGCCACAAGACTAATCAAGACATATATATATAAAGCAGATGACAAATCTTGTTCTAGCTATGCGACTAGTATTGTATATGTGTTAGGTAAACCTACATAGGGAAAACTAATGGACTTGCACTATTCAAAGTCGGACTTACAGTGCAACATACAGATCGACATGATGCTATCGACCTGACAAGTGTGACTAGAATAATATCTTTATCCACAGGTGGCAACATCAGAAGATGTTTAATCATTGTAGATGAGTCCAAAAGAAAAGACGGGATATTTCGGACCAGAGGTTGGAGAATATAATCCACATATGTTAAAATGGGTTGTCAATAGCCGGCACTATAGGTCTCCCTGGGGAAGCTGCCAAACTCTTATGCACCTTGGACAACATGTATAGTACAGAAATTCTTGGGAAATCGATAGTCATATACACACTAGTATTCTTATCTATATAATTATTGTTATAGAGAGCCTGTATCATCTCATTCAACATTCTCTTAAAGCTCCTAATGGGATCACCACTTAAAGGCCTATATGTATCCTTATTCTCTAGTTGTCTCATCCCCTCTTTTCTGTAATCGGCATAATCCTGCAAGACAACAGCACCACCTTATTGGCCACCCTCAACACGATTGAAGTATCTTCCTGTAGTGTTTTCAGTGCCTTTCTCTATTTGATGGTGAGATTGTGTCTGTATTCCTTTATGGCTACACTACCTGTGGGGGTCTGACCACAGGGAATAAATTCAGCCATCCTTACTCCACCAGAAAATTCCAGATCAAACATAGAGTCACTTGTACTGCCAAATACATAGTCTATCTACACTACTGTGTGTGTTGCATGTTCTATGTCGGTAAGACAGTGGATGACCTTAGAACAAGGATGGCTAACCACCGGTCTGCCATAAGGGCAGCCATAGAGAAAGGGCACATCTGTGCAGCCGGTGGCTAGACACTTCTCAGAAACAAGGCATAGCGTGTCTGACCTGAAATACATCATCATCGACCATATCCCTCCACTCCCTAGAGGTGGAAACAGAGCTAATATGCTGTTAAAAAGGGAGTCCAGATGGATTTATATTTTGGGGACTATGGCCCCTAGAGGGCTAAATGTGTATCTGGACTGGGACTGTTCCTGTAACGTGACTCTTAAATAGCAACTTATTCTTAAATAATACATTTTGAACTATAGGTTTAAAATTAGGCTTTAGTATCAGATACAAAAAAGACAAAAAGGAACAAGCGCAACCGCAATTCACAGTATCTTTTATCTACTTCAGATACTTGACACTATGTAATGCACTTACAATATTAAAATGAAAATGAGCCTTAATATCACCACTCTTGCTTCCCAGGTACTCGGATATGGCCTTCAATTCGTTTTTAATGCAGCTTGTTGTCTGCTTTCATAAGGGGATCCTCTATAGACTCCTCACCCTTAGACAGTATAGTTCTCTGTAGTTTCGAATAGGCAATAACGGGTGATACAGGTTTCCAACAGACACTCAACCTGGACATGTTTTGCCTGCACCCGGGCAGACTTTTTCAAAAGGGTATCCCTTTGGGACTTTGCATTTACACTTTTATAGTGTTAGTAACACTTGTACTGCCTGAAGATATTTTGGATGTTATCCTTTTGGGACTTCTCTCATTCTTGTTTGGTATCCTGATTACCTGGAAGAACCCAGAGGACTACACTGTGTACATAGAAAATTGTATGTGTTTTATCCATACCCCATATGTTTGAGGATTTTAAATGTAAGTGGCCATTTGGCGTGTTTTATTTATTTGTATTTTAATAAAACTGTATTACACTATGTACTCCCCTTGTGTTTCCTATCATGCATAACTGCGGATTCACTGAGGCATTCCATTGTGATAACCTCTCCAGACTTACAAACCATACTCCAAGGGGAGAAGGATCGACACATCCATATTTTCCCCTCTGAGTTACTACCGGAGGATCCCCACTGATGGATGCGGCAACTTACCTCATATGATTGAGTTACTTTTTAGTAAGTGCAATACCTACCGGCTACCTCTATATGACATCATTTTCTGTTTGTTTATTTTTTATTGCTCCTATTTTTGTGTGCTTTTCTAGCACTAAGAAAGACTGATTTACTTATTTGTTAAATTAATTAATTGTTATATATTTATTTTCATATTTATATTTGTATTGATTTCCCTTATTTATACTGAAGTGTTCTGCATTCAATCTTTGGTGTGCAACGGACGATCGCATGAAGAGGAGCCTATGTATATATATATATATATATATATATATATATATATATATATATATATATATTCCAACACAGCGGAAGTCACTCACAGAGTCTTAATCATAATCATCTATTAATTTATTGACGTTTCAGGGTCTCCCCCCATTCTCAAAACAAGTGTAAAATACAATAAAACACTGACCCTTTTTATCCTGAACAAAACCCTCCACCAGTACGGCGTTTCCAGCGGCATCCCGGAAGTTGCCAACGTCACGTGACCTTCGCGCCATGTCTTCGTTGTTATGGCAACTGGAAGCCTTACCAGGACCATCTGTGTAAATTAAAACAATAACAGTGAAGCATAAAGAGCATGGACAATATACAGACAGCATCAATGTAAATATTGCCATACTATGTCATAATTAGAGTATAGCAGGAGCACTTAATAACAGTACAGAGCGCTACTAGACTAATCAAGACATATATATATATATATATATATATATATATATATAAAGCAGATGACAAATCTTGTCCTAGCTATGCGACTAGTATAGTATATGTATTAGGTAAACCTACATAGGGAAAACTAACGGACTTGCACTATTCGAAGTCAGACTCCCAGTGCAACATACAGATCAACATGATGCTATCGACCTGACAAGTGTGACTAGAATCACATTTTTATCCATGGGTGGCAACTTCCGAAGATGTTTAATCATTGTAGATGAGTCCAAAGGAAAAGACAGGATATTTCAGACCAGAAGTTGGAGAATGTAATCCACCTATGTGGCAATGGGTTGCAACAGGGAGCCTATAGCCGACACTATAGGTCTCCCTGGGGGTGCTGCCAAACTCTTATGCACCTTGGGCAACATGTATAGTACAGGAATTCTTGGGAAATCGATAGTGATGTACACACTAGTATCCTTATCTATGTAGTTATTGTTATAGAGAGCCTGTATCATCTCATCCAACATTCTCTTAAAGCTCCTAATGGGATCATCACTTAAAGGCCTATATGTATCCATATGTATCTATATGTTTTAGTATTACTCTATGTACTCCCCTTGTGTTTCCTATCACTCATAACTGCGGATCCACGGAGGAATTCCATTGTGATAACCTCTCCAGACCTACACACCATACTCCAAGGGGAGAAGGATCGACACATCCATATCTTCACCTCTGAATCCAATACGAGTTACTACCAAAGGCTCCCCACTGATGGATGCGGCAACTTACCTCATATGATTGAGTTATTTTTTAGTAAGTGCTATACCTACCGGCTACCTCTATATGACATCATTTTCTGTTTTTTTTTTTATTGCTCCTTTTTTGTGTGCTTTTATAGCACTAAGAAAGACTGATTTACTTATTTGTTAAATTAATTAATTGTTATAAATTTAATTTTATTTTTATATTTATATTGATTTCTCTTATTTATACTGAAGTGTTTTGACCTTTTTGAGCGCTGTCTCACCTCCTTTCTCTAATATATATATATATATATATATATATATATATATATATATATATATATATATATATATATTCATATACATCTTTAGATATATATGTATGTATCTCTATGTTAAAGTCCATTGCCTGCCTTGGCCTGACACCTCATATCTTTGAGCCCTTTTAACTTTTTTGTGCAATATTTTTTTTAAATACTTTTATTGGATGGTCAGTATAACTGTAGTTTGTAATGTATTTTTGATGTTTTAATAGTGGCACTTTTTCTTTTTTTGAAACAGTTAACAAGAGCTCTGATTGGCAAAAAAAAGAACCCAACATTTCTGAAGAACCACATTTTCTGACAGATTTCTATTATATACATTGTAGCCCTTTCAAGTCAAACACCTTGTCATATACCATATACCTTTTTACACCTGTAAAAAAATTGTGCTGACAGTTATATGAATATTTATTATTAGAAAGTGTATATATGATTGTAACACTTTTTTTAATGTACTTATGTTATGTTTGGTGCACATTTTTTTAAACCTTACACTTTACGCTAGATCTTCAGTCAGTCAGATAGTTTAGCAGTGGTGCGGATCGAAACGGATTGCAATAGGTTCTCATGATTGAGCAAACACATTTTAAAACCCAGTTATGAATACACCAGTACTGTCAGTGGTAAACACGTACTATAGAATCAAACTTTCACTTTAAATGTGACTATTGAAGTATGCCCATCATGCCAATATACAAATGGAATTTATATGGTTAATTGGTGTTGAAGATGAATTCGGATTCGAATAGGTTATGGTCACACATGTACAGTAAATGAGTATTTGCCTTCCACGGTGAACAAGGTTAATTGAATAGACCTTTACTATAGCTTTAAGAGGTGTAAAAGGGCTATTAAATTTGTCAGTTTTGGGTGTATTCTTTAAAAGGCCTTTCAGAAGCTTTTCTGTTGAATAGGTTTTCGTGGCTGTGGGCATTTAACATATAAATTGATTTTGCATTGTGATCACCAAAGAAACTCGCCAACTAATTTACAGAAAGCGAAAACCTATTTTGTGAGCAAATTGCTAATGAATTATAATTGGCCCCCATATTTGTTGCAATTGTTTTCTATTGTCTATAAGCCCCCACCACTTATTTGAAGGAGCCAATCTGCAGCTATGTAGACACTCCTAGCCACTGTCATTTTGTTAGCAAAATTACTATTCTTTGCAGCACCTTTTCAAAATCTTCATCGTATCTTCTTTGCTGAAGCCACTTGGGAAGTTGTATAAATAAGCTTCTGCATAAAGTAACAATGTAGAATGCAACTTGGTAAGGCTTTTGAATGCAATATAAAAACTTAATTGTCATGGAAATTGGAGAAACCACAATTTTCAGCATTAAATGGCAGAGAAAATTGACTAAAATAAATAATGAAAGTATCTTTCAAAGTTGTTGTTTTTACTACAGATAATTAGGCATTTTATATTGCAATCTCAAAGTGTTTAATTTCTTTTTAACTTACTATGTGGCTGACAGAGAAGCTAAAGGAACTGGGGCTGATCTCATGTGAGTATGTTGCTGACAGAAGGGCGCCAGGTTCAAGATACAGATCTCTTATCTGTTGTAGGTTTAAAAAGGTGTAAAATAAATTAAATATATTGCAAACTGTTTTCTTACTATGCATAATTGAACATTTTTATTACAGCCTCCAATTGTTTCAGATACTTTTAAGTTAGTATTTGTCTGACTATGGGGTCTGAAGCAAAGTGGGTTTATGATGCAAGGCTAGGCGTCCAGTATGAGGTGGCTACCATGCAGGATATGCGTAGAAGGGAGCTCAATGACCAGGGAATGCTCAGTTGTGTGTATAGGACAGACAGATGGGTTGCTGGGTCTTATGCTTTAGGTATGTGGCTGACAAAGAGACTATAGAATCAGGTGATTGATATAAAGTGGGAACAGAGCTGACAAAGGAGAGGCTTGTAGAAAGGCTAGTGGACCATAAGTATTATTTAATTTGAGCATGTGGGTGGAAGAGGAGCTTCAAGGTTAGGAGGATGGTAAAATGTAGGTATATGACAGAGGGACTCTGGACAGGAGTCTTATCTAACCTGGGTAGGGTGACCATATTTCGCTTTAAAATGGGACACATATGAATGAAAAATACATATGCCAGCACTGTTTTCAGGGCTGTTTAAATACATGTTTTGTATAAGAACCCTGACATATGTATTTTTCATATGTGTCCCTTTTTAAAGCAGCAATATGGTCACCCTAAACATGGGCATGTGGTTTACAGGTGGTCTACAGAGACATAAGTCTTATCATATGCAGTAATGTGGTTAGCAGGATAGCTCCAGGGCCACAAGTCTGATATTATGTGGATATATGTCTGACAGAGAAACAAAGCTTAAGGCCCCTTGTTTCCGGCAAGCCTTCAGGCTCACCAGAAACAGAAGTTATCAAGAAGTTATGAAGCAGCAGTCTAAAGACTGCTCTGCTCTGTGGTGACGGACAGAAATCAACCCGATCAAATTTGATCGGGTTGATTGACACCCCCTGCTGGCGGCCGATTGGCCGTGAATCTGCAGGGGGCGGCATTGCACCAGCAGTTCACACGAACTGCTGGTGCAATGATAAATGTTGACAGCGTATGGGCGTTTCTCGATGGGCAACAATGTGCAGTGGACATGATAAGCTACTTTGTATCATGTCCGCTCGCACATTGTTAAATATGCCAACATAACCTCTAGTTCATGAGTGTGTAGTCCAGGATTTTTTATCGAGGATAGTTGGCTACCCTAGATACTGTGGTAATATCTTTTAAATCATGTTGCTATATGCAGAGATGAACAGACACTTTTTATTGTTCTTCATGCAGAGTTTAAAAAGTATATATATACTGTGTATATATATATATATATATATATATATATATATATATATATATATATATATATATATATATATATATATATATATATATATATATATATATATATATATATATATATATGAAAATCCAAAGAGAGCACTTGCCGTGAAAACAAAAGTGTTTAATAAGAGAGCTAACGTTTTCAGGGGGAACAACTAGGGATGGGTGAATGTGTAAATTTCCGAATTCGAATGTTAGAACGAATGTTATTACCGAAATTCGAATTACAAATCCGAATGTTGATATGAACGAATATTCTTAAAAATTCTATAATCTAATGCTATTTACAGTCACTTTCGAATTTGAATGTTTATAATTAGATCGAATGTCCACATTCGAAATTTCGAATTTAACATTCTATTTAACAAATACTATTCAGAAGTTCAATAGTTCATGTGGTAGGGAATCTTGTAAAGTGATACATAATAGATACAAATATATCAATTCAAATGTTTCTATTTCAATTGAATATTGCATAATTCAAATATTACATTTAAAGGAAGCATTAGAAATACTATTACAAACATATAAATTCGAATTTTTTCTAATTCAAATATTGCATAATTCGATTATTACATTTAAATAAAGCATTATAGAAATACTATTACAAATATAGAAATTCAAATTTTTCAAATTCGAATATTGCATAATTTGAATATTACATTTAAAGAAAGCATTAGAAATACTATTACAATATATCAATTCAAATTTTTCTCAACAAATATTTTCGAATGTAATCATAAAATTTGAAATCGAACATTCAAAAATCGAATGTTTGAATGTTATGTAAACTTTCGAAATTCGATTCGAACAAACGAATGTGTTAAAATTTGTTTCTTTTTTCGAATGTTGGGAAACATTTGCCCATCTCTACGAACAACCCCCGTCCTCAGACTCCTGTGAAAAAACAAGCGTACTTTGCACTTACCACACTGTGTCTAATATAGCCAGCAGACAGTCCCAACGCCACTGGCCCCCACGCTGCCGCACCGAAGAAACTCGGAAGTGTAGCCATAGGCGTCATTACGTCAACACGTCAGCGCCGGTAACGCTCAAACCGCCTCTGTGTGGCAGTAATACAAAGACAAAGTATTAGGTGGTACTTCATGTGAAATGCAATATTGACATCATAGTCTGAGCTTGATGGAGCATGTTTCTGGCGATTCTTCAGACTTGCCAGAAACACCAGTTATGAAGCAGCGGTCTAAAGACCGTTGCTTCATAACCCTGTCTGCCTGCTCTGAGCAGGTGGACAGGAATCGCCGCAATTAAACCCGATCGAATACGATCGGGTTGATTGACAGCTCCCTGCTGGTGGCCGATTGGCCGCGAGTCAGCAGGGCGCGGCGTTGCACCAGCAGCTCTTGTGAGCTGCTGGTGCAATGTTAAATGCGGAGAGCGTATTGCTCTCCACATTTAGCGAGGTCTTGCGGACCTGACCCGCACTGTCTGATCAGGTCCGCAAGACCTTTGATAAATAGCGGCCATAAGCTTTTTTTTGTGGGGATGTGTTTCTAATTGGAATTTCTGTGAAATAAACTAGTGCTAAAAAAGCTAAAAATGCAGTATAAAGTATATTATTTTTATTTTTTTATTATTCAATTAGAAAATATGTTTTAGAACAAATATTTTCTGGGGTGTGTGTTCCTATACATTTAAGGACACCCAAACATATAGATATATGGTTCTCCCTAGTAAGAAAATCTGATGCCATCCCCAATTTTTTACAATATATTGCAAATGCGAGGAAAATATATTAGTATAAATGAATACGATTACAATAGGATATGTAAAATAATATGTCTATAAGGGCAGCTGCAGAGAAAAATACTGCAAAAAAATAGGTAATATGGAGATTTAAATTTAACCTTACCCTCCCTTCTTCCTGTACAGATGGTGTATCAGAAATTAGTGGTTTCTATATCTACCCATTATCATTAAGTATCCAATTATGGGGGTAATTTTATGCACAATGACTTACTTAATCAGTATTGTTTAATTATACAGAGCTGTATAAATACAGCTTGTTTTTTCCCTTTCTTTACAGAATGTGTATGATGCATCTGGTTTGATCTAATAACAGTAACAGGATGAAGCTGTAATTGGATGCTTAACCCCTGTTTGGCTGCAGAGTTTATATCCTAATACAAAATGAAAAATGTAGATTTGTACAAAATAAAATATGTTGCTTTTGAGGTAGAATCTAGCCCTTTCAGCCCAAATCCTTTGAGTAATTATGGCTAGCAGTAAGCAAATATGTTAATATTTAATGCAATTAAAGTGCAATTTAAGCATTGATACACTATCTTAAATCTTAATTAAAAGTATAATTCCTATCTTGGGTACCACTTGGTTTGTGAAATATGTTCATCTTTAGGCTCTACGTTTCAGTTAATTTGGAGGTGAGTTACAATAACTACTTTCTGAAGATGAATGCAACATCTGCATTGTACGCACCAGAGCCATTTGCACATCTGTTGCTAATTCTTTATTTAATATATTGCAGAGACATGAATATAGGAGACAGCATTCTGCTGAATCATTAGGGGTAATTTGTGTATGTAAATACATTTGGGGCTGAGGAGAAGGAATTATTACACATCTAATTATATTTAACATGATCTTAAATGTAGTGCAGCAGATACAATTGAGATCAGCAAATCTGAGTGAATATTAATAGAATTGCTAAAAAAAAAAAATCTGTCTTTTTAAGTTTAATGTATTCTTTGCATACAAATGAATCCTTTGTAGCTATTAGAGATTAAATATGATTGTTAAAAGGTTCATAAAGGGGTCTGTTGTTAAAATGACATTGTCTAAGACCATCACATGACTCTTAACACAGATTGATAAAATATTAAAGAGATAGGAAAGTAAAAATTAAAATGGCATAATTCAGATAAAGCATGTCATTTTAAGACTTTTAGATTTACTTTTATTTTCAAATGTGCTTTGTTCTCATGGTATCCCTTGTTGAAAAATAATACACATACTGTATATCCTACACTAGTGGGAGAAAGCTGCTGATTGGTGCCTGCACGCATTTGTCAGTATTGCAATGCTGCTCCATAATCAAAGGATAACAAGATAATGAAGCAAATGTAATAATAGAAGTAAATTAAAAAGTTTTTAAAATTGTATGTTCTATACCAGTGGTTGCCAACCGCGGTCCTCAAGGGCCCCCAACAGTCCTGGTTTTCATTATAGCTAAACCAGTGCACAGGTGAAGTAATCAGCTGACCAGTAACCATGGTAACCAACCTGCTCTCATCCATCAGCTGATTATTTCACCTGTGCACTGGTTCAGCTATAATGAAAACCAGGACTGTTGGGGGTCCTTGAGGACCGCGGTTGGCAACCACTGTTCTATACAACAAATCATGAAATACATTTTTGGGGTTTCCTGTCTTCCTAGCATTTATAGGATTTATATGGTTTTCCATATTTCCCAAGTTAAAAAATATATAAATAAACATTTCCTCCTTGTCATCCTTCTCCTACTCTGGTGGCAGTTTCTGGTGATTAAAACAAAAGATTGTGGTATGGAAGAACGTTCTTGGGAAACAGTGGCTAATGTGTATGTTTTAATGCAAAAAATACAATATAAAACAATAAAATAGCGCTCAAAACAGAGCTGAAATACACAGGAGAAAAAAGCTGTCACTTAACCGAATAGCATAACCGGCATGTCAACGATAATTACAGACCATTCATTTGCACCAGAACAGCGGTGCGGCCAATCCAATCTATGCGAACTGATTGCTATAAAGCAGATTAAGTCCACAGCAGAAATGTGTTAGATGTGTTAGGACAGCTTGTACTGTTTGTAATGTGATCATGGTTGGAGGCTTGCTAATTTGACACTTTCTTGCAAACTCCAAGGTCATGCTGTAAGGATGATTAGCACAGCTGGTTCTCATGGTTGTGCTAAAGAAGGGAGGTTTAGTATATATGGGCATCTGCCTCAAGAGATTCTGGAGGTCTGTGCTAAGTTAAGATGTCAGAAGTGACCATCCAGTGTTTTCTTGGATCCACAACCTATGGGGAGGTATTAAAAGGCCCTTGCTGACACCAGCGTCATGCTTGGTTAATCTAAGGTCATTTGTCTCAGCATTGCTTACCTGGGTTTGACCCCTGCTTGTGTACTAACTTACACCTCAGGCCTCATCACTACCTGTACATACAGAAAGAGACACTCTCTCCCAGGATCGAACAACAGCTCAGTAACTTGTTCTATGACAATTTACTACATGGAACAATTGTGCTTTCAACAAGAATAATATTCCTGAAGTTTATAGTTCTGATCCCACCCAACAAGGCACATGCAGCCTCAAAATACTAGGCAATCCTTCTCTGAACAAGGAACAGGTCAACTCCAAATGATCATTTCAGCCTTCTTTGGTCCTCGTCAGTGAGTTACAGCCATATCCTCTCTTTACTGCCTGTAACTAAATCTGAGGATTGATTTTTTGTTTATTGAGCTTTGAAACAGAACTTTTTCCTACTCTTTTGACTACTACCTTTGCTGTGATGTTTGGTTCCTTATGGATACCCTGGTATTGAATACACGCTTGGCTCAGGAGTACTCTCCAGGATTAAACCTGTGTTCTGACATTTGGTTCTGCTTATCCAGTTACAATCTCGGCCTGTTCATGACACCTGCATACCTCACATCTCCTGAAAGCTTGGTTCCAGAAAATAAACAAGGTTACTTTTGTTTGCTTCATTTTACCCTTAAATGTTGCTAACTTATGCACAACCCTAGTATTTAGTCTATGCAAACATATGCTCCTATATGCAAATAAAGTTTAGCATGAGGTAGTATATTTGCATTATTTATCATGTCTTTACAATATCACCTGACATGTTATACTGCTAAATAAAGCACAAACTTCCAAAACTAAGAGTGCTTTTTGCTGCTTGAAAGGATTGTCATGGGTTTAGAGGTCTGCTGCTTCTTCCATTATGACAAATGTCTTAGTTTCCAAGGACTGTCCTGACTCACAAGTCACACCCTGACTCTGCTTGACCCTGTAAACAACACACACATGACGACTATGCCACACCCATGGCTCCACCACTTCTGTCAAGTTATGCCCACTATGCACCAGTAATGAAATGTGTTAAACAACAAATGAAATGGCCTGCAGGCTCAACACATAAAAAGTAATATATATTAGTGCTCGAGTGAAAGTCTAATTTGCACTAACATCTGGATATCGGATAGCAATGATCTGCTAAATCTCTCGCATAAAAGACTTCTATGGGGGCAAGCTGAAAAACTAATGTCAGCTATCGCTTAACTGATAAGCCGAAGGTGAGCTAATCTAAGGTGTATAGAACAAAAATCACAGTTCCGGTATAAGGATAGGCAGGGAGAGAGAGATTTCAAAAGTTTAAAAGTAAATTTATTATACTTGCATTAAAACAATTTCATCGGCACAGCAAACTGACAGACACCTCGGCTGGCGCGTTTCCTGCCTCACGTGCAGAGCACAAGACTGAGTGTTTTACACAGCTGTTAAATCTAGGAAGTGTTGTAACCGCAACCAATCATGTTGAAAGATCTAACATACAGATTAACCATTTGGTTGTCCACTCCTAAATTCATATATAAAAAGTGTATATCTAAATACTAACTCACTATTAGAAAACCACACTCAATTAAAATAACACAACAAAATATTTAAAAGTTAATATGTAGTAGAATATGGGACCCTTAAGAAAAAATCGCAACATCGTAACTTTGCATATAACCAAGTCGTTTGCATACAAAGAGAGAAGCGCTCTACCAGGAACGAACAACAGCTCAGTGGCTTGTTCTATGGCGATTTACCACCCGGAAGCAGCCTCTTTTAGACCAGTGTGCTTTTCACAGAATATAACCAAGTCGTGCACGTCTTATCATTTGCATAATAGTAGTTATTTCAATATACAAGTTAAATGCAACTAAGTGTAAAATTAGCTCTTGCAAGAGATAAGTCAGAGCGCAACCTACTTATAACTGTGCAATATGTTACACATGACTAATATCATTCATTGAGGAACATTTGTTGAAGAACAATAAAAGCATTATCTTTTTATCTATAATGTATCATACAGTACAATATCACCAAAGGCAATGTTTTTAAATCTCCACTAAGTTAATTTTAAGAAAACTCCAGTACGTTATGTGATATATTTCCACTGTATAGATCCTGCATTAGAAAACATTTGTTGTTGAGATGAGTATATGCGCTTAGTTCATGCAAAGTTAATTCTGATAAGTTGTATTATTTCATATATGACTATATAAATTTCTTATTGCCACTATATAAATTTATGAATTTATGAAGGGCATTTCCAGTTATATAGGACAGTGGATGAAACATAGAGAGAATTTACCTATCAATATAGAGTTTGATGTCACTGATCTTATTGATACCTACAGGACTACCCATTCTAAGGGTATAGATCCAATACACTTCTCTCTTACTGAGAGCTTTATATCTATCTCCGCCTCTCAATCCTAACTTTACTTGTTCTATACCCTGAAACCTGAAAAAATTGAACTTATTAATGTGGTTAAAGAAATGTTTTGCAACAGGTGTTTTGGGTTCCTTAGCCTCTACGGACAGTAGATATTCCATAATCCTGTCTTTGAGACCCCTAGAGGTGAGTCCCACATATTGAAAATTGCAACATGTACATGTAATAAGGTAAATAATAAAAGTGGAGTTGCAATTTATACGCTCACGTATCTTATAAGTTGTCCCTGTATTGCTGAATGAAAAAGTATCACCAATTAATGCATACTCACAACTTTTACAGGGTCTTACCCCACATTTATAAAAACCTACCTTGCCTGGTAACCAAGAATCCGTTCCTTTGTTTCTGACACTAGTTTTGGAACTAAAGTTTTTACTAATCTTATCTCCAATAGTATCAGATCTACTGGAGATAAAATTGAAATTCTTAGAAATAAATCTAAGATCCTCATCTCTCTCTAAAAGTGGCAGTCTTTTTCTGATGATGTTACATATATCATTGTATTGTCTACTGTATTTGGTTATAAAATGCAAGCCTCTTTGTTCTGATACCTTTCTGTTAGACTTATGTACCTTATCTCTCAACAAACTTGCCCTGTCAAAACCAGCTATCAAAGATGACAAATCACTCAAAGAACACTGATCATAGCCCCTGTCTACAAGACGTAGAGTCAAATCATTTGCATGCTTCCAATAGTCTTCCAAGCTGGTACAATTTCGTCTAAAATGATATATTGACCCTTTGGTATACCTTTCTTCAGATGGTTTGGATGTAAAGAGTCAGCCTGTAGGATGGTATTCCCTGAAATTTCTTTCCTGAAAACTTCGGTGACTATAACTTGATCTGTGTGACCCAAAAGTACATCCAAATATGGTATATGGTCAGGTAAGGCACTGAAAGTGAATCCAAGATTGATATCATTATCATTCAAATATCCAACAAAATTAGTCAATTCACCTTCAGTGCCTCCCCACACAACCAGAATGTCATCTATATACCGAGTATACAGTTTAATATTATACTTAAAACTGTTATCCTCTCTGAAGATTTTCAAAATTTCGAAATCTGCTAGAAACAAATTCGCATACGAGGGGGCAAATTTTGCCCCCATCGCAGTCCCTCTTAGCTGTAGAAAAAACTCATCATTAAAAACAAAATAGTTATGATTAAGCAGAAATGTGATGGCCTGTATGATAAATTCCACAAGTTTACTTTCATAATCTGAGTATCTTTCTAACATTCTCTTTACAGAGCTAATCCCTAGCTCGTGTGAGATACAAGAATATAATGATATTGCATCAATAGTTGCAAAACTATATCCCTCTTTCCATTGAAAATTCTGTAATAATCTGAGTAGGTGTTAAGTGTCCCTAAGAAAGCCAGGCAAAGACTGTACAATAGGTTGAAGTTGAGCATCTACCCATTCTCCCAACCTCTCCCCCAGGGAGCCTATAGCTGAAATAATAGGTCTCCATGGGGGATTGGTTAGGGACTTATGTACCTTAGGTAGATACTTAAAAACAGGTATTCTCGGATGTTCAACAAAGATATACTCATTGGTTTTAGTTGTAAGTACTGTATTCTCCATCCCTAAATCCAACAGATGTTTTAGTTCTCTTTGAAATTTAACTGTAGGAATAAATTTAAGTTTCTTATAGGTGAGGGTGTCTTCTAATTGTCTATATGCTTCTCTGATGTATTCAATCTTATCTATAATGACAATTGAACCTCCCTTGTCCAAATTGACTATTACTATATTGGGATTATTTGCAAGTTTATCAAGTGCAGCAATTTCCTTCCTATTCAAATTATTGTGCATCATACTGCTATTATTTTTATTCTTATTAGTTCTTTCTGATAACTCAATTAAATCTTGTTCCAAAATAGAATGGAACAGTTCAATTACATAATTTCTTGCATGGACTGGATAAAAAAGTACTATGCACAGTTTTCTTTACAGATTGTTGTTTACCTATTGTACCAGTGAAGGCACTCTCGTCCTGCATCTCACAGAGGGACACAATCTAAGGTGTACTAAGCTGAGAGTGCACTTATTCAAATTCAAATAATGGATTTCTTCACTAACTTTTAAAGTATGATTTTCTATTGATATATATGTTTAAACTGCACACATAAATACATAGACATACTGAACATACATATGTACACCAGCAAACAAACGCACATACACATATACAGTATCTCACAAAAGTGAGTACACCCCTCACATTTTTGTAAATATTTTATTATATCTTTTTATGTGACAACACTGAAGAAATTACACTTTGTTACAATGTAAAGTATTGAGTGTACAGCCTGTATAACAGTGTAAATTTGCTGTGCCCTCAAAATAACTCAACACACAGTCATTATTGTCTAAACCATTGGCAACAAAAGTGAGTACACCCCTAAGAGGAAATGTACAAATTTGGCCCAAATATTTTGTGTGGCCACCATTATTTTCCAGCACTGCCTTAGCCCACTTTGGCATGGAGTTCATTAGAGCTTCACAGTTTGCCACTGGTGTCCTCTTCCACTCCTCAATGATGACATCATGTAGCTGGTGGATGGTGGACCGCTGCCTTCTATCAGTCTCTCTCTAAGGACTGTTATAGGACTGTTATAGAATAGTGGATAGTGGGTGTAGAGGTGCAGGTCTGTGTTTTTCTGATGCTCCAATTAAAGGTGAGGAATAGAGAACTTTGCTTTTTATTTGTGTAGATCAACACCAAATAATTAGTGCAGTATACGTACTCTGAAAATTTCAGAGTCCAACTTCTTCATTTAAGTAAGGCATATAAACGATATGTTGAGGAATTTCTGTCTAATCCCTCCTTATGTGGGCACAACTGCAAATTAATATTAATAAAGAACAAGAGAGGTGCCTCATGTGTGCATCAATATATCCATATATGTGAAATCAAAGAAAAAAAGCCAAATGGGTACTCACAATTGGCCCAAGTACACTTATGTACTAGTAGGAGCTGGCTGGTATCTTCAGGTGTACCAGCTAAACCTCTCCAGGGGCAGAGTAGATAGTGCAGGGGGATCTTTGTCACAATATGTGCTGATGGATAGTCAGAAGCAGTGTGTAAAACTGCTATAGAAGGTAATGAACCAAAGCTGGCATAAAACAAGTTCAGTTTATTAAAACAAATATTGATAAGTTTAAAACAATAGCAAGCAAAATTTAAAATAATGCAACGTGTTTCTCAACCTAGCATGGGTTGTTTCATCAGGCATATAATTTGCACTGAAATGTGTTGTGTACCTTCATTTTTACTGCTCTTGAGAAAGACGAGTTCATCGTTGAAACGCGTAGAGCCATTTTATGAGAGTTTTTTATCTGTCCATAGTGACATATTTTAATAAATGTTTGTTTTTGTAACAAATATCTGTTTGCTGCCTTTTGCAGCACTCATTTGTCTTTTGGAATTTTCACATTGCTACTATAAGCACCTTGGGAGGAGCTGTATTCCGATTATTTCGGCGTGAGTATACCGCACATTATACACACTGTTAAATACAACACATTTCAGTGCAAAATCTACCATTTGCAGTTGTGTCTACATCAGGAGGGATTAGACAGAAATTCCTCAACATATCGTTTATATGTCTTACTTAAATGAAGAAGGTTGATTTTCAGAGTAAGTATACTGCACTAATTATTTGGTATTGATCTACACAAATAAAAGCAAAGTTCTCTATTCCTCAGCTTTAATTGGAGCAACAGAAAAACACAGACCTGCACCTCTACATCCACTATCCACAGTACATGTTGGCATTAATGGTTCCCTCAATGAACTGTAGCTCCACAGTGCCAGCAGCACTCATGCTGGCCCAGTCCATGACACTCCCACCACCATGCTTAACTGTAGGCAAGACACACTTTTCTTTGTAATCCTCACCTGGTTGTCGGCATACAAGCTTGACACCATCTGAACCAAATAAGTTTATCTTGGTCTCATGATACCACAGGACATGGTTCCAGTAATCCATGTCCTTAGTCTGCTTGTCTTCAGCAAATTGTTTGCAGGTTTTCTTGTGCAGCATCTTTAGAAGAGGCTTCCTTCTGGGACAACAGCCATGCAATATGATGCAGTGTGCATCGTATGGTCTGAGCACTGACAGGCTAACCTCCCACCCTTCAACCTCTGCAGCAATGCTGTCAGCACTCATTTGTCTATTTCCCAAAGACAACCTCTGGATAGGACCCTGAGTACGTGCACTCAACTTCTTTGGTCGACCATGGTGAGGCCTGTTCTTAGTGGAACCTCTCCTGTGAAATGGCTGTATGGTCTTGCCTACCGTGCTGCAGCTGAGTTTTAGGGTCTTGGCAATCTTCTTATAGCCTAGGCCATTTTTATGAAGAGCAATAATTCTTTTTTTCAGATCCTCAGAGAGTTCTTTGCCATGAGGTGCCATGTTGAACTTCCAGTGACTAGTATGAGAGAGTGTGAGAGTGATAACACCAAATTTAACACACCTGCTCCCCATTCCCACCTGAGACCTTGTAACACTAACGAGTCACATGACACCGGGGAGGGAAAATGGCTAATTGGGCCCAATTTGGACATTTCCACTTAGGGGTGTACTCACTTTTGTTGCCAACGGTTTTGACATTAATGACTGTGTGTTGAGTTATTTTGAGGGGACAGCAAATTGACACTGTTATACAGGCTGTACACTCACTACTTTACATTGTAGCAAAGTGTAATTTCTTCAGTGTTGTCCCATAAAAAGATATAATAAAATATTTACAAAAATATTTTTGTGAGATACTGTTTATATGGGAATATGAACTGTTACCTATGTAACTGTTGAGTGTAACTGTTAAAAGGTAAATTGCATCAGCAGCAGTTATTTACGGACAGTTACAGGGAGTTGAACTGCAGTTCACACTCAGGACCAAGTGAGACTGTTTCCCTTTTTTAACTGCTGCCGTAACTCTGATTAATATATAATATTGATAGTGTTTCCCTTGCAAGTAATATCTATGTTTATATATATATATATAGGGTTATTACCGTGTTCCTGAAGTACCATACATATGAAGGATTCTTTGTTGTATATAGTCATCTTCTAATAAATAAGACAGTTTCTTATTCTTTAGCTGGTGTGATCTAACTAAAGAGGGAAACACTGCAAGAAGACCAAGATATCATTTAGATATATGACAATGAACGTATCTAACAAGTCTCTGAAGATATCATTAAGAAAATGTTGAAATGTAGCTGGAGCATTGCATAATACAAATGGCATGACAAGATACTCAAAGTTTCCATAACGAGGATGAAATGCTGTCTTCCGCCTATCCCCATCTTTAATACCTAAAACAAGCATTTTAAGAATCAGTGTCAAAGGAAACCTACCTATAATAATGCTGTTTAGAGCTCTGCAATCCCCACTAGGTCTCAGACCACCATCCTTCTTTTACACAAAAAAATATTCCTGCCACAGCTAGAAAGGTTGATAGGCTTGTATAAACCATTTAGATACATTTTCTTCAATGTACTCTTAAAAATGATGTTCAGAATTATATGAAGGAAACAGTCATCTTAAGTATATCTGAGCTCCTGGAACTAAATTGGTATTCATAAAGACACCTAGGAGGAAGTTAAGCTGCCCCCTTTCTCTCAAACACATCTGATAACTATCTGTATTGTTCAGTTAAAGTTCCCAAAACATCTTGCAAAAGTCTAGTAGGCTGTCATATACAAAAGCTCTGAAAAAGATGGAAGCAAAAGTTATACTGCCAGTATCCCATTTTATTGATGAATTTTGCTTTCTTGACCAGAGCAAGCTCAAAATCACAGGAAGTAAAGGAGAATCAACAACATTAAACTTTAAAGTTTATATATGGTTAGTACCCATCATAAAAATAACTGGAAAAGTAGTAGTAGTATTAGAAAACAGAAAAAAAATCATCTTCTATGGGCTAAAGTGGCAAGTATTTAGTGGGACCTCCCCTTACACTTTAGCAATAGCAGGATCCTGGCTCTTGTAAACCTAAATGGAATGGAACCATAATTAATATCATTGCTAACACCTGCATTTGTCCTACTATTTCAAATTCATATTAAAATGACTGCTGTGAAAAAGCTCTATTACACCAGGTTTGTGCAAGATATGCTTGAGCATTACATACACATGTGGTATTGCCTGGGTACCAGGAATCAGATAGAGATGTGAAATCAAGCAAAACAAGCCAGGTTATACACAGGAACAGGAACACAGGAACTCACAAAGAAGTCTCAGACAACGCAAGGGCAAAGGCAGACTGAACTGAGGCACTTTAAATAATAAGTGATGACATCATAATTCTAGGACTGCAACCTGTCTCTCACTGATGACGTTCTCCAGTTTAGCCATAAGAGGGTGCCTGGGTGTAGTGAGCAGCATTACACACTCTGCAGCAGTCAAAGAGAGAGACAGGTGAGTAAAAATGGCAGTGAAGCAGCAAATAACAAACAAAAGCAGGGTGAAACCCTTACAGTACTTTCCCCTCAACCACCCCTTCCCCACAGGAAGACAAAAGGCTTTTTGGGGAAATGGGCATGGAAGGTACGGAGGAGGGCAGGGAGTATGAACATCAGAGGAGGGAACCCATGAACGCTCCTCTGGACTGTAACCCCTCCAGTGAACCAAATACTGTACACAACCTCTGGATATACGAGAGTCGATAATGCAGCTGACCTCATATTCTTCATGGTTGTCAACATAAATAGGACAGGGTCGAGGCAACACAGTGGTAAACCTATTATAAACCAAATGTTTTAAGAGGGAGACATGAAAAACATTGGAGATGCGCATTGCAGAAGGAAGGTCAAGATCGTAGGCAACAATCAGCCTGGAACTTTTGGCACTACAAAGACCCACAAAGGCATCCTGAATCTGCAACCAAGTGGAACGGAGTTGCCAGAGATGTTCCTCCAAAGTCAGAAAACCTTGAGACATGAACGAATTGATCAAAAAGGATGGTTAAAACCCATAGTTTGCCATGAATGGGGATAACAGGTAGGAATCATTGATAACACTTTTATGAGTGAACTTCGCCCAGGGTAACAGGTCAAGACTAGAAAAAAGTAGAGTAAAGAAAATATATCTGTTTGTGAATTTCTACTTGTAGGCCTTGTTCTGATGTTTATTTTACTTTTAGGTCTGTGTGGGAAGCATGTAATATAATAACAAGTTAAGGAAAAAACACCCACAAGAGTGTGAGTGTACTCCAAGAAAGATATGCTTATGTGCACAATATCAAAGGAGAAAACTGTGATATTAATAAAATAATAAGGGGACTTTGTTGTCATTTTAATTTGCTCACCTGTTGTGGTATATCCAAATAATAATAAGATTCATGTGAACACTAGAATTGTAATATAAAAGTCGTCTTGACAAATTTGTTCAAGGGGAGGGTATTGTGTGTTGGTGCACATAGCATTCGGCCTTTATTAATAGACAGCTAATTGCATTGTGATTGAGTGGAATACTAGTAAAACTAGTTCATAAAATCTACTCGCTTCCTTGTTATAACATTCCAGGGTAACTATCATATATAGTGTTTTAGAATTTATACCTAATCATTACTACCCAGGTGTAGTGTTTTTAAATTTGTGTGTGGGTGCAGCAAGAAGCAATATTCTGCTGTCTTTTTTAAATGAATTTAATAAAAGTTATTATTTTTATTAATATCACAGTTTTCTCCTTTGACATTGTGCACATAAGCATATCTTTCTTGGAGTACACTCACACACTTGTGTGTGTTTTTCATTAACTTGTCACCAATAAAAGACACCAAGGCCTTGAGATCCTCTGGTAAATCTCTGGCAGCAACTTTGTCTTTAATCACATCTAAAAGCCCATGAGAGAAGGCGGCAACAAGGATTTCATTATTCCAACCTACCTCTGCTGAAAGTGTACGAAACTCAATGGCATACTAGGCTACAGATCTCTTATCTTGCTAAATGGACATGAGTCATTTGGCAGTAGAGGAAGAGCGAGACGTACATCAAAAACCCTTTATGAAAGGTGGCCACAAATTCAGGGTAATTAGAAATCACAGGTTTATTAGTCTCCCACAAGGAATTAGCAAAAGCAAGAGCCGTGTCAGAGAGTAATGAGATGAGAAATCCCACCTTAGCTGTGTCAGATAGAAACGCCTGAGGTAACATCTCAAAGTAAATGCACACCTCGTTCAAAAAAACTCTGCACTAATTAGGATCGCTTCCATTTAGCTGAGGAAGAGGTGCAGAACCAGACATGCTCCTGGTAGGACTAGGTGCAGCAGCAGTAACAAGAGCAGAAGCAACCATAGCTTGTGGGGCACTCTTATCCAAGTGAGCAGTGTGAGTCAGAAGGGTTTGCAGGGCTAGTGCAAATTGATCCATGTGGTGATCCTGTTCATCCATCCTTAAAATGATGATGGGTAAAGGTGGATTATAAGCACTGTCAAATTTCATGACCCTTGCATAATGTCAGGGTACCAGGAACCAGACAAGAGACGTGAAATGCTAAAATAATCACACCTTTATTAAACAATAACAAAAAATAATAAAGAATCAACAAGCCAGGAGTCAAAGTCAGAGCTGGTAGTCAGACAAGCCAGGTGAAAAGCCAAAGCGAGTAGTCAGACGAGCCGCGGTCAGGTACACAAAGATCAGCAAAGAGTCACACAAAGATACACAAAGAGTCAGGAACAAGCCAGGGATCAGGAACCAGAAGGGATGTTAAACAAGCCAGGTTATACACAGGAACAGGAACACAGGAACTCACAAAGAAGTCTGAGACAACACAAGGGCAAAGGCAGACTGAACTGAGGCACTTTAAATAGTAAGTGATGACATCATAATTCTGGGATGGCAACCGGTCTCTCACTGATGATATTCTCCAGTTTGTCCATAAGAGGGCGCCTGGGTGTAGTAAGCAACGTTACACACTCTGCAGCAGGCGAGGAAACATAGAAACATAGATATTGACGGCAGATAAGAGCCAGAAGCCCAGCAATTCTGCCCGATATTACCTAAAAGTATATACTTATCTAGCTCGTAGAATAGCCTTATGCTTGTCCCAGGCATTTTTAAAGTCCCCCACAGTGTTTGTCATTACTACCTCTTGAGGAAGTTTATTCTTTAAATAAATTACTCTTTCTGTAAAGAAGAGCTTCCTCAAATTACTCCTGAATCTACTACCCTTCAGCTTGAAATCATGACCCCTTGTTCTTTAATTTTCCATTTTATGTAAAATACCCACAGCCTCAGTTTTACTAAACCCTTTAATGGAGGAGAGAGACAGTTGAGTAAAAATGGCGGCCAAGCACCAAATAATAAATGGGTTGGAGAGAGATGGAAATATGAGATGGTTTGGGGCTGCATCTCTGCCAGTGTAGTTGGCGATATTGTCTGAATTGATGGGATCATGAATGTTGAAAAGTACAGACAGGTTTTAATTCATCATACCATTCCTTCTGGAAAGCGCCTGATTGGGAATGGTTTTATTTTTCAGCATGATAACGATCCCAAGCACACTGGTAATGCAGTGAAATCATATTAAGAGACAAAAACAGCTGATAAAACTCTGATAGTCATGGATTGGCCTCCACAGAGTCCAGATCTGAATATTATAGAGGCAGTATGTGATCACCTGGATAGAGAAATAAATAAATGACAAACTAAATCTAGATAAGAACTCAGGTAAGTGCTGAAAGAAGCCTGGTATAATAAACCAAATATTACTTCAGAAAACTTCAGGACAGTCTCCCCAAAATAGCTCAAGATGTGCTTAGTGTCAAGGGAGGTCACAATAAATACTGACTTTTGCCTGAAAAAGCCATTTTGTTCTGGAAATTGTGTGTGTGGGGTTATATTTTGTGTACATTTCCTGTATTTTCTGTTTGTATCTTAATAAAGAGAAAATAAGTATGTATGGTCATTAAAATGTTGCTAAAACAACAAATCTAATGGTGGCCAAAGACTTTTGCACAGTACTATCTATCTTTCTATCTATCTATCTATCTATCTATCTATCTATCTATCTATCCATCTATCTATCTATATATTTTTTTTAATTTTTTTTTATATGTATGTATATATTAGAGATGTGCATTTGTTTTCGTATGAATGCACATTTGTGACGAAATTTGGATTTTCATTTTGTTTTAACAAAATGAATATCCGAAAAAAAGCACAACCAATTTTAAAAAAAATTAAAACATACTGACAAAAATTGTCAGTATACATTTGTTAATTTTTTTTAAGGGGCTACTACTTACCTCAGCATGCTTTCAATGCTCTCCAGAGCACATTAAGGTAAGTATTGTAGCTACAGGTGAACTTTTCACCTGTAGCTTTGAAACAAAATTGAATGTAAATGTTCAGCAAAAATTTCATATATGTTTTAAAATACATGAATACCGAATAGTACAGCCACCAAATATTCAGGGAAACTGCTTTTCCTGAATATTCAGAATGAAAATTCCGATTATCCTAATTCTTTGAAGGTATAATCTAGATTTTATTAAAGACACAGAGACGAGTATTTTGCATATCTTTCTTTACTACTCATATGCAGCCTTTAAAAGTACACAATTGCATATACTGAAAAACAATAAGAAGCAAACATGAGAGCTGCTTATAACCAACAAGAAAAAACAGCCAATCAGAGGGAGATGAGTATAAACAGACCACTATACTGTCAAACCTCCTCTTTCTAATTGATGCTCACAAAGAACATAATATTAATAAACATAAACAGTCCAAAAAGTCCAAAACAGCATAAAATCACAGAAGCCAAAGAGGTGAATAATTGATTGAAGAATTCTTTAGAACTGATGATGTTGATAGAAGAAATCAAAGTAGTCCAAAATCTCTTTGAAGGAGGCTGGGTATCTTGAAATGAAGGATTAAATCCAGACAAAAAGAATGGATTACATTCAGAAGGAAACTGTTAAAGATAAAAAGCTTATTTATAAATGACAAAAGGGAGGGATATAACAACATATTAGAGGTGGGAAAATACTTGTCTCTGTGTCTTTAATAAAATCTAGAATCCGAAGACCAGTCTGCCGCACTCAAAATTTGTTGAAGAGGGGCAGATTTTAGAAAGGCCTTCGAGGCAGCCGAACCTCTAACAGAATGATCTGTAAAAGAGATATCAATACTGGCTTCTTTCATGACCCATTTAACCCATCTTGCAATGGAAGTAGAAGTTATAGGAGAATAAGGAGGAGAAAAAGAATTCAGGAGTTGATTATACAAAGAATTTCTGAAAGACAAAGTTCTAGATTTATAAGACTTCAGACATTCAACCACACAGAGAGAAGGTTCAGAAGGGAGGTAAGGTTAAAAAATTTAAGTAGAAAGGGTTTTAGTCATACAAGACAGAAAAAAGGTAACTCCTTCAGGGGAAAAATGTTTAGAATTCCAATCTAAAGTTTTTACATCAGAAACTCTTCTAAAAGAAATTAGACAGAGAAGAGTAGCGAGTTTGGCAGAAAGTTGTTTTAAGGATAAGGAAGCGTTATCGGGCCAGGATTTAAAAAGGGAAAAAATGAAATCAACGTCCCAGAAAAACTCATGTTTAGGTACTGGAGGATGTTTTAGTCTGATAGCTTTGAGAACTCTACAAATCATAGGATGCTTGCCCACAGAAAGGTTATTAAATAAATTATGTCATGCAGAAATAGCTGAACGATAAACATTAATAGTTCTGTAAGCAAGACCTGAATCAAAAAGGTGAGACAAGTAATTAATAATGTCAGTTACATCTGAAGAAAAGGGATACAAATTTCTCCGCAAGCACCAGCAAGACCATTTAGACCATGCTGCGAAGGAGCATTTACGAGTCCCTGGGGCCCAGGAATCTTGGATGAGAGATTTAGCTCCTTCCGAAAGGCCTCGGAGAGACCTGGGTCCCCTGAGATCGTCCATGCTACTAGGAGAAGAGAGCCTTGGAGAACTAGGTTGTGAAAACTGCCATCCGGGTTCATGAGAAGATGAGGCAGGGGAGGAAGTAGAATTGGGAGATTGATGGACATCTCGGGAAGAGAGGGGTACCACGATTGTGTCGGCCAAAGGGGGGTCACAATCGTTAAATGAAGAAGATCCCTGCAAACAGTTGAAATTGTCCTTGGAATCATTGAAAATGGAGGGAAAGTGTAAGCTTTCTGAAGGGGCCAGGGATGAAGGAAAGCATCTATGGCCGCTGCCTCCAGATCTGGGCGCCAACTGAAATACGGACAAATCTGAAAATTGGTCCTGGATGCGAAAAAATCCAAACAAAAGGAACCCCTGAGAGATTGGAGACAAAGGAAAATGTTCCTGTCCAATTTCCAGTCTCTGAAATCCATCAAATGATGAGATCCCCAATCCACAACCGAATTTGATTGACCTGGAATATACTCTGCTTTGATAGAAATATTCCTGTCTAAACAAAGGTGAATAAACTATTTGGTTATATTGGATAAATCTCTGGATTTGGTACCTCCCAAATGATTGAGATATCGTACCGCTGAGATATTGTCCATACACAGGAGAATGGAAACTGGAGAAGAAAATTTGGCAAAACTTTTGACTGTAAACGAACCAGCCAATAATTCTAAACAATTGATATGGAATCGTTTCTCTTCCAGAGTCCATTTGCCACCTGTGATGGAGGGACCGCAACAAGCTCCCCAGGCTGAAAGACTGGCGTCGGATTCGATAATGAAATCTGGAGTCTTGCCAAAAATGGCTCTTCCATTCCAGGTTTCCAAATGAGAGAGCCACCAAAAAACTTCTTCATTGGCTTCTGAAGAAAGGGGAATCAAATGAGAGTAGGAAAAACCTTTTCTCAAATGAAGAATTTTTAATCTTTGAAGTTCGCAATAGTGTAATGGAGCGGGGAATATAGCCTGAATAGAGGATGAAAGTAACACTACTATCCTGGCTATAGTCCTGATAGGGACTGACTCCTTGGATAAAGTTTTCAAAATTTCTTTCTTGATATTCTTCAAATTGTCTGAAGGAAGACTCAAGGTAGATAAGACTGTGTCTATTTGAAATCCTAGGAAAATCAAAGATCTGGTAGGGAGGAGAATTGACTTTTGTATGTTCACGATAAAACCTAGAGATTCCAACATGGAAATTGTTGAAAACAGGTGACTTTGAAGAGCTAGGAAATCTTGATCCATAAGAAGAATGTCGTCCAAGTAAATTATGAGACGAACACCACAAAGTCTCAGCCAAGCTACCACGGGTTTCAATAGCTTGGTGAAAATCCAAGGAGCTGAGGATAGACCAAAAGGAAGGCATGTAAAATCCCAAAATTGGTCTTTCCTAATGAAGGTCAAATATTTCCAATGTTCTTGGGCAACCGGAACGGTCAAATACGCGTCCGTGAGGTCTAGGCGAACTAACCAGTCGTTTTCACTCAGACATTCTCTTAAAAGATGAATGCCCTCCATCTTGAAATGATGGTAATGAACAAAAGCATTCAAGGGTTTTAGATTTATTACTGGTCTGATTTGATTGTTTTTCTTTTTGACCAGAAAAAGGTGGTTTAAATAAGCATTGTGAGATAGAGCCGGCAAAATCGCTCTTTTGGAAAAAAGAGTTGAGATTTCGTTTTGAACCAGCAGTTCGTAATTTTTTTGAAAATTGGATAGGGTGAGGACGTTTTATTTGAATTGGTTGAGAAACAAATTCTATTAGAATGCCTGAGACCGCTTGAAGAATCCAAGGGTCTGAGGTAATTGAAACCCAATTTTGGGCAAACAAAGCGATTCTGCCACCAATTCTGTCTGGGGAAAAAAGTGCATGAGGATGAAATAATGAACATACCTGGAGCTTGTCTTGGTCTTGTCCTGCCCCTGAAACTTCTTTGGTTCCATGGGTGCCCTCTTGAAGGGAAAAGGGAGGAAGCTGAGGGTTCTTGGTAGTTCCTCTGGTAATGAGATTGGAATTGTGGAGGATATTGGGATTGGTAAGCTTGGAAGTAGTGAGACCTGGATATGAAGGGTTGACAGCCGGGAAAGCGGCCTCTGCCTCTCCCGGCCCCGTCAGAGAAATTCTGAGATGGATAAAAGATTTTCTTCACTTTATTTAGGTTGGAAAAGGTGTTGACATATTGATTCAACTCCTTTAAATACTAGTCTCCAAAGAGGAGACCATTGTTGTCTGAAGCAATACTATTTGAAGCAAAGTCACATATCTTTGGGTCTATATTTCTGAGAATATTGCAGCATCTCTCGAGAGACATGGCAGAGTTGGTATTACCAACAAAACAAAGGAGTCTTTGGATCCATTCTCTAACCACAAAAGGATCCAATGGAGTATTTTCAGCATCTCCCATTTCAGATAACTCGAACAATTTAGCAAGGGGACCTACAGTGTCTAGAAGCTTATCCTGACAGATTTTCCAAGATCTGTCAACCCCCTTTTTTAATTTGTACCCTGGGGCGCCAATACATTTTTGGACTTTGGGGTCAACCTCGGGTGTGAGGGCGGCATTTTTTGGGAGGAGGGGGTGAGGGCATTCTGCCCTCATTTTATTTCCGGCTTGCTTCTTTAGGGGTTTGCGAAACTGAAAATCAATAAATTTAGCGATATCAATTGAGGGGCACCATTCCGATGAACGGGGATGGTGTAATTCATCCGGGTTAAATCTTGGGTTGACAATCTAAATATTCATCTTCCTCTTCCTCCTTAAAAAATTTTTTCATCTTTTTGTGTTTTTTGGCAGCTGGAAAATAATTACAGTCGTCTGAATTGTCAAAGGAATCAGAATTAATGTCAGTGTAGTCATTTTCATCTGAAGAATTTGAATTAGAGGAAGGGATTTTTTTCAATATTTTTATATTTGGATTTTGATTTTAACATTTCCATAGAATTCCCCATTTGAGGACCCTTGGGGTGCAAGGTTCGTTTAACAGCAGTTTTGCTTCCTTTGCTGTGAGGAAAGGTGTCAGAAAGTAACTGACGTGATTTGACAATTAATTTTTTACTTGCTTGTACAGCAATTGAAGGATTCTTTCTTTTTAGAGATTTTTTGGAATCCTTGATACCCATTAAATTGGTCATTTTATTAAATAACTTACTCATAGAAGAGTCAATCATAACTTGCACAGAGTGTGCAGTTAAAGGGTTATTCCCTTCAGGGACTTCAGACATATTTGAAATATATTTAAAACTTTTTTGTCAAAAGTGAAAATATTAAATAAAATGTAAATCTCCAGCTGATAATTAATATATAATATAACAAATTATAATATAACAATTGCAAATAAAATAATTTATGACAGAAATTAAAGCAAAACTTTTTTACCTCAGGAAAAACTCTATCAATAAAACTCAGTTTGTATTAAATTAAAATGTAAGTACAATATTTGCCACCAGATGGCAACAGAAACCAGAAAACGGCAAAGCTTTTATAATTACTTGGCCAAAACAACAAACCGGAATGCAACAAAGTTGCTAGTATGGCCACCGGAGCTGAACTGAGGCGTCTCTTCCACACGTCAGGAGAGAGGGCGGGAAGAGAGCCTCAGGACAGCCCCCCAAATGGCGGCACCAATGTGCGCAGTAGAAGGAGAAACCTGAAATGGATACTCAGGTTAGGGGGCTAACAAAAAAACGGCGGATTAAACCGTACCTAAAAACGGAAGTAAGTAAATTAAAAGCGCTAAGTAGATAAAGCGAGCAGCAGGGAAAAAAGTTTGAAAAGATGGAAGATAATAAAAAGGGGAAAAATAGAAAGAAACAAATGACAGTAAGGCACAAAAACAAAGTAAATAATAAATGAAAAACGAGAAACGAATTAAACAAATATATATAAATATGACAAAATAAAATAAAATTCTTTATTCAATAATAAAAATAAAATTGTGTAGGAATACTTATCTCTTGATAAGCAGCAAAAGAAAGAGGAGGTTTGACAGTGTAGTGGTCTGTTTATACTCATCTCCCTTCTCTGATTGGCTGTTTTTTCTTGTTGGTTATAAGCAGCTCTCATGTTTGCTTCTTATTGTTTTTCAGTATATGTTATTGTGTACTTTTAAAGGCTGCATATGAGTAGTAAAGAAAGATATGCAAAATTGGAGTCTCTGGTCTTGTAATAAAATTTCATCCGAAACAAAATTTTCTTAGCTTCACATCTCTACAATGTATTAAAGCCCTTGGAAGTCAAACACCTTATCATTTACAATATACCTTTGAACCCTTATAACTTTGTTTTATTAATATTTATATGTATTTTTTTATCAGATAGTGTATATATGAGTGTAAATGTATTTTTTAATATATTTATGTTGTGTTTGGTGCAACATTTTTTTTAGACTTAACCCTTTACTGCCACTCTAACCTGATGAGCTCAAAATGAGTCTGCGCTTGTGCGGTCGTGTTTACTTTCAACTTGTAAAATGTGAGTAAGTTAATGCGGGATGATATTTTAAAATTGCGCACGCGTTAACGTTAGATTACCACTCCTTAGTAGGGGTTAAGTGATGATATATATTTCTGTAATGTTATATAATGATTGTGCTATTCCTTGGTTCAGCTCATTATTTACTTATTTTAAATATCTCTTATAAGTAGGGGATCAAAAAGTAGCCTGTTACTTATATATAAATGTGGAGTATATTAACTATTAAAAAAATAAGTTTGGAATTTGGATAAATATATGAACTGCATCCTGGAAACATATCTTTTAATAGTAAATACTGCATATTTCACATTTAAAAATAAGGAATAGAGTGATTAATGTAATAAAGAAATAAAGATATGTAAAACAGACCAAAGAAAACAGATACAAAAAATACAGGAGGATGATATACGTATATATAAATATTTAAATAAATATATATACTAATAATAAGGAAAGATTGAAATTGGCGTATATTGTGATACGAACTTATATAAGTAATGTTTAGAGATGTATGATAATCTCCAATGATCTGAATGTAATTTATGATTGAATTGTACTAATGGTGTCAATGTTTTTAATTCTGTCAGTGAGGGCTTTTGTATATAGAGGTTGCTATACCAACCAATTACCAACACAGGTGTTAACACTCAAATGGTTAATTAATTGCCCTTTCAGGACCAAGCCCCTTTTTGCTCTACCCTTTATATGGTGTAAGTGTTTGTAACATTGTTTTATAGCCTGATGAAACAGCCCTGGGGTGGCTGAGAAACGCGTCGCTTGTTTTTAATAAAGAACTTTTTTTTTATTATACACTTGCTACTATTTTTGTCCTACTTTGTGGGGGCCGAATATTTCTTTTGTTGGAGTTTTATATTCAAGTTGGGATCATCTTCTTCCTGTTTGATTGGAATCCACAGTCCACTGGGCGGCTGAGAGGTCCCAGTAATGCTTATATTGCACCTGGTGGTGCTTCGCCTCTTGTAAGTGCAACCTTTAAATATACTATTTTCCTGGCCAAAACGGTACTGGGCTATGTTTTTGTGCCTTTTTTCCTTCCAGGACGCAACCAATAGGCCATTCTAAGGATCATCTGGTTTTGGACTTCTAGCTGGTGGTGACGTGAGCTGGACCACGTATTTAGTTCCAGTCTGCTACAATAGCACCATATGGGTGCGCCTCACTTGTGAGTATATTCTATCCTGTTGGTCCTGTGTGTGTTGGTGCCCTGACGTTACTAGGCCATGTTTGGTGCCTCTGTTCCTCTTCTCTTTTCAGATCTTGTGCGGTCGTGTTTACTTTCAACTTGTAAAATGTGAGTAAGTTAATGCAGGATGATATTTTAAAATTGTGCACGCGTTAACGTTAGATTACCACTTGTAATCTCGTCCTTAGTAGGGGTTAGGTGATGATATATATTTCTGTAATGTTATATAATGATTGTGCTATTCCTTGGTTCAGCTCATTATTTACTTATTTTAAATATCTCTTATAAGTAGGGGATCAAAAAGTAGCCTGTTACTTATATATAAATGTGGAGTATATTAACTATTAAAAAAATAAGTTTGGAATTTGGATAAATATATGAACTGCATCCTGGAAACATATCTTTTAATAGTAAATACTGCATATTTCACATTTAAAAATAAGGGATAGAGTGATTAATGTAATAAAGAAATAACGATATGTAAAACAGACCAAAGAAACCAGAAACAAAAAATACAGGAGGATGATATATGTATATATAAATATTTAAATAAATATATATACTAATAATAAGGAAAGATTGTTTGTGAGCCGATTTATGTAATGACATAATTATATACACAAGGATTAATATAGTGTGTCAATATACACGTCCTATTGTTTTCTTTTGCCTTTGAATCTTAATCCTTTTGATTTGACATTTGGGGAAATCCTCTGTGCATAGTAATTTGCATCAAATGTCATAAATAAATCAATCAATACATTTACAGTTAACACTTTCTATAGTTCAACAAAAATATAAAGGGATAATATTCAAGCTGAATTCCATGAGTGGGTGAAATATTAGATACATTTTTTAACAGTCTCCTCATCTACTCGCAGCTTTATCAGTATGTTAAACTCTCCAACAGCTCACTTTAGAAGCTCTAGATTGACCTTACTGATTGCTAATTTCCAAGCATCTCACACAGCAGGATCTAAGAGAAATAAAATTACAGAGTTATTCATCCTGTGTTTTTTTTTCTTTTTGCACAAATGTCTGCTGATTACCTGTCAATCATATGAGCGAATTAACATCTGAATCTATAAGCATAAGAATAGTATCAGATGTATAAGGAAACCTTTATGTGCAGAAATGAGGAATTAGAAGAGGCAGAGCCAGATAAATTTGCAGGTATCCCTCAAGCATCTCTAGCTTGTCTGGCTTACCAGTTTCTCCATTACTTCTGACCTATCTACCATCTTCAGGTTGTCCAGCCTCCGACGCATCTACAGCTACACCAGCCTCACCAGAATCTACTATTTCATCTTCTCCTTATGCAGCTGAATCTCTAAAGAACAGACACTTGTGTGAGCTCTGATGAAACTGCATGAAACAAAGAAAGCTGAAGCTGTTAAAGCTGAAGTGTTTGATAAGGCTGGTGAAGCTAGTGAGGCTGTTGAAACGTCTTGTGTATTTTGCAAGTGATCAAAATCAGTTAGATTAATAAACTATTTTTATGCATAACCTTGAAGTCTATGCTATACAATATTTAATGCTTTAGGACAGGTTCAACAATACTTGTTGTTGTGCCAAAGTAATATTATAAAGTGGCCACTTGTGCCAACCTCATTTTAGAGCCAGGTTTAATAATTAATTTACTCTATAAGAAAAAGGAAGAATGGAAGCAAGGGAGGGAGGGAAGTGAAGGGAGAAAGGGAAGAAGGAGAGAGAAAGGAAGGAAAGAAAAAAGGAAGCAATGAGAGAAAGGAAAAGGAAATAAGACCCCTGTACCCACAACTATTTTGTAAGTTACAGCAGTTACATACCCAAATCTGCCATTTTCCACATCAGACCTCAAATCTCAGACACATGACCCAAAAGCCCCTCTTTCGGCTGTCTATTGTTGTGATTTCCAAAGCTAGTGCTGCCTTTCACACACCCAGAAAAATATATATGCAGGGAAGTGAAGTAATAGATATTAGCTTAGCTTTATGTGAGATGATGGTTCTGCCCAGATATACATCTACTGCAGGCATTTGGCATAGGATATATATATATATATATATATATATATATATATATAACAAATTCTTTCTCTGTGCACATCTAATATTTTAATTACCAAATCATGTCTCAAAAAACATGACTAAAATGTATTTCTATAGAATGAATGCTATTCAGCCTAAAAGCTGCACGAAGGCTTTTTCAGTAATTATTTCCTAATTATTTCCAAAGACAATTGCCATTTATATATGTGTTAATTTCCATGTTTCCGAGTATAATTGTTACTTAATAATTATTTCAGTGAGAATTTAGGATCATCGGGTTTGAATTGTTATGTATGTGACATTGAGGATTAATTTTAATGTAATCAAATATTATTTGACAAATCAAACAAATACCTTTTTAGAAGGAAGAATAACTTCCTTCAAAAGAATCCATATGTTGTTATGCAAGAGTAAATTGTGGATTCCTGTTGTATTGAAATTTTCATCACTCTATCAATCACAGCTTACAAGGAGTGAGAGGAATCTCTCATGCAAAAAATAATGAGCTGATGGCATCCTTGCCTGTTTAAAATACTATTGAAATAATAATTCAAACCATATTTTTTTACAGTCTGCCACAGACAATCAAGCTACAACAGCTCCATTTGTAAAGTTTTTATAATTATATAGAACTACACTGGCTGTTTTGGCAGAAGAGATAGGATGATACTGCAAGCTGACTTGTATGAGCTATGGAATCTCACAAATTATCAGGATCCCATAAGGTACTGTCAGGATCCCTTAAGCTCTGTTTGCGCCGAAATGCAAACTGCACAATGGGGACACAAATGGAGACTTCCCTCACTGTGTCTTGCATGGATTTTTTTTTACAAATATTAGTATCAGCCAGTGTGTCTCCCAGCTCCATTCTCTCTGGATACTATCCAATCAGGGAAGTACTTTCTGACTATATATTGAGCAGCCTATGCCTTTACTCCTTGTTCTGGGCACTTCTGAACCTTTCTGTTCCAACTTTCACCTTAACATCAGCTATACTGGTTTGTTCAATTTGCTCTAGTTAACGCTTGTCTGTACCTGTTTCCCAGTACAATCTTTTTCAGGACATTACTTGCTAATTGCCTGTTTAACTTTCTCCTAATAAGTAGGAATGTTGTATATATTTGAGTCTCTACTCTATTGCTATACAATTTGCACAGCTTAACGCTATCCCTATCATTGGGCTCCATCTTGTTAGAGAGGGCATAACCCTGACACAAATATTTTTTTCAACAAGAAACAAGAACATTCCAAGCCATTTGAGTTTATCATTTTATTTTCGTGGTTCTGGCTTCTTTGTCATTTCAATCAATTAAAAGCAAAGAACTATTTCTGATGGTCTTTACATAATGTAACCATGGTATGTCAGCTATTCAGAATTAAAGATTGCCATGTATCTACTAAGAGCCTATATTCCTTTTTAAGGCATTTCTATTTTGTCTTTCTGCTATGGGATACATTTAGATGAGGGACTTTCAATTTGCTATTGTTTAGCCTTAGGGCCTACAATGGACAACAATTACCTTTAATCTTACATGGGTAGGCTTAATTTAGACATTCACCTAGCCATGTCTAATTCACTCTTAAAAATATAGTGAGTTCAAAGAGGAGGAACCAGATTGCACTAGGGTCATTTTATGAGGGCTCCGTTTCTCACATTCTCAAAAAGGGAGTCATCGTACAAAAAGAAATTTGTATAGGAATATTTTATAAAAATAGCTACATAGAGAGTTGGAGCGATAGATAGAGGGGCATATATATTTTGAAGAGGTAACAGATTTTTTTTTAGGTGACCTTATAGTAAAGGTTTGATACTGCTGGGGGATTGGGGGCAGGGGACCAGTGATTACACCATAAAAAAACTTTTTACAACTTCTCAACTGAGAAAAAAAAAATTGGAGCCTGTTGCCAGCTAAGAATACCTGGATGGTGCTACCATTTGGTGCTGTGTGTGACTGTTTATGAGTCACTACCTGAAGCAACTACTGACATTCATCTGTCATTCCAACTAGTGACCAGCATGTGAGCTAAGCATAAGCTTTCTAGCAATAGCTTTAGTACGTGGCCATTTTCTCTTGTCACTTCACTCAATGAATCTATTTGCATGTATATTTCTTCCTAATTAAAACAATGATGGTAAGTGAACATATTGACATATAAATAAAGAGAGATGGCCACTAACTATTCTCTCATGTTACCCCTTTTGCAATTATTTAAAAAGGTATGGCATCCCTGTGCTAGTCCCCTTACTAACTAAACTCTTTTTAAAGACTCTACTGTTCAGGGATGCATACAACCTACACTAACCTTTTCTAACCCTAGTTTCTCTCCTCCTTTGTTATTCCCTTGAACCCTCTTTGCATGTAAGCCTACAAGGCCAGCTGTTTGTAGATCATCTTCATGAGAGCTGATTTGCAACAGTGCAACTCTTGGCAGGGCCCTTTACCCACTTGTTCCCTATAAATGTTATTGGCATATCATACTTATGTTTATATTGCTGTGGAATCTGTTGGCATTCTCAAAATAACTGCTAATTAGTAATAAACCAAAATCCGTCAATATACCTCAAAAGTACGTCACGTAATAAATCCCATTTGCTTATGAAAGAAATGAACCAGAAATGTCTGATGCGTTTCACATCTAACTTTATCGAAGTTAACATATCAGCAATAACATTGTGTATGTCAACTACTTATTTCTTTATTTGAAAGAGTGGACTCCTTTAAAAAAAAACAAATTAAACATGCACTTTGCATAAATGGTAAGTTTTTTTTAAAGGGAAATGTTATTGCTATAAACCCCAAATGCCAATAGGAAAAAGGCATACATATATATTAACTAGAGGTTAACTTTTTGTGCTTATTGAAAATAAAAAAATTACACTTGCATGAAACCCGACACACGATTAACCATGGGATATCACTTTCTAGATATCATATTCACCCCACTGACTTTAATTGAGTAGCGAAGTTAAAAAAAACTAACACTTATACTTTCCTGCTAACCCCCATCACAATCAACCTCTTACTCTAATAACCCCTAAACTGACACATCCCCCTACTATTGTAACCCTGCTACACTATTAACCCCAAATCTGCTATATCCCCATCCCAAAATACCCAGCTACACTACTAACCATAAACTGCCATAACCCCATCACTTTTAACCCAATACAATATTAACCTCTAAACCACCACAACCCCCTCCGCAATAAACCCCCTAACCTATTAACCCATAAACCCCCAGAACTAGCACCACAATAAACCCCCTGCACTACTTAAACCCTAAACCCCTGTTTGCCCCACTGTAATAACACCTACACTACTTAAAGTCATACTGAACCCAATTTTTTTCTTTCATGATTTAGAAAGAGCATGCAATTTTCTAATTTACTCCTATTATCATTTTTTCTTCATTCTCTTGCTATTTTTAATTGAAAAAGAAGGAATCTAAACTAAGGAGCCAGCACATTTTTGATTCAGGACCATGGACAGCACTTGTTTATTGGTACTGTCCAATCAGCAAGGACAACCCAGATTGTTCACCAAAAATGGGCCGGCATCTAAACTTACATTCTTGCTTTTCAAATAAATATACCAAGAGAATGAAGAAAATTTGATAATAGGAGTAAATTAGAAAGTTGCTTAAAATTGCATGCTCTATCTGCTTCACAAAAGAAAAATGTGGGTTCAGTGTCCCTTTAACCTCCTATGAGCTAACCCCCAAAACCACTAACCTAAGACCCCCTAATTTACAAAAAATATTATTATTTGAGATTCTTAACCTATCTGCACTAGGGAGATGATTTACATTATTACAAGTTGCAAAATAACTTACTTTGTGCCCACTTTAAGCCGAGTAGTCCAAACAGCCAAATCACATGCGCCTTTACCTATTCCCCAGAGAAGTCAATGGAGAAGACAAATAGAAAAAAACCCGCTAAAACCATAATCTGTTGAGCAAAGTACATGACATATTCTCCTTGAAAAGTGTACATGAAAATGCAAATATTTCATATTGCAAAAATGTTTTCATAACGGAATATGTTCTATTTATTTATTTATAAATAAACATTTCACTATATATGTGATGATTTTTGGAATGAAATATCTATTTATAGCAAGATATGTATATGAATATCCAACACCTGACATTTCTCTGACAGTTGGAGACTCTTTTCTCAACACCTCACCGCAGGTCCGCTGTCTTGGGGTTACACTTGACTCAGAACTCACATTCAACCCACATATACAAGCACTTACCAAATCCTGCCGTTCCCACCTACGCAACATTTCCAGAATTCGTCCCTTCCTTACTCAAAAAACTACAAAAATAATGAAATGTGTATCATACTAAAATGTAGTGAGTGTATAAAAATGTAGTGAGTGTATAAAAATGTAGTGAGTGTATAAAAATGTAGTGAGTGTATAAAAAGAACACATATTCAACATACTCATAATATCTAAAATCACCCATCTGTGTAATAAATATCTCTGTGTCCCCTAACATATATACTACATCGATGTGTATGGTGTAATGGTGACATAGACATGAATGAACTATGCACAAGTGAATAGTTTATATGTACACACTGACAGCCCAATGGACTCAAGAACGATATATGAGCATATTATTGATTACATAATATAATATATCATATCAATATACCTGCGCAAACATCCAGTCCGTAGTGGCAAGCATATATATATGATATATTATATTATGTAATCAATAATATGCTGGATCTTCAGGATCTGATACATACTTATATTTGTAAGTTGGCAATATGCAATGTTATATTCAGATGGTAATATATAATGTAGTATCCCTTCTGCCATTGATTGGACACTTGATCGTGCGCACAAGCAGTATCCTCTAAACCTGATATAAGGAATTACGAATATTTTTTCCAACTCTGGTTAGTTTGATTTGATAGATAAGGATGTTCTATGATTTAGGTTATTAACAGAGTTTGCTCATATATCGTTCTTGAGTCCAATGGGCTGTCAGTGTGTACATATAAACTATTCACTTGTGCATAGTTCATTCATGTCTATGTCACCATTACACCATACACATCGATGTAGTATATATGTTAGAGGACACAGAGATATTTATTACACAGATGGGTGATTTTAGATATTATGAGTATGTTGAATATGTGTTCTTTTTATACACTCACTACATTTTTATACACTCACTACCTTTTTATACACTCACTACATTTTTATACACTCACTACATTTTAGTATGATACACATTTCATTATACCTGACATGTTTTTGTAGTTACATTTACTATATGTTTCCTTTAAAGGGACAGTCAACACCAGAATTTTTGTTGTTTTAAAAGATAGATAATCCCTTTATTACCCATTCCCCAGTTTTTCAAAACCAACACAGTTATAATAAAACACTTTTTAACTCTGTGATTAACTTGTATCTAAGCATCTTCTGACAAACCCCTGATCACATGACATTTTATTTATTATCTATTGACTTTCATTTTAGCCAATTAGTGCAGTGTCTGCCACAATCCACGGGCGTGCTCACAATGTTATCTATAGGGTTTACCTGAACTAGCTCTCCCCTGCTGTGAAAAGCAAATACAAAGCATGTGATTAGAGGCGGCCTTCAAGGGCTTAGAAATTATCATACGAGCCTTCCTAGGTCTAGCTTTCAACTAAGAATACCAAAAGAACAAAGCAAAATTGTTGATAAAAGTAAATTGGAAAGTTGTTTAAAATTACATGCCCTATTTGAAACATTAAAGTTTTTTTTGGACTTGACTGTCCCTTTAAGTGTGGTTAAAATAAACTGTCTGCAAGAGGAGCAGCTGTCAACACTTGCATTATATATGCTGTTCACAGGGATTTCTATGTTGTTGAGGATAACTATAGCAACCATTTTTGGCACAATGTTCACTGGGAGGGGCTTGTTTGGCTTTATATTTTTGGTTTGTGTTTGTCTGAGGAAGGGGAGTGTGTCCCCGAAACGTCACGCTTGATAATAAAGATTTAATGAAAAGACCAGTGAGTGCCTTCCTTACTTACCTGCTGGCACGCTGGCACTAAGGATTTTGAAAGTGAGAGTGCTCCCTATCAACATATATATATATATATATATATATATATATATATATAGCTATCTCAAGATCTATATGTAAATATTTCTTTGAAAATCCCTCTGAGATATTGTTTAATATGCATAAAATTGTAATGTTAAAACGTTTCATTATCTCCATAGTTAAACATATCTCTATACATAAAAAATCCATGTTTCTCAATGTATGTTTATGAATGTCAATGTAAAATCCCTGCTTCAGCTTTTTTTTTAACACCCGAGATCTCCTATCTTTGAGCCCTTATAACTTTTGTGTACAATATTATTATTTTTTTTATTAGACAGTGTTAATATGTGTGTAAGTGTACTTTGTAATGTATTTATGAAGTGTTTTGTGAAACTTTTATGTTGTGGAAAACTGCTAACTACAGCTCTTCGAGCGTGGAAAGGATTGTTGGGTAAATCGCGATTTTTCAAGACTTATAATAGCTTTGTGATCGAAATTGATTGCTAAAAGACCATATAGGTCGCGGAAAACTCATAAAGCACGGCTCGTAATCTTGCCCTTTATGTTTTGTATGGTAATGATTTGTAATTTTTATAGACCTGCACATGTAGCACTAACTAAACTCTATTCCTTTGAGTAAGCCCCATTATTTTATTTTATTTCACAAGTTTAAGAATTAAAGCAGTTTACAGGATATGACTGCACCATGCCATCCTATCTTATATATGTCTGTATGTAATTTACTTTTAGCTAGTTAAAGCAAGCTATAGTTAGCATATCCCTGCAGCTATTATAGGAATTGCTGTGTATAAGTTGTTCTATTTCTATATACAGGTATATGATATAGATCCTAGATATTTATTTTGTTTAAGGACTGGACTATGTTATGTGACATTTTTAGATTAGTAAAGGTCCCCTTATGGTTATATTGCTTTATGTTGCAGACAACTGAGCCCCTCCTTAAAGCTTTTATTCTTTTTGAGAGTTTATTGTGCTTTCCCTATCCCTCCACCAATATAACATAGTTTGCACTTTTCAATATTCACCTATATTCTACATTGTACAGTATTTAATTATAATCAGTTTTCATTTATATATTTATGATTTACCTTTGCATTATTATTATGGGACTCAAGAGTGATCCCCTGTTTTCTAGATACCCTCTTAGCTAGCTGGTCCTGTACCAAGGGGTCCAAAAGTAGACCCTATTTCCAGAAAGAATAGTTAAAGTTTACATTATATTTAAAAATTAGGTTTACCAGTTGATATATCTTCTGTTATGATTATTTTGTAGATTTTAGAGGTACATGAGTAACCTCATGAGAAGTCCAGAAGGTTTAAAATGTAAGCATACTATCCCTCTGATGTGTATGCATACTTTCTTTTAATTTGCTTCTGTGATATTGAATCTTGTAACGCTAATAGTTCATGTTGTGTATGCTGTACTGTAAAATCTACAGTGCTATATTGTTTGCATGCTTTGAAGTGAACCTCAATAAAAAAAATAAAAAAATAAAAACTTAAAAAAACCCATAATTTACAAATCACCCTGAAAAGAGCAAATGATTATAACTGCAAAAAAGTGATTAAGCTCTTTTGTAAAAACAATCCTATACTAAAAAAAAAAACCCTGAAATAATAATCTCCCTGAAAAAAGGCAAAAACATAATTTATGTAAGAATTTACCTGATAAATTCATTTCTTTCATATTGGCAAGAGTCCATGAGCTAGTGACGTATGGGATATACAATCCTACCAGGACTGGCAAGGTTTCCCAAACCTCAAAATGCCTATAAATACAGCCCTCACCACACCCACAATTCAGTTTAACGAATAGCCAAGTGGTGGGGTGATAAAGAAAAGAGTAAAAAGCATCAACAAAGGAATTTGGAAATAATTGTGCTTTATACAAAAAAATCATAACCACCATAAAAAGGGTGGGCCTCATGGACTCTTGCCAATATGAAAGAAATGAATTTATCAGGTAAATTCTTACATAAATTATGTTTTCTTTCATGTAATTGGCAAGAGTCCATGAGCTAGTGACGTATGGGATATCAATACCCAAGATGTGAAACTCCACTCAAGAGTCACTAGAGAGGGAGGGATAAAAATAAATAACAGCCATTTTCCGCTGAAAAAAATAAACCACAACCCTAATTATAAGTTTATTCTTAATGACAAGAAAAACTTAAAACATCAGCAGAAGAATCAAACTGAAACAGCTGCCTGAAGAACTTTTCTACCAAAAACTGTTTCTGAAGAAGCAAATACATCAAAACGGTAGAATTTAGTAAATGTATGCAAAGAGAACCAAGTTGCCGCTTTGCAAATCTGATCAACTGAAGCTTCATTCTTAAAAGCTCACAAAGTGGAGACTGTTCTGGTAGAATGAGCTGTAATTCTCTGAGGTGGGGCCAGACCCGACTCCAAATAAGATTGATAAATCAAAAGCTTTAATCAAGAAGCCAAGGCAATAGCAGAAGCCTTCTGACCTTTCCTAGAACCAAGTATAACAAATAGACTAGAAGTCTTCCTGGAATCTTTAGTAGCTTCAACATAATATTTTAAAGCTCTTACCACATCAAAAGAATGTAATGATTTTTCTAAAGAATTCTTAGGATTAGGACACAAGGAAGGGACAACAATTTCTCTAATAATGTTGTTAGAATTCACAACCTTAGGTAAAAATTTAAATGAAGTCCGCAAAACCACCTTATCCTGATGAAAAATCAGAAAAGGAGATTCACAAGAAAGAGCAGATAGCTCAGAAGCGATGGCCAAAAGGAACAACACTTTCCAAGAAAGTAGTTTAATGTCCAAAGAATGCATATGCTCAAATGGAGGAGCCTGTAAAGCCCTCAAAACCAAATTAAGACTCCAAGGAGGAGAGATTGATTTAATTACAGTATACGAACCAAAGCCTGTACAAAACAGTGAATATCAGGAAGTTTAGCAATCTTTCTGTGAAATAAAACAGAAAGAGCAGAGATTTGTCCCTTTAAGGAACTTGCAGACAAAACCTTATCCAAACCATCCTGAAGAAACTGTAAAATTCTAGGAATTCGAAAAGTATGTCAAGAGAATTTATAAGAAGAACACCATGAAATGTAAGTCTTCCAAACTCGATAATAAATCTTCCTAGAGACAGATTTACGAGCTTGTAACATAGTATTAATCACTGAGTCAGAGAAACCTCTATGACTTAGCACTATGCGTTCAATTTCCACACCTTCAAATTTAATGATTTGAGATCCTGATGGAAAAATGGACCTTGAGACAATAGGTCCGGCATTAACGGAAGTAGCCAAGGTTGGCAACTGGACATCCAAACAAGATCCGCATACCAAAACCTGTGAGGCCATGCTGGAGCCACCAGCTACACAAATGATTGCTCCATGATGATTTTGGAGATCACTCTTGGAAGAAGAACTAGAGGTGGGAAAATATAAGCAGGTTGATAACACCAAGGAAGTGTCAACGCATCCACTGCTTCCACCTGAAAATCCCTGGACCTGGACAGGTATCTGGGAAGTTTCTTGTTTAGATGAGAGGCCATCAGATCTATCTCTGGAAGACCCCACAGATGAACAATCTGAAAAAACACATCTGGATGGAGGGACCACTCCCCCGGATGTAAAGTCTGACGGCTAAGATAATCCGCCTCCCAATTGTCTACACCTGGGATATGTACCGCAGAAACTAGACAGGAGCTGGATTCCACCCAAACAAGTATCCAAGATACTTCTTTCATAGCTTGGGAACTGTGAGTCCCACCCTGATGATTGACATATATGCCACTGTTGTGAAATTGTCTGTCTGAAAACAAATGAACGGTTCTCTCTTCAAAAGAGGCCAAAACTGAAGAGCTCTGAGAATTGCACAGAGTTCTAAAATATTGATTGGTAATCTCGCCTCTTGAGATTTCCAAACCCTTGTGCTGTCAGAGATCCCCAAACAGCTCCCCAATCTGAAAGACAGTGATCACAGTCCAGGTTGGCCGAACAAAAGAAGTCCCTTGAACTAAATGCTGGTGATTTAACCACCACGTCAGAGAGTGTCAAACGTTGGGATTTAAGGGTATTAATTGTGATATCTTTGTATAATCCCTGCACCAATGATTAAGCATACAAAGCTGGAGAGGTCTCATGTGAAAAAGAGCAAAGGGAATTGCATCCGATGCTGCAGTCATGAGACCTAAAACTTCCATGCACATAGCCACTGAAGGGAATGACTGAGACTGACGGTGCCAACAGGCTGCAACCAATTTTAAATGTCTCTTGTCTGTTAGAGACAGAGTCATGGACACTGAATCTATCTGGAAGCCTAAAAAGGTGACCCTTGCCTGAGGAATCAAGAAAATTTTTGGTAAATTGATCCTCCAACCATGTTTTCGAAGAAACAACACTAGTTGATTTTGCGTGAGATTTTGCAGAACATAAAGACTGAGCTAGTACCAAGATATCATCCAAATAAGGAAACACCGCAATACCCTGCTCTCTGGTTACAGAGAGCAGGACACCAAGAACCTTTGAAAAGATTCTTGGAGCTGTTGCTAGGCCAAATGGAAGAGCAATAAATTGGTAATGCTTGTGTAGTAAAGAGAATTTCAGGAACTGATAATGATCTGGATGAATCAGATTATGAAGGTATGCATCCTGCAAGTCTATTGTAGACATATAAGGTCCTTGCTGAACAAAAGGCAGAATAGTCCTTATAGTCACCATCTTGAAAGTTGGTACTCTTACATAACGATTCAAAATTTTCAGATCCAGAACTGGTCTGAATGAATTTTCCTTCTTTGGGACAATGAATAGATTTGAATAAAACCCCAGACCCTGTTCCTGAAAAGGAACTGGCATGATTACCCCTGAAAACTCCAGGTCTGAAACACACTTCAGGAACGCCTGAGCTTTTACTGGATTTGCTGGGATGTGTGAGAGAAAAAATCTTCTCACAGGAGATCTTACTCTGAATCCTATTCGATACCCCTTAGAGACAATGCTCTGAATCCATTGATTTTGGACAGAATTTATCCAAACATCCTTGGAAACCCTCAATCTGCCCCCTACCAGCTGAGCTGGAATGAGGGCCACACCTTCATGCAGACTTAGGGGCTGACTTTGGTTTCTTAAATGGCTTGGATTTATTCCAATTTGAGGAAGGCTTCCAATTGGAAGCAGATTCCTTGGGGGAAGGATTAGGTTTTTGTTCCTTATTTTGACGAAAGGAACGAAAACAGTTAGAAGCCTTAGATTTACCCTTAGGTCTTTTATTCTGAGGCAAAAAAACTCCCTTCCCCCCAGTAACAGTTGAAATAATAGAATCCAACTGAGAACCAAATAAATTATTACCTTGGAAAGAAAGAGATAGCAATCTAGACTTAGATGTCATATCAGCATTCCAAGATTTAAGCCACAAAGCTCTTCTAGCTAAAATAGCTAAAGACATGGATCTAACATCAATTTTGATAATATCAAAAATGGCATCACAGAGGGGGGCGGAGCCAACTGCCGTACGAGAGAGACGTCTTATAACAGAGCTCTCTATCAGTAAGCTAACTTAGGCATTCATTAAACAATTTAATTCCCTAATTTGGCAGTTAATTAATTAAAACATATATCCTAAACTACCCTAACTGGATATTTGATTAGTCCTGAGACCCAGATAAGCGATCTGTGAGGTGCAGCAGGAGCTAATACAGCAGCGGCAATACCGCCATTCAAGGAGCAGAGACACTTGAGCTGCTTTAGGACGTGGGAAGTCTACCGGCCTTCTAGGCTGCTTACCCACCTACAACTCTACTTTACAGCACAGCCAACACTGCTGCCCGGAGGGTCGGGGCTCCGCTCCGGTGCAGCAGAGCGACACAGCAGTCTGTAGTGGAAGCGAGTGAGAGCCGAATACAGCCATTTCATCACCTGACACCAGACCCGGTGGCCATACCGGTAAAGCCTCGGTAGCCGACCCTGATCCAATCTACCTCCTGTTGGCGGCTGCTATCTAGAGACTCCCGGACCCGCTCCCACAGACTACATCTCTCCTGCACTGATCTGGCGCGAACGGGCGCCATTTTGCGGCCTGGATCAGAGGAGCACCATCTTACTGCCGCTGAGGGGAGAAAAAAAAAAAACAGAGGTTAAAAGAAATCAATCAAGCCACACCAGAACAGCATATGAGGACTCAGGTAAGGGCACTTACATTATACTAGCCCTAGATCCTGAGCAAGCACAACCGGCAAGGTTACTAAACCTAAAGTTATACCCCACATCTTAATGAAAACAGTGCTCACAATCAGAGATCGTTTCTCAGGCTATTTAGATATACTGAATGCCTGATAGAGGAGCTGAGTGACATTGTCAGACTTCTATACAGATCCCCAGTTCCCATAATACCTGCCTTTGAACTTATTTGACTAGTACATGTTATGCTGAATCTGTGACAAAGATCTGAGAACTTGAGATTTCCATACTGCCTTATGAACTGACAGGTGGGATTAACAGGAGGACCTGGGCTGGTGAGGGGACTCAAGACTCCAAGCAATTACTATTTAACTAAGGCACACTGAATATTTACCCGCTGGAAAAATTGTACAAATACATAGCCTATTCTTTAATCCCTATAAATTCACATACAGAGATAGAACCAAAGAAATAACAGAATCTACTGCAACTGGCTGCAAACATTACTTTTACTTCCCTGGGAATTCAAAATTTCTTATAGCCTATATCTGATAAAGATAATTAACCTTAGTCTCTAATAACTAATTTATAAGTGGAGAAACTTGGTGAATGCTTAACTTCAGTCTTAAAGGAAATACACCATTTGTGGGATATATGTCATAACAGCTCTTGACTTACTGCTATCTGTGGTGCACTCTCCTCTTCCCTTTCCTACTGTCTCTTGTGGCAGTGGGTCATACCCTAAGTCCCCTTTCCCGTGATGACCCTGTGAGGGTAGCTGCCCTGAGGAGTTGTGTACCTAAGAAGAAGGAGGGGCGAAGAAAAGGAGAGGAAAGGAAAGAAGAAAATAAGAGAAAAGAGAGGGAGAGGAAAAGGAGAAGAGGGAGAGAGAAGATAGGGAGAGGAAGTGGAAAGGAAGATAGGAGAGGAGATTGATCCCCTTGCCTCCCTGAAAAGTCTTATAAAAATCACTGGTCTACGCCTGGAATTCAGAGTAATAACAATGTCTCACTCTAGCAGAAAAAAAAACATTAATAAGCACAACTTAGGCCCAAAAAGAACTGTAGCTGACCACTTTCACAGCAAATTTCTATCAGAAAGAGACCTATCAGATGATGATTCCAGAGATTCCCCGTCTGGACAAGGAGAAGAGGAAATACTCACTACTGGAAAAAAATCTACCTACATCACAGAAGATTCCTCACTCAAGGATCTAATGAACTCTCTTTCTGCTAAAATGGACTCCCACCATACCTCATTGAAGCAGGAAATAAGAACTTCGGTGGCAGACCTTAAAAGAGAAATTTCTTCATTAGGAGATAGAACCGACAACCTGGAACACAAACATGAGGATTTGGCGACAGACCATTCTAATCTCCTTGCTTATTCACAATCTCTGGCGGAAATGATATCTGACCTAGAGATAAAACTAGCGGACCTTGAGGATAGGTCCAGGCGCAACAATGTGCGCCTTAGAGGCATTTCTGAAAGTGTCTTAAATGCTGACCTAAGTAAATATCTGGAAGATCTATTTACAGCTTTGCTAAACACTCCGCTAGACCAAGATGCAAAAATTGACAGAGCCCACAGAGCAATCAGACCAAGGAACTCTAACCAGGCACAGCCCAGAGACATAATAGTAAGATTTCATCATTATACTTTTAAGGAAAAAATTCTTAGAGCAGCCTTCATCAATAAGGACCTTCCAGATCCCTATAAGGAAATTCAGTTCTTCCCTGATTTATCTTCTCATACACTTTCAAGGAGAAGATCTTTTCAACCAATTACTCAATGCCTTCGTAAACACTCCATTAAATACAGATGGGGTTTCCCAGTGCGGGTTATATTTCAGCATGATGGACTCACTTATAATTTGTCTAACTTAACCCAGGGAATGGAGATCCTCAACAAACTTAACCTCTTACAAAACTCACAAGCCCAGGGCCTCGCTCGGCAAGAACCCAACCCAACGCTAAAAGATACATCTACTAACAACACTCCAACCCTGGAATCCTCCTCTTTACGGATGGCTGCATCGGAGTGGAGTCCCAAACCCAGAAGATCCTCACCTGCCTCTAAGAGACGAAACACCACCCAACAGGACATATAAAATCTGTGGTCAGGTCAATCATACCTTGATACTACAGGACATAAACCAGTACTTGGTTTATACCTCGTCACCTTCCTAAAACAAAGAGAGGCATTAAGCATCATCTTATCTTCCAACATTCCATCCATATAGAAATGCTTTTGGATAACACAACACCTGTGTATTTCATATAATAATTAAGCAAAACTTCTCCCAGCAGCTTTTGGCCCTGATTCACCCTTATCTTACAGACTTATTTCGCAATATTAGTGGACAATTCCTATTCCTGGTGAACTCAAAATATTTGCAGACATTTCATATGTATTGTTATAAAGCCTTATTATGTAATAACCTTTTTTCCTTCCCTACAGGCCTATCCTTCAGCTTTGTTATTAAGAATATATCTCATGTGTTTTAATAATCTAAGTCTGTCTATATTGCACAAGACCGTATATTTGCTATAACTAACCTGAATAAGATATCTTCAACCAATGCCAATACAGGAGAGTCTTATGTTCTCCCTAGACTTCCTACATACAAAATTTTGATTCTTACTAAGGTTTTTCTTCCTTATAAGATTAATCCTAAATCTAGTTATAGATAGTACATATTAAATTACGAATCGGAAAGCCTGACTTTAAAACATCACAATAGGCACTAATAATATTTAAGATAGATATAAGGTTTTATTCTAATAGTGGCCCCTTAACGCTAAGTTATACTCCATGGAACTTATGGGATGTATAACTCTGTATAGCCCCTCCAATACTCTCCACCGCCTAGCAAGATGGAGTATATGTTTAGAAGCTTTAATTAATGTTTGACTATATTACCTAGAAACACCTTCTCATATATAGCTTTTTATACGTATACCCTACTCAGATAATTTAGGTTAATAGAATTTAGCTGATGAGAATAGATTATCATTAATAAAAACTCTCATTGTATTATAGGCACTAACTCCAGATTCTTACGCAATTTTGTTCTATATTCAGACACTGAAGGGACTCTCCTGATATTTAGGTCCAATATATACTATACAGCTAATGTTTTATTTATCTTACAGATATTCGAATGTTTTTGCAATGCATTCCAATGTGCCCTCTTACCGTCTTAAAGTATATACTGATAACATATTCTGTATTATATTCTAGATCTTCATGTGACAAGGTATGAAATATGGTTTTCTAAGGTTTTACTCTGTCTGGTTAAGTTTGATCCGGAATTGACCCGGATGCAAGTTTTTCTTTGGTTTTTTTTTTTTTTTTTTGTTGTTCTTTGTTATTTAAGATATAGTATATAGTTTAATTGCCTACTAATCATATAGATCGGTTGCCCCGCCCCCCCCCTATGTGAGGTGGTAACCATTATTTTAGTGCAGTGACATGGAGCTTGAGTATCTCTATACTTAAGCATCACTATACTTCAACCCTTTATTTATAGCGGTGCTTACCCGCTGAATATCCCCCTATACCCCCCAAAACAAAAAAAGTGGAAAAAGGAAAAAGGGAAAGATAAAAAGAGAAAAACAACGAGCTAGTTATTTACTTCTAACTCCCGGTACACCCAGAATTTAACTGAATTTATATCCAGTCCCCATTTGGGCCTAGTCGGTTAATTTACTCAAACCCCATCCGCCTCCTTTCTCGCAAAGAAAATCTGGCGATTATCCCATACGCATGAATAAATAATAGCTTAGTCAATCACCCCTCTTATACCGCCTTATCCTTCCCCTCCCACACCTATCCCTCCCTTCTCCGTGTTTTTTTTTTTTTTTTTTTTTTTTTCTCTTACAGTATGGAAATTAAACTTCTCACTCACAATGTCCAAGGACTCAATTCTCCGACCAAGAGAAGCCTCCTACTTACCAATATTAGAAAACTTAAAGCTAATGTCATCTTTCTCCAGGAGACCCACTGGCTCAGAAACCCAGGTATCCCCTTTTCTTTTAAAAACTTTTCAACCAAATTTGAGGCCTCCTTCTCCACTAAATCCAGAGGAGTGGCCATCCTCCTTAAAGATAATCTACTTGTAGAGGAGATATACACTGAAATAGACCCTGAAGCTCGATATATTATTTTAATATGTAACATAAATGAAAGAAAGTACACTCTTGCGAATCTATATGCCCCAAATACTAGACAAATACCTTTCTTAAAACATGCCCTTAAGCTTATTAATATACTTAAGCAGGGAATCCTAATTATTGGAGGAGACTTCAATCTTGTATTAGACCCTCTCAGAGACAAAAGGGGAACTGCAAGATTAGTCCCAGATCGTTCCGCCAGCTCTCTATCGGCAGCATTTAGAAATCTTATGGCGCAATACAGCCTATGCGATGTATGGAGAGCTATGCATGCCTTGGACAATGACTTCACCTTTTACTCTAGTGCCCATAAGATGTTCTCTAGAATTGATTTTATCTTTGTTGAGCCACACACTCTGACTGAAATTCACTCCTCCAGAATAGAAGTTGTTACATGGTCAGATCATGACCCCTTGGTAGTATCTTTTTCCACTCCTCAACCGACAACCTCTAAAAAATGGAGATATGAGGAATGGCTGATTTCAAATCCTCTTGCTAAACAGGAAACTGTAAATAGCTTACAAGAGTTCATTCAGCTTAATGATAATGAACAAACAGATATACAATATGTGTGGGCCTCCCTCAAGGCCTTTCTTAGAGGGGTTCTAATTAACAGAGCTGCTATAGTTAAGAAAAGTCAGGGTAAATCGCTTGCTGAATTGACTTGCGAATTCAGACGGCAAACCTCCATCCTAAAGGCAAACCCATCAGTACAAGGTGCTAAGAAACTTGAGCTGTTGAAAAAAGACCTCAACATACTTGAGCTCACTAAGATACAAAAATCTCTCTTTAGGCTTAAGCAAACCTATTATTACCATAGTAACAAAGCCAACACCTTACTAGCTTCTAAACTTAGACTAAGACAAGCACAAAGAACCATACCTTCAATTACAATGGAAGGCAAAATAGTAACATCCCCAAAAGACATTGGAGAGACGTTTCGTGCCTTCTATACTAAATTATATAGTCTGACTGGTGAGCCTTCTATGGAAGTTTATTCCAGTGATGAAATCAAAGCTCTCTTGAATACCTTACATCTACCTGTATTAAATGAAGAGGCGGTAGCTATGCTAAGCACACCGATCTCATTGACAGAATTAAAATCAGCAATAGCTCAACTCAAGAGAAATAAAGCCCCAGGTCCAGATGGGTTCACGGGTCACTTCTACAAAACTTTTAATGAAACTCTTGAACCAATTCTACTGCGTACTTTTAATTCTTTTATGAACTCTGGAATGTGTCTAAATGAATTCTTAGAGGCTGATATCATTACAGTCTTAAAACCGGGAAAGGACTCTGGTCTGTGTCAGAACTATAGACCAATCTCTCTGATAAACTCAGATACAAAGCTATACTCCAAAATCCTCGCTAACAGATTAGCTAAAGTCATTTGTAATATAGTCCATCCAGACCAAGTGGGCTTTATCCCTAATCGAGAAGGCCCAGACAACACCCGAAGATTGTTTAATATCCTCTATGAAGCTAAGAAGCGTAAGGTCCCCCTTCTGGCCCTGTCACTAGACGCTGAAAAGGCGTTTGACAGGGTCAGATGGGATTATCTATGGTGTACCTTGGAGGCCTTTGCAGTTCCCTCCCAATTTATTAAGGCGGTTAGGGTTTTATACTCAACCCCTACAGCAAAGATTAATGGTGTAGGTTTTCAGTCAGCCCCGTTTGATATCCGAAACGGGACCAGACAGGGATGCCCGCTCTCCCCTATGCTATTTGCATTGGCGATTGAGCCCTTGGCTCAGTTGATAAGAGCGAATCCAGATGTAGTAGGCATTGACTTTGGGAGTTCAGTACACAAGATCGCACTATTTGCTGATGATGTCACCCTACTTCTCACTTCTCCATCTACATCCTTACAGGCTGTTTTTAACTGCCTAGATATATTCTCTAAATGCAGTTTTTATAAATTGAACTACTCCAAAACAGAAGTGTTACACATCAACATCCCTGACTCAGAGTTGAAACTCTTGCAAAGAAAATACGATTTCAGCTGGTCGGCTACTTCTGTAAAACATTTAGGCATTCACTTGAGCCCAGTTCCGGAAACTATGATCCAAAAAAATTACACAGATCGTATCCCGGAATTTAAAAAGTTACTAGAAAGCTGGGAATTCAGGGAATTCTCATGGACAGGGCGAATTGCTGCGGTCAAAATGTCGCTCATCCCTAAAATTACTTACCTTTTTAGGTGCATAACCCTGACTGTCCCGAGACCTATATTAAATAAGTTACAGAGCCTAATTTCCAATTATGTTTGGAAGGGAGGCAGACCCAGAATTGCTACTGCGACAATTCAGCAACCTATTGACAGAGGAGGATTGGCATACCCTAGCGTCTTACTATACCACGATGCTGCACGACTGGCCCATATCGTGGGCTGGAGCCTTAAAGGCGATAAACCTAGGTGGTACGAAGTGGAGGAGTCACTACTCCCTGGATCACTACTACTGCATGATCTCCCTTGGATACCGGTACACATACGTAGATCTTTACAAATTTCGCACCCTCTTATTCTGAATACCCTAATGTACTGGGACTCCAAAAAAAATATAGAATCCGTTGCACCACATCCATCCCCCCTCTATAGAATAAGACATATTTTGATTTCTATGTCTGAAACACATTTAGGCCTGTGGCTGGAGGCTGCTAATGAGCCAGTAACAACCCTTTATGATAGCGATCTCCTCTTGTCATTTGACGAGGTCAAGGCTAAGCTCTCCATACCTTCTTCCCTGAACTTTGAATTTATCAGACTGGCAAGTATCCTCAAGGCTTGGGGACTCTCAGGTCAACACATAAGATCTCCTACTAGATGGGAACAAAGGTGGAAACTAGGTAAATCACTCAAAGGTTCTCTCTCCTTTCACTATAACCTATTAGTTGCTCCCTTGGAGAAAACTAAGCATAGTCAATATAAAGCCTGGGAGAAAGAACTTAATGTTTGCACAGAGGTTGCATTATGGCTTAGAGAGATCGTTGTTGCAAGAAGAATCCTACATAGTGCAACGCTGTGGGAACTGTATTATAAGATTACCACTAGGTGGCACTTTGTACCGGTTACTCTGAACAAATACTATCAACAGGCCTCCCCACTGTGTTGGCGTAAATGTGGCTGCTTAGGAACTCAGGTTCATATTTGGTGGGATTGTCCTATAATCAAAAAGACCTGGAGATTTGCATTTGATATCCTTAAGTCACTAGGCATAATTCTTTGCCCAACCCCTGCAGTGGGTCTCCTACATCATGAATTTCCGACTTTGTCTGAAGCTGACAAACATCTTGCCCTATACGTCCTCATGGCTACCAAACTGGCTATAGCCAGAGATTGGAAGCAAACCTCCCCCCCCTCACCCAAAAAAATAATAGACATAATTGACCATATTAGACAGATGGAGGAATTTGCATTTAGATACCTAAACAAACTAGAACTTTTTCATGTAATTTGGAGCAAATGGAGTACCTTGCAGAGCCCATAGAAGAGAAGGATCTCTATATTTATATGTATATGGATATAAATATCTGTATATATTAATTTTTTTATTTTTATTTTTTTTTCTCTCTCCTTCTTCCCCTTCCCCCCTCCCATTACTCCCTTACCCCTCCTCCCCGCTACAAAACTCCTACAAATACCCACAACCTTAAGCTTTTAACGCTACTTAAGGCCAATACCAACTAAGTAACTAAAGCCACTTATTTTGACTCATTAAATCTATGTTGAGATAGATCTGACTTAGACCCATAGTGGGATAATGAGGAGATGATTATTACCACTGGGAAATGTTGTTTGACCAGACTTTGTGATACAAGTTTATTAGTTGACTTTGTTTTTTTTCCTTTTCCTTAATCCACAGGATTATATCTTTTATAAATATAAAATGAAAAATGAGGAAATATTCCATATGGACACATTGTCTCGCTACTTTTCAAATATATCCTATCTTTACTATATTGTGCCAAATTTATTATAATGACTGTTAAAAGATATTGCAATAATTGTATGCTCTCACTGATTCTTGTTTTACAACAGTAAAAACTGTGTAACTTTGACAATTGTGTTTTACCTTTTATGTTAAACTTATTTTGTTCCTCAATAAAAAAATATAATATAAAAAAAAAAATGGCATCACAAATAAACTGATTAGCATGTTGCAGTAAGTGAACAATGCTAGATAAGTCAGAATCCAATTCTTGTTGCGCTAAATTTTCCAACCAAAAAGTTGATGCAGCTGCAACATCAGCTAAAGAAATTGCAGGCCTGAGAGGATGACCTGAATATAAATAAGCTTTCCTTAGATAAGATTCGAGTTTCCTATCTAAAGGATCCTTAAAAGAAGTACTATTTTCCAAAAGGAATAGTGGTACGTTTAGCAAGAGTAGAAATAGCCCCATCAACTTTGGGGATCTTTTCCCAAAACTCTATTGAAATTGCTGGTAAAGGATACAATTTTGTAAACCTTGAAGAAGGAATAAAAGAAGTACCCGGCTTATTCCTTTCCTTAGAAATCATATCAGAAATAGCATCAGAAATAGGAAAAACCTCTGGAGTAACCACAGGAGGTTTAAAAACAGAATTTAAATGTTTACTAGTTTTAATGTCAAGAGGACTAGTTTCCTCAATATCCAAAGTAATTAACACTTCTTTTAACAAAGAACGAATATACACCATTTTAAATAAATAAGTAGATTTGTCAGTGTCAATATCTGAGGAAGGATCTTCTGACTCAGATAGATCCTCATCAGAGAAGGAAAATTCACTATGTTGTCGGTCATTTGAAATTTCATCAATCTTATGAGAAGTTTTAAAAGACCTTTTACGTTTATTAGAAGGCAGAAAAGCAGACAGAGCCTTCTGAATAGAATCAGTAACAAATTCTTTAAAATTCATAGGAATATCATGTACATTAGAAGTTGAAGGAACTGCAACCAGCAATGTACTATTACTGATGGACACATTATTTGCATGTAAAAGTTTGTTATGACAACTATTACAAATGACATTCAGAGATATAATCTCCACAAGTTTACAACAAATGTACTTAGCTTTGGTAGAACCGATATCAGACAGCAAAGTTCCAACAGATACTTCTGAGACAGGATCAGATTGAGACATCTTGCAAAATGTAAAAGAAAAAATAACATATAAAGCAAAATTATCAATTTCCTTATATGACAGTTTCAGGAATGGGAAAAAATGCAAATAGCATAGCCCTCTGACATAGAAAAAGGCAAGAGGCAAATAGCAATGGGGTGACAAATAATGAAAAATTTGACGCCAAGTATGAAGCACAGCGTAACTGAAAAGTTTTTGGCGCCAACAATGTCCAGGTACTCACGTCACTAACTACGCAAACTTGTGTAAGGAACTCGGCGTCAACTATGATGCCGGAAATGACGAACTTGCATCAATGGACGTACTTTCGCGCCAAAAAATTCTCGCGCAAGAATGATGCAATAAAGTTTAGCATTTTGCGCACCCAAGGGCCTAATACTGACCACAATTTTCAAAGAAAAATGTAGTCAATTTAAAACCCCAGGTAAGAAAAATATTTCTTAATATGTTTATTTTCACAAATATAAAACTGACAGTCTGCAAAAAGGAAATACATGAACCTGAATCATGGCAAATATAAGTACAATACATATTTAGAACTTTATATTAATGCATAAAGTGCCAAACCATAGCTGAGGTGTCTTAAGTAATAAAACATACTTACTGAAAGACACCCATCCACATATGGCAGATAGCCAAACCAGTACTGAAACAGTTATCAGTAGAGGTAATGGTATATGAAAGTATATCGTCGATCTGAAAAAGGAGGTCTGCAGGGGCCGTGAGTCTGCAGGGGGCGGCGTTGCACCAGCAGTTCTTGTGAGCTGCTGGTGCAATGCTGAATACGGAGAGCGTATTGCTCTCCGCATTCAGCGAGGTCTTGCGGACCTGATCCATACTGTCGGATCAGGTCCGCAAGACCTTTGATAAATTGGCCTCATAGTGATTTTTTTTTTTTTTATCAAAACAGGCTCTGTGGCACTTTTGACTTAAAACAGCAAGGTACTGGATATAGTTATGGATGTGCCTCTGGGTGATTTGATATAGAACTAAAAGCAATGCATAACTTCAATAATAAATGCAAGTTTATAACTCATGTGTTAAAGAAAAGTCAAACACATAGGTTTGTCAATGGCAACTCACTGCAGTAACATCATAAATCAGGAATTTTTATTCCCATTGCTTAAACTGAACAATTCATTGTTGTTTTAAAGCCAATATATATATATATATATATATATATATATATATATATATATATATATATATATATATATATATATATATATATACTGTATATATTCAATGGTGACAGATTTATATATATATTTATGTTTAGATATAAAGCATAAAGAGTTTTGTTTTAAACAGATACAATTACTATCTAAGATGAATACATTTCATACACATACCCTTTAGCTTTAAAAAGTTATTCTGATTTATCATATTTACTATTTTATTTAGGCATTTGTTGCCCACAGCCTGAGGGCTTGTATCCTGAAACAGCATTGTAAATGAACAGTTTTCATTGAAATACATTGGTCAAGAATCTTTTCCTCAACCCTAGTATATTTTTTCATAATCAGGAAGAATTTTAGAGCATTCTTTTGACCAGATCTGAGGCAACAGAACATCGAGGGGATCAGGTGAATTTTTTTCCCTGTGGCTAAAAGATAATTCTGTGAAATGTGAGAAGCAAAAAACAAACATAACAAAACAAAAAAAAAAATGGAGCTTCTCAACTTTAGTTCACATAAGTTATTTCTAAAATGTTAACTGTTGTTTGGCAAGGACTTAAAAAAACAAAAACACTATAATTTAAATGATAATGCATAAAAAAAAAGAAAAAAAAAATGGGTGTAGGTGCCCACACAGGGTGAGATAAATATTTGTCATTGATGGGAGAAGGGTAAACAAAAAGGGCTGTACCTGTTGATCTAAAGCTCCTGTTTAGATGAGATGATCAAAAATGATTTACAGTAGCATCATCTTTAGATCAGCAACAGTTCACAAGCTATTGTAAACCTCTCCTCTTTTCCATCTCCATCTTTAACTGCCCTGACCAATCTATCTGCCACTGCAATTACACCCTTACATTGGTCCTTGATAATTTGCCCCCCCCCCCCCTCAGCATAACTTGGAAATCACACACTCATCCTCATCCCTGGCATACTTCTCTAACACAGTACTTGCACAGATGTTCCCATACTGCTGAGCGACACTAGAGAAAATCTCGTAGTTCAGCTGACTTTCTTCACTACAAGTTCATCTTGAACTCCTACTATTCTGCCCTTAACCTTTATAAGCAAAAGTACTTCTCTTCTCTTATCTCTACTCTTTCTTCAAACCCAAAACATCTGTTCTCCACTTTCAATACTCTTCTTCACCCACCCCCAGCTCTTAATACAACGTGTCTCTCAGCTCAAGATTTTGATAGCTACTTCAATAACAAAATCGAATCTATCAGAAATGAAATCATCTCTCAACATAATACCAGTCTCCCACCCTCTCAAAAGCTTGCAATCATCCACAACCGACATGGCTATAAATTTAGCTCTTTTGTTCCTGTTACTGAGAAAGAAGTTTATGCCCTTATACTGTCCTCTCCCCTAACTACCTGTCCCCTCGATCCCATCCACTCATAGATACTCCCCTCCCCCTCTTCTACCCTTATCACTAAACTCTCTGCTTATCCTCCTTGATCTGTCTGCAGCCTTTGATACTGTTGACCACCTTCTTTTCCTTCAAACCCTCCAATCCTTAAGCATTTGTGACACAGTCCTCTCGTGGTACTCTTCCTACCTGGACTAACCATAGCTTTAGTGTAGCCTTCTCTGGGGCATCCTCTGCCCCTTTACCACTTTCTGTTGGAGTACTGCAAGGCTCTGTACTCGGTCCCCTTCTCGTCTCAATTTACATGTCATCATTAGGTTCCTTAATAAAGTCCCATGAGTTTTAATATCATTTGTATGCTGATAATACCCAAATCTAACTCTCTGATACAGACCTATCTCCTTCTTTGCTAACCCCCCACTAACTGTCTTTCTCATATCTCATCCTGGATGTCCTCTCACTATCTTAAGCTAAATCTCTCCAAAACGGAGCTCTTTATTATCCCCCCTTCTTCCAAAATCTCCACCACCCATTTTTCTATAACTGTTGATAACTCCATCATTACCCCTAGCCCACATGCCGATGTCTTGGCTCAGATCTTTTTTTCACTCCTCACATTCAGTCTTTGGCCAAATCCGGTCGATTCCATCTTAAAAAAACATCTCTAAAATTAGACATTTCCTTACACAAGAGACAACGAATATTTTAATACACTCTCTTATCCTTTCCCACCATTGACTACTGCAACAACATCCTCTCTGGTCTCCCTAGCTGCTGCCTCGCTCATTTACAATCCATAATGATTGCCTCTGCCAGGCTCATCTTCCTTACACATCGCTCTTCATCTGCTACACCTCTCTGCCAATACCTTTACCGGCTTCCTCTTGCCTCCATAATTAAAAACAAAATTCTGTTTCTGACATACAATGCCCTCAACTGCACTGCTCCCCACGTATATCTCAGACCTTGTGTCCAGACTCCTATCTTGTGGAACTCTCTGCCTCACCTCCTTTGTTATCCACTCTCTGCCTCACCTCCTTTGTTATCCCCTTGAACCCCCTTAGCATGTAAGCCTATGAGCCCAGCTGTTTGCAGATCACCTTCAAAAGAGCAGACTA